>NW_003852399.1:13467982-13599859 GCF_000181295.1 Otolemur garnettii
TTTTCTAGAAATAGAATGTAAATGTTTTGACACAATGACTATGCAAATGACATGAAATTTATGTGAACCAGCTTGATGAAAGTATTTCAAAATGTATATGAAAACACTACACTGTACCCCCTGTTTGCATTAATGTATAGAGCTATCATTTAATAAAAAAATATATTTTGATCTTTTTATTTGACATGGAATTTGAAATTATTGCCAGATACCTTTATTTTTAAGATCGACATAAAGTGGCTCCCAAGATAAATGTGGCCCTCTCTCTGACTTTGTAAACAAAGTCTTACTGGGACATAGTCATTTGCATTTGTTTCTGTGTCTTTTCAGTCTGCTAGTTGCAACATAGACTGGACAGAGTTCAAAGAAAAAACTATTTGCTATTTACCCCTTCCCAGAAAAAAACTGCCAAGCCCTGACTTATGCATGTGTGATGGTGGAAAGAGAACTGGAAATGGGAAGGAAACAATGGAAAATTAATAGTTCAAATTATCTTTCTGGTCTCCACTGGGAAAAGAAGAGAAGAAAGTATGAGGACAATCATGTTGTGTCCACATGGTCACCATACATATTATACATATTATACGTTCATCCTGATGCACCACTTAAAATTAGAGATATAAGGATAACTTATAGCATATGAAGAGACTCAAGAGATAATTCAAGAGATCATTTAGACTTTGAATGAATCCCACAAATTCTGTTGGGTTTGTATTTCACTCATGCTAAATAGAATTATAAGAATATTTTTACCAAATCAATATAAGGCCAAGATGAAATAGTGAATGGGAAAATGTTTTTCAGACCCTAGTGTTTACCACTAGTTGGCTTTCAGCATATTCTTTGTGCATACACGCTAGTTGCCTAGACCATCTCACTTTACAGATGAGGAAAACAAGGTAGAGAGATTAAATGGATTAGACAAGATACCACTATTTTGTGGTGTACACATAAGTTGATCTACATCTTACATCTCCTCTTTTGACACAGTTTGCAATGGAGTCCCGAGATTTCCTCCTGGTTCCCTCATCCTATTGCCCAGTTTTTAGGAGTAAAGGAATATTTCCTCAGCCATACTAACCACCATCTAAATTAAAAGAATAAGTATGTTCTTATAAATGTGTGGCTTGAAACACATTCATTTTTTTGTTTGGTTAAATTTTTAAAGTTTTTTCTCTTCTTGCATCTTTTGATGAGGTTTGAGGAGAGATTCTCATTATTGTATTTAATTTTTCTTCAGATACTAAAGAACAAAATGGACTAGAAAAAGATACTTTTCATTAGCCACATTTTGTACAATAATATATCATACTTGAAGTTCATACAAAATGACATCTGATTTTAGCTGAAATATATATGTATGTATACATATGCTTCTAAGTGGAGATATATGTGTACATGTGTATATATGTGTGTGTATATATATATGTATTGAAAATAGATGTTTAAAATATACTTTACCCCCTTGAAATAGATGGACATTGCCCAAAAGTCAATATCAAATCGAAATGTGACTTTTTTTTCAGCATATTAAGGAAATACGTAAGTATATGTTTTGTTAAGCTGTAATTTCCAACTATATTTTTAACCATTAGAACTATATAAAAAAAAGACCAAGTGAAATAGAAGATAATCCCATTAACATCCATACCAAGGGCACTTGAAATATTTCGCTCAGCAAAAAATGATATTTTAGTCATTGTATCATCAAAATCTATAGTGCCTATAGTGCCTGGGGCTCGCTGTAGACACTCAATTGTTTGTCAAATGAATGACATTTTTCTCCCTTGAATAGTTTCTTCACTTCAATCTCCTATGGAAAAAAAAAAAAAAAAGTAGTGAACAAAGGACTTTAAAAATTACATCTCTCAAGCAAACTCTTTAAAATCTTTACAGAAGTTCAAAAACATTTTAAAGCATTTTAATTTGTTTTGTTCTTTCTGTAGTCGATGCCAAAGGCATGATGTTGCCTGCCTCTGCTTGCTTACGGGTAGAGGCGACTTGACTCTGTCTAATGGAGGCTGCCAGGAGAGGTGAAAGAAAGCACAAGATAGGGATGTCGTTCCCGAGCCAGATTGAACGTCTACTTGTCACACATTTCTTGTGGAGTAGCCTGGAAGCTCAACTCTCTACTTGCTCTAAGCAGCAATAATAAAAGAGAAGAATGTCCTGACAGTTTGTGGGTGGGTGGACTCCCCCAAACCTGAAGAACTCACAGTGTTCTCTTCTACTGAAACCCAATTGTGTCTGAATCATTGTTGTTCCTAAGAGCAGATGTCTTTCTAGTGGTAAAAGATAAATCAGTCTATCAATGCTTTATTAAACCAGGGAGGCTTGACAGGCACTCAGACATCATTCAGATTCCTATTATGGGCATGAGTTGATAAGTATTTATCTATGTAAAATATTAGCAGTGAATGGTCACCCATCTAGGAATTTGCATTGGTAGAATATTGATAAAAAGAGAATCTGTATTAAAGAGAAAATTCCAGTATTTGTCAGGCTGATGGATGATTTTATTTTTAAAAGTCAGTATTCACTGAAACTTGAGGCAAAAAAAATAAAAGCCACAAATAAAATGCAGCTTGTAGGCAAGGTTTAGGAAACTTTAATGGTAACCAAAAACAAAGTTAAGGGCAGCACCTGTGGCTCAAAGGAGTAGGGCACCAGCCCCATATGCTGGAGGTGGTGGGTTCAAACCCAGCCCTGGCCAAAACAAAAACAAACACAAAAACAAAAAAAAAGTTAATGTCACACTCATAAACTTGGAATTGTATGCAAGAAAATTGTTTTTTTTTTCTTTACAAAATTGATTTACCTCTTCTAATTTGGGACTATGTACTACAAAAAATTTCATACTATAAATTTATTATTACATGAATAATACATCTTCTGTATTTTAATTTTGTTTGTCAATAAAATATAATAAAAGTATGGATTTTAGAAAAATATCGACCATCCATCTATAATCCACCTTCCAAATTTTATTTTTGCACCTCCACCAATCAGTCTTAGTTTTTGCCTGTCACTTTATAGTCCACGTCCACCAGTGTGCACATTCTTGTTAACAACAATTAATAAATACATATATGTTACATATTTATTCTGAAATTAATTCAGTATAAATTTAAGTCTGAATTATTTTGATGAAAATAAACTTTATGGCACTTTTTAAGGTATTGAAATGTCGACTGAATTTTTTTTAATTCCATTGACCATGGAGACTTCCTATTTTTCTATACCAATGTGAAAGGGACACCAGACAGTCATTTATTTTGAATTATCAAATATCAGGGAGAAAACAAATGAGTGTGTTTCTCAAGGCCATCTCAAAGTAGGTGTGGCTGGCATTCGCTGGCATGGATTTTCTAGTAGATGGTATGCCAAGATCTTAAGGCTAAAAGTAATTATACTGAATGTAAGTTAGTTATTCTTTGCCAGTTAAAATTGTCTTTTCAAAGAAGGATTTGAATCTACATACATATAAACTGTTTTAAGAACAGAGGTACAAGAAGTACAAGTTAAATGATTTATTCAGCTTTGAAACACAAAGTGAAAATAAGAAAGTCTTGAATGAGAGTGAGAGAAAAAACACATTGGAGTTTTCATGGCGCTTCTAGGTAAGGAAATCTACTTGTTTACATTGAAGATAGATGGGGAACAGAGCAGCTATTGAACATTTCATTTTCCTCTATTATGTTCCCATTGTACTCAATCTTGTGTTTAGTATATCCTCTGGAAAACCTGTTTGCAATCGAATCAGGACTGGATATTGAACTACATGTCTTGTATGAAATGACTTAATTTAGCTAAGTGATGTGTCCTGAAATTGAACAAAACATTTTTGAAACTTGGTTAGATTAGAACATCCCTTCAGTAGCACAATGTTACAATATTTGCAATTGAAGTTGAGTAATGTAGGAATATATTTCTGAATATCTTTCTGAAGTTGACTAATGTAGGAATATGTCTCTCTATGTTGTAAGATGTAGAATCCTATTTATTTTAAATTAGAGTTACTTTGACAGAATTTCATTTCTTGGTAGGGATATTGTGACTTTCTGGAAAGTTTTTGGTTTAGGCCAACTAAGATTTAATGACAACTCTTTGAACTTTCATTTTTATTCATCTGCATTCACTGTATTTTGTTTTGATACATTACTAATAGTCTTCAAATAATGACAACTGGAATGCTGTTTCCAAGTGTGCTAACCCTGTGCTGGTTTCCTCTCTGGGTCCTTACAATTGGTGTAAGTTACATTTATTATCCCATTAATATGTTACAATTATTGCTTTAATTAGATGCAAATGTGACTAACAATTATGTATATGGTTTCTCTTCCTTTCATATCTAGTTTTAACTTGTCTCCAAATAATATGTTCCCCTTTCCAAAAAAAAAAAAAATCTGTAATCTCCTTTGTTAGGAAATCCCTATCTAGATGTTACAGCATTGTGTAAGATTCCCAGTGGCAATAGGATTAAAATGAAAGACACAAACTGGACTTGTGGATCCGTGCTTTAGAGGCCACCAAATACCCCTCCTTCCTTTGTGTTCATACTCCTGAAAGATTTGAAGCAGTTATCATGTTCCCACTTAGTTATTGCTTAGCCAAGCTAATACATATTCTTTTAATCTCTTTTTTTCATATAGAAAGTCAAACCCTTCCTTCTGATTTTCTGTGAACTCTTTCCAACACTTCTATATATTTTTAAAAATAGCATTCTAGTGTCAACAATATGTCTATTGTTTTCTATTTTAGAAAGCAATGGGGCCAGAAGAGCATACTGGATCCATTAGATAGAGTTTATTTAAGAGAGGACATATGAATAATAGCACAATTATTACAAATTATCACTTGCCCAAGTGACAAAAGAGGAATGTAGGGAATCTTGATTTTACTTTTCTGCCTTTGTGGCTAATATGGATAGGTGATTTAGAAAGTTTTACTTCCGGTTTTAAAAAAATGAAAGTCTAGTTTCTCTGTTATGTTTTCATATCCACTTATCTTTGTTGCCTCGTATTTTATGCAAACTTGATCATGTTGTGGTTTTGAAATGAAATTGAAACACTGTACTTTGATCAGTTAATAGAATTCAAAATCCTTTACTTTACTTTGCAGAGAAGGAGGAGATTTTTATTTTACTGTACTTTACATTTTAAGAAATGGGAAACACAGTTTCTCTACTTTCTGCCTCCTTTCTTCCCCCAAGTATTCTAGTTTCTTCAATAATGTATATGTGCCCTACCACGTCTAGTACCATTTCAAAATATGATCTAAAGATCCCTTGGGGCAGTTTTCATTGTATTTGTTAATCATCCTCAGTAATCTGGTAATTTGGTGGGAAGAGAGATGAGTGAGGATCACAGGAGGCAGGAGTGGAATTTCTCACATGAATATGATGATGTTAATGAGTGTAAGGCTGGGGCTTTTCTCTTCCTTTACAAACTTGTTTCATTGATATAAAAGATAGGGCTGGCCAGCCAGGTGGCTATGCCTGTAATCCTAGCACTTGCAAAGCCATCACATGAACTCAAGAGTTTGAGATCCTATTTCTACATAAAAATGGAAAATTATCTGGGTATGACACTACACACCTGTAAGCCCAGCTGCTCAGGAGGCTTATGCAGGAGGATCATGTGAGCCTGGGAGTTTGAGACTGCATTGAACTATGTTGATGCCATCGTACTATAGCCAGGGCTACAGAGCAAGACTCTGTCTTAAAAAAAAAAAATTGACAGTGGGTATAGAAGCAAGATGTATAATTATTTTATGGTCATTATTATATTTCCCCCAAAGAAGGCTGAGCTAAAAACATTAAGTGACAAAATCTTTGTTGATGAAAATAGTGACCACACATCTCTGAAATTGGCACAAATGAGAACTGCTTTAGAGGCTTTGTCTTAGGACCTTGGCATTGTGCAAAGGTGTTTCATACCATCAGAGTAAGATGACACTGTATCAATTTACAAAGAAATTACTATTGAAGAACAGATAAACAGGCAAAATAGGATTGAACAGGGAAAGAAAAGCAGTCAGAAAAAATATAATTGGAACTTGAGCTTGCGGGTGGAGTTGGCGTGTGTTTCCTTGTTAGTGTGATGGTGTGATGGGGAGGAGTTATCTAATGACCGTTTTTAGTAAATTCTTATAAGCAGACTTTTGATGCAGGAAAAAAAGACATCCAATGTACTTTCTGACTACTTCAGTTTTTTTAGCAACCTGTTTTTTTTGTATAGACATACTCATAATCTTATGATTTTTCCACGACTAAAATTTAAAAAATAATTCTAAAAATATTTTATGGAGCAAATGGCCATTCTTTCTGTGAACAACAAGCAAAGCTTGTTGAAGTGTCAGACTAATTTCTTGCTGTGTCTTTTTACTAGTCAACATACAGATACCTTGTGAATGTGTATACATTTAATTATGAAGCTATGAACATTTCCTTGACTTTCTTTTTATAATTTTTTTAATAAATACATTATTTGGGAAAAGAGTTCATATTTTTTCAGGTAGAAAAATTCTTGATGTGATTTTTTTTCTCTTTCTCTCTCTTATCTTTTCTTTGCCTTTTCTTCTCTTTTCTTTCCTTTGTCTTCCTTTCTCTCTCCCTCTGTCTATCCCTTTATCTCTTTTTTTCTCTCTCTTTATTTCTTTTTGCATTCTTTCTCTCTTTCATGTTCTACATTTAAGGAAGAAAGCATGGTTTTCCAAACCATTATTAACTTTTCAAATATTTAATGCATAATGTACGAAAATATGAAATGAGAGAGCACAGGAGTCCCAGATATGGGTTCAGAGTGGGGGGGGCACAAAGGCTGTCTCTTAACCGACTGTAGGTGTATTTACTTGACTGATGGATTATCATTTTTTTCTTTAAGAATATCAGAGCACAGTTTGTGTCAAGTTAAAATACAATTTGCAACTCTAACTGCATGTTGAAAAGTAAACACAGCCGAGATGTGAATAGTCAGGCGGTGGTTAGTTGTTGAATAAAATAAATAAATATAAGGAAAAATGAAAATTCAGGTAACAGAGTAAAACTTTAAAAGCATATTTTAAAGATATCTTCTTTATCTGAGATAGTCTCAGGTTTGCAAGAAACTAGAGCATATAAAATACTTTTAAGAGAATAGTTTCTCTACTACTCAGGGAATCAAATTATATTAGCATGTATTAAAACTCTGCTGCTTGATAATATATGAGAAATGGTCTTAAAATTATATTTCTAAAAAAGAAATTGAAAGTTCTTCCCATCTTAAGTCTACATGCAATATCGGACCCTTAAATCAATAATGGAAATGTTACTTTCATTTGGTTTTCCTTCTTGAGAGGAAAATAATTTTAACACTTCATTTTCAAAGAAAACCAAATGCAAACCATACTTATTAAATGTGAACTTTTACTGATTATAAAATACTACACACAAAAAAAGATGAAATCAGGTTTTTCTGATTTTTATGGGTTATGTGTTCTTAACTGTAGTAATTCCTCTAATGGAGTTTGTGGGTTGGTCTTAGCAAAGTCAATTAATCATTGAGTCATAGACTGGCAAATTTAGGACCTTGGTGTTGTGCAAAGGTGTTTCATACCTCACACCTTTAGTGTGAATCCTTTAGTTCATGTGGACTTCTCAAAAAGGTGCATGTCTAGTATATCTTTAGTTCATGTGGACTTCTCAAAAAGGTACATGTCTAGTATATATGTTAACAATTGGCAGAGAATGTGATTCCACCCCCTTTCCCATTATAAAAACATAATTCATAAGTCTCTAATTACCAAGGTTTACTAAGAGGCTTACCAAAAAGAGCACTTACAAAAATCACAGTCTAAATCGCAGTCTATTCTCTCTTGTTGTGAGTAGAAACAATAAGGTTACTTAGCTTTGTTTCTTGCAAACATTTGAATATTATTAAATGTCTTCTCCAGCTTACGCAGGCCAACAAATTCTTTTTGGCTTGTTTTGTCATTTGTACTCACTCAGAAAAGATTAAAACATCTTTATAGTATAACACACATTTTGAAAAGAAAGGCCATTACACAATCAGTTATTTATTAGTACAAATCAGACTGTTGCTGCGTATCTAGCATTTACTTATTTGGCAGACATGTACTGACTGAGTCTTTGCTATGGACCAGGCTTTTTGCAAGCATCTAGACATAAAGAGTTATAACATGTAGCCCTGTCATGTGTATAGCAAATAATTACACTAGAACCTGATGCTTTTAATAGGTTTGCATAATGTGCTTGGAGAGAGATCTTAGTACAAGAAGGTTGGTAAGTGACATTTGAAATTGAGTAGTAGCTTTCCCACGTGAAGAAGTGAGTTTCATATGCAAAGATGAAAGCTTCTGAAATAGCGTAGTTAATAAGAACTAGTCAATAAAGCTGAAACACAGGACATCTGAGTAAAAACTGGAGGAGTTAAAGCTAAAGGTTGTATTGAAGCCTAGCATCGACAATCGTACACCTTATTAAGCATTTGAGCTATCTTGTGGTTCAATAATGGATGTATTCACTCAAAAATATCTTTTTTTTGAGACAGAGTCTCACTTGGTCACCCTTGGTAGAGTGCCTTGGCATCTTAGCTCACAGCAACCTCAAACTCTTGTGTTTAAGTGATCCTCTTGCCTCAACCTCCCATGTAGCTGGAACTATAGGCACCCACCACAATGCCTAGCTATTTTTAGAGACAGGGTCTCACTCTGGCTCAAGCTGGTCTTGAGCCTGTGAGCTTGGGCAATCCACCCACTTCAGCCTCCCAAGTGCTAGAATTACAGGTGTGAACCACCATGCCTGGCCAAAAATAGCTTTTAACAAATATTTACTGAGCCTGTACTACATGACCAATAATATGCTCAGTGTAAGAAGCACAGCAGCAAATGAGACAAGAAGCTCTGTCATTAAAGCATCTGGGAGTTAGAGGCAGTGAGAAATCAAATAAATGATTAATCCCACAATAATAATTCACTTATTATATACAGTATGATTTTAGGTATTGTGTTATAAAGAAAACTATGGTAAGGGAGAGAAAGTAATGTAGGAAAGGGATATTAGCAACAGAAGTTTCTCAAATAAGGTCAAGTTTAAAACAGAAATCAGTTTATCAATTTTCATGAAGGGTGACAATGAGCCTTGTAAAGGAGCTGAGCAAAGATTATCCGTGTCAGAGGAAAGAGAAAGTTTCTAGACTTGGAGAAACAAACATTTTAGGTATAAGAAACCTTTGAAATTGAAATAGGCTAAACCATGAAGGACAGGCACTATCCCACATCTTCAGAAAACCGTGACATTGATAAGAAGGTGAACATATTCTTCCTTATTAGGGAATTAAAAAACTTTACATAACAAAATTAAAATACATCTGAATTGTTAACTCTAAATTCCTTTTTTATGTTATCATTGCCTCTCACCTAGCACATGAGCATTTTTGGAAAGACCAATTTAAGTACTGAACTTTGTCTACATTATAGATCTTGCTTCAGGAACTACTGAAATATAATCTTCCGTATGGCCATGTAAATGTTAATGAATTGCAATATTGGCGAATATTATCTATTTTGGCTGGGGAAAATCAGACTTTCCTTGAAATGGTTAATGAGAAGTATTGCAGCAAGATATTTGATAGGATGACTAAAGGCAATTTGGAGTTTATTAGCTCCATGGGTTTCCCAGTCTTTTGTTTTTCACGTGAAAAAAAAATGCTGTTCATCTTACTGTCATTTTGAGCATTTATTACTATTTAGAATGGTAAGATATAGAGTCTGAGGAGATTTGGGGGTTTGAAGGGTAATTTCTGACAGTAGCTTAAAGCTCTCAATTGCCTCTGCGCTCCCAATTGGATTTAGCTTCAATGTATGCAAATGGCCAGGCTTCTTTAGAGTCATGACAAAGACAGATTGATTAAAAGGACTTCGGGGGCCAGGTTGAGTCACCAAAGGAAGCATCTTTAAATTCCCAGGCTCACTGTAGATTTTCAAAGCCAGAAGAGAGTTTCATTTGTTACCTTCTCAGAACTATGTTTTACAACATGGACACTTTCTTTCTCCATCTTCAGAGATTTTTTCTGTTGCTTTGAAACTCATCTGCAGGAGACAATATTTACCATATTAAATGTCCTCAGATTTACACTGCATTTGATTTTATGACTAACTTTCAGTTCTGTCACCTGACATTTGCCCATAAATTTCTGTTCATAAGTAAAGTCTTAGACAAAGATTTGACAGATTCTCCCCACAGCAGCCCCCTTTCCTAAATAAAACAAGAGATGGCTTCCCATATGTTTTAGGAAGCAGCACACAAGCTGTCTAATTGCAATATGTCTTAGCAGAAGAATTTCAAACTTAGATACAGAGAAAATGCCTCATCTTCTCCAGAGTAAAGCAACTTCCCAGAATTCCTATGCTCTCCTCATACACTCAAAGCAGGGAAAGAAATGTCCCTCTTGTTCTGAACTATAACAGGTAGATAAAGAAAAAGAGTAGAACCCAATGTGTTAGAAACCAACTCGTAGTGAGTGAGCCAGACAGCAACAGTGGCATGTCAACTGTTAGGTGTCAGCGTTTCACGTCAATTTATTTTGAGCTCAGCCAAATTTTTTCTTCCTCTATTCTCGCTCCAAGGGCAGGCTGTAAATTTAATCTCAGCACCTTAATTCTGTATAATGCTGCAAGCACTTTATCAATAGGATGTAGACAAATCTATATTTGTGTTTTATGAGTTGGTTGAGTTTACACTGTCATAGGAGAGTTATAGCAACTCATAGTTTAAGATATTTGCTTTGGAAATAGCAAAGTTTGAAGAACCCAAATTCCCACTGACAAGAAGCAGAAAAGGACAAATATGGGATATGAGTCAAAGAGAGACAGTTCGTTCAGCTCCACCCTTTGCTACGTGTCCCATGCTCCATTAGCTTGAAAGTGAGAGGCCTAACTAGTCAGGGGGATGAAACTTGGGGTTTCAGATAGAGAGCGCTGCATGAACCACTTTGATTTTATATTAATTAACTATTGGAATGATATTCAGATACACTGGATCAAATAAAAATATTATTAGACATAGTAATCAAGTTTGTTTCTTTCTGCCTTTTAAATGTGATCACTGGCACTGGAAATACCTTTTTATGTATGGTTTATATTTGTGTTTTACATTGTATTTGACTGCATTGGCTTGCCAGGTTAGCCTGCCAAATTTATACAACTTAAAAGAAGTAACAAGAGTATTAATAATAAAAGTTAACACTTATGAAACATTTATAAAAGGTCAAATACTCAGCACTTTCATCTCTCCAAAGCCCCTAACGATAGTGAATCAGTATCCCCATTTATCAGATGAAGAAACAGAGGCTGGCAGAGTTTTAAGTAACTGTGGCAGGTAACGGAGCTAGCATGTGACTATAACGCTAGAATTCAACCAAAAGAAGGGTGACTACAGAACCATCTATTAATTGTTTTGAGTCAAAATATAGTTACAGAGCTTTTGTGGGCATACCTGGGTGTGTTTTGTTTGGGCATGGGTTTTACTTTTGTAATTTAATTTTAATTTGTATACAGTACAATGTACTATTTTTGGTGTATAGGTTGATGATTGTCACCACATTCAGAAACAAAGGTCATCTGCCCAAATTCCCTTGACCTGTCTCCTTACAGGAAACCTCTCCTTCCACACTGAACCCTGACACCCAGTGGTCTATTTATTGTCCCACAGTTTTGTCTTTTCCAGAATGTCATGTAAATAAAATCATATAGTATGTATCCTTTCAAGTCTGGCTGCTTTTAATTAGCCTTTCTATTGATAAGTAATGTTCAATTATAATGATTGGGAAAATGCGCTTTGTGCTTTTCTGTTTACGTGTTGAAGGACATTACGGTCATTTTCAGGGTTTGGTGACTATGGAAAAGCTTCTATAAATATTTGTGTACAGGCTTAACATGGACACATTTTTATTTAAGTAAATACCTAGGAGGTGGATCGCTGGGTCTCTCAGCATGTATAGATTTGACCATACTAAAGAAAGTGCCCAACAGTTCTGCAGAGGGGCTGTGCAATGCCGCATTTACACCAGCAATGTCTCTGATCACTAATGACTATGCGTCTTCATCAGAACTTGCTGTACTGAGGTGTCTCGTTGTTATCATTGTTCTTTGTTTTGGTTTGTGTTTTGTGTACGTCGGTATCTCTTTACAGTTTTAACTTGCAGATCCCTAATAACTGCAAATAATGAGCATCTGAGCACCATTTCATGTGTTTATTTGCTATTTATGTATGTTCTTTGATGAAGTATCTGTTCAGATCCTCTGCCCATTTTTTTTTTTTTTGAGCTAAAGTCTTACAATGTCACCCTCAGTAGAGTGCTATGAAGTCACAGCTCACAGCAACCTCAAACTCTTGGGCTTAAGTGATTCTTTTGCTTCAGCCTCCCAAGTAGCTAGGACTACAGGTGCCCACCACAATGCACAGCTATTTTTTGTTGCAGTTGTCATTGTTGTTTATCTGGCCCAGGCTGGGTTCGAACTCACCAGCCTTAGTGTACGTGCCACTCAGTGTACGTAACCACTGTGTTATGGGTGCCTCTCCCATTTTTCAGTTCTAATAATATTCTGAATCTTTTGATACTTTCTATATAGATAATCAATGCAAGATAAAGCCCACAGATTATGTTTTAAATGTTCTTTCAATAGAACATGTATTTTTTTTAATCTTAAGAGGAGAAAGAGAGTCCATTATATTTACCCACCCATTTACCATTTTGGTGTTTTTTCCTCCTTTCCTGAAATTCTGAATTTTCCACTGGTGTCATGTTCATTCATCCTGACAAGCTGCTATAACATTTCCTTTAGAACAGATTAGCTTGAGACACATTTTTCGTTTCCTGTAAGCTAATAATGTGTTCATATCACCTTTATTCTTAAAGGATATTTTCACTGGATATAGAAGTCATGGTTGACAGAATTTTTCTTTCAGCTATTTAAAGGTTTAGTCTCACTATTCTCTGGGCTCCAAACCTCTGATAAGAAATCTGGCACCAGCAATATTTTCCCTTTTAACTCATGACTTTATTAAGAAGATCTAAAAACAGAGAGGAAAACAATGAACTAGGAAAGAAGTGTGTTTGCCCAGCAGCATTGAGAGCCCGTGAAGAGCTTCATGGTTATGAGTTTAAAATAAGCTATTCAGACAGGTACACTACACAGGGTACAGAAGGGAGAGGGGCGGAGTTAAAGTATTGTGGGACAAAAGCACAAGAGAGGGAGAACTATTAACTTTCTTGAAAATAAAAGAGAATAGAGAAAAACTGTAAAAGTACTTCTTTTGTAACTTCTGTTTGTTTAGCACCAAGATCATTTGAGCTCTAATAGATGTGTGAGCTCTAGTACGGTGAGAACTTGAGAAAAAACTCTACTGGGTATGGTGAGAACTTGAGAAAAAACTCTACTGTAATGGTATTTTTGAAAATCGATTACATATGTCATCATGACGCGTAGATCTGGAAAAAAATAAAAGTGAATAAAAACTATTGGTAAAACAAAGAGCTATAAAAGACATAATAGCTACTTGACTCTGAAGCATGTTGATTTACCTAAAATATTGCTTGAAGTTAAAAAGGAAGAATAGAAAAAAGGTAAGGGTTGACAGAGTAATTTTTAAAAGTCCAAAGATAATATCAAAATACATAAATCTAGAAATTATACTTGTATTCTTTAGAACTTTGAACTAAAGTACAGAAATGAACATCTAAATGAACATCTATTTGTTGTGTCTTAGAGACAAGACTAAATAGAGACAGGTCCAGGAATGTTATTTTTAATGATAAGGCTTTGGGAACAAATTGATTTTTAAAGCACGCACACATGTTACTTTGACTAAAACTATGCAATCTTCATGAGCCCTCTTTCACACATCTTTTTTTCTTGAAGGCATCATTAATTCTATGAACTTGTAAGTGTTGTGCAGAGATGTGGAGTACAATTCAGGTACTCCTATAAAATATTTCAAGTAATACTGCCCTCTGCTCTATTCAATGCTCCTTACCAGTTTAGTAATGTATAATAAAAACAAAAGCTCAACTTCTTCAAGAGGCTTCTTATCTACCAAATTTTGGCAATGATAAATTAACATCTTCAAAGAAGAGGTGAGATGCAAAAGACCTAAGTATTAGAGGTGATCTAACTATGTTAGGTCCTAAGGCGAGAGAGATTTTCAGAAGGAAGATGAAGCAGCAGACAGACAGAAGAAGCTGTATGACTCTTCCTATGCAAATTCTCATATTTCCTACAAAATATTTTTGAAAAAGAGGCCATAGCTCCTCTGTTTCTCACTATAACTTTGGAGATAATTCATAATAAAGAATAAATGTTCAAAATAACAGGAAAAATATGGAAGCAGACTTTTAAGCAACTCAACATTTGGGGGGCGGTGCCTGTGACTCAAAGGAGTAGGGTGCTGGCCCCATATGCTGGAGGTGGCAGGTTCAAACCCAGCCCTGGTCAAAAACTGAAAAAAAAAAAAAAAATTAAAAGCAACTCTCCATTTTCCTGTTTAACCAAAATCATGTGATTACTTTCAATCTCAAACATCATTAACCTGGTGCAATAGAAAATCAGTGAAATGGATTACAAGAAAAAAATATCAAAGCATAGTCTTCTGTGCCACTTACTAAAGAAAAAGGCTTTTGTTTGTTTTGAGACAGACTTTCTGATGCCCAGGCTAGAGTGTCAAGGCCTCACAGCAACCTCAAACCGCTCACCTTCCCCAGTAGCTGGGATGACAGTTGCCTGCCGGCTAATTTTTCCTGTTAGTAGCAACAGAGTCTCACTCTTGCGCAGGCTGGTCTCAAACTCCTGATCTCAAGCAATCCTCCTGCCTTGGCCTCCCAGAGTGCTAAGCCAGCAGAAGAAATTAAATAAAGGGTGAAGCAATTAAATTACATTATTAAAGCTTGTTGCTCAGTCTTTGAAATCTAACCAATCTAAATTCAAATACTGGTTCCTCTTTGAGCAAATTAATGTAGCCCTAGCTTCCATATCTGTAAAATGGAAAATAAAATGACATTACAGTTCCTTGAGAATTACATAAAATGGTGCCTGTAAATCATGTGATAACTGAACACAACGCACTTTATCCAAGTACTGATTGCTTTTCTTTTCTATTCAGTCAACACTATGACCACCTCACCTTATTGCATATGTACTACAATTTTCAGTGATAATATAACAGCAACTTAATGAGCTTTCTACTCATACTTACTGCTTTAAACAAAAGTCACTAATCCTCAGGAGACCCCATGCGATTACCACCTATGACACAGAGGGAAAGTCGGCCCAGAGATGGGAGAAGGAACTTATTCTAGGTGAAATCTGAACCCAGAAATGATGATTCCAAAACCCAGCTGCTTAACAATAGTATGTCACCAAGAATGTTGCAAATCTTCTGAATCAGAATTGTTAAAGTACTGAACTCAAAACAGATAAAGGCACCATGGAAATGCAAAGCAAACCTCAAACTATATCTGATATTAATATTTAAACAGCCGTGCTTTTCACAGGGGAAATTTTAAATTTGTGTCCATTCAAATTAATTAAAGCAGCACAACCCCTGTCTACTTAAAAAGAAAAATCAGGGTCAATACATTAAGCTATATGTGGGAATTACTTATTAAAGCATTAAGATAAAATTTAAAGTCTACTAATATGAGTTTTTAGCAGTGTAATATATTACACAGGTATCCAGGGCTTCTGACAGTAAGGTAATTTACATACATTATTTTAATAATCTTCATAATTTTTCTGCTGGGAAGATAACTAGCAATTATTTCTCAGATTTTTCAGATAGTGGAACAAAAGCACAGAGAAGGAAAATCTTTCCGAGGGATCTCTCAATAGATCTCAAATTTTATTTTAAACTATGGGGCCATTTGCTGGATTGAGGTAATTATAAGAAAATTTGTTCCTATTTTAAGTGGAAAATAGTAATGACTAACTTTAGAGGGATACTCTGAGTTATAACAAAAAATGGAAAGAAGTAAATCAATTTGGGTTTTCTTTCTTTGACTATCGAAGGTATCCAGGAGTACTAGAAATTGTTTTGATGAGCAAAATAACCACTGTTATAAAGAAGTCCATTTTCAGTGAAACCAGTGAAAGGCAAGTGATAGGACCACCGTATGTAAACAAGGATAAACTGTCAGACTGTCCACCTACTTTATAACGTAAGATGCAATGCAAGAATATTCTTTGGAATATTTTTCTATGATACCAGCATCACAGTCCTGAAATAAAAACTATAACCATGGGGGCAAGAAGGCAGCACAGAGCTACCACAAGTTTTATTTGAAGGCTCCTCATATGGTTTTTATAACTTTTCCAACAAACTAGAAAGACGAAAACAAAATGGAAGCAAGGAAATAGGACGCTCCTCATGAGTCGGTTGCTGATTGGCTGATTATGCCACGGATGTGTTTTTTTGCTTCTGTGATGAGCCAGTGGCAACTTACAAGGTCTAGTTCATTGCAGAATTCTCCTATGAGGAGTCAATTTAACATTAATGCTTTAATTAGTAGTCTCTGAATAATGAATGTTGTTACAATGTGATAGAACTGTTGTTCTTTTGTTAACAGTGAAATACAGAAAAAATTTATATTATGGAAGAAAAGGTATAATGGCTTATCAGGGCATTATAGACAAAATGAAGTATGGTAATTGATAAAACTTAGTAAAAAGATAGATATAGCACTCCTCTAAATTTGTCCATGAATCCCACAAATATTTGATCAATACCTGCTACACGTCGCGCACTTTGGATAAGATGGCAAGCAAAGACAGATCACGGCTTCAACTCTCGTTAGGGTCTAGAGGAGGAAATGTGCATGCTTCAACTAATTAAACAAATGGATGTCAAGTTACAAATGAGGTAAATGTGATGAAGACACGTTATGAGAGTGTTTAACGGAGATCTAAAAACTTAAGGAAGTCAGAGAAAACTTCCAGTGAGAAAATGATGAGGGCATTGTGATCTGAAGGAAGAGTAGGGATTAAGCAGATAATAAGAAGAAAAGTATTGTGACCACAGGGAAGACTGTCTGCAAGGGCCCTTGGAGACTTACATGCAACAGTATATGCCTTTAGGTTTATATGTAAGTGCTTCAGTTATTTTTTATACTATGTCAAACAACATTCCTGGTTCTAAATACTGTCTTGGTATCACTCTGCCTGCTCCTTTCTGGTGGTTTCTCTCCTGAAGCAGAGGCAGAGAGAAAGGTTATATTGAACAATTTTATTAGGTATGATTTATATTGAAAGTTGTAATGCAAACGTGTGTTCCTAGTCATAATAAGCAGCAAGGACTGGTATTTCCCTTCTGCTTTAGACACTGGTAAAAGGGATGAAAACATATAAAAACAACTATTTTTCAGATACTAGTCAAGAGCGAAAACAGTCCAGGAGCACTTCAGGAAGGGAAACAAACTAGGTGAGCATCATGACTGCCCCAGCTTACTGCCTGCAAAGTTTCCAGGCTACAGCAGAGGGAAGGCGAAACAGAACAGAGCGTGCAGAGCGAGTCAAAGGGACAGCGTTGAAAAATTGAAGAGAGTGGAATATTGTAACAAAGGGAGCTTCACAGAAAGGCATGTCACACAGAGAGGTAATTCGAAAATCGAGAGAAATGTCAAATCATCACCCAAGGCTAGGAGAGAAACCACCAGAAAGGAGCAGGCAGAGTGATACCAAGACGGCATTTAGAACCAGGAATGTTTAACACAGTATAAAAAATAATACAAGCACTTACATATAAACCCAAATGAATATACTCATAATCCTTATGTTGAAAATTACAAAAGAAGTTGATTAGAAAAAATGTAAATTGTTTAAATAAGTGGAGAGATATCAAAGTTGTATTAGTTAGAAGAGTCGGTATTATTAAAATGTTAAGCTGATCCATAAATGCAACAGAATCTAATTAAAATCTCAAGAAAGTTTTATGCAGGTAGCAGTCAGACAGTTTTTAAATTTATATGAAAGGTGCAAGGAAATAGAATTGTCAAAAAAATTCTGAAAAGGAAGAAAAAAAATGAAGAGTCCTTATGCTCTTTGACTTCAACATTCAGTATGAATCTAAATGTGTGACTTTGGTGGACAGATTATACACAAAGGTCAATGGAACAAAATAGAGGGCCCAGAACTAGACCCACAAAAAGCATAGAAAACTGAAATTTTACAAAATTCAGAGGCAATTGTAGTGTAGAAAGGATGCTATTTTCAACAAATAGTCCTGGAACAGCTGACATCACCTCAACATAAGTTTTCTACTTTCTATAAAAAATTTACTCCAAATGTAGCATAAACCTAAATGTAAAAAATAAAACCATAAAACTTTTTAGACACAAGATGAAAAGCAAAGTCTGTAAAGGAAGATATGACTCATGGATCAAAAAAAAAATTAAAAGCATTTTGAACTGAATAAAATGAAAATGAATACAAGACATAATGAAATTTGTGTTATGCCATAATTAGAAACTCATAGTACTAATTATCTATAATGAGGGAAAAAAGTCTGTAATCAATGACCTAAGAGTCTATCTTTGGAAGCTAGAAAAATATAAGAAAATTAAATAGAAAAAGAAATGAGATCAGAATAGTAAAATGATAAAGTTTGAGCAGAATTTAAAAAAAAAGAAACTAGGAGAAAAAGAAAACAATAGAAACAAAATCAGTGAAACCAAAAGCAATTCTTTGAGCTTACCTTTGATAAAATGTTAGTCAAGTGCATCAGAAATAAGAGAAAACATAAGCTTCCAATATCAGGAATAAGAGAAGAGGACATTTTAATAGATACTATAGATATAAAAAGGATAATAATAGGATATAGCCTACAATTTTATGGCAACGAAAGTCAGCAAAGTAAATACAATGAGCTAATTGCTTAGATCTCTTTTATAAAATCTTCACACAAAGAAAACTCAAGGCCAAGGTGGATTATATCAACAATTTAAAGATAAATAATGCCAATTCTACCCAAACATTAAATGGTGGGGAATAAAGAATATTTCCCAATGCATTCTGGGAGGTCTACATTACACTGATATTAAATCAAAGATATTACAAGTAAAAAACTACAGATGAAAAAAATCCCTCATGAACATAGGTACAAGATTCTTAACATTTGACCAAGTTAATTCTAATAATAATATATCATGACCAAATATTTTTTTCATCAAGAATGTAAGGTCGGATTTATATTTAAAATATTTATATTTATATTTAAAATATTTATTATTTATAATAATATTATTTATATTTAAAATATTAAATCATGGTGTACTATTATAACAAACTAAAAATTAAAAAAGGGAAACATGTCATCTCCACAGACACAGAAAAAACATTTAACAGACAGAATTCAGTCATGATCAACACTCAAAGCAAACTAGCAAGGAAAGGAAACATTCTCAAAGCAATAAAGGGAATCATCAAAAGTCTTACAGCTACCAGCACACTGAAATGGGAAAAGATTAAATGCTTCTTTTCAAAGAGTAGGAAAAACATAGAGATTTTCAATCTTACTTCTGTTCAGCTTGTATTAGAAGTTCTAGTCAGTCATATAAGCAAAAAGAAAAGTAAAATTATTTTTATTCTCAGAAGACATGATTGTCTATGTAAAAAATCCTAAGAAAAATACCAAAAACCTTATACTAATGTTGAAATGATAAAACAAATAAATGACTTAAGCTATTTTGTAGTATTTATTACTAGCCACAAAAAAATGGAAATTAAGACATGAAAATACTATTTAAAATAGCATCAAAATAGAAAATATTTAGAATGAAATTTGAAGAAAAATGCAAAAGATCTGTCCACTGAATACTCTAACACACTGGTTAGAAGGTATTAAAAGCCTAAATAAACTGAGAGCTATCCCTCAATTGAAACCAATTTCATTATGAAGTCAATTTTCTCCAGTTTTATCTAAAGATTTGATGCAATTCCAATCAAAATCTTAGCAGATTTGTTTTAGAATTTGACAAGCTGATTCCAAAATTTAAATACCTTACAATTACCAAATCAAGGTTGAAAAAGGCCAAGAAAATGTTAGGGCTCATATCACCTGACTTAACAACTTATTGTATAACCACAGTAATCAATGCAGTAAATTATTGGTTTAAAGAAAGACATGGAGATCAATCAACCAGAATAGAATTCAAAAATAAACCACACATATACGGTCTATTGATTTTTAGCAAAATTATTTTAAAGATCCAGTTGTGGCAAAAGTGTTGGATCATCATTCCAAAAAGAATGAATATAGACCTTTACCTGAGACCATCTGCCACTGCTAAATCGCAATTGATCATAGACTTAAATATTAGAGCTAAAACTGTGAAATGGCTAGAAAAAGCAACTGATGAAAATATCAATGAATGACTTTAACAAAGATCTTTTAAATAGCATAATAAAGCCACAAATTGTAAAATAAAAAGAAATCAATGAATTGAAATTATACCATTCAAATGAGACTGTTTTAAAAATGTGCATGAAAGGCAGAGTCTGGAAGAAAACATTTGGAAAATGTATGTCGGACAGTGGACTTTTATTTAGCATTGCACCATCCATTATTATCAATACTAGCCACAATAATGGGCACTTGAAATGTACTTCGTCTGAATGGTGACATGTGACAAGAATAATACACATTAAACCTTGAAGACAATAAAAAATCAACACATTTCATTGCTACGGTTTATATCTATTAAATGTTGAGATGGTAATATATTTACATATTTTGCTAAATGAAATGTATTAGTAAAGTCAGTTTTATTAATTTGTTAATGTTATTCACTGTGGCCACTTGGAAATTCAATAATACATATGTGGTTCACATTATATTTCTCTTAGACAGAGCTTATCCAGAATGCATAAAGGAAATGTACAATTCAGTAAGAAAAACTAATAAACTAATAAAATTCACAAAGATTTTAAAAGGTATCTCACCAAAGAACATATATTGATGGGAAATAAGGACATGAAATGACATGTAACCTCATCAGTAGTAAGGGAAAGGACATTTAAATCCTCAATGCCATACAGGGTACAACCACTATGACTTTTTTTTAAAGCCACTTAAAAAGTGTTGACAAAAATGTGAAGTCAATAGAATTTCAAACACTTCCATTTAGATGGAAAGTGGCACAATTATTTTAAAAAGTGACTAGATGTCACAGTAATCTATTTTTGATGTTGTTTCAGTTGCCAGGGTTGGGGTGGAGTCCTCCTCATAAAATTTTCGCCCTGGCCAATTTCTTCAAGTGTTTCCTTACACTTTCTTCTAGTATTTTTATAGTTTCATATCTTAAGTTTAAATCTTTAATCCAGTGAGAGTCTATCTTAGTGGTGAAAGGTGTGGATCCAGTTTCAGTCTTCTGCAGGTTGCCAGCCAGTTCACCCAGACCATTTGTTAAATAGGAAATCTTTTCCCCACTCAATGTTTTTAATTGGCTTGTCAAAGATCAGATAATGATAAGTAGCTGGGTTCATCTCTTGGTTCTCTATTCTGTTCCATACATCTACCTCTCTGTTTTTTTGCCAGTACCATGCTGTTTTGATCACTATCGATTTATAGTATAGTCTGACATCTGGTAGCATGCTTCCTCCTGCTTTGTTTTTATTTCTGAGATTTTATTTCTTTGTATTTATTTCTTGGCTATTTGAGTTTTTTTCTGATTCCATATAAAATGAAGTATTATTTTTTGAGATCTTTAAAGTATGACAGTGAGACTTTAATAGGGATTGTATTCAAATTATATATTGCTTTGGATAGTATGGACATCTACTGGGACCTCATCAAACTAAAAAGCTTCTGCACAGCCAAGAACACACTGAGTAAAGCAAGCAGCCCTCATAATGGGAGAAGATATTTGCTGGTTATGTCTCTGACAAAGGCTTAATAACCAGAATCCATAAAGAACTCAAACATATTAGCAAGAAGAGAACAAGTGATCCCATCTCAGGGGGGCCAAGGGACTTGAAGAGAAACTTCTTGGAAGAAGACAGGCACATGGCCTACAGATACATATAAAAAATTCTCATCATCCTTAATCATCAGAGAAATGTAAATCAAAACTACTTTGAGATATCATCTAACACCAGCAAGATTAGCCCATATCACAAAATGCCAAAATCACAGATGCTGGCATGGTTGTGGAGAAAAGGCAACACTTCTACACTGCTGGTGGGATTGCAAACTAATACGTTTCATCAACCCACAAATGGATTAATAAATTGTGGTATATGTACACCATGGAATACTATGCAGCTCTAAAGAAAGATGGAGACTTTACCTCCTTCATGTTTACATGGATGGAGCTGGAAAATATTCTTCTTAGTAAAGTATCCCAAAAATGGAAGAAAAAGTATCCGATATACTGTATATCTGTTATACCTCAATATTTCAAGAAAAGTATAATCCAATAGGCAAGACTAAAAAAAAAATCAGTATATAACCATCATCAGACATCATAACTCAGTGCCAAGTTCAGCAGTTCATGTTAGAATAGTTTACTGAAAAGTAGAATCATGCTGTATAAAAATCAAAATCAGCCTCATGAAGACAGTTGGTAAGCCAGGGCGTCAGCCTTTGGTAGCATTAGCTTAGCCTTGGATAGATGGACTTCATAGGAATAAGAAAACATTAATAAAAACAGGGAGATAAAACACACACCCACACACACAGTGATCTACAAGTTAAAAAGAGGGCCCTGACTTTATCTTTTCAGCTACATCCTTATGAGGCTGGCCAGTCTGTCCACATCATAGTTGAACTCTAGCACTTTACTATGCAATGCCAGTAAAGTTCTGTGACTTCTCAATGACTTCGGTGTCCTCATTTGCAAAATGGAGATAATAACAATTGGGATTGTCATGAAGACTAAATAAAATAATAGATGGAAAGACCTTAATACAGTGCCAGACAACTTTAAATACTGTTGCTTTATTCAGCCATTTAACATTTACTGAACAACTACTAACTGCTGGGGGACTGGACACTGTGTTGTGCTTTGAAGATGTACAAATGAATACAGTATACGTTCGTTCTGAACTTCAGGCATCTCACTGTTTGGTGGGTAAGATAGATAAGGCATGATGATTATATGCTATGTGAAAATATTGCACTAGTCAGACATACACGGTCCTTTGTGCTAACAGAGATGTGTACTCACTCAGCCTAAACTTGTTTCGAAGGGTTTACAGAGGAGGAAATCTTGAGTTTCTCTGAACTTATATTTTTCTTAAAGTAGGTGTTCAGCAGGCAGACAAGGAAACTTACATTCGGGAAGAGAAATATATTATTTTATTTTATTTTTATTTATTATTATTATTTTTTTTTTGCAATTTTTGGCCAGGGCTGGGTTTGAACCCGCCACCTCCGCCATATGGGGCTGGTGCCCTACTCCTTTGGGCCACAGGCACTGCCCAAGAGAAATATCTTATTTAAAGTATGATGTGATTTAAAAACATATTGAGGCCTTTAATCAATTCAGAAAGGTCAAGCCTTATATGAAGAATGATACATGAAGGTGTTGGACAGATGGGCAGGGCCCACTCCTAAAGAGCTAGCTAATGGCTTAGCTACATCCACCCATTTGAACTTGATCTAGGAGATAAAGGGGATTGAATCAAGGCTGACTAGCATAGCCCAACCAGATATGTTAAGTATATAAATCTTTAAGGCAGGAAGCCAAGAACTTGTCTACATTAAGTAGTGGAAGATAAAGTGGTCTAGATGGTTTGAACCTGGTCATGGAGACTCATACAGACCAAGTGTTTGGCTATATGCCTCAATAGAAACCAATTTATGGGTTAGAGCAAGAATATTACGTCAGGAACACAATTTCACTGAAACTTTGACCAAACTTGGTATCTGGCGGGGTGGCGGCGGGAAGTAGGAAAGGGGGTCCAAAGGTAACTAAGGAGCTATTTTAACCAATATCCCTGTTGTAGAAGTGCAGACAGAGGACTCAGGAGTGGGTACCAATGTAGTGAAGATAGGAAAAGAGAATAAGGGAATTCTATCAAGACATTTTGAAGAAAGTAACAAGGAGGGTAAACAATCAGAAATAAAGGAGATACTATAGGCAGAAAAATTAGCCCAAGATTTTTGTGTATATATTTCCAGTCCATTCACCTCTGGGTGACCAAAATGACCTTTCAAAATTGAAACTGGCACATGCCTTATTCATTTTAACCCGAGCACCTCGCCAGTGTCTGGTACATAAGAGAAACTCAGTACACGCACCACAGAGAAAAGAAAGCTGAATCAGAGAATGGTGATGCCATTAGTAATGATGAAGTATGGTCCTTGGAGATGTCACTTTTCCTCCCCAAAATTCACAGCCCAGTCAGTTCCTTCTATGCCCTGGACTTCGCTTTCTCAGGGTGGATCCCCCTCTGCTATGAATGTCCCAAGGCCAGCGGGTTGGCCATTGGCTGCTTGTTTGCTTTTTGTCAGTCGCCCTTGGCTGTCAGTTTGCTTTTTGACCACTGTTCAGGTGCTGAACCTACTGGCTGTGTCCTTGACATGCAGAGGCACAAGCCCCTTCATGAGGTTGAAGGAAGCCAGAGATTAGAAAGAGCAGGGAGGAAGGGAATGGGTGAGTCTGGGTAAGAGCCAGGGACCCCTCTCTGTGTTGAGCCATAGGTCTCCAAAGCATCTGAGAAGTCTGCGTTTGAATGTATCCTTTCATATGTTGAGAAGTGTATTTCTCAAGGGATGCAAGTAGAACATATTTCTTTTAACCATTTGTTAGCTTTATTTGAAACTTGAGAATGTTAAGATCTATGGAAAAAGGCCACCAACCGTACAGTTGTCCCAGGCTATGTAAATGTCAGAGGCAGCCCTGTCTTTAAACAATGTTTAGTGGGGTGACTATGAGGTACCTAACACTGCACTAGAAGTTCTTGGTGATCTGTGGCTTTCTGACACTTCTGGACTCAAAATTTAGATTTATCAACTACATCGTAATAGCAATTTAAGCAATTAATTGAATCAGAGTCAAATAGTTTATTCTTATTTGTTACCTTGTATCAGCAGCTACAACT
This sequence comes from Otolemur garnettii, assembly GCF_000181295.1. Classification (NCBI taxonomy): domain Eukaryota; kingdom Metazoa; phylum Chordata; class Mammalia; order Primates; family Galagidae; genus Otolemur; species Otolemur garnettii. The sequence goes on from NW_003852399.1 coordinate 13,493,075, forward strand.
GTTGTCTTATTAAATCATCTTTTTCACAGTGGATTTTGTTAGGGCTGTTATTGATCTAACACACGTGCTTTTATTCCTTTGTGTATAGTTTTCAACTTTTCAGTGGCTCTCTGTCTTGAGAAGACAGAGAAGCATGAGAACGGTGGCATTTTTTTTTTCTCATTTCATTCCTGCAGCAAAACCATTAGGTTCTTCATGTTTGAAGGAAGATATAAATTTGTGTTATGAAGAATAAAAATATAGTTAAGAATTCTATAATAAATACAGGCTGATCATGCTCTCTGAAATTATTTATTTGTTTATTTATTTTTGAGACAGAGCCTCCTATGTTGCCCTCGGTAGAGCTCACAGCAACCCCCAGCTCTGGGGCTTAGGCGATTCTCTCCACTCAGCCTCCCGAGTAGCTGGGACTACAGGCGCCCGCCACAACGCCCAGCTACTTTTTTTGTTGCAGTTTGGCCGGAGCCGGGTGTGAACCCAGCACCCTCAGTATATGGGGCCGGGGTGCCCTACTCGCTGAGCCATGGGCACCGCCCTCTCTGAAATATTTAGACCTGTTGCACTGATGAATTATCTGCCTTGTAATAAATCAATGATAATTTATTTTGTGTTTAAAAATGGCTTAACTGGGAAAAAAAAAAACTGTAACATGTTGAATCCAAGGTGAACCTGTCCTGACACACTTCTCAGCAAAGTGATTACTAATAACTCCTTAGGGAGTTATTTCAAATGTCACTTTCGCCTTTGCTAGCCGGTGTCTTCTAAGGGATATATTTGCTTAAATTTGGCTTTCTTTGGCACTGACAGCCAAAGAAAAGCATCCTAATTAAAAAGTTTGACTTTTGAGGTAAAATACCCTCTCTTTTATATTTCACTGAGGGTCTTTGATTGGAAACATGTAAATATTTGGCAGGGACGTGCTATTTTTCCGTACTTGTAGCATTTGCTTTAATTTGTGTGTGACTATACCATGGGTATGACAGTAAATGACCAGGCTTTTCAAGTTTATATTAATGTCTCTGCGAAGATACAAAAAGCAGCCGCTGCCTTCTTATCGTGTCCTCTTTTAAATCCTTCTACACGTAGGGTTTCCAAGGAGGCTACAGCTGCAAAGACCGAATCGTTTGAATTTCTTAGGAGCCATGCCTTGAATGTGACACGTTAATGTGACACTTGATGATTTGAAGTTTTCCATTTAGAAATAACTACTTCTTCAGTTGTGGGGGGTTTTTTAGGCCAGAAATAGTGCATTCACATACACACACAACATACTATTAATACGTTTTTCCCAGCCACCTCCAGAGAGAACACAACATGGTTTAGATCTCATCCTGCTTCTCCTCACCATCATATTTAATTTATAAACTGTAAAATAACATTGTTTCATAGAATAGGAATCAGATTGGGATCAGTAATGGGGGACGAAGTAGAAATAAAGGACAAATGCATTAACCTGAGGGCTGTGGGATCCACAATTCGTAAAATATTTAGCCGTCAGACCGTTTTAGGAAATTGGGAGCAGTCTAGTTGTAAGTATCTGACAGCCAGGAGATGGTTTTTCTAACTCCGAAAATCTGTACTGTTTCACCTGGCTGGGACACATATGTTCCTTGAATCGGCCAGCATTTACTTTCAGGAGAGAAAGTGATAGATTGCTTCTTCAGGCTCGCTTCCGCAGTGCTCTCCTGCGCCCAGCACAATCCGGGGACTGGAAAAGGAGACTGTGACCACCGTTCCTACCCCCCTGTCCACCCGCAGGCAGAGCTCGAGGCCTACTGCCAAGGCTCTGGCAGTGTTATGACTATTTCCTGGCAGCCATTGGCTTCAAGAGGCCGTATGATTCTGCTTCTGTCCATCTGGATTTTGTTCTGAATTTCTTAAGGATTTGTGTCTGAGCAGCATCTCAGCGGCAGCAGGAGCCCGGGGATTGAGTGAAGCTATGTTATCCAGGAACTCTGGATCCCCAGAGCTGTCCCTGGCCCCTTGTGCCAGGTGCTGGCTTTGGGGCTTCAAAGAAGGGCCTGGCTGCAGCACCCAGGGTGCTTTTCAGCGGCTGCCGCAGCCCCTCTTTTGAAGCACCATGGTAGCCAACAGAGAGGATTCTGTGTTACGTACAGTATGACCCTGGAGGTGCCAGCCAGCTGCTGTGACTCAGCTAAAAACAGGGAACTCCCTGTAAGGGAGAGGGCATAAAGGGGAGAGATGACTGAGGGCGGAAGGGGAGGGAAAGCGGCGGGAGTTTATGATGCCCAAAGTTTGTCAAAGGGCTAAAAACACATTTCTGAAAGAGCTTTCTTGATGCACCAAAGGAAGCTTGTTTCTGGGGCTCTAGGATCTGCTTGGGCTACATAATGTTTAATGGCCTTTAGATGTAATGAAAACAAGCAGCAGGAGGATTAGAGAAAACCAAGAAAGTGAAGGCTCTCTCCCCTTGCTTACTCCCAGGTGCCCTGAGGAAATGTGCACTAATTGGCCTTCCAGATACGATTGGAGACCAAACACACCGCTGTAAAGAAACAGAATCACTTTGTGTGTGAACTTTTTTTCTTTTGCTTTATGCTTTTAGCTGTCCAGAGAGGTTATATTGTCTGAATGCACGTGGAAGGGATAATCTCAGAAGCAACTCTGAATCTAAATGGTGAATAAAACAACCCGGGGGCCGGGGGAGCTTACTTCTGAAATACTCTATTCTACCACTCTCTTTGGCTCTGAACAGTTTTTTAAGGGAAAGGAATGACGGTCAGCTAAAGTAGGTCTTACAGAAGAAACACAGTATTATTTTGTGAAACATTTGCTAAGGTACTTTGCTCGGTTCAAAAGTGGATAGAAATTTATAGGCAGATGGAATATAAAATGCAAAACTACCCTGGCTTTAAAAAGGGGGAGGGGGCTTAGGAAGAATGTTGGAGAGGAGAGATCACGGGAAGAGAGCCACAAGAAGTATGGATTAAATCAGCTTTTTAAGGCGAAGACAAAGGTGTGCCTTCCTAATGTCCCATCCAAAGAACTTCTCTCTGACCTGATGCAATGATGAGTTTGGTGAGACAGAGCAGGAAATCAGGTTCCTGTCTCTTATCCACCAGACTTGAAGTGGTAAATGAAAAAAGGAGGCTTAAATTTAAGATTGCTAAAATGATCAAGTTTGCTCATGATGAACCCGAGGGCAAGTCCAGCCCATCAGCTCAGACCTGGGTGTGCCCTGTCCTGGCAGAGTTTCTAAGGTGATAAAACAAGAACAAGTAGTGACAGCCACCCTCTGGGAGAAAGCTCAGTCTCCAGAATTGTTCCAGTGTTTTCTTCTGATTCAACTGTCACAAAACAGGTCAAATTGATCCGCGAAGTGGGAGAAGCTCGACCTCTGGCAGTTCGTGCCAGGTGTAAAGCTTGGCTTTGCTATTGTATTTCTTGTTGCTGTTTTGGCTGCCCGTGGCTGCTGAACCAATAGGCAGATATGTTTCCTTAAAGACAAGTTGCTTTCCTCTCAGATCCAATTCACACATAAGCTTATTCAAATTAGATTCACAAGAGAAACTTAATGGGCTTTCCAGCAACCTGACTTTTTACTGTGAAGTATATACTCTTGATAAAAGGTATACTCAAAGGAAAGCAAAAAGCTTTTCTGTTTGTTTTCTAATAAGAACTCAGTTTTTAAATTCTGTTTTCACATACGCAGTGACTAGTGCTTCTTTACCAGGCATGTTGGGGAGTCCCTAGTGTATACTGAGTTTGAGAGAGGAAAGGTTAGAAGTAAGGTTTTGCTTAAACCAAAAATTATACATGGCTTCAACAGAAAAAAGACAAGAAAAAGAAAAAGCATTGATTAGAATATCAGAGAAAGGTGTGAGTGAGAAGTATACGCAGTGGAAGTAGAAATTCCTCTACTTCAAAGAATAAGAGAAAGCAGGTGACATCTTCCCAAATGCCCACCATGTACACCACTGAAAAAAGAAAGACAAGGGAAGAAATAAGAAAGCCAAGAGACGAAGGGTTGGATGATATGGCTAAAAAACTGGATTGGTTATAGCCTGAGGTTGGAAGGAGAAGATCAACGAGATGGATTTCAATACTTATTTGCATGGTTTAGTGACTCATTCATTCCAAGTCCCATTTGTCCTTACAACAGTCCTTGGCTGATTCTTGATATTAGGGCTGGAGATTGCTAGGCAACTGCTGCTCCCAGTAATTTGCTCAGAAATTTTAGGACCCTTTACTGAGTTGAAGAACAAGTAGTGACAGCCACATAGTCACCACGTCCAACAGGTGAATATCACCTTATTTGAAAAAAGATCTTCACACATATAATTGTTAAGAAACTTGACATGAGATCATATTGGTTCAGAGTGGGCCCTAAAGCCAATGACAAGTGTCCTCATGAGACAAACCAAGCAGAGAAGACGCATGGAGAGGCCAGCCACGTGAGGCTGAGGCAGAACGTGAGGTGGTGCCACTAGAGGCTGGGTCACTAAAGATTGCCGGCAGCCCCCAGAAGCCAGGAGAGAGACAGGGACAGAGTCTCCATCAGACCCTTCTGAAGGAACCAGCCCTACTGACATCCTTCATTTTGAACTACTGGCCACCACAACTACAAAAGAATCAATTTCTGTGTTTTCACGCCATGCAGTTTATGTTAATGTGTCGTGGCAGCCCCAGGAAACTCCTGCAGACCCTCCTCAAATCCAGCGTCGCAGTACTGACTGTGCTGAAGAAAACAGAATAGAGCAAAAAGCAAAATGAATTTATCTTAGCTGAATTATATGCCTGTGTCAATTACCCCAGAAATCATCCATGAATTGGGGACTCACCTCAAGTCTTGTGTCAACTAAGCACTTGCTATGTGCCAAGCACCCTGCCAGAGGGTCAGTTAATAAAACAGTTCCCTGCCTTCGGAAGGTTAGAGTCCAGCTGCACAGGTTTTACAGGTCAGCAAAATTCCCTGCGGGATGGAAACTAGCTGTGGGAATAGCAGCACATCGGGTCTTACCAGTCAGTTCTACTTTGCAACATTGGTGAGCCAGGAAATGATGTGTATTTTCCTATGGTTCTATCCTAAGCATAATATAGGCTGACTCCTTTATTCAAGGGGGCGTTGAGGAGGGAGAACTTATAAATTGAATACTTGAATGATGGCTGAAAATCTTCTCATCCAGGAGGGAAGGGCCCCAGGTAAGATATCAGTAGCCATTAATAAATCCTACCTGACACCGCAAGTTGCAAGGTGAGTTACTCCGTGACAATCAGAATTCCTCTTTACAGGATTAGCATAGTCAGCCCTCTTTTGAAATTCGTGTCTTTTCAACGGTTCTACCAACACTTTCCGTTCCCATTTCTTTGACCCTTACTCAGTTAATTGCGTGCTGAAGGCACATCTGTTCCAAGGTTCCATGCAGTTCCCGATGCTCAATTTGGAAAGGGCCCAGGAGCACAATGGGGAAGGCCCCAGCGCAGGCTCTGCGTCTGGGAAGCCTGCTCTTTTCACAGCCAGCGCTGCTGTTGGTTTTGCCTGCTGGCTTCCATGAATTGGCTTTTACATTTCCTAATTTAGACACTAGCAGTATGGAGATGTATTATATATATACTTTTTTCTGTCTGAGGAGAGCGATGTTTTCCATTGCACGAATAGAGACTACTGCCAGCAGCACAGGCCCCCAGAGCGACACAGTCCGCAGACGCCTCGCTTCGCAGCAGGAGGGCTGAGCGCCGGGCTCCCAACATCTTCCCTGTGACTCAGTTGAAACTGTTCCCTTTTAAAAAATCTAATTAGGAAAAAATGTAATTAGGAGAGAGTGCACTCAAGTAGTAATAACCACTCACGTTCCAGAGAGGGGGAGGTGATCAGCCCCTTTTCTGGTGTTCCCCAATATATTGAGGAGGCATCACTTTAACAGACTCCCCAATCCATCCAGCCGAGTCACAGATGGAGAGACTCCATCCGACTTGCACGGATGGAGCAAGTCACACAGCAGAGACCACGGTGACTATGCCCTGTGCAAAGCACTGTGCTAAACACTGCATGACACTTACTACCTAGAACCAAATTTGAAGGTCAGTATTGTCAGTGTCGTTTTGACAAAGGAGAAGGCTGAAGCAAAGAGAAACTAAGATACTTCCTAAAACCATCTAATGTCTCGGGTCGGTTTCCCTAAAAGCAGAACAGAAGTCGTCTCTTATTTTAGGGGAGGCCTGTGGCCTCAGCTGTCCCCATGGAAACGCTGACGCACAAAGGGCACCACAGACCGTGGTCCTACCTCGAGGCCAGGGGACAATGTTTTGCACCAGGCTGACAGTCAGGCTTCCAGGAGAGGAAACTATTCATTTTTCCAAGAACAGTGATCTGAAAATGGGAAACTGTGACTATAATGATCAGCCAATATTCCCAGCAGCTGGGTACGGGGGTAAAATTCAGGTGAGTGGACTCTTAGTAGGGCAGACGCAGTTTCTGCTCTCCGCTCACAAGTCGTAGAATTTTGCTTCAAATCCCATGTGACTCTAAGACCCATGCTCTTAATACTGTACTATGTTGTAAATCAAAATCTTTTAACAAGGTTAGGAAGTGCCATGTTTTTATCAGCTTCCAGATTCCAAGGAATATAAAGTCTCCTGTTAATCCCGGAGATGTCAATAAAATCTACGTTTTCTTCCACCGTTCCAAGTAACTCACTTCTGAGGTTTTTCTAGGTGCTGCGGAATATAGTGCCCGCCCTTGGCCCTAGAACTCCTGCCTCCCCTCCAGCTGACTCATAGTCTGTGCCTTCCGCTTCCCTTTGCCCCTAAAAGTTCTTGATGAAGAGCAGAGCCTGGAGGATGACTGCTTTTGGACATGTGTATGGCTGCTCTTTGCAACCAGCAATAAACAAGAAAGAGTAAGAGAGAGGAAAACTTGTTAACACCATGCTGTATCTAAACAAGCAATCCCAGATGGCATCCTTTATGCCTTCTGCCTCTGATAAGAAAAGATTGTGCAGGGAAAACAAGCAGCAGCTGACACGCCATACCCAGCACTGAGACCGACAGGCAGAGCAGACAGACAGCCACTCTGCGCTCCGGCCTCAGCCCTGGCTCTGCACCCAGCCCAGAGGCCTGCCGGCTTCAAACACCTTCAGCAATGCACTCTTTTATGAAGCCAGTGAATCACAGGAGGTTACAGTCCAAAGAATTTTGCTTTCTAATTCAATCCTTAGTTTGATGATGAAGACCTAGGCATGAAGTAGTAACGTATTTTATTTGCAGACATTTTGTTATTAAAAAGACAGACGAGAAATGACATTCAAAAGTTCCTGGCTTAATTTAAGGGAAGCTAGTGTTTTTCTCAGAACCCGAGGCTGACTTCTCTTGAAACATGCAGGTATTAATACGTGTGTGCGCGCACGCGCGCGCACACACACACACACACACACACACACAGGTTCTAAGACTATGATAGCAACTTTGAAGTAGGTAAGAACTCAGTCTCTGGCCTCAGATCACCTTGGATTGAATTCTTGCTCCACTGTTTCATAGCTGAGTGTCCTTGGGCAAAATTCCCTGCACTTCAGTTTGCTCATTTGCAAAACTGAAGATAGTAATTGTTCTAAGGATGTTTGGGAAACATTACACGAGATAGTCCATGTGTAGAGCTTGGCACAATACCTGCCTAGCACATAGTAAACCTTGAATGAAGTTAATACTCATGATCATGTCTCCATCAACATGAGAAAAAGAATAAGTACCTTTTCCTTATTAGCACTATGATAATTCTGGAAATGTAAACATTAATACAACATGCTTCCTCAAAGAAAAGAAAAACAGCCTAATTGTTTTAAAATGCCATCTTGGAATTAAGTGTTGCTAATGACACTTAAATATTTCAACATGGAAATTGTTCACGGAGTGTGCAATAGGGCACAGGTTTTAACAGACCACTTGCAAGGCCCAAGTCAGCAATATTGTGTTCATTAGTAAGAGCATGTTGTGGGGATGAATCAATAGAAATGCTATTACGTGATATAAGAGGAGTAACCCCATGATGCCACTGAGACAGCAGTGATGCCACTAGACAACCCATTTATTATATTCTAATCGGCCCAGCATCTAGGCCAGTTTTTATTTTCACAATTTGATAAATGTGAGGTGCCCAGAGGTTGCACTGAAATGATGAAATAATTGTAATGCCTAAGACCAAAGGTCAAAGGCAATAGTGTGCTTTTCAGACAGATAATAAACCTAACTGGATTGTACTTTCTCTCCTGCCTCTGGTTCCTGAAGACGGCTGAGTGTACATCTCAGGGAAGAGCCAGTTAAGATTAGACAGAGGGTATTGGTGGGACCACATCTATGGTGAATTGGTGCATTTTACAAGGGTACATGTTAAATCTACTAAGTGTAGAATATAAATCGTAACACAATAGCTAAGAAAATGAGGTGAAGGCTATGTTAACCAGTTTGATGAAAGTCTTTCAAATTGTATATAAAACCAGCACATGGTACCATAATTGCATTAATGTACACAGTTATGATTTAATATTAATATAAAAAAGTTAGACAAAGGAAGAATTTTCTGAGAGTCAAATTTGAGAAAGCAAAGGTCAGGAAGTCACAGATGACACAAATGCCTCCTCTGAAGATGTAAAATGTAACAAGTCTTTAAAAATAGCTTATTATAATGGCATGGAAATGAGTCAGAGAATATGCAAATTAGATTCCCTTGAAATATATATGTCTTTAAAAATTAAGTGATAAATTGCTTTGTCAAGTGCTCTTTGTATGTGATTTACCACCCGCACCCCCCTATATCTAAATTCTAGTTTAAGATGCTTTTGTGAACCTCAAATGTATTTTTAGGAGACTTGAAAGGCCGAGAGGAGGTTCTCGTCAATGCATGGACGGAGGTAGAGTCTTCAGTTCCGTAGGAAAGGGAAAAGAAAAATCAGGGTAATGCCATGGGAATGGAGGTAAATACAATATTACAAGAATTCTAGTAAGGTTGACTGAGAGAAATAAAGCATTTACATGCTATAATAAATGTCAGATGAATATAAGATGTTAATAAAGAACAGGGAACTTTCCCTTTCCGATGCATTATTCTTAGCAATGAATACAGAGTTTAGCACATTGTTCACTCAGGGAACATTCTGAAATTAATGCATATTTTCCTGAACTCTTCACGCACAAAATAATGCATAGCCAAGGCTTAACTATTCCAGGTACTAGGAAATGCCAGTGCATTTTGCTTGAGAGGCTGTTCACTGAAAACCTCTAAATTAATATCTATAACACAAGGTCGTTTCCCAGAAGAGTTGCACAGGTCCGGGGCAGCAGTGGATCAGGGAAACTGAGGTGCAGCAAGGGATGGTGGAACTAAGTCTGATAACAGGTAAAACATAGGTAAGGAAGTCAAAGGTCAAAGTTAAGCCACCACAAACTACAGAAAACACAAAATCCCGAGCTCAAAAGGAGCAGAGAATGCAAAATTAGGCCCCAGGATTATAACCAAAGACAAATGAAGGGGGCTGTGTGGTGAAAGAAAGCAATGTGCCCAGTCAAGAAAACAGGTGCAGACCCATGGCTCCCATGACACAGCAACCTTGAACCTGGCTAAGACCTGATTCAGACAGGAAGCTGTTTATGAGGTGCCTGCTACAGCAGGCATCAGTGCCGAGAAAAGGAGGGAACAATACAGGGCCCCGGGCCTCAAAGTTTGCTGACTTGTAACAATCTCCCTCACTGGGCTGCTTCCGACCCAAAGGAACAAAGCTGTGTGGAACCACAATCAGCACATCCTAACATGTTCCTTGGGAATTGATTCACAGTTTTAAAGCTATCTACAAAACCCCGGCCACGCTTCTGAATTGAAAATGATGGATACACAGTTTCCTAGCGTCTTTCCTCCTTCCTCCCATTTATTTCTTTCTATGTGCAAGGAATTATGGAACAAATGAAATGCATCACTCTCTGCATAATTTCTCTCTCTTTAAACAGTGATCATACATCTTTGATTCTTGTCCCTGAACTTTCAGAGGTCTTAGCACACTGTCAGTCACAGGAAACATTTACAAACATCTTTTTCATTCTTCCTCAACCAATTTGCCGTAATTGTTTTTTTAAAGGGAAGGCATGTACAGTGTTTGTTAAGCAAGTATTTCAAAGGGTCTAAGACAAGAAGAGACTCTCAAGGCAGTCAAACCAATTACTTACTCTATCTATGGCTTCATTTTCTTTCACAAAATGTTGCAATTGTGATTCAGAAGAGATTCATGTGCTGTTTCCCCTAGAATTCCCCCAGGAATATTACAATTCACTGTACCTTGTTCTATGAGCTCTTAGAAAGTCCTTTGGATCAGAGGAAATTTTAATCCCTGAAGTTTATCACCTTTGATACTTATTTTCTACCCTCTGTAAATGCAATATTTTTATATACCCAAATCTTTTGAGTTTAAAGTATTTGAAAATATTTCTGCAGACAAACATACATCTGCAACCTTGAATCATTTCTACTCTCTGTTAGAAATCCCTACTTTCTGTATGTCCTGGTTTTCCTATCTCTGAACCTTCCGGTTATTCTCTTTGAGTATACTTCCATTTGTCAGCGTGTTTCTGGAACAGGCTGCCTAGGAATGAGCTCAGATATCCCAGGCCAGGCTAGATCTAAGCAGGGAATTTTGTGCACTTTCCTTTGGGACGCCATTATTGATGCAACCTGTGATGGCATCAGTTCTTCTGGCTTGCTTTACCCTGTTCACTCGTTCAGTTTACAATCAGGCCAGATGTTGAGGTCCTTTTCTCTCTTTTTCTCTCTTTTTATTTTTTTTCAAGTGCGTGCTTCTAGGTAACTACACTTGCCCTACCTTTGGCTTGAACAAATAAATGAATAAAGGAGTACATGCAAAAAATGTAAAGATTTGAAAATGATATATGCCTTTTCTTACCAATAGCCACTTAGCAATGAGATGAAATTCAGGCATTAATAAAGCAGAGGGAGATTATTTTCATACTTAAAGCTGATTTTTAGGAAAGTAAGTCTAGGCTAACATTGAGTTTCAAGTTCATTAAAGAATTACCTGGTTGATTCACATTTATTTGCTTTACACGTAGTGGCTCTGACTTTTAATTTATACCTGGTATTGAGATAATTATTTTAGACACATCACTATGTTAAACTAGTGAAAGTAGTATTATTCAGGTCACAAAATATCTTTACAAGCTGAATTTCCCTTGTACTGAATGCTTTTAAGAGTTTTTAAGCACCAGTGAGAATCCACATGTCATTAGGAGTTTGGTAGCATTTTATTAACTTTGGATCAAACTGGCTTAAGACCAGTGGTTTAAAAGTGATGTGGAATTTTATGATAAATTTTTGCTTGACAACAGATCACTTGCTTTGAAACATCATTTTCTCACCTGGAAATTAGAAGGAAATTTCTTGATAAATGTCAATTCAGAAGTCAGTACCTCATAATGTTATTTCATAGAATATTACTTTTCCTATCTTAACACAAAAGAAGACTGAGGAATCAAGATATGGTCTGCTTTATTGTGGGTTAAATGAGTTATATTTCAAAATAGAATGACTAAAATACCAAAATCTAAGACTTACCCTTGTAATCAGTTAAGGGAAATCTACAGAGCCCTGAACACACGGGGGAAAGCAGACACTCTCCTCTCCACTTTCACAGGATGTATATTTGGGTTAAGAGGGTAACAAAGGGGGCACACAGAGGACAAACCTTGGGGTGGTTTCTCATCAATGGACACGGCAATCTTCTATTTTGTTAATATCTTCACAATAAAAGAAGAACACAAAATAATTCCCTTTGTTGACTTGTATATTTGGAAACCCCTCAGGTCCTCCCCCCTCACCAATAGACCAAAGCAACTCACCTCCATGCCTCGAAGACTCAAAACTGTGTATGCTTCAACAGAAGTCATCGCTCCCTTCCATCTCTGGTCTCATTTAGATAATTGTTTTGACTATGTCTCTCAGGAGACGACCTGGGGACAGATCCTCAGATGCACAATCCTGCTATGGTTATGACAAACGTTTTGGAGTGATGTCACTGTAAGGGCAGGTGGTAATAAATATATTCGGATCCCTATATATGTCTACGTCCGTGCGCTCGTATTTACACATGCCGATAATTATACATGTCTAGGTTGAATTTGACAAAATAGGCCCATTGTGTGAGAACAAGCCATAGGAAATCTGCCTGACAGTTACAAGTATCAGGGAAGGCCTAGTGCTACATAATGAATCACTGTTGTTGAACGAAATAGTACAAAACAGCTATTATTTCCTAGATGAAGGTGAAGCTATTCTGGCTCTTGGGGTGATTGTAAATAAATCTTTTGCAATGTCCTGGAACCAGATCAGCCAACAAGAGAAAGAACAGTTGTGAAGCTTCTAAGCTGTTTGACCACAGCCTGAGCTGAGGAGGGAAAATTTTCTTGGTGAAAGTCTTCTTCCTCACACCTTCCGTTTACAGGTCTTGGAACCAAAGCGTGACACCGCCCCTACTCCCTTTTTCCCCCTCATAAATGGCACAGAAGTGCTATCCTCTTACTGGGAAAAGTTCTCCCAAGTGCTCAAGTTTTCCTTTCATTTGATTGTGTATAACGGCTTTATCTGGTGCCAACGACTGAAGCCCTGTGATCTGAGGCTCTAGCAGGAAAAGGTGGTGTGCCAAGTGGTGCTAAGCCTGGGGACAGAAGAGTGCCGCAGTCAATGTTGAAACCGTCGTATTTGATGAATGGGCAAGGTATGCAGAGAATGTTGCTGAGCCCGGCCACAGAGGCCCATTTGTCTCAGGTGGAGTCCTTTGTAGCCAAAGACAAGGTAGACAGATGCTGGCTGTCCCTGGCTCAGAATTTGTATGGAAAGGTTTGAATGGCTCTGTAATTTCCTTTTGTAGACCTGAGTACAGTATCTGGAAAAGAGGGGGGGAAAGTAGGTAGGAACTGAGGTCTGTGTTAGGACCTGATTTTTTTTTTTGAGACAGAGTTTCACTCTATCATTCAGGCTAGAGTGCCAAGATGTCATAGCTTATAGCAACCTCAAGGTTCAAGAGCTCTTTCTGCCTCAGGTTCCTGAGTAGCTGGAACTACAGGCACCTACCACAACACCTAGCTTCATGTTTCTATTTTTAATAGAGATAGGGTCTCAGTCTTGCTCTGGCTGGTCTCAAAGTCCTGAGCTCAAGCAATCCCTCAACTCAGCCTCCCTGAGAACTAGGATTACAGGTGTGAGCCATTGTGCCCAGGTGGAGACCTGCCAATAAGAAAGAAAAAGGGGGGTAGGAGGGAAGGAGAAAAGAAGTGAGTAAGGGAGGGCAGGAGGACGAATATGACTCAGGGCAACCTTAGGTGGGAAAATACCTGTTAGGTTTGAAAGTTTGAATTTTCATTCTCAAGTTAGCTCAAAAGCCCACTTCATACCCACACAGAACAATGGAAGGCACAGGATGCATGGAGGGTGCATGTGTTGTTAACACCCTGGTACCCACTTATCACAGCATGGTTATTTAAATCTAAATTAACTGAAAATGAGTACAATTTAAAATTCACTTCCTCAGCCTCACTAATGACATTCAAGCATTCGATAGCTGTGTGTGGCAGTGGCTACCCTATTGGAAATCCTGAACAGTCTCCATCAGGGCAGAATGTTCCATCAGGCAACACTTTTTTATTTTTTTAATTTTTTTTTTCAGTTTTTGGCCTGGGCCGGTTTGAACCCACCATCTCTGGTATATGGGGCTGGTGCCCTACTCCTTTGAGCCACGGGCGCCGCCCTCATCATCAGGCAACACTCTTTAACAGCATCCACAAGGCCCGGGAAATTTCTCAAAGATTTTCATGGGCAGGTAGTGTAGAAGAGGAATGCCAGCGTGGAACCAACTGAAATGGTCCTCTGTAGTTCATATTCTTCAGAAACCTTGGTGCTCCATTTAGGGAAAAAAAAATCAGCCTTACAAATCCTCTGTTGCCTCTAAGAAAATAGTAATATATAAAGGTTCTGAGGGTACAATATGAGTAAAGAGCCTCGCTTGCTGTTGATCAACCCAAGTCCTTCTAAAAAAACAGAAGGAATACCTAAACAAGAAAAAAAAAATAACAATTTTGCAATATATGCAGACCTATATCTTTTTATATTTGCAATAATAGAAGTTTCCATGTAGAAATACTCTGTATTTCTGGATCGCTTCTATGTAGTTCATATTTTGTGCTGTCATGTTAACTTTAATTCTCTAAAAAAAGAATTTTTTTTATACTACAATGGATATTTGTATATTGAACTTTACTCCAAAAAAATATTTTTTAAAAAGAATAAAATAAAATAATGTGAATACATAACCTCTATTTATAAGGCATCTATTAACTTTCCATGGAACTCAGGTTTTTACAGAGTACTTCTTGGAAGAATTTTGCCACAGAATGATGTCAAGCCAAGTCTTCCTAATCCCTTGCCCACCTAGGAACATGGGATCATGGCACACAATCAGGACAGTTCCAAATTAGAAAAAAATGAACCAGGATCCGTCTGCTTAGGACTTACGCCTTGTGGTTTTAGGAAAATCAGGTTGGCAGGTATAAATTAAGGAAGCTTAGCAGTGTACATAAATCAAAGTGCTTCTCAAACGTTATTTCTGAAGATACTGACCAGATACACACTGATGTTTCTAAAACAGGTTGCTTATTATCTGCTCAATAGCAAGACTATCAAATGATTTAACCTTGCTTTGTCTCCTGTAGCTTACATCCTGGAGTTTCTTATTTCACAGAATTTACTGAATTTTCACAGAATTTACTAGCAGGTCAAATGGGAGTCCTAGTTAGTTCTCCCTATAGACAATAAGTACCAACATTTTTAATCTACTCCCAGCGGGCAGAGACTTAAAATTTCTTAAGAAAGATGGCAAAGTAGTTTCTAAGCAAGCCATATGTTCTCAGCTCATTGACCACTCTAGGGTGAGGGGACAGAGGTGGGTACTGGGGGGGACCTTGAGCCTCCTCTCACAGGAATGGTTTGCTTTACCATGGGGCAGATCCAGGTTCCTTACTCCCCCCGTGTCCTTCCCTTTCTCTCTTTTCCTATCCCTTTCTTTTCTCTCTCCTTTTCTTCTCTTTTTCTAATTTTTCTTTTCTTCTTCTATGGTGTCCTACAGCCCTGATGGACTCATCCCATCCCACAGCCACCACATTCATGTTCCTGTCTATGGTAGCCTTCTTTACAAACAAATAGTTGCTGAGCTGTTCTCCTGTAAAAATCATCGGCCATTCCCCCTAGAGTTTCACATCCAGGAATGTATGCCATGCCTTCTGAATAAAGAATTATAAGGTGAGAGTAACTCTATCCAGATTTCTGAGGCTTTTCCTGTCTGTGGTATCTTCTCCTGAGTAATTTGTTCTTGCTTGAGGATCAGCGATAATGAGTGTGTGTTAACATTTAAGAGAAACAAAAATAAGGAAAAGAAAGGAAATCTTTTGCTGCTCACACTAATGCCACTAATATGAGGATTCCTGTTTAGAATAGTGCTCTTCAAGCCTCAGACTAAAGGCTTACTCCAGATGACAGCAGTATTCACATTAATAATATAGTTGAGCACTTTAACTTTAAAATATAGTGTGGATTATGTCTTCAAAAGTAAGTAGTGTATGGTAAGACAAAGTTAAGTGAGAAGGTTTATACTCATTGGCTAATTTTTTTTAATATCTATACTTACAATACAAGTTGAGATTAGAAGGGTAATAATTTGGCTTCTTATAAAGAATTTCTACAACAATGCAGGTTGTTTGCACATTATCTATTGCTATACACCAGCCAAAACCCAGAAGAAGATCTTTGAAAACACCCTATATCTTTTAGTGGAAGTAAATTAAAGTTTACAAATAAAATTTTAGCAATGGCAATATCATTTGTGATAATGGTATAATAAAAGTACGTCCTATATGATTTTAGAAAACATTAGACAAGCCCAAGTATAAAATGACAGTATCTGTTGCATCACACATTAGCATTTCATTCTGTGGCACTAATTCAATAGACACTGTCTTCCATGATTTGCAGATTTTTGTACTTTGGCAATACAGAGTGTCGCAATGTGACTGATTCACAAATCTTATTCATCTGTTGTAGACATGACCTGGATAGCTCTGGAATAAAAGCAAGCATCACAAAACTCTTTTTCTGAGAAAAATTCCATGAGCCAGCAATATAAAATAAAGCTGAAAAAGTAAATATGGTTTTGGTGCTAATCCAAAGTTATTTGAGTAAATGTCATCTGGATGGATATTTTTCCTACTTTTTGCGGCTCTCATGCATGACGGTGAGTTGGGGAATCTTACTAGTCACTTAGTAACTAGTAGCAGAATGAGTTTGCTGGATTCCTTCGTTAGCTAACTTTAAAATAGCCCTGAATTACATCAGTAGTCGTGCTTCTGGTACCGACTGCCCTGCCTTTGTTGTTTTGATGACACCTGGCGTAGCTTCTTGCGGCACTAACTCCTGGAGGAGCATCCTTGTGAGAGCAGATTTTCTGTAATCTCAGTGCACCTGGATCCTCAGAGACGTTCTAATGTCTCACCCTCACTCTTGCCTTCCTGGACACTAGGTCTTCTCTAACTTGAAGCACCTTCATCAAGCTTCATATTCCAAGAAAGGGACATAATTGAAAAAAGCAGAAGATTATCATTCGATGCTATTTTGTTCTTTGCTTTCTAAAGCACACAGTACAACTTAATGAAAGAGGTTCTACTGTTTCCAGTACATACGAATGTAACTCTATTTCTGTCAATATCTCTAGATTACACACATTCATTTTAATGACTCTTCTTCTACAAGCTCTGTGTAGATTACAGATGCTCCTCATGCCTTTTAGTTACTTATTCCTGGTCCGTGTTTCTTTCCTACTGTTAATGTTAGGAAAATGCCAAAGCTTTTGACGTGAAGCAAATAGTTGGAATAATGTAAACACATACAGCTGTACTATTAGCAAACATGAATGAAACTGACAGAAAACCCGTATCTTCTAGGCCTTGTTAATTTCCTTCAGCTAATGTCCTAGCCATGAGACATATTCACGGATAGGACTCTCAGAACTATATTCCTTCGGCAGTGTCAGAATAGGAATTAAGATTTAGGACATCTAATTACTAAAAGGTCACTGCTTTATTGCCCCCAAAGAAGTATTTGTTGTTTCCCTTCTATGGGTTTTCATTATACTTTGTTCACACTATGACAAATGAGTTCTTTGCATATTATTACATTGTCTTTCTTCTGATGGATTTGGAATTTAATCTTTTTAAAATCCTTTTATGCAGTTTCAGGTTAATTTGAGGGTCCAGAGAATTAGGTTACAATGTTTGCATTTGGGGGTAGAGTCCCTCTTACCATTGTGTCCCTCCCTCAAGAGGGACCGTACCCTCCAACATTGTGCCCCCAAAATGGAACGCTTCATGAATGTGTGTGTCGTCCTTGCACCAGGGCCAGGCCAATCTTCTCTGTATTGTTCCAATTTTAGTGTATGTGTTGCCTGCTGAAGCAAGCACTTGAGTTTAATCTTTTGTCTTCTGCTTCTAGAATAGTACCTGGTGTGTAGTCACTGTTAAATAAAATTAAGAATGACTTCTTAAAATTAAGAAAGACTTCTTGGTCCTCTAAAGTAAAATTAATTGCTCCCATCTCAACTTCTATAGCATTTTTGTTTCCTCTGTCTGAACTCCTGCAACATACGTGTTTCTGGCTTATTTCCCTAACTTATTGAATATGCACAATAACCAAGCACAGTCAAGGTAACAATGTTGCACTTGCCTAGTCAACTCACTCGGGGCTTTCTGTAAGCGAGAACACCCAAGTGTTGCTTGGATATGGTCTATAAAGGATGTCTTCAACTTAACAGTTCCATAGCTCTATATGACCAAAAGGACAATTGAGAAGAAAGTAAGTCACAAAATCAAACTCGGTGCAGTTTTACTATCTATGTAAATTACCCGTAACTCATAATTTCTGCTTACCATCTGTTAACAATCCTTTGACACATACAATATGGATATGAATTGTGATTCACATGCAGATTCTGTGTGATTCTGATAAAGCTTTAGCCAGAAGTCACTAGATAGTAACTACCTTGTCAGTCCTTTTGTCAGTCTGATTTTTCACTGCCTACTTCAAATATCTACATGCATCTCAAAGGGACCAGTATTCTCCCGGACATTCCTTGTTTAGTGGCAATATTAGAATTCCCAAAATCTCTATCCTAATATTGTCAGTCTTGTTTTCAAATCTTAAACTTGAAGTGTTTCTGTTGTGCTAACTATGCCCATTGCCTTATGTAACTGCTCCAAAAGGGAGTAGCAAGGAAATGGCAGGCTTGACACCTGTATCTCAGCATTTTTGCCTCTCTCAAACTGCCTGCTCTTGCCAAGGTGACTGTTCCCATGGTAGATAATTTGCTGAAGGAAACGCTCTGCTAGGCACACAGATTTCCACTGTTGACCTGAGGATTCTATCTCCAGGATGGGGAGAATCAGCCACCAATGATTACACATACCCCAACTTTCGTTTAGAATCTATCTTTTCCATTTCAGACTCTTGAATACTGTGCGGGTTCCTAGCCTGGGCCTCAGGGCACAACCAGGATTGATCAGGAAGTCATAGAGGTTTGAAATGTTTCCATACCAACCTCAGAGAAGAAATCATGACATAACCACACTAAAGGACACTGGCGTGAAGCAGGCCGTGGTGGTCAATTAATTCCATGTTTGACTTCTGAGCCAGACGATGGTAAAACTGCCAGGGATAAACTTGAAGGGGAAACGATCAATCTTCCGTAGCTTTTAAAGTGCCTGAGCTGAGGAAAGGTGGGAAAAGGGTAAGATGAAAGAATGCAAATAGTGCATCCACGTATTTATCCCTAAACCTGCAGAAAGCTTTTACCTCCTCATAAGGCTAATAGGGTGCATTTTTGTTGACAATTGAAAATCAGCACTCAGTAGATACTTGTTGACAGGGAGGACTTCTTTCTCTCTACATCTTTGTTGTGCCCACTCAAGGATGACAATTAATGAATGATGCTTGCCAAGTTCTCTCAATTCTGGCAGGACTGTCTTTAATTGGCATCATCCATATCTTTCCACAACAGTGACTACGGTTCAGGACCTGTAGGTGAAGTGGGTTTCCCATGGGACTCGCTTAGAATACAAAATCTCACACGCTGAACTGCCTTCTGTGACACTGGAAGGGAGTGTGTTGGCACCTCTGATGGAATTAGGAGGAAAAATAACACACTGCTGTCAAAAAAAAAAACAACAAAAAAAAAACAAATGAAAAACTCTTTTCTCTATGTTGGCTCCTGTAATGGCTTTCATTACAAATGTCCCCAAGCACACCATAATACTATGATCTGCCTAGTTCACAAGTTCACCTTTACATATTAAAGAGCTGCATGTTAAAGAAGACTTCATACATTATTTCTCCAGCTGTACCACAGGCAACTTGAAGGACATCTCGCAGTCTTCATTCTCTCATTAATAACCCTATACAGACTAAGAACTTAGTTCTTTTAGTCACAATTATAGCCATATTCAAAATTCTCCCTATTTTGCAGTGTTTTATACCGGGCTAATTTAATTTGAACTGGTGCACATGCTCTTGAGTACAAAGCTGTACAGAGGGGCCATACTGACACAGTGTTTCTTTAAAGAGTTTGTTCATCCTCCCTTTTTGTACTCCCTTCATGGCAACTCATCATATTGAATGGTTATTTATCAACCCTGCAAATGCTTTCAGTGTGGCCCAACCAGAAGCATTGTATTAAGATGAATCTTGTTTTAATTCTGGTGGATTAATTACATCCAATATTCTAATTAGTGATCTTTTATTATTTGTGACTTAGAGGTATCCAGATAGGAAGGAAGGAGGGAAATAAGGGAGGAAGGAAGGAAGGAGGAAAAGAAAAGAAAGAAGAAAGAAATGGGAAGAAGGAATGAAAGAGTAAGAGAGAAACACTTTGTTATCAAATAGTTAATTCCATTTTATAACCAAATCCAATTACAATTACACACAGAAAGGCACACCTGTAGAAAATGAAGAGGAACTCAAGAGTCTTCAGAACGAGTCAACTAATCTTTAGACTTTTGGCCGACTTAAACCCAAGAATGTTTATATATCAGAGTGAGCAATTTGGTCTTTGGCATTCAATCTCCAGGTGTGTAACTGAATTATTGCAAAATATTTCTCTGAATTTTGATATTGATGTCCACTAGGAAATTAATAGTTAACAGAATCATACCCCTATTACTATGAATTAACTTGGATCATGTAGGATCTGAATAATCGAGGTCTGTCTCTGGAGGGCAGCAGTCATTCTGATCCTTACATATTTAACTGCCTCCAGTATTTTGGTATTTAAAAGGTTGTCTCAGGTATCCCACAGCACCTTTTAGGGCAGCACCTCTGGCAAATATCTAGCACAACACATAAAGAATTCTTTTTTTTTTTTTTATCTCTCCGTTATATGCCTCACATTCTATCAGCTAGTGGGTACACAAAAGTTTCCCTCGTCACTCTGTAGGACTGTTATTTTTCCTCTTTCTTAGGCTTACTTGGATTTTTATTCTGCTTTTCCTATTTCAGTGAAGAGACCCATAACATAGATTTCAGACTAACAATGGAAATTAACAAATATCCTTATCTCATAGGGTTTCAGCAAACAAAAAAGGAACAGGAAATAAGAGTTACACATCACATATTTATCATCCATCCACCATGTTAAGAGTTCTTGGCCCATTGATTAAAATGATGTGCAAATTTCCCTCTTTACTGATGGCTCAGGTCCAAAGCCACCTCTTCCATGAAGCCTTCCTGGATTACTGCTTGCTTTCTCCATTCTCTTTCACCATCATGACCTCCCACAAAACTTTTTGTTTTCACTATGTATGTTGGCCCCTGACTTTCGTCTTGCATATATTTTTTCCCTGATTACTTTTTTATGTCTAAGAGTTCTTCCTCAATAAGAGTATAAAGTCCTAAGGATATCCATAAATAATATTTAACTATAAAGCTATGGAAATAATTCATCCGATGAAGGAACCTGAACTTCAACATCCAAGTGAGAACCCTTACCTTCCAAATAGCTACCTTGCTACAGAGCAGAAGGCTTGCAAGGAAGCCCCCACCACTCAAAAATATCTGAGGCCTTGTCCTAAGAACTTATGACAAAGCTTTGCCTTTTGAAAATAGATTTGGGTTACAGAAATGGCCAGGAGTGGAGTCCTTTGGAGCTTGGATTTATGAGTCATTTAGTAATTATAGTATCTGGTGAAGAGTAAAGTGAAACTCTGAAAAATGACCACTGATTTTCTTGTGTGATTTATAAACCAGCTGCAATGGCAACACTGGGGGATAGTGGCACATGTTTAAATAGGGGAGCTTCATTATTCTAAGTGTATTTTTTATACTTTATCTTAGCCAAAAGGCCGAGAAGCAATCTCTTAATGTATTTTTTACAAAAGTGACTAATTTGAAAGAGTTGGTTCTAACTTTAAATATAATTCTTGCTCATTGTGTTATAAAAAATAATCAGTTTTATTTCTTTATACATATATATACTTCTGCTTTTGGGATATATCTAGCTCAGTGCTGAATAGCAGATAATCAACAGAAAATACTACACACTCTAGAGCCAGATTGCCTGGCCTTGAATTATACCTTTGCTGCCTACCAGCTCACTGAGCTTGAGCGGTAATCTAATTTCTCTGTGTCTCAATTTCTTCACCTTAAAATGGTACAGATTTTGGTGAAGAGTAAACAAATGCACATTATGGGAAGCAGTTAGACGTGTACCTAAGACAAATATGAACTATTAGCATTACTTACTTAAATAAAATTAACTAGTGTTCACTATTATTATATTCACTGCTATTCTAAAATTATAATTTTACCTAAAAATTGGAATCACACTTTGAAGGGTCCTTTTTCACAAATGGGTGTCCCTTACCATAAAGAATTGAAGTCATTCAAATAAGTCTCTCTCCATGAGCTGGCACTGACTGTGTGTTCCACTGGGGCTGCCCTGGCATTCTAAAGCATGAGTGCCCTCAGGATGAAGACATCACAGGTCAGAGGTCTTCACATCACATCTCATGATGTCTGGTCTCAGCATAAACAACACACCATATAAAGTAGTAGGCATAAAGGGGTTTGCAAAGAGGAAAGAAAATCATGTCTGGGTTCTGAATGAAGACACCACACATGTCAAGTTGCTTTTAAAATGTCTGCCTGCCTCTATGGTATTCCTCCCAAAATTCTGCCTTTTAAGGCCGCAGTTGTTAGTTATCCTGTTAAGGAACATGTAGAACCCTTCTCCTAGCCACCTATCCTTGGCTTACTCTAAGATTTGTGCAGGCCATGAGAGAAATATCTTAGCTCTCTTGTCAAGGGGTAAACGTTGCTTCCTTCACATATCATGAAACACCAAGGACAAGCCAACCTTTCCCTCTTTGATGGCCTAGGATATCTGGCTATGTAAGCAGGATGTCCCTCTGACTCTCCAGAGATGGGGCAGCTGCCCCTGCTTCCCGCCACCTGGAAGTGGGTGGCCTTGAACCAAGGACCCATTAGTGTTGCAAACATGTATTGTGCTGAGTCCATCATCCTGTTTAACTTGGCATCACCTACAACCACTCCAACATTTTGTGAATGAGATGACTGCCAAATTGGTGTGTTTCTGATTCAGTTACACTTAACCCATTATCTCTAAGTGTTTTCACGATACTCGCGCTGTCGACGAATGCTGTCTTCATTTTTTTTACGTGAGACTAAGTTGTCTCTTTCTGTCGAGGAGCTTGAAAGCCATGAGGGTCATTCCAAAAACTTTTCAGGCTCTGCAGTGGCATTTTCAGTGGGAATTTGGCAAGGACTCATGTGTGAATGAAGACAAAGAAAGCCAGTGAGGAGCTGAAGCCCTGCAATTGCGCGTCTGCTTGTCCACATGTCAGAAAGGAAATGTGCAAATCTTCCTTCAACTCCTAACAGAGTATGTCTGCTGGAACTCATGAGGTCTGATGCACTTTAGGAATTTAAACAGAGGAAGGAGGAAAAAAAAACAAAAACCCTAAAGCATTAATGCAAGCCTGACTGGAAATACTATTCCTTTAACAACTGGGTAGTCACACCCTTCCTGTGCTGCCTCCCAACAGAAAATGGAAGCTATGACATAGTTTGTATCTACATAGTTCCAAGCATCTGGGTTAAATTCAATCTTGGTGTTTTGATCTCATATAGACATAGGGTTATTTTTTTAAACACCATCTGCAAGGCTGACATAAGCCATGTCAGCTAGGATCATACAATCACCAGCCTGCAGAGATTTTTTTTTTACCAGATCATAAAATTTTCACCAATCTTTCTCTCAGTGACTACTGTTTTATCATTATTTGAAAGATAAAATTAATTAACCTCTTCTTGGTCTATAAAGCTCCTAACGTTTCTTGTTGGGATGGTTATTTTAGAAGCAAGATCACAATCTTGATTAGAAGAATCAATTTTTGATAATGTTTGGCTGGCTAACTAGCAGATTCTGATGGGATTAGTCAAGCCTTACATTATGAGTGCTATTTTGGAATTCTTGACATGACTCAAAAAACATAAAACTGTTGGAGGAGGTAATAATGCATAATATAATGAATAGAGACATTATATCCAGATAAACTTGGATTTGAACCCCAGCTATGCCATGTGGCTTCGTCCGTTATCCAAACTTCTGAGCCACAGTCTTCCTATTGATAAAATGGGGTTGTCGTGAGATTACAGAACAAACTGGACTATCAGGTTATATGGTAGATGATTAAAAATTCATAGTAGTCATTATTCTTTTGTCATTATTAATATGGCAATATCATGAGCAATATGAATGATGAAAATATGTTTAAAACCTTTGATCTTCCATGCTTTGTGCACTGATTATCCCTGAACTTACAGTAGAGGTGGAGAGGTGGGCTCAGGAAATGTAGACAAGATCTGGAAGAAAGAACCCTGGACTAAAGGTGAATTTTCACTCAGATCTCCAGGAACTGGTTGCCTGGGGCAAATCGACTTTCTCCTTAATCATGGAGAGGTTATATCTTCTGCCTTTAATCTCTATTATCAATGTTTCATTAGTTTTTCAACAAACCAAAGCTAAAATAGATATGTGACTACTATTCCTCCAATATCCCATTTTTGGAATTTTTAAAAATTTTATTAAGTCAAATACACATAGATCATGAATACATTCATGCATATGTGGGATACAATGTGCTGATTTTTTTTTATACAATCTGCCATGGTTACATCAAACCAATCACCATAGCTTTCACCTCATTTACTTCATCATTGTGCCAAAACATTTATGTTCGACACTTCACAGATTTGACTTGTACCCTTGTCATATGCTCCATTTTGGGAATTTGTGCTTAATCAATACCATTTACTGAAATGGAGAGAAACAAAAGTCAATCTCACTGAGCCTTTCATGGGCATCATTGGTGCTAGTATGTTCAGTAATGTATCATTGGTATTTTCCTTCAGATACTTTTGTGTTTATCTGTAATTAAAAAAAAAATAGCTAATGCTGGCTTCTCATCTTCACACTGACTTCTACAATGTGATCAATGTGATTTTGATTTTATAATATAATTTGGATTGACATCCTATTTGTAAAACTCAGCACTTGGGCTCGTATCTGGTAGTTTACATTGAGTCCTTTGAAAAGATCAGGAAATGAGGTAGCAACTCATTCTGAGGTTCATGTTGCCATGTGCCTAAGTTTTATGCAATTTGCTTCCTTTTCTCCACGTATGTGATGTTCTTCTAATGCTTTCCCTTATGTGTATTTACAGAGGGCAGAAATGACTAACTCTCATAATATTTTATAAGGGAGGACGAACACATCTAATTGCAACTTATTATTCAGTGTGGTAGGTTTGCTGCGTGTAAGTGGCAGGTGGTGGGACTGAGTGCAGCTTTCCCATGAACTGCTTCCATGGCATCAGTCACCAAGGACCTGATTCTTGTGTTTTGATGCCTGTATCACCACGTTGGGATTTCTCTTCCCTCTAGTGAATTAGGGTTTTATTTTATTTTATATTTATAAATATCCAAACATTTTCTCTCAATGATATTATAAGAACTCCAAAAGAAAGTTCACCTTTAGTTCCTTCTACTTTATTATGTTACTCGTTCAGATCAACTATTAAAGAACTCATATGTCTTTCTTACTGTCATCAGCTTTTAAACACATCTGAAGTGACGTAATACATGCCCCAGAAATACGACTAATATTCGAGTGACCCTATTCTCAAGGATGGGTAATATGATTCTACGCATGGCTGGGACTGCTTTTCTAGGTATTAATTCAGCATACAGCATCTATATGCAGTAAGTAGAGAAGCCATGTTTATAAAACCAAAGAATCGGTAATAATCAAATGTATTTAAAATGAAATATAAAAGTTGAGAGGGCTATTTCAAAGAATATCTAAAATGTCTATCAAATAGCTACATTTAAAGAATACCAGCCTACAATATCAAACCCTAAACGTGACATTTTAAAAAGTTAGTTATTTGAAAAACTAAAGAAATATGAAGGTATTTAGAAGAATTTAGAAGAATTCTCTATCTTAGAACAAAGGGCACTTTATTACCCTAGACCAAAGTAGAGACTTTCTCAATAGACGAGAAGTAGAAATGTTGGTCCAAACGAAGACAAATTTTCCTAATCAATTCTTAGAGTTAGCAAAATATGTTTTTCCTACATTTTCTTTTCAAAATGTTATTATTATATTATTATTTACAATCATTGGAATTTTAGAATATTTTGGTGCAATTATTTGCTTATGCCAATGAGTTATAGTAGATCCATTTGTCAGAAAAGTAGATCTGGAACTTAAGAATTATCATTGTACTGCATATGTCTTTTAATTCATATGTTTCTCCTTCCATTTTCTCTTTCTTAAAATAGGACTGAAGCACTTAAACACACTTAATACCTTTCCATAGTTTAGTATGAAGTGTGTTTTTGTAATCTGATTTCTAACATTATATCTGCATTCCATGCTTTGTACACTAATTATCCCTGAACTAACCACGTAGACTATGTGAATCTGAGCAGGCTAAGCTATAGAAGTAATTAAATTCCCAGGAATCTATAAAGCAATAAATAGGAGTTAAATTTTTTCTTATGATACTGGCCTGGGCAGAGACTTTAAATGAGTAATGTTTTTGCTCTGCACAAAATCATTCAGGGAAGCAGGGTAAGACTTTGCCATTTTCCATTCATGGCTTTCTTCCAAGATTGCCACCATGTTTTCCATGATAGTCTTCAAGATGACGAAAGAGCCTGATGACACCCGTCCCTTCTGCCCATACTCCATCAGCATCATTTCAGCCATGTGTCCACAACTGACTTAAGGAAGTCTGGAAAATGCAGTCCAGCTTTACATCCAGGACAAAGGGGAAAGTGGATTTTGGTTCTGCAGCGACTAGTATTTACCCGTCATGTTATTCTCTCCCCCCCAATTCTTTTTATAGTCTAAGTCATCATTCCCCTCAATCTTTCTTTACTTTGATATCATTTCTGTTTTTCTCCTTAGTGCCCTATCCTTTATGCTCATATCTCACTTAATCCAAATGACGAAAATCTGAAAGGAAATTCAACACTGGACCAAACACACCGAACTGGAGGTGATTCTCTGGCTTAACTGAATCTTTTATTTGCCATGAATACATGACATTAAAATAACAAATATCTGCATCAAACTGTACAGTTTGTATCTGTAAAATTCATGTAAGAAAAAGATTAATGTGGTTGTAATACTAAATTCTGAATCTTGGTAGTTGGTGAATTGATAACTCAGTCTGGACAACAAGTGGAGGTATTAAAACAATGTCCATTTGTGTTTAGAGAAAAGTCTATGCGATATAAATTGTTCTTTTCAATTTTATTTTTTAATCCTGTGAGATATACAACAGAACCTCCACAGTTGACCACCTCCTTCAGTTCTGACCTAATTTTCATAAACCAGGCGTGCACTCCCTGTATGTATCAGTACAGTAGATCTAGTTCCTTATGCTGACCAGTTTGTTACAGTCTCTTGGATGGTCAGCTTACAGGAGGTTCTACTGTATTTAAATTCAGGGATCTGCTCACATGATATTTCTTATATCTTATATATTCGTTAAGGCGTTGTCACAACTTCTTATGTTATTTACAGTCCTTGATGATCAGACACCAAAAATAAGATCCAGAAGACAGTACATACAAAATGCACAATATCTAGTACATGCTCAATAAACCTTCGCCTTCGTGACTATTTTATAATCAGGTACATTGTTTTCTCTTATTTTGGGTTACCAGGTAATAACCATCCATATTTATGGGTTACACAGTAGTATTTCAATAAATGCATACAATGTGCAATGATGAAATTAGGGCACTGAGCATATCTGTCACCCGAAACAAGGGGGTACACACTGATTTGCTGTCACCCACATTCACCCTGCAATGCCACAGAACACTGGCACTTATTCTTCCTCTACAGCTGCAATTTTATATCTGTTAACCAATTTCTCCTTGTCCTCCCTTCTCCTTTCCCCTTCTCAGCCTTTAATAACCTCCATGCTACTCTGTATTCCTATGAGTTCAGTTTTAGCTTCCATGTATGAGCGAGTCATGCAGTCTGTCTCTTTTTATGCCTAACTCATTCTTAACAGAATGCCCTCCGGGTTCATCCATGTTCTCATGACTGACAAGTTTTTATTCTTTTCTCGTGGCTGAATAGTATTCCATAGTGTAGGGATACCACATTGCTTTTTCTCTTCCATTTGTTTGAGTCAATGTCCTGGCTATAGTGAATAGAGATTCAATAAACACAGGGGAGGCACTTTTTCTACTCTATTATCTTTTTATAAATGGTCATCGAATAGCTTAATCTCAATTAACATAATAGGGGGGAAGCAGGTTTAGATCCAGAGAGAGGTACTTGCTTTTTACTTGGGAGGGAGGTGGGATCTCTGAAATTTACCTCACTTACAAAATAAAAGAGAATGCCTCCTGCACCAGGCTGGCAGGGGAGGGGGGGTCCTTTGAAATCAAGTGAAGTTTTGCACATGAGGGGGCTCTGAAAACCCAAACCTAGTAGCTCCTTGACTTCTCAGAATTCAGTTATTCGTAACTTAATTCAGTGAGCCCTAAGATTGAGATGTTTCTAATTTTGTTTAAATGTATGAGTCAATATTACCCTTGGTAAATCAAATTAAAGTGGCTACTTTAACAAGTATAGTTGTAATTTTGCATCTTTTGACCGTTTCCCTGCCATACGCTCCCAACCATACCAGACCCATCCTTTCTTAACCATTGATCTACTCTCTACCTCTAGGAGATCAACTTTTCTAGATTCTACATATGAGTTAGATCGTGTGGTATTTGTCTTTCTGTGACTGGCTTCTTATTTCACTTAGCTAATGTCCTCTGGGTTTATCTACCTTGTTCCAAGTGACAGGATTTCCTTTTTTATGGCTGAGTCGTATTCCTTTGTGCATATATCCCACTATATTGATTCATGTGCTGGTAGACACTTGGGTTGCTTCATATCTTCGCTTCATGAATAAGCTGCAATAAACATGGGAATGCAGATACCTCTTCAACATGCTGATTTTATTTCCTTTGGATATACACCCAGCACTAGGATCATGGGATCATATGGTGGTTCTATTTTTAATTTTTTGAGGAACCTCCATCTGTTTTCCATAATAGCTGTGCTAATTTACATTCCCGGCAACAATTTGCAAGGGTTTCCTTTTCTCCACATCCTCACCAACATCTGTTATCTTTTGTCTTTTTGAAAATTACAGTTAGATAAGAGATATAAGGTCAGGGGAGCTATTGTATAGCATGGTGATTATAGTTGATGACAATATCTTGTGTTATTGAAAAATGCTTAAACAGGGAATACTGAATATTTCCACCATGCAAAATATAACTGTGTGAGGTAATACATATTTTAATTAACTATATTTAAACATTCCACAATGTATATAAACTGCAAATCATTATGTTGCACATGATAAATATATACAATTTTATATATCGATTTTTATATTAAAATAAATAAAGTTGGGGGGAAAGTAAGTGTATTTGACTGCTCCCAGCTTGTGTGCCTGACATCACATAGTTAGCACATGCCATTGAAGAGGGTGTCCAGTAAGAATGGAGAAAAGGGACAAAAGAGGACCAAGCTTGCATGTCCTTCCTGCATTTTCACATGTCATCACAGATAGTACCCTTCTAATGGCTGGTGACCACTTTCAGAAACACTCTCACAAGCCCTGAAGACACCACTTAGAAGTATCACTTACTGCACTTTGAGGGGCAAATTCTAGGCTGATTAGCACGATTGGATTGTAGGTGTATTCAAGGCCCCTGTGAAGAAATCTTTTGTATCATAAATACCAAAGGCAATATGATCATCCTGAAGCTATCCATGGATCAGTACTTTGTGTATTCAGAGCAAACTTTAAACTAATGTAGAATAAGAAGCCTTGCCTCTTGTTAGAGCACAAATCTTCATGTCATTTATTACATGTTAATTTGTTTGGAAAAACAGTTCCTCCTTCCTTCCAGCAGCTGTCTTTTTTAAAAAACGGTTTTAATTCATATCAAGGAACATTAACTATTGGATGTGCTGTGGTCCAGCAGCTGGATGGAGAGTTGGTTTCTTAAAAGGTCCAGGCTGGAAACTGTGATTACGTTGAGTGGACACTGAGGCACTTATTTGTTATTGTGCAACACATGCCATGTTAGTAGATAAGTTTCTTTCAGCAATCGGCGAGAGAAAGGCTCTTTTCTACTCTAACATTTGCCACAGAAATACTGGAGAGAAATCAAGACTTAAATATTTAACAGGTTAGTTAAAAAGTCACTATAATCGATGATCATATTTTATAACCCTGGTCCTCAGCTGCCTAGTTTCTACAGAAGGGCAGAGTGATCAAGCTGATATCACTAACAATTTCTCATAAAAATCCTGATTTCTGATGAAGAATATTAATACATGTATGTCTGGTGTAACTGTACTACTTTCCCTTGGGCATTGATAAAGGACTTGATTTTTGTAGATCTTACTTTGCTTCAAGTTATACACTTAGCTGAGAAGAACTTCCAGATTATAAAATTCAGGTCCTATTATATTTTACTCTTTAAAAGTATTAAATATTTGCTTATGGTAAGCAATCACAAAGTAAAAAAATAACACCCATGGCCTCTTGC
Organism: Otolemur garnettii; assembly: GCF_000181295.1. Classification (NCBI taxonomy): domain Eukaryota; kingdom Metazoa; phylum Chordata; class Mammalia; order Primates; family Galagidae; genus Otolemur; species Otolemur garnettii. The sequence continues at coordinate 13,523,343 of NW_003852399.1, forward strand.
TTATGAGATGGCTACATATGGCATTAACATGGTCATGATTTTGAAACTACTACTCAAGTGGCCCTGGATGAGAAAGAGAAATAATAGTAAAATTTTCAACCACAATATCTGAGCGGGGGGATTTTGTTTATGTTTTTGTCCAACCCCAATGAGATCTTGGAAAAAGTCATGATATACTGTGATAAAACCCTACCCATTCCAACGCTTTGCTTGTCACTCCAAACTCACCTCCTGCTACTCAGCTCAAGGCTTCTGGTTGTCTTGTGGTTTTTCCAGCACACAAAGCTGGAGTGCCTTTAACCATAACATTCCCTTGCCTTGCCTTATTCTTCTGGCTTGCCGCTCACTTCATTCAAGTCTTTATTCAAACGTCTTAATTTTAAAAGTCCCTGTCTCTTCAGTCTATCAATAATAACACCTTTCCTGTGCCTGCCACTCTCTCTTCTTTGTTTTTGGTGACACTGCTTCTCTTAATCTGACATTAACTTATTTTCGTTGGTTTTTTTATTTTGTTCAGCTTTTCTCCTAGCCTCTAAGCTCTGTAATAGCAAGGAGTTTGTCATATTCTCCATTCTCATGGTGTAGAGAAGTCATTGCTCTTCAAGAGAAGCTCATTAGTATGTGTTGAATTAATGAAGGCATCAATGAATGAAGGGCATTTGAAGTCATCAATGTCAAGTCCTAGATATTTGCCTTACTACCTAAGAGCATTTCTTAGTTCTTTCATTGAGGACAAGACTTGCTGTGCTTCCAAACTGATGTGAAAAGTGAATTGATCATGTGCGTAAAGGGCTTGTAAAGAGGGACGTACAACACACAAGTTAGTGAGTGTGGCTGCCCAGACCCCAAGTACAATGCAAAATTAGCTAAAGGTATGAGCAGACTTCCAATGGGGGTTTGGCCACTGACATGATGGGTACCATTGAATAAGTTTGTACTCCTGTCTGGGCTTGCTTGCTGTGTGGGAACGAAGTAAGAAACTGCTGGTGAATGTGCTTGTTACTCTCTAAGCTGATGCAGGGGATATTGATATTATCACTGATATTAAAACTGCCAGTGAATGTACTTGTTACTCTCTAAGTTGATGCAGGAGATATTTAGATTATCATAGCTTTGAATAGCAGAACTACTCCCTTTGCTACTTTACCCCTGTCTCCTGAGTTTATATATGTGGTAAGCAATTATGTATATATATATACATTTTATATATATACACAAGGCAGGAAAGATAACTTATTCTGTTACTAGGCTGATGGTTTCTCTGAAGTGGAAAAAAATTATTAAATGTATGAGTATATAATCTTTAAATAAATAAGGTGAATTATATGGTAAGTTTATATGTTACTGCTGCTATCCCCATGCTAAAATCTAACTAATTTCTTGATGACACCTTTTCTCTAAATCTGGATTAGGCTATGTTCTGAGGTTAGAATTCCCTAGAATTCTGCAGCTCCACAGCCCCTGTGACAATCCTTGACCACTTTGGTTCAAGTTAAGCCAGGTGTGAATTTAACCTTCTCCGTGTTATTTGCTTGTGCTCAAAGCGCTGCATTAATCAGAGAAGGAGGATTCAATCTTGGACTTCTTCTCAGAGACTCTGTTGCACTGTGTTGCCTTTGATGAACAGCTTAAAAGGCAGAGAACAGGAAATCCACTCTGATTTCATTGTTCCCTTTGAACTGTTCTTTTCTCGTAGGAACAATGCTAATTTGCCCAAAATGACTAATAATCACTACTATTTATTGAGCCTTAATTCTGAGCCAGGTCATTTACAAAGGACTTTCTAGGCATCTTTGTGTTTCCTTCTCAGACCAATGCCCTGAAGATTTTATTCATCCCATTCCACAGAAGAAGAAACTGAGTCTTGGAGAGGTAGAACCTGTTCTCCCTTGGTCACCTCGTAAGGGAAGCAAGCTGGGGCACCAGGTGTATCTGGTGGGGGATAATTAATTTTAACCCCTAAATTAGATGCTGAAGCCTGTGGGGATTTGGGAAGGAGTGAGGAATCATTCCACATTTTCTATAAGAATTTTCGGCTGGGCACATTTACAACTTCATCTCAAACAGTACAAAAGCAATTTAAATAACCAAAGCACTTGTACCCCCATAATATTCTGAAATAAATTTTTTTTAAAAAAGGAGTTTTGAGAACCGTTCAAATTGTAGACTACCAATTGAATCCATTGAAATTGAAAAGCCAATAACATCTATTTCTTATTTAATGTCTCTAGGAATCCTTACTTTGTTCCCTGAGATTTGATTACTTGATTTTGTATGATGAGAATATATTACTTTGGAATAATTGACTCAGATAGTACTTCATTCTGAAGTACTGACAAGAGTCCCCAGCATTGGATGGGGCAATGTATGTGCTACACAGTTAATTAGAGTTATGAATGTTTAAAACTAGCACTGTGTTTCCACCATCAGATTTGGACTCAGGTTTGGCCCAGCCCCAAGCTCTTGATCTGTAATTTTGAGCAGTTGCAAAACCTCTTTGATGTTCACTTTTCCTTCATCTGTTCAATGAGGAACATGGTATCTTGGGTCTACCAGGCTTGTTTTGAGAGTTAAGATAATGTGATTTATAGGATTGTAGTGGGGATTAGTTGCAATAAAATATGTGAAGCATGCAGTATACACTCAGGAAAAAGCACTTCTTTATTTTTTTTGTCACCCTTGGTAGAGTACTGTAGCATCATAGCTCACAGCAACCTCAAACTCTTGGGCTCAAGTGATTCTCTTGCCTCAGTCTCCCAAGTAGCTGGGACTACAGGCACCTACCACAATGCTGGCTATTTTTAGAGATGAGGCCTTGCTCTGGCTCAGGCTGGTCTTGAACCTGTGAGCTCAAGCAATTCACCAGCCTCAGTCTCCAAAGTGCTGGGATTACAGGCATGAGCCACTGCATCCGGCCCAGCACTCTTCTGATAAATGTCAGTAGCATTTACTTTTTAATGAAATCGAAATGCCTTTTTATTTTTATTTTTTTGGAAATATAAGGACTATTAGACAGATTTTCATGTATAAATAAGTATATATTAGTTTTTTATTAGGTTGGAAACCCACATGTTTTCAAATAGGATTTGAGGTTGCTAGATCAATATTTTACACACTGGCTGGCCTCTGAGTAAATCACTACCTTACTTTTATGATTTGTGAAGGAATATGAATCTCTTTAGCCTGAAATCAATCTAAACTTTTTCCTGGCAATTTTTTTTTTCTATTACTCTCAAAAATAAAAACAAAAACCTCTTCTTCAGATTTACTTTTAATTCCTCAAACATATGCACACTTTGGGGCACTGCTCTCCTGCTCTAAATACCCTCTGCCTCACCTATTTCTCCTTTAAATTCTGAGCAGGCAGGCCCAAATCTCTTTCTCTCCTTTTCCATCCTCTGAATTCACCCAGTACTAACTGACTCTACTGCTAACTGAAATTTATCTCTTTTTTTTTAATTAGATTTTCATATTTTTTATGTGTCTCGTTTGCCTAGCCAGACAGTAGGCAAACTGTCTTATGATGTCTTCATACCATTCACATTACAGTATTTCAATTTTATAAATATTTATTCATTATTAAATCTTCCTATAAAATAGTAGGTACTATTTTACAGGAGTAGGTAAAGAGTAGATTCTTCTTTTCAGGGAACCTTGTACCAAAATCCAGGCACCTGGATGGCGTCTCCATTCCAGCATCTCATCTGTGGAAAAGTAAAATGTTAGTCAAACAACTCTATTTTTTGGGAAGCGATGCTATGTAAATAATTTTATCTTCATTTGTTTATAATGAATTTAGATTTATTTTGGAAATTTAGCAGCTTAATTTAGACTAAATTTAGTCTAAATTTAGAAATTTAGACTTAATTTACCAAGTGAGTCAAATCCTTCTGCCGTTACAGCACAGTCCTAATGAGAATAACAATAAATTCTAATGTGGTGCATGTAGGTGCTATTGTATTTACTCTCATATCTTCTAGGAAGGTATGTACCAGCTGTTAATAAGACAATAATGTGGTCAGCAAAGCAAAAATTTGTGTTTACTCTATTCAGAGAGCAGATCACTTTGTCTCAGACTAAATATGTTTTCAACAAAGAAAAAAACAAGTTTCAGAATCTTGATCGACCTGTTTTTACCCACCCACAGCTGATTCATGAAAAGCCTTTAACCCATAGCCATTTGGTCGAGCTTTGAGCTTCCAAGAATTATTTCAATCATGTCGAGGTTTTCAAAAGTGACCATTGAATTTTAATATGCTGGGGTGGCTTGTTAAATGCTCAGGGGAACAACTTCTGTCTTGGTCATGTGGCTGTTGGGTAACTTAATAAACAGAGAATTCAAAAGTGCGTTCCGTATTACCACGTACATTTGCACTATCTTCACCTTGAAAAAGGGAAAGGTGGTAATTGAGGGATTTCCCAAGATCAAATGTCTTCATGTGTAAAGTCAGACAGTCTAATAACATGAGAAATGTTGACACTTGCATCAGTGAATGATGATTGACTTTAGACAGAACATGAGGACACCGTAAGGAAACCAACGCATTTCAGTCATTGGAACAGTTGTTTGTTCATAGAGTTCCAACCTTCCCCAAAACACAAGAACTTTTTCAAGGACCACTCTGTGGGTACAACACCTTGGACAGCTAACTTGGAACTAAAGAAAGAAGTTTTAAAAACCAATGAGATGTTTTTAATATGCTCCTGCACTTCTGAAAATCCCACCTTAATAGCACTCATCACAATCTGTGTTAGTAGTGATGATATTTTATAATCGGTCTTCCACACAAGGCCACAAGCTCTAGGAAGACAAAAGCAGTTGGTTTAGTTTGCTTTCTATTCTACCCCTGCACCTCCAAGGTATCTGGCACATGCAAAAGACCTGGTAAATATTTATGGAAGAAAGGACACAGGGAGAGCGAGGAGGAAGCAATGACGTACTGAGTTAGCAGAACCTGTTTTAAACAAAGAGGGTGAAGTGGTGGGTCCCTGCTGTCCCCGTGTGTGTTCTATTTCAGATTCCTCTTCCTTATTTCTCAATGCTACTCTCATCCCCCCACATCACTTCAATGTGTATGTGTGTTCTGAGATCATACAAAAAATAATCAGATAACTTTATTTACTAAGGCTTCTCAGTATTATACTATCCTTGTGGTCTTTATTCTTCATTCTTAACCCCAAAGTGTCAATCATTAACAACAGTGTTTGAGGTAGAGGGGACATTTCCCAGCACCAGGCAATAACAAGTTCTGCTTACTCTAAAACCAGTTATACCATGGTGGTAAAAATTCTATATTCATTCATGTCATTCTGTGAGTCATTCATTTACTGTATTTACTGAGCATCTATTTTATGCCAGGCTCAGTGCTTGTCTACGTGATCATAATTTGGGAAAAAAATATTTAACAAACTTAGAAGGAAGTGACTGATTTCTCTTTGCCATCTTCTATTGTCTTCTTTGAATCAGCTCTGAAAGGTGGGACTGTGAGGTGTGACTATATATTCAGCCACAGTCATTGACCGAAAAGGTTGAAGCAAATCATACACCATTTTGAACCTGCAGGGTAGTAAGAATCACTTAAGAAGGAGAGCCAGTTTTCTAGGCAACCTTTGGAAATCCATCTCTTCTTCACTGAGTCATTCAGTGAATCTGCAGTAAACACTTTCTATGGAGGCCTGTGCTAGGCCCTAGGGACATACAGATGAAAGAGACTCCTTCCCTGAAGAAGGTCACAGTCTAGGGCTGGACAAGACCAGGCAAATTCACACTTATAATACAGTGATAAATACAGAGTAGACGTAAGCAAAGGGCTCTATGGCAACCCGGAGGAAGGACTCAGCCTAAGGCAGTGGGTAAGGCCTCCCAGAGAAGACAGCACTGGGTGAATGGGAGTAAGCCAGGTGAAAGGGTGTGCACGGGATGGGCTTCTCAACAAAGGAAATGGCAAATGCAAAAGCTCAGAGGTGAGAGAGAGCAAAACCCTTGTGGGAATCTACAAATCCATTCAGTAGAGGAGGACACGTACTGTGGGAAGGAAAATGGCCAAGCTGAGGTAGCATCACAAGGGTAGATTAGGATGGAACTATTTGGGGATCCACTAAAGTTATAAGAAAGTACGTGACATAATGGAAGCAGCTTTTTGGAAATTTCCTTCTGATAAGAAGGATTAGTGAGAGGAAAATGGGTGCTGGGGATAAAGAGGTGAGTTTTTATTTGTTGATTTGCATAATTATATTTTTTAATTAAATCAAAGCATAAATGGATGGTTTATACTCAGTGGTACACTCAAAAAAGATTTTAGTCTCTTACCAAGATGTAGACAGTCCAGTGATATGACAAATTATAAGTAGTTCTTAAAGTAAGGCAAAGGGGAAATAAGGGCAGGTACATGAAGTGGAACCCCAATGATATGAAACACAGAGTGCAACGTGCATGGACAATCAGCAGATGAGGACAGACAAATCCGGCTGTCAGCTTCCTATCATCCAAGGATTTATTAGATCCAGAGGATAAACAAATTGACCAGGAGATAATTATTCCTGGTACTAAGATTTGAAGGAATATCTACTGAAGGATCTCATTTAAATAAAAAATCCAGGACCAGTTTTATGCTTCATTATACAGGATGTCCCAAAAGTTGTCCATAAAGTTTCCCTACATAGGGAAAAGGGGAAATTATAGCTAAACGTACCTTTATTTACAAAATGTTCATTATAAAATTTTACAAAGAAGTGGCCAACAAGTAGAGAATGTTTTGTAATTCTTCTGTAAAATTTTTTAAAAATTAAAAGGTATATATGTAGCTATAATTTCCCATTTTTCCCTATGTGTGGCAACTTTATGGGTGACTTTTGTGACACCTTGAGTATAGTATCCCTGAGTGTAGAAAGTTTTCCTCTACTATATCTTTAATGACCTCAAGATTGACAAGCAAAGCTCAATATGCATTTCCTCAATAAATGAATAAATGAGTGAATGAATGAGAAGAGTTAGGCAGTTATGACTAGTTTTCTCTCCTCCAAAACTGTGTACAAGTAGACCAGCATAGAAGAGATCTACAGGATCCACCAATCACTTAGTCTAGGAGAGAGATCAATGTTTCAACCACAATTCTTCCCTGAAAAGGGAACATTAGAACAAAACTCTCTGTTTATTGTGCAGGCTGTAAAATCCTGCCCCTTTCTTGAGAAGGAAGGGAGGAAATCTAGACAACCCTCTGTGTAACTTGATAAAAAACATCTGTATGAGTACCTGTAGAGAGTGAACCAAGTAAGAATGTTTGTGAAGGAGCATCTAAATTTAGGACAAAATATCATTCCATCCAAACAGCCACGTACTAAAAGTGTATTATATGTAAGTACTTGATTTTCTAATGGTCTGGCATAGCTTAAAATTCGCTTTTAGAAAATATTAGAGAATTGATGATCAGCCTAAACTCCAGAGTTCCTCTAGATGATCAGCCTAAACTCTAGAGTTCCTCTAGAAATATTATATCCCCAAACCAAGCCTTTGCCAGCTATTAGGGAGTATGAATTTAAAATTGTACTTCCTTAAAAGTACTTCTGGGCAGCGCTTCTGTTTGTCCAGTTCAAATTTAAGCTCTAAAGCAAACCAAAAATTGATCACCTTTTCACAATACATCCTTAGGACAGTACTTTCTTTTATATAAGAAAACTCTTATATTATCCAGAAATAAGCTGAAGGAATAACATTTGGTAAAACCAAGATATCGCTGAGAAAATGATTACAAATTTGTTCTCACACAAAATTCTACATCCTATGACATGACCAGAACTTTAGTCCAGAAATTTAAGGATGATACATGTCTAATCACTCTTTTCAATTATTGAGATATGTCAGGAAACCACCTGTGGAAAATTTAGATTTGAATAATGTAACTTGCCTGTGTTGTAGACTCTTGATACACGGGGAATGGAATGAGGTAACTTTGTCTATAGATCTCTGTGTAATAAAAAAGTAAAAAGTTGTAAAACATGAATAAAAAATAATGGCTTCCATTTTACAAGGGTAACCAAAACCCTCTCTTTAGGGCAAATATTATTTGGAAGAGTCAGTACACTATTAGAGTCAAAGTAGTTGATGTTAATAAAACTACAACATACCCTTAAGAAAGTGGTCACCTTTTATTGGCTATAGAAAATAGGCAAGCATATTGATGATGGAAAAGAATCTAAGACTAGAGTATTAGAAGGAACCTACTCATGTGTGGGGTCCAGAAGTGTAGATTTCACTAGTTAAATGGAAAATCCTGTCTTTCACAATGGGTCAGTTCACTCAGAGAGAGAATAGAGTGAGAAAAAGATTTTCAGGTCAGTGATAAAATAAATCCTGGATACGCCAAGTTCTGGTGAGTCATCAGAATGAAAATGTTCACTACCTCAATGGATATATAAATCTTGCCTTTAAGAGAGAAGTCTGAGTTGGAAATTAGTAATTTCGGAGTTATCATTTAGATTTAAATCTATGGCAATGGCTTAGAGGGAAATATGCACCTCATTATTAAAGACAGAAGATAATTTTTCACTGTGAGAAAGTCACAGGTTTTCTTTTCAAATACTGCTTAGCTCTGAAGTGATGCCACAAACATTAGGAATTTATTAAGAGGAGTTTGAAGATGGTTATATAAGTAACCTCGGCTCTTTACAACTATGTCAGGCAAAATGTGAGGCGACATTCTCAAACACCGTTGTGATCATCTATAGTCACGAAATCGAACAAATCATAAAAAGGGAAAATCACTGGGAGAATGAGTAATTGGTGTAATGAAATGTGTAGGTTAAAGGAAGGCTTATTTACAGGAATACTGAGTTAACAATAAGTGTAAGCAATGAAATGATGGAGCATGGCAGGCTTTTTCTATTCTGCACACTTTGGAAAGACTGATAAGCCTCCTCAGATCACTGTGGTTTGGGATTGTTAGAGTCAGAGTTGGGCCAGGAAGAAATCATGCAGTCAGCAGGGTTTAATTCTCACACCCGAAGCCCCCAGCCCTTGCAGCCTACCTTTCAGCACTTCCCTTGCCTGAGTACACAGCGTTTTTAACAGCTTGTCTGTGTGCTTTGAGTTCCAAAACAAAACGATCTGATAACCTTGTTCGTATCAGTAGATTCATTCATGCATTTATTTACTCAACACATTTTTATGGAGCATTTAGACTCTCTGTGCCAAGAATTGTTCTGTGTCCCAGAATGTGGTAGCCAGCAAGACAAAGTCCCTGCCATCATGGAGCATACATTTAAAAAAAAAAATAGACTTAAATTTTAAGAGAAGTTTTAGGTTCGCAGCAAAATTGACCAGAAGATGCAGAGAATTCCCATTTATCCCCTGTCCCCACACAACCATAGCCTCATTCATTATTAACATCCCCCGCCAGAGTAGCACATTTGTGACCATGGAAAGACCCATGTTGACACAAAATCACATATCACACAAAGTGCATAATTCCCATTAGGGCTCATCCTTGATGTTATACATTCTATGGGTTTGGAAAAACGTATGACATGTATAAACCTTTATTGTCCCATATAGTGTAGTTTCAATGACTTAAAAACCACCCTGTGGGATTTACTATGATTGACGTATACATGGGATAAGATAAGCAGATGGCTAGTTTAAATAGATGGATGGAAAAATAGATATAGATAAAGCAATTAATGATAGAAAGATGAAATAGAGAGAAATAGATGATACATACATACATATGAGAAAACAAAGAGAAAAAGAGAGAAGTGGAGAGGGAGGGACGGGGACATAGAGAAAAAGAGAAAGAAAGAGGGACGGAGGGAGGAGAGAAACTCAGAATAAATAGTATATTGAGCAAGGAGATAAAGAAATGAGGCAGGAAGATCGCTTAAGCCTAGGAGTTGGAGGCTCCAGTGACCTAGCTTTGATGAAGCCTCTGTACTTGAGCCTGAGCAACCCCACAAGAACCTGGGTCCAGTAAATAAAAATAAATAAATGAGCAGTGTACTATTGTAGATACTATCGTCATAGGTGGGGACATTTGAACAATCACTGTGATTACAGAAAGGAGTCAACAATACAAAGAACAGAAGAAAAAGTTATTTAAAGAGCAAATGCCAAGTGTGTCGGAGAGTGTATTCTCAGAAACTGGCCAAGAGAATATATCTCATCCAATCCCATCCATTGTACTTACAATGTGACATTGACACTCCTTTGCTGAACATGGGTGGAACAGGTCTGTGCCTTGACCAACAGACTGGTGATGCTAAGTGATTTTAGGGAATAGGTCATAAAATTGCAATGAAATTCCTTCCCCTTCCCTTAGGATGCCTGCTTTTATTATCCAGTTCCCGTGCTGTGAGGACACCTAGATCATACAGAGAGAAAGCAGGTGTTCTAGCCGAGAACCCTAAATGAGATTCCAGCCAACAGACGGCATCGAGCACAGACGTGCATCAAGATGCTCCAGAGGATTTCAATCCCTGGCTGTCAAGTCGCCCTGAGCCTTTGAGTCTTTCCTCAGACCCAGACACATAAACAAGCTGTCCCTGCGGTGTCCAGTACAAATCTGTGACCCACAGAGCCTGTGAGCATAATAAAATGGTTGTTTTGTGCCATAACCTTTGGAGGTAGTTTCTAATGCAGCGAGAAATAACTGGAACTAAATGCTAAACTTATGAAGTGGGAATGAGCATTGGATATTCACCAAACACACAAGAGATACGGAGCAGAGCGTGGGATGGAGAGAGCTCAGTAGGACAGATCACGTAGAGTTTTGGAAGCCATAGAAAGGAGTTCTGTTAGTCTGATTCCTAAACATGGTAAGCTTTCATTGTCTTACTACTAAGGGGCAAAGCCTGAAAGTACAACATAGAAACCCTAAAGCAAGATCATGTGGGTCCAACTCACATTTTTATCATCGATTATATAAAATGTTTCCTTGAAAAATCTGTTAATGTTTTGTATCCTCAATTTCATCAGCAGCAAAGTACAGATAAAAATAACAGCTAATATTTCATAACATGGTAGTTTTAAGGCTCAAATAATCTAGTGTATATGAAATAATTTAGGGAAGCCAAAAGATGTCCTGGATATAAGAAGTTGAGAATAATATGATCTACATAAATAGTTCAATTTTTATACAGAGAAATTAAATGCATCAAATTTTCCTTTCAAAGTTGACTTTCCATTAACTGATTACACAAAGACTGACTACATGGAATTATTACCCAACTTGAAACATGAACATCCTGTACTTCATGTTAATTGCCAAATACATGGGGTGACATATCTGATGGATATATGGAAGATAAAACTTGCAAAATTTTTGAGGAAAAGAGGCAATAGTTGTATAGAAAGGGGCAAGGCAAGAGCCTAGGGAGCATTTTGAATACCTTCCTTTTGAAAGCCAACATGCTTCTCAGTAACTTGAGTGACAGAGAAACCAGAGACATTACTGGCTAAGATTTTTTTTTTTTTTTTTTTTTTTTTTTTGCAGTTTTTGACCGGGGTTGGGTTTGAACCCGCCACCTCTGGTATATGGGGTCGGCGCCCTACTCCTTTGAGCCACAGGCACCACCCCTGGCTAAGATTTTAATAGCAAATGCACATGTAGAACTTCAGTGGTCTAGGTTGGACTGTTAGCACTCTGTTTTGATTAGATAAACTTCTGCAGGCTGGAACCAAATCAGACTAAACAGCATTCTTTCCCCAAAACCAATACCAGGTAGAAAATTGAGTAGCAATGATTGTGGGGATGAGAAGAGATACACCTGTGGTTTGACTCATCCGCAGAGAGGAGCCCTGAGCCTAGACCACCTCTCCAGCTTCTGAAATCAAATATAATCAGAGAGAAATTGTGATAGCGATGATCTCACAGGTGCACAGCTTAGGATCCTCAACACTTGCCCCATGTTTATGAATAATAAATGCTGTTATTGATAATAATGACAATAATAATAACATTTATTTAGCACTAACTGCTTTACATGCATCAACATATTTAATATTCATAACAAATCACAGATATTCAAGCAATCATTAATAATATCTTCACCATTTTACCATTGAAGAAAAATAAGGCTTAACGTGTTTAATTATTCAAGTCAACTAGAAGATGCTAAGGCTGTGGTTTGAATTTCAGTTTGCTCTGTCACGAAAGCACGAGCTTCACATCTAAGATGCATCCCTCTGGCAATTTGGATGTGGAGTCTAATACCTACTACTACCTACCCCTGATGGGAGCGGTAGGATGGAGAAGAAGGAGAAGGAGCTATCTTCTCCATCATTCTCCAATGGCCTTTGAAGACAGATGAGTTAAAGTTACCAAACTTTGCCCACCTGAACCTATTCCAGTTTCATGATCATTGATATAGTTGATCATTCTTTGCAATTCTAAGAGTGTAATCTACTTTTAGGAAAAAGAAGTTATTGTATATCTTTTATTTATATCTTTATTCAGAGCAGAAACAGTGCAAGCCATTGTGTAATGTGAAATCATCTCCCACCTTACTTTCCGTTGTCCTCCCCTAGCTGATGCCTGGTGCCTGAAATCCCACCACTAGTTGCTCATTCCTTGGCATTGAGCATTGTCCACATGATGCCAGACATTTGGATGATGGAAATTTTTATATTTCTTCTGGAAGCCTGACTTTGAAGACATAGGCTTCATGAGTCATCTAATTCATTATTTGTGATAATAATGGACATTTTGACTAGTGCATGTTCTAACGTAGAACTGGGTGCAGAGATCAGATAAAAGGCAAGCAGACAGACTGGCACAAAAGAGCGTTTAAAGCCTGTTTAATGATCAGTTTCTAAATATTTTACAGCTTTAGGTAATGCCAAGTTGGGCGGGAAAAAAGAAATCCCAAGACACTGTACGAGAGATCTCTGTGCTTTTAGCTGTGAATGTTCCCAAGAAGTCAGTGCTTGTTTTTGTTCAGGTGGTATCAATGGATTCTATTTTAAGTAAGAGTTCTTTTCTTTTTTCTCTTCTCTTCTTTTCTTTTCTTTTCTTTCCCTTTCTTTCTCTTTCCATTTTCTTTCTTTTTCCTTTTCCCCTTCCTTCCTTCCTCCCTCTTTCTTTCTTTTTTCTTCCTTTCCTTGTTTCTTCTTTTCTCCAATCTTTCCTTCCATCCTTTCTTCCTCCCTCCCTTCTTTCTTTTTCTCCTGTCTTTCTTCCCTCCTCTCTTCCTTTCTTCTTTTTCTGTTGAGAAATTCCCCTGTGACCCTCTCTTCTCTTGGCATTTCTGACATGATACCCTGCTGATGTTCCCTATACACTTCCTTTCACTTTCTTTTTTTGTTTGTTTGTTTTTATTTTCCCAGTTTCTTCTATTCTTTTTAATTAAATCATAGCTGTGTACATTAATGCAATCATGGAGTATGGTGTGGTGTTTTCATATGCAATTTGAAATATTTTCATCAAACTGGTTAACATAACCTTCATGTCATTTTCTTAGTTATTGTATTGAGACATTTATATTCTACTTTTAGAACGATTCACTTTCTTTTGCCAGCTCTTTCTTCTCTCCCTGATATTCCACAGGCCTCAGTCCTGGGCTCTCACTCTCCACATACTTCCTAAATGATTTCATCTATTCTCATGGCCTTGAATACCATCTATGAAGGCGCAATTCCCACATGTATTCCAGGTTGCTCTGCTCTTTGGAACTTCAGACCTGTATACATGGTGGTCGGCCTGAAATATCTATTTACATAGTTCTGACGTAACTTGTTTTAAACTAACTCCATTATCTCTAGTATTCCCTTCTCTTAAAAGCTTCTTTTCTAGTGTTACCTTTTCAATAAATGACACTTCCATTTCTCACAATGCTCAAGCCAGAGGCTTTGAAGTCTGCCCTGATCCTCTTTCTTTCTCTTATAGCTCTAAAATAATAATCTGGGCCTGGTGCCTGTGGCTCAAATAGCTAAGGCGCCAGCCACATACACCTAAGGTGGTGGGTTCGAATCCAGCTCAGGCCCGCCAAACAATGACAGCTGAAAACAAAAAATAGCCAGGCATTGTGGTGGGCACCTGTGGTCCCAGCTACTTGGGAGGCTGAGGCAGGAGACTAGCTTTAGCCCAGGAGTTGGAGGTTGCTGTGAGCTGTGATGCCATGGCACTCTACCCAGGGAAACAGCTTAAGGCTCTGTCTCAAAAAATAAAATAAAATAAAATAATCTGTTCCTTTTGTTTCTACACATAAATTTTGCTTGTAATTCAACTACTTATATTCATCTCTACTGCCTGTCCCCTAGTCCCAAGAGGTTATCTTTTCCCTACATTATACCTTTCTAACTGATCCACTGATCTGTGCCCATCTCTAATCCACTCCCCCAACACAATCCTTTCCATTTAACTTAGAATGAAATAAAGAGTCTTTGGAGGCAAATGAAAAGTCTATAAGACAAAGCATGATGTGGCCTGAATTTATCTCTTCAGATTTATTTCCAATTTCTATCTCTCTCTCACTATCTCCAGCCAAACTCACTTTCACAGTTTATCAAGTGACCAAATTCTTTCCCACTAAGGGACTTGACCACTGCCCTTTCCTCCTTATGGAATGACCTTGTGCCATTCTTCACCTGGACACTTCCATATAGAAGCTTGATTATGGCTTTGGTAGAAAACTTTACTATATCCCCTTTATATATTAATAGCAAATATATATAAGGGATATTAATACCTATATCTATATTTATAGTTCTACCCTCAAACTACTTAATCTGAATTCATGGAGGTAGAGCAGAGCCCACAGAAATTTTTAGTATTCCACAGGTACTATTAGCCTGAGCCACAATGTTCAACTCATTTTTCTTGCCACAATTAGGTTTGGAAAAGGTGCAGGACCCTGCTGTAATTTGAGTATGTCCCTCAGAAATTCATGTGTTAGGAACTTAACTCCCAGTGCAGCAGTACTGGCAGGTGGGGCCTAATGGGAGATGTTTAGGTCAGGAGGGCCCCACCTTCATGAATAGATTGTTAGTAGAAAAAGAGGAATTTGGCCCCCTTTTGCCTCTTTGCCCTTCCGCCCTCACCATGGGATAATGCAGCAAGAGAGTTCTTGCCACATGTAGGCACCTTGATCTTGGACTTCCCAGCCTCCAGAACTGGAAGAAAATGAAGTTTCTTGTCATTATAAACTTCTCAGTCTCAGGTATCCTGTTGTAGCAGCACAAAGTGGGCTGAAGCTGCTCCAATACTGGCCCGTGAGACATGAGAAGAGCTCTGCCAGGGGTCGTCTCAGTAGGGCTCCCTCACTCCTAAAAAAGAGAAGAGGGAAGAGACTGTTTTCCTTCTTTCTCTGGGCGTTTTTGAGTGTGGATATAACATATGGACTAATGAAAAGCCATCCTGCAAATATGAAGACAACAGGCATGGAAGTAAGGCTGAAACGCTAATACTGGCAGAGCTGAGGGATAGGAAGAACCTGGTTCCATGAAAACAGCATTGAACTCATGCTGTTGCCCTGATGACACTCATTGTGTCACTAGAATTTTATGTGAGATGATAAATATCCTTATCATTTAAACTAGTCCGTGTGTGTGTGCATGCGTGTGTATGTGTGTATGTGTGTGTGTGTGTAGAGGGATGCAGCGACCATTGTTGAAAACATCTTAAGTGGCAGATGGAAGGGTGACCAAGAAGTCAGTTTCAACCTCTTGTAATTAATCTAAATGACAGACCACTTGGGAAAGGACAGAGGAGGTTACATGTTTAAGAGATTGAATTGATGTTATCAAGATATAGAGGAAGGAATAAGTATGCAAAAAACACAAGCACACATAAGTGAGAAGCAAAATATAAGAGCCACAGTAGTGGTGCAAAAGTGTTTGGTGACACGAAACTGCCCACCTAGAATCTGCTGAGCTCATGTGGTGGTTGGGAACCCCTGGCTTCCTCTTGTGCCTCCAGGACACCGAGGTTCACATAGCATCAACCTCGTGGAGTTCACCCTTCAGTGTGTGATGCGTGTGATACCCAAAGTGGAGTGGGTGGCACTCGTGGAGGCAGCCGATACCTTGTAGCTGGTCGAGATGCAGGGATACGTGCATGGTGAGAAATTTCAGAGGAAGACGGCCACGTGCTGCTGGGGGTGGATGTGGTAGAGAGTACCCTACAATGCCCAGAGTCTGGACGTCTATTCCCCGTCAGCCCTGAGACCCCAACATGCTGCTGAGTGATGAGGAAATGAAGACTGATATTTGTGACTGTGTGTACCTTTGTTGACATATGTTCTGTTGACTGACTAGCTCTGCCCTGTGTATCCCCAGCCCTTGTCACAAGGACACTGAATACAGTGTTCTTCAGCTTGGTAGTGTATATATTTCATTAAAGGTTCAAAACCAAAAGGAAAGGAAGGAAGGAAGGAAGGAAAAGAAATTCAAAGGATAGAATTCATTTCTCAAAAATTGGTATTAGAAAATGCATTAGGAAATAGAGACATAGGAGATACCACCTAATACATCGTAGAGTTTTGACAGACACCAACGTGAAGAGATAACTTCAAGCATAGAAAAAATCATAAAAGTAACATTCCTGACTAGGGAGAAAAATAAATGTAACAAATTTATAAACAAAAGTAAAAAAGCATTAAATATTGGAAAGTACCCTGCAGTTTGAACTTAATGTGATGGACAATTTTATCTATTTAGGGGAGATTGTATTTGCTGTTTAAAAAAAAACAAAAAATTTCAAATACAATCCTAAGAGGGGGGAGGATGATAGGCAGGAGGAGGGAGGGCATAAGGAGGGATCTCACCTCCTGTGCACTTTGTAGGGGTGTGTTACACCCTAGGAGAAGGGCTCTTTTACAACTGGAACTTTACCCTGAAAGTGAGAACAAGGTAATCTAAAAAGTTATACCCTCATATTAATTTGAAATAAAAACACAATCCTAAGAAAGATTATCTTATAAAGTTGCTACATGTGGGCTTTACTTCAAATGTGACGGCCTGCTAAAATGAAAGTAATTAAGAATAAACTAATGTCTTTAGGCCAGGTGTGGTGGCTTACATCTAATCCCAGCACTCTGGGAGGCTGAAGCAGGTGGTTTGCTTGAGCTCAAGGGTTCGAGGTCAGCCTGAGCAAAAAAAAGAGATCTTATCTCTCCTAAAATTAGGAAGAAAACTGAGGCAAGAGGATCATTTGAGCCCAAGAATTGGAGGTTGCTGTGAGCTATGATGCCATAGCACTCTACCCAGGGCAACAGCTTGAGACTCTGTCTAAAAAAAGAATGAAAAAAAAAATAAACTAATGTCCTTAGTAGTGTTTTTGTTTGTTTGTTTGTCTTGGGGTTTTTTTATTTATAGTTTTTTTGTTTGTTTGTTTTTATTTTTGGGCTGGTGCTGGGTTTGAATCTGCCACCTCTGGCATATGGGGCCAGTGCCCTACCCTTTTGAGCCACAGGTGCCGCCCCCCTTAGTAGTGTTTTTAAATTATTTCCATCATAGATGAGATAAATACTTACATAAGGGAATATTTTTAATGATTTGCAAGTCTCAGGTGACAATTAATGATGTTAATTTCCCCTTACTATTGGCATTAATTTTCTGAAAACATTCATTCAGGTGTGAAAATTGTGTCACGGGAAGTTACGGATTTTTAAAAGTATATAATTAATAGGGCCACGATCATAAAAAAAAATCAGTGATGCCTTTCTGAATCATTACATGACTTAAAATTAAATAATAAAAGCAGCATATTGAAAACATCAATGATGTTCCCTAGTGAGTAAATTAATAATAATGGGTTTGATGCACATTGAGCCAGATGGGATCATCAATATTTGATCATTCTGGACCTACAAACTGTACATTTCATATGGTTCAACTTGGTATTTTATTTATCATTCCTTGTTTTACCAGCTAGATATTGCAATTTTAAAAGATACTGGTGAATTTATTCTGGTTTTTAGTAAATTAAGAAACTTACAAGTCCTAATAATTCAGAGCATGAGCTCTGAATTTAGACTATAGATTAACCCCTGTCTCTAATCCCCATGACTACTAGTTTTGGACAAGTTATTTAACTTTGCTGTACTTTTAGTAGCACAGAGAAATGTGCACAGTATAAAATGGGTACATATAATTTTTGAATGCATATAAACACAGTGCATTATTTCATAAGATTGTCATGAAAAATGCATTTTTATACCTAAAGCTTATAGAATGTAGTCTAGCGCATAGTAAATCCTCCCTAATTATTCTTATTATCCTCAATTTAATATTTTATTCAAATATTCAGAACTTTGGATTTAATGAATCACAGTCATTGGATCCTGTCTACTGGGTCCTGTTTGGGGTATGCTTCTCAGGATAATAATATCAAAACCACATCTGTTGTTCGTAGTTACCCTCCGTAATATTACTGGATTGAGATTTTAACTATCTCTTTCCTCAAAGGAGAGCATTAAGTAGGCTCACTCCACCCCTGGTGATAACTCACCAAGCTCACACTGTGTGTCCTTAGCGAGTCTGAGTCTCCAGTCTTGCCCAGTGCTCAGCGATGCTTCTAACAGCCTGGTTTCCTCCCCCTTCATCTTCTCTGTTTCTCTCCACAATACACTGACAAAAGATAATATTTCCCTTCTGCTTTCTGAACTCCATTCCCTTTCTATTCACCTTTTCAAATACTACATCGAATGAGCCTTAGGAGATACTAGCAATTCACTTCTAAACATTTCACACCTCACATATGCTGTAAAGTTTTAGAAGAATAAATTAGCATGTGCTAGCATTTCCTATGAGGAAGACTCAAGTTTGGATTTTGGAAAGAATTATATTTTTCATTAAGTATCTTTAAGGCTTTAATTGATACAGCCCACCGAAGCTGATGATAGTCATGGAATAGTGCTCCCAGTTAAGACTTTAAATAGGGTGGTTGTTGTCTTGTTCAGGCATTCAGCTGATGAGATGAGGTCCACCCACAGGATGGTGGGCAGTCTGCTTTGCTCAGAGTCCTTAATTGAAATGTAAATCTCACCTGAAAGGACCTTCATGGAAACATTCAGGCTTTTACCAAATAGTTGTGTTCCATGGCCCAGCCAACTTGAAGCCTGGGACATGCCACCACATTCATCCAGAAAGGTAAATTTACCTATTGAAGGCCGACCTAGACATTTCTGGTCTACAAGTGACTTTTGCCAGGGTTGATTTGCACTCTTCAGGGCTTTGATCCTACCTTTTCTGAGCAGAAATCTATATTTATAGGCACAAAGAATATGTTTCCAACCCTTTGAGTCAGGTTCACATTAAACAAGTTCATTAATGTGTAAAATATAATTTGTGTGTTTCCCAAAATTCTGCTATGCTCCTTGACAAAGAAGGAAAGAATTATGAGGACAAGGAAAATCATCAAGTCTACAGATATTTATGGGCGGCTACCATTTTTCTGGTACCATGTGAGTGCCCAGGAAAATGATAGTGAATGATACCTAACTCCTGTCCAAGGGAAGTTTGCAATCTAACTTGGGTATAATGGAATCTGCTGGACCAGAGGTCCCCAACCTTTTTGGCACCAGGGACCAGTTTTATGGAAGAGAATTTATCCACACATGGGGGGTCCACATCTGACAGGAGGCAGAGTTCAGGCAGTGAT
Organism: Otolemur garnettii; assembly: GCF_000181295.1. NCBI lineage: Eukaryota > Metazoa > Chordata > Mammalia > Primates > Galagidae > Otolemur > Otolemur garnettii. The sequence goes on from NW_003852399.1 coordinate 13,542,932, forward strand.
GAAGTTTCACTCACTCCCGGACAGCTCACCTCCTGCTGTTGATCCCATTCCTAAGTCTCCTAAGGGACTACAACCTTCATCCCTTAGAGCATTATAATAGTTTTCTATTGTACATAACTTACTACAAACTTAGTGGTTCACAAATATAACAGGGTAGAGAAGGTTTCTCTGCTCAGAGTATCCCAAAGCTGAAATCAGGGTGTCAGGCAGGCTGAATTCTTATCTCTAAGCTCTGATTGGAAAGTCTGCTTCCAAGCTCAGTCACACTTTGGACAGAATTTAGTTCCCTGAGCTTGTAGGACTACAGTTCTTGCCTTCTTGCTGTCTATCAGCCAAGAACCACTCTTCAGCTTCTGATGAACTCCCACCAGAAGCAACTGGACTTTTCATTATTACTGTTTCTATAGTGTTTTTATAGGTCACATCTGAATAATGGGGGTGTAGTCATCACCCAAATAGTATATACTGTACCTTACAACTAATTTCTCTTTCCTTATCCCCCTCCCACTCATCCACTCTTCTGAGACTTCAATTCCACAGTTAAACTTTTGAAAGCACAGCATTCTGTCCTTCCTTTCTCTTCTCTCTCTCTCTGTTCTTATAACAAAGCAAGATTTCTCAACTTCTGCACTACTGACATTTTGGGTTGGATAACTGTCAGGGGGAGCTGTTCTAAACATTGCAAGATGTTTAGCAGCCTTGCTGACCTCTTCCCACTAGCTGCCAGTAACAGCCCCCCATATTCAGTTATGACCATCCACACTGTCTCCTCCCACTGCCAGAAATCTCATGGGCAATGAACGGTCCCTGTGGAGGACCATTGCCTAGAGCAGTGGTTCTCAATCTTCCTAATGTCACAACCCTTTAATATAGTTCCTCACGCTGTGGTGACCCCCAACCATAAAATTATTTTTGTTGGTACTTCATAACTGTAATTTTGATACTATTATGAATCATAATGTAAATATCTGATATGCAGGATGTATTTGGGCAACCCCTGGGAAAGGGTCATTCGACCCTCAAAGGGGTTGTGATCCGCAGGTTTCGAACCGCTGGCCTACAGCAAAGGAATGATCAGGGGTTGCTTGTATGGTTTATAAGCATCGGACAAAGAGAGTTACATAAACTTACAAAGTTTATTTCAGCTAAGACAGCTTTACGTCGACTTACCCTCTATTAGGGGGATAGTACTGACAAGGAAACTATAATCTTGAAGTCCCCATGAAGATATTTTTCTTTCCCTAAGAGTATTTGATGATGTTACTTGTGCTTTCTGATCAACCCATTCTATTTATGATACTTCTTTTTATTAAATTAAAACTTTGTCTCTCATCTCTGAGATTGGTCCATAGTCTTCCTGACTAAAGCTTTAAATGTCCTTCTCCTACTTTTAATTACACGCATAGATCCCCTGTTTATTTTACTTTAGTTTGCTTCAATTAATGCACAATCACAATCCTTGTACATGAGCATAGTTTAATTCAAAAGGAAAACTTATTTCCAACTTTTCATGACAGGAGGAGAGAGCAGGTTTCTCATACTTCCTATGTTATAAACGTTTCTTTTTCTCTATTAAAATTTGTAATTATATTTTTAAATGTATTTTCTCCCTTTTAGACAAAGGACTCTTAGGAGCAAGGACTTCGCTTATTTAGTTGGATATTGAATGTGTCTCTCTACACAGTGCCTGGGCTATAGTAGTAGTGATCAATGGATATTTACTGAATGAAAAAAGTGTGTGTTTGTGTGTGCATAAACACTCACGTATATACAAGGTCGAACAATTATGTTCATGAACTCATCCTAGAAAAAGTGCTACCTACCTCGTGGCTGAATATCATCGTGATCACCTTTAAAAGATGATATAGATCTTTTATAGATCTATATAGATGATAAAGATCACCCCTTGACCGTCTGGTGGTATTCAGCCTTGAGGCCTATAACACTGTTTCTAGGATGGGTTCACAAACTTAATTTTCCAACCTTGTAAACATGTTTATGTATAAAGAATTTTCAAGAGTCTAGGTGAGGGAGGCTTTACTGGCTTTATTGTTGGATTCAAGCTGTGGAATTGTTTGAGAGCTTTTGAAAATACACTATATCAGCGAGGCCAGAAATGTCTATCTTAGTATTTTTTTTTTCCAGTACTAAAAGGGGGTTGTCTTTTTATTTTCTTAGGAAAATAAAGTAAATTTAGAAGTATGTGCTATTCACAAGTTACACGAGTAGTCTGAATATGTGGATTGTAGCAGTTACTTAAGTATAATTACTGTCAGCATTGAATTTTTGTGAATTTATTATTGTGATCAACAAGTACTACAGATGAGGTGTTTGAAGCCATAGCACAAACTTATAGGATTTAAAGAAAAATGTATTTTACTCTTAATTTCTTCACTCTTTTTCCAAAAGTCAAAAAAATAATCTTTCCTAAAAAAAGGCAGAACGTAGGCGGAGCCTGTGACTCAAAGGAGTGGGGCACTGGCCCCATATGCCGGAGGTGGTATGTTCAAACCCAGCCCCAGCCAAAAACTGCCAAAAAAAAAAGAAAGAAAAGAAAAAAGAAAAAGGTAGAACGTATGGTGCTGACTATAATTGGAAATCTGATTCGTTAACCTCACTATGCCTTGATGTTCAACTATAAAACAATGATCATAATATCTACTAAACAAGACTGCTGTGCCTGATATATTAAAAGTGATTTACAAATCATAGCTTTTGTTCTAATCAGGCAGGTATCTCTTTGTAAAAAAAAACCTTTTATTTATGGCCCATAACAAAATAAAAAGGAGGGTCATCACTTAAAATATTAGGCATTGATATATTATTATATATACTGTCAGACATACTCTGATTTCTGAAAGGATAAAATATGAAAAAAAGGAGTGTTTTAGAACCAAACATATGTGATGATTTTTAGAAAAGATACCCTTCACTCAACAAACTTTTATTCATTCAACCTTTATTCATTCAATAAAATTTTCCTAAGCACTTATTATAAATGGTTATGATAAAACATAGGTTTATTTTCTTTTAGAATGCACATTTATCTGTTGCATTTTAATAGAATATTGAAATAAAAGCCTTAATCAGCCATTCCTTTATGATTCTACTTACTTTATCTTTCTACGAAAAATATCTTAAACCAAAATATGAAGGCCAAAAATCTGTGATCCAGGATTTGGTTTAGATTTATAACAGAAAAAGGAAAATTCTGAAAATGTTCACAGGCTCGGAGGAACAGGCAAAACATTACAATTGAACAGACTCACGGTCAGGAAAGCACAATTAAAAAAGCAAGCAACACACTCTCAAATAACATTCGCATAGCTAGTTTTTTCAAACTCTTTAAGCACTTTGACATCAGTGTCCTCATTATCACTAGATCTGCTTTTTGACTCACCAAAGTGTTTTTTGGAACAGGCGATCTTCATTTTGTCTAAACTGTTAGAGGTACATTGCTTGCCTAAGTTACGAATTATCATTGGAAATGTTACCCAAATCTCAAGAGCCTTTGTAAATAAATATAGAGATCATTTTTTAAATTATCCTTTACATACTTGTTATCTCCACATTATAATCATTTCCTGTTCTGCATTTTAAGTGATCATTAAAATGCTTATTCTTAATATTTTATTTTCAGTATGAAAAGACACTGGAAAAAATAATTTTTAGATCCACATAAACGTATTTGTCAGCTTTTTAAAAGCAATTTCATCAGGGATATCGCTCAGCACTCACTAATAGTTATCCTTTCTGGATAATATGACTTCCCTTCAAATAATAAATTGTTATTCAAAATAGAAATTTGGAGAATTCCTCAACATATACCCTTTGAGGGATGATCTCCAGAGGAAATCTCACTTTACATTTAGACTTACAGGATAATTCTGAGAAAATTTAGGCAAGTTTTATCTCTGGAGGAGAAGAGCTCGAGTCAGGGCTTGAAGGATGAGTAGACGTTCCCAGGAAAAGAATGAAGGCAAGAAAAGAAGAGGTAAAAGTGTTAAAGAAAGACAGACAAGTGGAGGTTTAGAAGTAAAACTTTCAGGAAAAGACTGATGGTTTTAGTTGGCTGGAAGAGAGAATGGTGAAACACGACATAAAACTAGAAGTACGTGCAGGTCTCATGAAGTGGAGCTAATCTAGTAGACGACAGAGAGTTCTCTTCTTTTAAACAGAAGAATCATCATATTGGAATTTTTGGCTATGTACAATCATGCCATTGATCTGTCCTAAAAGAAATATTAACCATGGTATAGGATAATAGGTGTAGTAAAAGCTAGCCCTGTGCAAGATGAACTTGGAACCTGTATTTGGAATCCACACCAATCACATTTGCTTCTGTATCCGTTTCCTTCCTCTGTGGGGCACTTGTTTTATTCCACGCTACCTCATAAAGGTCCTTATATAGGTTTTTATCCCCTTCCATTAAACTTTCTTTTGGAGACACACTGGAAAACTGTTGTGGGTATCTTATTTTATACATCAGGGACCACGAATTAAATCCTAGTGTTGCAATTTTACAAAATTATGCCTTACAAAGGTGAAATTAAGTTCTTAGAGATAGAATTTTAGAGGCAGGTCTATGGAAATACACACCCCTGCTGTTAAACACAATGTAAGTCTAGAGTTGTGCTGAGTTTGATGTGTAATATCACAGAATTTATAATTCAGCCGGGAAGAAAAGACTAAGAGATATAGGATGAAGAGGGGAGCATGGGAGGGTTTGTATAAATTAGTAATATTCATTTAGAGAATGGTGAGATCTTGGAGAGACTGAGGAGTCATGAAAGAAGGAACGTGAAAGGCACTTAGCACAGACGGTCAATGAGCAAGGGGTAACAGAAAATCTTGTAGTAGGAAGGGCTAGAGCAGGCATACGAGGGAGGATGTTCAGGATTATAAGGAGTGACTCAAACAGGGAGCGGTTCCACTTGTAGGAAAGAAGATAGGATATGGGTAGAAAGTTTGTATGTAAAAGTCCCTGATGTCAGATTAGAGATTAGACTAGACGTGCTACTCCTTTCAGATGAGGACACGCTGTAGGTTTTGATATGATGAAAAAGATAAATTAAAGAACACTCCTCTGGCAGCCATACACAGGATGGATTAAGTTTGTGAAAGATGGAAGAGAACCAACTAGCAGGGTGTTACAGTAATCCAGGTGCCGACTGATGGCGGGCTGGAGATTTTTTTCATTTCTTTTCTTTTTCTTGTGTAAAATGCATGGCAACGATCATTTCTGTGAAGGCTTCCAGAAAATAAAACAAAAACATGTCCTTGCCAACTTGGAGATTACCAGTTTAACTGGACAGCAGCCACAGACCAATGAGTCACTCAGTCATTTTAAACAATGCATTCAGACAGTCTCACTTTGTATTCAGCTCCAGTATACCTGGAAGGTAGGGTAAGGTTATCATCAAAAACTGTGCTAAATGATTCTGCGATGCCGTAGACCAGCCATCCAACCTATAAAACTTCGTAGCCTGTGACCCAACTGGCAAATGGAATTATACATTGAGGGGAAAGTAATCTACTGTTGTACGTGAATGTCAGTAGTATCCATAATTGAAAAATGGTCGAGTTTATCAAGACTCTGTGAAAACAATAGTTTCTGTGGTAACAGTCAAATGACAAGGAAAAATCCTTCAATTTGCTGTCACAGACAATGCCTTTCATTGAGGGATATTGAAGAAAAAATTTTAATGTTTCAAGCACCCCCCAGGTTTTGAATTCCCATTCTTTTTTTTCTGTTTGCTTTTCAGAATGCTTCTGCCTGTGTGCCGTGTTTACTAATGCGGACGGTGTAATAAAGGCTTCTAGGATGAAGGTGCTGCTTCCTATTTGTATTCTACAGGGCAGACAGAATCTACTTTGGAAGCCTGTATGGATAAGCACCTGAATGTATTTAGATGCTCCTAGCATTTCAAAGAACCTAGTGCCTCCCTCGGCTTTATCCCTTCAGATCTTATAGGAGTGGCAGAATTTACACTTGGCTAAAAAAATTCACCGAGGAGTCAGATTAGTTTCTATCAGCAGTGCCTCCTGAACCATTTTCTCATCCAATATGGAATGTGTGCACGGCTGTTAAATTGTGGCCGTTTTGTAAGAAAGTATTCTCAGCTATGTGTGATCTCTGGGGACAGTCATGAGGAGAGGTAGGAGAAAAAGGGGGACCTGAGTACTTTAGTCACAGTTTTTATTTCTTACCGACCAGCACTGCCCAAGAGAAATGTAAGGAGGGCCACACAGAAGAGCCTCGTATGTCATTTAAAATTCTTCTATATCCACATTTTAAAAAGTAAAAACCAATAAAATGGCGAAATTAATTGTTACACTTCATTTACTCTAATATACTCAAACTATCACCGTTTTAGCAAGCAGTCAATATTAAATTATTTATATGTATTTTGCCTTCTTTTTTTGTACAAAATCCAGGGCCTAATTTACACCTACAGCCCATCTCGTTTTAAACTAACCACATTTCAAGTGCATAATAACTACATGTGGCTGGTGGCTAGCCTCCTAGACCCTAACTTTTTGCAAAACTGCCTACACCAGGAAAAGTGTTCTCACTCAGAAATAAGAATAGAATATCACTAATATATGCTTATCAGAGTCGAATAAGGAAAATGAGAAAGAGGTGACCAAAACCCAGTTGTACAGTCATTCTAACTCAGTGTTTAAATTTACTCTCAGAAGAATATTCTCCTCCTGTATGACATGGAGACAGAGCTTGTGAAATAGAATACCACGAGAAGGGCGAGTGCTGATCTATAAAGTGCTAACTGGCCTACGAGAAAATGAGCAAAACAAAGTCATTGCAGTGAGTTTTCCAGAGAGTCGAATTTATTTAACTTAGAATACTCCCTTTCATTTTTATTGTATGTTCTTCCTTCTTTTGTGTGTTGAAATGCCATTACTTCTATTAAATAATCATAACAGTAAGTGGTTGATGGATGTGTTTTAATGTCTCCTTCTGGAAAAATAAAATGCTGGCAAATGTATATTGATTCTGAGCTTTAAAAATGGTACCAGCCATGAAAACGAGTCTGGAGGCCACTGTTGAAGGTGGCAGAGACTTATTTGGGGAGTCGAAAGCCCTGCACTCAAGTCCCGCTTCTGCTAATAAACAAGTTCACTGGCCTGAATCCAGTCACTGAGCCTTTCTGGTCCATATGTATTCATTTGTTAAGGCAGGAGAAGTCAAGTCAGGGATTTGGGCCAGATCACCGCTCAAGTGGATTGCACATATGCAACTCTCTACTTTAGGACACTGCCAAAACCTTTCAGGATGGCAGAGACAAGGTAGGAAAGACAGACTGTGGCTTCTGACACAGACCTAGTACCTATTTCCACCAGAGGCAAATTATGGGATTCCTGCTTTGCAAACCTCCTCCTTGAAAGCCTTTGAAAGGAAATGTGCTACATAAATAAATGATCATCAAAGGAAAGATTTGTGGCTAAAATACAACTTGTATGTACACGGTGATGTAGGCATGTAATACCTTCTGAGTCATGCCCACAAAGCTGCCCCATCTGCTGACATGACTGACACGCCTTCCTCCAATCCTTGAGTTCAGCCACACTGCAGTTTTGGCAGTTACACTGATTGCTATTTGGCTTTATCATTTTAATACTTCTCTAAAATACCTGTTGAACCTGCTCTCATTTGTTGCTAAGTAGGAGTGGAAACAGTTTCCAATAAGTAAACTGAAATGCCCCTCTCAACTTATACCTTGGGTTGGAGGGAAGAGGAATTGGGCTCGAGACATAATATCTATTTGCACATGTTGTATAAAGACAGAATGTAATATCATTCAGTGTACAATACGACTGGTATTTCACTCAAGTTAATTATTTTAAATAGCAAGTCCCTATAGAAATCACCATGCCTTTCAGTCTGGATTCTGCTACCTTGATCTTTCTGCCTGGCATTATGTAGCACTAGAAAGCATCTGTCTCCTGCACCAGAGCTTTGGAATTGTCACAAGCAGAACTGGCTTAATAACATGACTGTGTGGTGGGATTACTGGATTTTGCTTAAAGCTTGCGTATGGGTAATATTTAGGACTTCACTTTCTTTTCCTGCTCTCCACAAGGTATACCCCGCTCTTCATCTTGGCCAAAACAATAACAAAAAAATGATAATAATACTGTCCCCAAACATAATCAAGGACCATGCCTGAAATCAAATTCTAATGGACACAAACATCTGGGAAGGAAATACTAATGAAAAATATAAAAGTTAAAAGTAAGACTTTTCAATAAAACTTTCCAAAATGCAACATCCCTATTCTGACGTTTACCTGTGACAGGGGTATACTTTCAAATACAGAATTTGGATACCAAAGATAAAACTTTGGGGCTTGATGAGTCAGGCTGAATCACTTTTTAAATAGAAAGATTTCATGGATTCACAAAGTATTAAAAGTTCTGTGTGATAGCAAGAAATGTTGTATAATAAAAAAACAGGCTGTTCACATTATGTCTTTTGTATTCTCATCTGAAACATAAATGAGCCAGCTTGACTTTCCTTCTGAATAAGTATTCTATTATTTGGGAGTTACATATAAACTTCTTATGTGAGGAAAAGTAGCTAAATTTTAACTGTTTAAAATAAAGAATAAGAAAATACATAAACAAGTTATTTCATGGAATATAATTTTATCTGCCACATTAAATTTTTGGTTGATAAGTATACCAGGTTATATTTATTCATATATGCATATATACTAATGAAATATTCTCTTTTCTGAAATTTTAATATTACAAGTGTCTCACTAAAAGCAAAGAAGTAAACCAGATATTTTTCCCAGACTTACTCAGAGCCATTCTTCTTAATATATCCACAATAGAACTAAATGTGTGTTTCTAATGTGCCTTTTTATCTGAACAGATGATTTCTCTCATCTGAACAGTTGAAGATAATGAAGTCATTTCCGTAATAATAAATCTCTCCTTTGCAAGTATTTGTCCACCAATAATGAGCAAGTTAGACTATCTTAAAGATTCCACTTTCTCTTAGGCATATGAGTTATGTTACTGAATCTGGAATTAATATTATTGAAGGAGTCACATTAAATCCTTTGTGGAAATAAGAATAAAAATAAAATAGAACTGATTACTTTCCTGGTTCTTCCAAAATGATAGTAGTTATATATTTAAAAGCTGAGTTGCTTACTACATAGCGGGAAATATAACCATATATCCAATAACATTGATTAAAGCTCTATTAATGCATTTGTTTCTTCACTGAGAACAGCATTGAGTATCTATTGTGCATTTCTCATCATATTAGGCCTGCAGAACACAGTGATGTCTCTGCCTACACAGAACTTACAGTCTAGCGCGGGAAGAGCCACGTCAATTAGAAAACCGAATGTGTGATGAATGTTATAGATGATAAGGGAATGTGGGGAAGACTGTAAAAGGTAAGGGACAGTTCAGAACAGGACTACCTGACCAAGAAGGAAAAAACGAAAGATTCCCATGAGGCAGTAACGCGTAAACCAAGAAGTGAAGAAAGTCAGAATTAATGTAAGATTGGAAAAGGAAAAGAAGGAAGAGATAAAGCATTTTGGGCAAGAAAACAGAAATGGCTTGCCGTTCCCCAACTCTGAGAGATACTGGAGCATCCAAGTAAGAACAACAAAGTAAAAAAAAAAAAGAAAAAAAAACTCAGCACAAAATGAGCTAGACAGGACATATAGTTCAAGGTCTACGGGCCATGACATAATATTTGAGTTTAATTTCAAGTGCAGAGGGAAGCCAAGAAGGGGTATCTGAGAAAACCACCCTCAGGATGGAGTAGAAAAGAGGCAGAGTAGACCCAGAGACTGTGATGAAGTCACTGTGGTAGTAAAAACAATGGCTTAGACTGGGGCCTTGGCTGGGAAGATTGGGGAGTCTGGATAGATTTTAGGTACAGTAATAAGACTGTAGACCCAGTAGGACCTGGTTGTTAGTATAGATATTGGAATAGAGATAGACTCCTGGATTTCTGGCTTGGGCAACTGGGTGGACGGTGGTTCTTTGAGGAAGCTGGAGAAAGACAAACGCTAGGAAAGTCAGATGAGCTTTGTTTAAGCTTGTTGCTTTAAAGGTGCCTTTGAGACGCTCTATCTTTGAGGACAAGTAAGCCTCTGAAAACACGGTCTGGTTTTCAGAAAAAAGGTCCAGGCTGCAGAAACAGATTTGCTTTTATGGATGGTAATGAAGCCCTTTGAGTATATGCGATTGCTTAGGGAGAATGTATGTAGCATGAGAAAGAGAGACGGCACAAGAGGAAGCTCTGAGAAACACGAGGGTGTCTAAGGGTCAGACAGGGAGGAAGAGCACCAAGAAAAGGAGATGAGAGAGATGGTCTGAGCCAGAGAAGGAAAACCAGGAAAGGAGCCCGCAGAGGAGAGAGTTTGGAGAAGAGCATTCATCAAAAGTGCCTCCTTCTGCTGACAGGCCAGTTCAGGTAGGTGCTTTATAGAAGAAATTGCACTGAATAGTCTGCTGACTACCTTAAATTAACCTCAAAGAGCGAACTGGTGGGGGAAGTAGACAAGTAATGAACTTCCACAAGTAGGATGTGCAAGTACTGGTCAGGTTAGATGTAGGTACTCAGAGAAAAACCAGAACATGGATGTTCTTGCCCAAATGATTTTGGAAACTTCGTTTCAAGAAATTTTAGATGAAATTCATGTTTTCATGCATTTCCAAGGTGTTCACTTGAACAATGACCTTAAGAAAAATCCTATTTCCCTTTCTGTATGTGTCGTTTGGCTGGTACGGAGCAACTGTGTGTGACAAAGAAGAAAAGAATAATTTCCTGTTCAGGAATCTGAGCGTTTTGTCCCTGGCCTGGTAACTCGGCTACACACTGGTCTATTCAGGGAAGAGTTTCAGGATCTGTTTCTTCTCGAGTTGGCTCTGCCCCATCCGGCCACTTCATAGAGATCCAGGAATTTGGCCCTAAAGAAAATTGGACCTTAAGGCAAAGGAAGATATTGTTCTTTCTTCCTCAGGGTGACAAAATGGCCCATCTGTTAAAATGCTTAGTAATAGCTGGGACAAATGTCACAGACACTCAGTAATTCAAATTTGGGTATAATTTGGACACACCATAATTCAGTTACAACTTCAATTATAAGTATTTAATTATGGTCCTTAAATATTCACATCTTTGTGTGTTTCTTACTTCAATAAAATCTTATACTTCATAATTTAAATTTTCAAAAATTAATCAAAAAGCTCTGCCTAATATTGTGTTACCTCTAAATAGTGATCTCGCCTATAAATTTGATACTTGTTTTTGCTACCAAAATTTCTGGCAGTAAGCATGTTTTGTTTACTTGCTTGTTTGTGTCTCAGGAGGTCCTTTGCTGTGCAAATAAGATATTTTTGTAATTTTTTAATAATACTTTTTAATATCTTAGACTAAGCACACCTCATGCTTAAATGAAATGTATATTCCTTAAAGCTGTTCAATACAGAATATTCACTAACTAACTACAGTTTCTCTTTGTTTTTATAAAAAAATTGATGAAGTTTTACAAACTATATAATTAAAATCCCCAAATTAATTTAAATACCAATATATTTTGCTTTGAACTTATTTTGACTGTATCTTAATATAGGTGATAGTAGGCAAAAGGCCTTCTGATTACCCTGCTGGTATTAAGATGCTTTCCTGGTACATAATCTCCTTTTTATCCTTCTTACATATGTCACTAAAGAGCTATTATTATAATCTAAAAATAGTTAAAGCTTTGAAAGAAACATTTAAAAATAGTTTTTGGGGGGCATAGGGTATTACTTCACAAAAATTGTACAACTTTCAAACAAATTAGATGAGCTTTTATAATTGGAAACATATGTGTTAAGCCAGAAGTCACATAATAATTCTATACATATTGATGTGAGTTTACATGTTGGGTGATACTCAAGGGACTTTTGACTTGAACCAACCAGGAATTACAATTTATTTTCTTTCTAATATTCTGAAAATACCCTCCCTGTTTTTTTTCTGGGAAAAATTTTATTATCAATTCAGAGTAACTGTCATGTAATTTATGTTTATCAGATTTCTTAGAGCTTTTAATTATAACCCCTAGGAATTTTGTGACCAGAAAATAGTCATGTTTATACCAACCTACTTTGGGTTTAATTCACCTGTCAGGGAGTCAATGTAGATGGTTTTCTTTGGGGTCCACTGTTTTGACTCAATAGATAAAGAGTTCAAGGAATCCAGCTGCGAGACTTTATGCTCCATTCACTAAAGGATGCTCAAAGGAGCCAGAAAGGGAGAAAGCAGCACAAAATAGCATGCTTGAGATGAACCAATTTTTGCTTCAAAGGAAAATAAAGAAAAAAAAAAGAAAAGAAAGAAAAAATATTTTTATGTGTTTAAACATGTATATGAGTAGGGCAGTGAAGTTGGAGGTGGTTTTTTTCCACCCTTCTTGAAATTTTCCATTGTGCTTCATTTAGTTTTATGAAAACATGATCAATTGAAAAAAAGCAAACAACAACAAAAAAAACCTCCAAACTATTATTTTCTCTTTGGGGAAAAATGATGTGCTAAGTTTTATTGTTTTCTTTTCTTTTTTTATTTTCAAGCAAAACGTTCCATTCTATCCCAAACCAAATTTAAAGATTAAATTTCAAAAGGCAGTTTTGAGAAAGAGACGAGGTCTACCATATTGTTCTTGGGCTTTTAACTTTTGAAAATGACTGATATAAACCTGAGTTCTATTGTATCTATGAGTATTTAAATAAGAGTCACTGACATTGGTCATGCCTATGGATTTTTCAGATTTTCATTTTCAGATTTCAGATTTGAGAACACATACTTTCCTCCACAAATTTGAATACAATTTCTGAACTGTTAATCACTGGATACAGAATGCAATCTTTCAAATTAAAATTTCCTTAAACATGCAGCTGTCTTAGAGTACTGCTAACTTAATCTAATTTAGGTAATACTTCTGTCTTTCTTCCCATTCCTTGTTACATTTCTCTTTTTCTCACCGTTGCTTTGAGTATTCCTTCCTCGGAAAAGACTTGGATAGGATAGAAAGAAATTCAGGTTAGACAACTTGACTTGAGTCATATCTCTGCCACTTACCTCCTGGATGACCGTGAATATCAATTAACCTCTTATATAATTGTCTTAGATTCCTCATTTGCAAAACAGGGATAATAGCACCTGCCTCTATATGCCTCATGGCATGGTTTTGAGGATCAAATTGTAGGACATATGTACATTATAAAGAAGCATAGAAGGAAAGCGTATTACTATGATTATCAAGATGAGAAAAGCTGGGGTTGGGATTCTACATCATTCTTTGATTGCCTTTATCTCAGACTGCAGAAAATAAATCAATGAGAATTTTAGATATGAAGGATTTAGGAACACAGATAGATAGTTATAATTGCCTGAACAATAAAGTAACAGGTTAGACAGAAATATGAAGTATAAATAAGAACGCATGTGTGTAATAGTATAAAGAATAGATTTGTACCCCAAATGGATTGATGTCAATTTCTTCTTGGCTGTGACAATTGAAGAGGTGAGTTGTTTTTCAGGTCAGCTCAAAAATCCCATGTTACATAATTTCTCTCTTTCTCAGCGTCCTAATTTGTAAAATGGAGTTAGTAATATCTAACTATAGGAAATTACATGGGCACAATTTCATGGTTTGAAGGAAATTAATCTTGTAACCATTTCCAAAGATTCAACCTAACAAATACTTGTTGATCAGGGAGTATGTGCAAGACATTCTCCGTGGCAGATATAGAAGCCATTGAGACAAACAAAATGTAATTCTTGGAAAAATAAACAACAGACATTCTGAAATGACACAAGTACAAAAATAAATTTGATACAAGACCAAAAAAGTCAAGTACATAAGAAGGATACAAATAAAATACCGTGGCATTCAAAGGAGAGAGGAATCACATGTGGTTGTGTCAAAGACCACATGTGTTATGGTGGGGGAGGGGTGAGGATGTGGGATATTGAGGTGAACAGTTTTGTTTGGAAACAACATAAGATCGTCCTTGGTGTCATCCAACATGGGCCTCCAAAGATTTTGATAAGAAGAAATAAAGGAAGAATTTACTATCTGGAATTCATCATGAGCATATTATTGGCCATGCATTATGCAGGGAGCTGGGAATCTAATGGAGATCAACTCACATAGAGCTCTTTCTAAAGAGTGCAACTGAAATGAGGTGGGCAGGCGGCATCACATCCAGCTTAGTGGGAGCTGCAGGGTAAAGGGTGAGTTCCAGTGTCCTGGGAAATGTGAATGAAAAGAAGAATGTGTTGAAAGGCATAGAATGAGTGGTAGAGTAATAAAAAACATTTTTTAACAAAGAGATAAAATAGCCAGGAAGAGATTTTGAAAATGTAATCTGATAGCAGATTTCCAGGTGAACTGAAACAATGTTAAAGGCCAAGTGCAGGCTGAGGACTTTATATGTCAAACATTTTATGTATGTTCTTCCTTTTAATCTTCCCAGCAGTACTTAGAGGTAACTGTTATCATTCCAGTTTTATAGAAAAGGAAAGTGAGATTCAGAGACATAAAATGACTTATTCAAAACTATTACAGTTTATCAATAGCAGTGCTGAGATTTCAGTCCTGGTATTGACTCCAAAGTCTGTAATTACAAATGCTGTCCCATCTGGAATCCCAGAAAGAATGGGGGGAAAGCAAGCAAAGAGAATTAAACCTTAGACTTTGACTCTCAGCACTGAGGATGAAGTGTTATTTCATGTTTTCACTCATGTTCACAGTGGGGACTTGGTGAGAAGCTCTGCATTATATTTACACATGATTCATTTGCTTATTCCTGCAAAATATCTTTATTAATGTATGCACTGTACTACATAGTTACATACAATATGAATAGGATGTTTGCCTTCAAAAAGCTTACAATTTATAGGAAGACCATAAAATACACTGGTCCAGGGCACTGAGGCACCTGGTATAGTAGGAATGAAGAGGAAAATCTATGAGAACGAATGGGAAAAGAACTTGACTCCATCTTGGGGAGCGTGGAGTGGGCATGCTGGAAGAGCACTTATGGTATATAATGAGAAAGATGAGGAGGTGCTGGCCACAGGGCAGGTAGTGAGGCAGAGAAGACAGACGTGGAGACTGAAAGCACATCAAGTATTGTCAGCCCTGTGAGTAGTTGGTACAGCTGCCTGGAAGCTGGTAGAGTTATCCTGTTGAGATATATAACAAGAGAGATGCATTCTAGAGAGGTAATCAAGAACAAGATCATGAAGACTTACTCATTCTTTTGCAAAAATGATATGTATACATTACAAGTGGGAGTTTAAATTTGGCCAGGCATTTAAACGATAAGATACAACTATTTTAAAATATCCATACCCTTTGATTTAGATGTGACACTTCTGGAAAATTCATTAAAGGAAATAATTTGAAAAGTGGACATAACTTATACACAAAGTTGATCATTAAAGTTTTATTTATAAAACCAAATTTTATAACAACTTAAATCCTCAACAATAGAGGGACAGTTGAGTCACCTATGATGCTTTAATATGGCCATTATTGTGACTGATAATTTATTATAGAAAAATGGCATATATATTATACATAATAGTGGATTCTTCTTATTCAGGGATTCTGTATTTACAAATTGGCTGACTTGATAAAATTTATTTCCAATCTCAGAATCAATACTTTTGGCACTTCCACGATCATTTGAAGACACATATGGAGCAGCAAATGTTTGTGTCACCTGATGGCCACACTCAGCTGAAGGGGATACTCGGCCTTCTTGTTTCAGTTTTCATACAGTAAAGAAGTGTCATTTACGTGGTACAATTAGTGCCACACTTTGTGCTTTTTGCTGGCGATTTTGCTGTTTAGAATGCCCCCCAAAGGTAGGGCTAACCTAATTCTCCATGAGGTAGGGACAGGCCTTATGGAGAAAATACACGTGTTGGATAAGATTTCATTTAGGCATAAATTCCTGGGTTGTTGACCGTGAGTTCAATGTTAATAATTAAACCATATATATTAAATACATTGTCTTGAAGCAGAAACGCATATAAAAAGCAACAGACAATGCATAAGGTTATGTATTAATCAGTTGATGAAAATATTATGACAGGGCCTGCAGGAACCTGACCCTGTAATTCCCCTGACAAAAATGCTTTAGCCTTTGCTAATTCAGTGTTCACAGTAACCTTACAGAGAATAATTGTGATATTGTAATATAATAAGAAATATATGTCTGGTCTTTGTCCCTGGGTCAATCCTGGGGCAAGAGCTTCTAAAGACCTTGGAACTTTCTGAATTAATAAGAGTGAGAGGACCTTCTTTTGTAATTCATAAGTTCTTTTTATACACATCTGAGTTTATGCTAATGAGGTGACTCTTGGTGGGACCCTATAGATCCTCACAACACAAGTGGTTGACAGAAGAACCAACCATGTGATTAGAGAGTTAAAACTTTCAGCCCACACCTGGACCTCTGTGGAAGAGAGAGGCACTGGAGATTGAATTAATCACCAATGGCCAATGATTTAATCAATCAGACCTACTGTGGAACTTGTTAAAAATCCTAAAAGATGGATTCAGAGAGCTTCCCCATTGGTGAATAGATTCACACTTTGAGAGGGTGGCATGCCCTATATCCAAGAGGACTGAAACTCCTGTGTTCCAGACTCTTCCAAACCTTGCCCTGTGTACCTCTTCACCTACCTGTTCATTTGTATCCTATATAATATTCTTTATTAGTAAGCTGAAGGTAATAAGTGAAGCACTTGCTGACTTCTGAGAGCTGTTCTATCACATTATCACACCTGAAGTGGAGGTCATGAGAGCCCTCCATTTATAGCTGATGCATCAGAATGCAGGTGGCCCGGATGGGCAGTTGGTGTCTGGTGGAGCCCGGCTCGTAGGTCTGAGCCCTTCAGCTGGGGGGGCTGATGCTGACTCTGGATAGTTAGTGTCAGAATTGAATTAAATTGTTGGGGCTCGGCGCCTATAGCTCCAACCAGCTAAGGCGCCAGCCACATACACCTAAGGTGGTGGGTTCGAATCCCCAGCCCGGACCCGCCAAACAACAATGACGGCTGCAACCAAAAAATAGCCAGGTGTTGTGGCGGGCGCCTGTGGTCCCAGCTACTTGGGAGGCGGAGGCAGGAGACTCGCTTGAACCCAGGAGTTGGAGGTTGCTGTGAGCTGTAATGCCACGGCACTCTACCCAGGGGGACAGCTTGAGGCTCTGTCTCAAAAAAAAAAAAAAAAATTGTTGGATACCCACTTGGTGTCTAGAGAGTTGAGGAATGGGTTGTTGATGTGGAGGAAAACACATACACACACACGTTTGGTGTCAGAAGTGTTCAGTAGATAGAAACAGATCTTAGTAGCAACAATTAATGCAAATGATGACTGTATACACATATATCCTGCCCTAATTATTCACTAATTATATATTTTTGTACTATAGAATAATTTTCTAATCATTTTATAATACTGTACATACCCTATGCTCTCGATTCAGAATAAAATAAAATTGGAAACATTTACATAAAGCATCCGCTTTGTTGAAAGACATATTACTCTCACAATGGAAGAATAATGCAACTAAATAGCAGTTAACTTGTATTTGAATCCTGCTGGGGACAACTAGAAGCCTGTTGTTCAGTACGATATTCGGAGTAAGCCAGGCTGCAGTCGACACCCTCCTTTCTATGCAGGAGGCCGAGACATAAGATCACCTCATAAGATCATTCTCCTGTACTCTCTATAAATCATCTCAGCCTCTGCTGATGTCACGAAGCTTTGTTGATGACTATCTGCAGCGTTGTTTGTATCTCTTGGACTGAGTCAATGTGGGAAGGGTGATTTGCTAAAGAGATAATTCAGGGTATTTTAAAGATAACGCAGAGAGAAATCATGTTGTCCTCGATGAATGCAAACCTGTGAGAGATAGGCTGGAAAATAAGATCGGCTGACTGAAGCAGGGAACACACACACACACACAAAACATACACATGGTCTACAAGGGCTGCGCCCAAAACTCCAGACCGAGCCCTATGGCAGCGGCATTCATCAAAAGATTTCTTCAAGGTCCCACCACAAGCATAGTAACAGTGTATAGATTCAGTAAGTTCTTCTAACCATCTGCTTATGTCTCTTTATTCTTGTTTGTCGAAGCAGCAAACGTCATGATGTTAGTTGTACAGCTAGGATCAGAATGGCCTGGTTTGGATTAACGATAGAGAGTCCTGACAATGAAACCACAGAGTTCAGGAGGGGCCTGCCAGGGGTCTGTGCACAGCATCGCTCATAGGAATAAAATCAACAGCCTTCCCCCTCCTGACCCCGTTTAGTGATGAGTACACCAGTTTGGAGGCTGCACGGGGGGTGCCTGCTCCTGGAGCAAGTATCTACAGGGGGATTCCCTCCGTCATTTCTATGGAAAGTATTAGCATAATTCCTCAAGCACAGACTCTCTAAGATACCTTGAGTTATTTATTAATATTTAAAGAGGTTATTTGGCATGAAGCATGGAGTATAATTCTTAAAAGGAGCTGACAGCAGAATACATTTGTTAACTAGAAAGACATGTCTGAACTTTGCCAAAAGAAATACTGTGTGCAACAAGCACATTTGAGGGGAAGCTCATTTCATCTCTCAGCGTGTGTGTGTGTGTGTGTGTGTGTGTGTGTGTGATTTTTGTTTGTTTGTTTCTCCTCAATTTCCACTTATAAATTCCACCTCCCTGCCTTCGGCCCATTTCTGAATGAAATACTAATAATAAAAGAAAGACTTGACATGGCCATGAAGACTTATCCCCTATTTCTTCCTGGGGCCATTTCTTCTCACTTCGAATTAATAGAAGACCACCTCTGCTGCCTTCTCATCTACCTTGTTTATATTTTTGTTCGTTTTCTTCAATTTAATGAGGTGATGAATAAATGTGCTTAACAAGGAAAAGAGGACTGTCAGGGGTGGAGACTGGAGCTCTCTGTTCATTCATAGGCCAGGGAAGATACAAACAGGCTAAATGCAAATCTGTCTGTCAGGAATCAAAAATGTGGCCTGGGGGGGTGAACCCAGTTAAGTGAAGTGAGTTAATTTTTTCTCCCTGCTGCTTCATTCTCCAGGTTCTTCAGAAGGGGAGTTAGAGTCCTAGTTACTGATTTGTTCCTCCCCCACCCCCGCCCCGCCCCACTACAGCTAACACATTTTAACTTTGCCTCTTGCAAGCTTCTTAAGACCAAGCATGCCGGGTCGATGTTAATGTTCGGCAAAAGCAAGTAAGTCCAAATCAATATTCTGTATACCTGCATGTTTGAAAACTGTTTGGAGAACGATCAGAGCTACCAAAATTAAATGTACTGTATGCTGGAATGCTTAGGGATTCGTGCATTCATGACAAAACCAGAAAAATAAAAGCAAGGAAGTAGCTACTACTGAAAGTCAGGATGGTGGGTTACCTGCGAAGAGACAGAGGAGGTGTGGTTAGGGTGAAGCATGTGGGAGGTGCTGATAATTTCTCGACCTGGGTGTGGGTAAAACTATTTCACTAAGTTCTATAAGAATATTGGGAGAAAATCAAGATAGTTATAGCCGTTGGCTGGGAGAAGGGATCGGAAGGGAGCATGAGAGGTACGTCTTAGATGCTGGCTTTCTTCTGCTTCTTGGCCAGAGTTTTGGTTACGTGAGTTTGTTCAATTTGTGAAACTTCTCCCGGCCAACTCCCTTTATGGGCTCTACTCTGTATGTAGTATTAAAATTCAAAAGTAGACCTCTCAAAAGACTGCTCATACAGTTATTGAGTTAAAGTTTTACCCCAACTCTGTTTCTGCTTCCTATAAACCTAGTAACTAAAAAAAAAAAAAAAAAATCCTCCAATTTTCCTGAACTTTTCTATGGAAAAGTCTAACTGACTATCAATAACACAAACGTTCTTAATGTTGAAGTTTCCCAAGGCTACAACTTCCCACAAATAGAAAACAACATTGGAAAACTCAAGGCAGTAGGTCAAAATAAATATATAGCAGCTTCTCAATCTTTGACCTTCTATGTGTTAGGATAACCAAACAGCACTCAACGAAAGTGTTTTGATTTGTTTTTCAGTCTGCTGATAGATTTTTTTTTTCCTACCAGGATGTAAGCTCCTGTTAGGACTGAAGCCAACAGAGACATTTTGGTAGCAGAATTAATTTTTTTTTTCTAATCCATTGAGGATGCTCCACAATGGAAGTCAGAGTCCATTTGGATGTAATCTAATCTTTTTAATAGCTGATAAACGGAAATGAATAGCTTCTTGGATGTAGCAGAGGTGGAGCAGGTTTGAACAGCTGGCACTCTCCTTTTTGTACATGTCCATACAAAGATAAACAGATCTTCTAAAATATGGTATTGCCACAGAATCAAGCAAGCAGATTAGAAGCTATGTTCTGATTTCCCCACCCCCCACCTTTTGCCTGATGTTTTTTGAAAATGGGCTCATAAAAAGCATAGGAACAGCTTTGAAAATCCTACCTGAGAAAAAGAGGTAGAGAAACAGAGAGTGTGCCTTAGAATGTTCTACTAAGGTGAAGTGAGTAGATACAAAGACTGTAGGAACAATAACAATAAAAGATGTGGGAAGATTTTCCCTGGCGTCATGAAAATTCACGTGGGCAGATTGCCTTTAATCATCACCCAAACTAACAAAAAGAAAGGGCCAGGATTTCTGAGTGACAAGAAGAGGGTGCTCTTTTTCTGAACCAGGATTACCGTGTAGTTCCTGAAGAAAAGCTCGGGTGAAGGTAGAGGAAATACAGTTTAGTGTAACATCCCTTAATTATTTACAGATGTTTATGAAACTCCTCGTTGTCTCATCTGTTCAGCAGGGGGAAAAACATAAATGGAAAGGCAGGGATTGTATCCCTCTGTCTGCTATCAATTAAATCATCAAAACAAAATTATCATTCAAATTACAATGTATCATTTCACTTTTAGAATGTATGGGGGCAAAACCATCTATGAAACAGAAATCTGTAAACCATCAAAGCAACAAAGCAACATTAAAGTTCAATGAGCAGTTTGTTCATGCATGTTTTAATCTAGTTAAAAAATGGAAACCATGTTCACGTGGTCAAAATCACACTTGCGTCAAAGGACTCTTTGAGGTTCCATCCAGGGAGACAGGCAAACGATTTTTGTGAAACCCCAAAATATTTTCAAGAGGGGAAAGGGCTCCCTAGAGATGGGAATACGGTGGCATTAGCGGAATTTTGATGTGGGAAAGTATCTAGCAAGAAGGCAAGCTTGTAAGAAAGAGAAAATATCAAATGTTCAACTTCTAAATGTGTTCCCTTCCATGATTGTGTAATTGAGAACTGCTTTTTATTTTCTATTAATATTTGGATTCCATTGTTTCCTGTCATGCTTACTTGGTATTAAGTCCTATGTTATTGTGTCTTGCCATGTTAAAGTAATTATCTGTCTCTACAAAGAGATTTATTACCTTCATGAATCTGACCATACACACATCTTAAATAAATTAATGAACTGACAAACAAAGAGTGCCCCCATCGTTCCAAGTAGCCGACAACATTTAAAAAGCAGTCACATTGCTGTGGCGCACATTTGAAGGAGGAGAGCACTTTGGGAAGCGCGGGGGGAATTATTTGATGCCCAGTCATTTCAGAAAGTGTAGAAAGTGTTCTAACTGGATCTTCCTGTGAATCAGAGGGAGATGCTACTACCACATTTTTCTAGAACATTGTTTGGTAGCGTACTGTGAGTTGTTTTCAACCAAAAGACAATATCACCCTGGTGTTTCTCCAGCAGCAGTTCTCTGGATTGACTTAGTAACTTTATCCAAAACATACTGACCAGTTTGATTTAGTAATTTGAGACCAGGTATGTGGATTTTATTAGAGATGAAAAAAGAGTATTTATTTATCAAAGTGTGTAAAGTATTGGCAAAGAAAACAAACACTAGGTAACCTTTAAGCAAAAAGGACTTTTTAAAATAAAATATTTTTACAAACAGACTATATTTCTTTTTTAAAATGTTCATGTTGTCGTGTTTAAGTTTGAAATTTTAGCATTGGTTAATATCAGGACTGTCAAGTTTTCTCTCCCTTTCGGAAGAGAATGGAGTCACTTCTCTTTGTTTAGTTATATTGTTCTTTTAATTTTTAAAAAATTATTGTAAGAGAAAAAAATCAGTCTAAAAATTTGTGACTGAACAATTATTTTTAACTAATAATATTTTATCATGATTGAAACATAGGCATATATTAACAGCATTTTCTATGAGTCCAATTGCTTAGATGGCATATTTTCTTCATGGAACATAGTAAAGGGCTTTATTTTCTTACTCAATTTTGAGTCAGTAATGTAGACATACAAAACATTTGGTAGATCACAGGATCACAATGTCTCATTTCTGTTTTTAAATCTCATAGAACACAGAAATACTGTTTACTTCTGGGCCTCACGTACACAAATGTTTTTAAAAATTACTGAAGCAAGTATGCTCTGCTAGGTATTATATCTGAGAAATTCCCAAGTATTCATTTCTAGAGTTTGACTTTTTTTTTTTTTTTTTTTTTTACTTATTAACACTGTTCTTAGGAAAGATTTTGAAACAGGATTAAAAGAGAACATCTAAAAAAAAAAATGCCACTGAAGTCATTCCTCCAGCACACAAATGCCTACAGTGTTTTGTGATTTCCTGGGGAGGGTAAAAGTGGTTTTAACCTGCTAGATTATTTCTGAGTGTTTTAAAATGTATTTCATATTATTATTTAATGTGTCAGTGACACATTTCAGAGACTAACTTTCTGGTAAACCAAACGCTGTCATCTCTCTAGTGAAATATACATAATACTTCACTTGAAGCCACTTCACACAAAATTGTTGAGTTTTTGCTCTAAGAGGTTTCCAGGGCATTTGTGATTTGCACAGAGTTGTGGATTCAAGCTGTGTGTTGGTTTTCATTCCTTAAAATTCAAAGCTACATGTGGGACCATTAACTTGAAGAGAGAAAACCCAATTTCAGGAAATTTAATTTAAAATACGTTAACTTACCTAAAAATATTAATTGTTGGCATCTTTACATAGGTCCGAGACACTAGATCTTGAAATGTAAATTTGAAATATTTTCTGTTAATTAAACTGTAAGTAAATATTGTTTGCGATTAGAATGTACTACAGTAGTTACTACCTACACCAGGTATGTTTGTATTTAATTGTGTTCCTATCATCATTCATTACTACCACCATCATTGTAAATAACAATTTTCTGAGCCCTTACTGTGTGCAATGCCCTGTGCTAAGTACGTCACATGTACCCTTTCATTTCTCTATATGGCTTTTACTTCCAAGAAAATGTCCTAAGATCAACACTTGATCCACATTATCTTAATGTGAACGTGGCTTTGGCTAGGGTGGGGTTCAGCTAACAACATTGGACAGCCCAGTCAATGTTTCTATTTGAGTCAATAGAGAAAATAATGTAATCATTTTATTTCCCTGTCGTCTCCAGTGCTCAGTAGAAAAAGAAATACTTGTGAGAAGAGGAAGTTGGGGACAGGTAAAATGAAAATAAATTGCATTTAGAAACGGTAGAAGAGTGGTTTCTATTTGGAAAAGGGAATAGAATGATTTTTGAATATGATAGTTATTTCCATGATACTTTTCTCCTCTCAGGTAGAAGAATGAAGTTTATTGTGAATGTTACTTTAAATATGTGACTGTTCAACAATTGTGTTATTCCCAATCATTTAACCAAGTGCAAAATTAGATATTCTGAGGCTTGTTCTAAAATTGCTATCATTTCACTTCCTAACGAAAAGTTATTTCTTAAGAAAGATAATCCAGTGCCAGCAACATTTTCTGTTTTGATGATTGTATGCATTTCAGTTTTGATGATTAAAGAATTTTAAAGAAAAAATAGCACCTAAAAAAATTCAATCTTGATTTTATCTTTCACGTCATTTGATACTAGTCCCCAGTTCTAGGAATTCATTTTTGATTTTTATATACTTCCACAGATGAAATAATTTTGAGTGGAGTTGGGCTTAATTTTAACCTTTCTGCCAAAAATAAAGTCCTTCCAGGCACCTAGTTCATTTTTTCAAAAATGTTGACTTAATATTTCTTAGACAGGCAATTTAAAGGCAGCTACTTATGAAAAATGTTTTACTGCTAAAGGTAGTTTTTCTGTTACCAAAATTTCCTGATATAAATCTCAGTACAAATAATTTTCTAAGAAACTATTTTTTCCTTCTTCCCTGTTTCATGTTTATAGACTATTTTGTGTCACAATACTACTTCATAAATATTCTTAGCTAAAGGTGCCAGGTAGTTGCACAGAAGCTTTAATTAAACCCTTCTGCCCCAACCTGAGCTGGTCGAACTTTAATTGGTTACTACCACGGAAGGGATCATTTCTGGAAGTAAGTTGTTTGTGGTACGAATGCAGGCAGACACTCTGACCCCTCTCAGCCATTTACCGTTTCAACACTCCACTAAGAATGCTTTATAATAAGTCCAGCTCCACCAATGGCTCTGCAATAGATAACTTTATGTTAATGTCTTTTAAATAGAGAGCAGCTTTTTCAACTTTCAAAGAGCCCAGAGTAAATGTAAATACTCCACTAAGGGTCCTTCAACAATATTATAATCCAGTCCTGTCTGAGAATCCATGACAACTCATTTTAAAGAGACTATCATGAAGAAGATGATTTTTCCTTTGTCAGAGTTTAAAGTGGACCAGTCATGCTTATTGGAATTCTACAAAGAGCAAGAATTGCTCAAAGAAAACAGGCCATTTACAGCAGGGTAGGAAAAAGAAAACAAAGCTGTTTCTTTAAGTCCGAGAAGAGCTTTGGGGGCCGTCCTCAGTACAAGTCGGTGTGCAGAATTAAAGACTGTTTCACCTTGAAAAGGAGAGGAACTAAGTCCTTAAACTGTAAGAGCAAATTATACAATGTATTTGTTTCTACTGCATAAAAAAGCGTGCCAGTCAGAAAGCGCTCAGCAAGACCTGTTTTGGTTTGTGTTTGCCGCGTATTTCATGATTCTGCTAAGAGTGTTGCTTCTGTGTTCAAACAACTTTTAAAAATCCAGAAATGCACTATTTTAGAACAAAAACTGTACATCACAGTTATTTAATAAGGGTTGTTTGTCTAGAAACCAGGCTATTTACCTTTACATTTTCCCATGGAGAAAAACACTTTAAAACCAACTGAATTTGCCTCCATGCAAACGGCTTGGAGAATAAAATAGCTATTTTTTAAAGAAAGAAAACGCAGTCCGCCATAGAAAAGCAAGTGTAGCATATTTTTTTCCTTCTCCTAATCTTTCCACAGATCATCAATCACGAATTTTCCCTGGTATGTTGCTGAAGCAGAGAGGCAAGTGTGGGGCGGCTGATCCACCAATGGGAGGGTTCCCGTACCTGCACGGATCCCTGTCGCTAAACACGGCCAGGAGGAAACCCAAACTTTGTTTTTTTACCTCATCTGTAATTGTAGCTGACATCAGCGTGTTTGGGCTGAACGTATTAGGCATTTGAAATAAGACGTCTGCGTATTAAAAATGAGACAACACAGCTTAACATTAATATCAGTTTTGCAAGAAGCAATACTATGATATATTCTCGAGCTTACTATAAGCTGTCTTTTTTTTTTAATCTCTGTTCTATTAAATTAACTCGGTGGCTTTAACTACTGTGTGTTCCACATGGCCTTATGGCTTCTCTTTTCATAATTTTTGGCTTTTATAATTATAACTCTTTTCATCAAAATGAGCTTGCTATCAGGTAATGTCACATACTTCTCTATATTCTCAGAAGGTAAAAAAAAAAAAAAAAAAGAAAGAAAGAAAGAAAAAATTTAAGATATTTATCTAAGGTCCATGAGCAAAATGTGCTATAAAGAAAGAAAATTTCTAATTAATTTAATGAACCACTTTACCACTCTTTCTGAAAGTGGTCCAAGGTGTCAAGCCTCTTCTGTAATTTTTCACTAAAAATATAAAGACATATTCACATTTTTGCCTTTAAGAGGCTAATGTACTTTTAAAATTGGAAAGAGGAAAATTCGATTATGTTTCGTTTAACTCCGCAAACAAATGTGAAGTATAAAGTCAATCAAACATGATCCTCAGCTCGATAGATAACAAAGGGCATCACCTGATGTTTCACCTAAAAAAAGCACACTGTAGAAACAGGACACAGAAATATGGAGATAAACAGCCAATAACATGTAAGGAATAAAGCAGAAGATGCTGGAGATCCAAGAAGGTTTTCTGGAGGAAAAGACATCGAAGATGAGTCTTTGATTATAGGTGCATTAAAATCTGTGAGATATTGTAGGATGAGTCTGGAGAGTTCACAGAACCTAGATATTTAAAGGACATAGGAAACCATTTCAAGAAGCTTGAGAAAGAAAGACTTTTGTCAAGGAAGTGGCCAACTTTCCAGCCCACTTAGAATCAGAGTAAAAAAAAGGCTGCCATGAGAGAGCAAACCTGGTGGCAACAGGATTATGTAAAGAGATGATTCCAAAGTGTGGTCTGCAGATAGCAGCAGCATGAGAACAACCTAGGAGCAGAGCCTGAGACGCCCTCCCCACTCCTACTGAATCAGACTCCGGTCTTTCAGGATCCCCTGGCTATTTCTGTGCCTATTAAAGTACGAGGATTCAGGCTGAATGAAACTGGTGATGGGGTAGATTTTGAGAATTCCTGGGAAGAGCAACCCCAGGCCCAAAGGGGTGAGAGGCATTGCTGGGGTTTCGCAGGTATTCCATCAGAGGCTCAGTGACAAATAAACCATAGGCATCAATGTCAATGAACTAATTTGTGTTCAAAGACTAGTGAAGTCTGAGCTCAACCTCCCAAAGCAAACGTGACTAAGAAACAGATGAATAGGAATAAGATGGGGGAGATGATAATTTTCATTTTTGGACAGGCAAAATGTGAGATCACATTGGGAAACTCAAGAGGAAATGTCTATCAAGTGTTGGGGCATCCTTAGGTCTTAGGAAAGGACAGAATAGAGATGAAGAGATGAGAGCCAGTGGTCCAATTCTGCTTGTTAAATCGGGGTAGTGGTCATAGGGAGAGAATAGTTGACTTAGAAGAGCAAGGGAATGCAGAATTCCTGAGAACAGGGACAGAGAGAAAGAAACAAAGGGCAATCAAAGACTCGGGAGGACACCCAAGCCATGTGGAGCTGAGGGAAGAGAGTGTTTCTGGAGAGCGCATTCAACAAATTCCAATGCAGCAGGGTTCCAGGAAGATTTATGTCCACTGGATTTGGCAATCCTTTTAGTGCAAAGGCAGGAATATTAATTTCTTAAGGTGATTCAAATTCAGTCTTCTGCTAGATAGCTCATGTTACTTTTATAACTGAAATGAAAATCATAACTGAGTCTGGGTCAAGAATTCAGTCTTGCATTGGTGGTTTTACCCAGCATTTAATTTTCTCTCTGGCATTGAAAATTGTATAAGGTTTCAGTGGAATTCCCCGAGATGAGCACCTGAAGAATCCAGGCACAAGGTAGCACAGTAGCCTTAACAATCCTTAGGGAATAAGTCACAATGTCAAGGTCAATTTCCTGGCAGATTAGCTGGCAGTGCAGGATTAGCTGTAGGAAGTGTGATCCCGAGTATGGGCTTTGGAGTCAGCTCTGAGGTTAAACTCAATCTACGTTAACGACTAAATATGCTATTTTTTCCCAAGCTCATTTTGCTCATCTGTAAAATGGGACGAATAATGCTTGCAGATTTGCATTGTTTAAGTCATATTATACATACATATTTTATATGTATGCATGCATATGTGCACACATCTATATGTAACTGTTTAGAGATATACTTACGTATATAATCCCACATAAACCCATCTCTATAAAGAGAGAGGTCTCACCCTTTCAGGATCAAACTTATGACTATTACAGAAAGTACAATTAAAAAGTTACTATCTCACCTGGAAATCGTTCTAAAAATGAAAGTCTGGGTGATTATCAGGGAGGTAGCATAACACTTCAGAAAAGTTATAAATGCTATTCTATTGAGTTTAGAGACCTGGGTGGAAGTTTCAGCTTCATAATTAACTAGGTGAGCAATAGTCATTTATCTAATAATACACAGTTATGCACCACGTAACAACATTCCAGCCAACAATGGACCACAAATAGTATGATGGTTGATAGATTAGAACGAAGCTGAAAGTTCCTTTTGCCTCCTGTATGCTTAGGCTAATGTGTGTGTGTGTGTGTGTGTCTTAGTTTAACAAAAATAAATTTAAAAAGTTAAAAAAGCAAAATAAAGGTGTTAAAAATTAGGAGAAGGCTTATAGAATGAGGATGCAAAGAAAGAATATTTTCATGTAGTTGTACAATGTGTTTGGGTTTTAAGCTGTGCTATTAACAAAGAATCCAAAGTTTAACACATTAAAAGTTTCCATGGTAAAAATATTAAATTTAATTAAATTCAATTAAAAATTAAGCTAAAGTTTACTTGCTATTGAAGAAAGAAAAATTGGTTTTATGAATTCAGTGTAGCCTAGGTGTACAGTGTTTTAAAAGTCTACAGTCACGTCCAGTAATGTCTGAGGGCTTCACATTCACTCACCACCGACTCGTTAGCTCACCCAGAGCAATTTCCCATCCTGTGAGCGTCCCTCATGGTGTCTTATACATGGGTACCATTTTTTATCTTTTGATCATTACGTGCCCACATTTCTTAGTACAGTAACATGCCGCGCAGGTTCTTAACATAGAAGCATATGCTACAAAATACAGCCAGGATGTGTTGTAGGCTATCCTATCTAAGTTTATGTAAGTACACTTTCTGACATTTGCAAAACAAAGAAATCCCTTAAGGATGTCTTCTCAGGATGTATCCTGTCCACAAGCGAGGCGTGACTATATGTGCAGCACGCCCACTAAAGACCGACTTCTTTGGCCGAAAGGACAGAATTCTACGAAGGAAGGGGATCTTGGCCAGTTTAGTGCATTGCAGTAGCTTTGCATATAGTAAGAACACTCAAATGTTTATACTTACCTGGGCTCAGAAGAGTCTTAAATTCTAGCTGTAGATCTGAATTATCACAGGTTCCAATTTTCTCCCCTATAAAATGGCATCGAGAATTCTTTTTAGGTCTAGAGCTCTGTAATTTTATGATAACATAACAAAAGAGATAAAAAATCAGATGTATACCTCAGAATAGGAACCATTAAATTGTCTACATAGTTAACCTAACTTTTATTAGGGTTAGGAATGCCATGAATGGTCCACGTAGTGATTAGATTTCTACTGACCAGCTGGCTCACTGGACACTCAGCAGACGTTTTGTGTGCAAGTACCATGTGCTAAGCACTGAGGATGATGCTGTGGTGAAAGGGATTTGTCCTCACAGGTATATAATTCATCTTCCCGTCTATTTTCCTGGTGTGAGTGGCCTTATATATGAGATGGCTGCTGAGAGGTTAGCCTGCTGTTTGTAACCATGGTACCAAATGAATCAAACTAATCTACGGTAAAGTTATTCTCATTCCACCGAATTGTTACCCAAAGACAAGTGGTTTTCAAAAGGTGAATTAATACTGGAATTATTTCTTCCTGACAACTAAAGTTGCCAGAGATAAACAAAACAGATTTAAGCCTTCCACTGTAGCATCAGCACCCTGACCAAGTAGGGAAAAAGTATGCGGCAAGCTGAGAAGCAAAAAGAGAGGTAAATAAAACTACACAGAGGTAGAAGCCCAAGGGCGGGGAAAGCGCACAGGTGACATAAGTCACCTTGACAGGCTATTTGGACTGAGCCTGATGGAGAAGAATGTCTTCACGCACAACAGGTTGAAATCCCACACACAGAATGTTGGTGAAGGTTTAGTTAGTTGTATTTCCTGGTGTCTGCTGATAACTTCTTACATAACATCCCAGGAAGATATTCATCTCTGTGTGCATAAATAAGGATTTCCACAACTTATCAGCCCCCTCCTTTATTTTGCAGAAGACATTGTATTATATGTTTAGAAATGTCATTGTACAATCATCCACTACCGGTTGTGCGATTATTTATTTAACTTTGTCCCACTATAACAATTTTTCCAGGGTTCTTTCAAACTTTAATTTTGGAATGTGATTCCATTTCTATGTACCTCTGTCAAGTTTTGTGGTAATCATTATCCACGAAAGATCATTTACATTGTACAGATATTCCCTTAAAAGATGTTAACAGAAGTTCTTTAACACAGGAAACCTGTATTAATCATGATACTCTTGTTTCTGATAGATTAACATGTTGTGTGTATATTTAATTTACCTTTAATAAGTTTGAGTTTTTCAACTATTTCGGTGGAAAAGACACTGTTTTGGCAGATGTTTACGTGTAAAAATAAAGTCACATTTCTCTGAAACATTAGCACTTTTATAGCGCAACACAAAATGTTTTTATATGTCTCATTAAAAAAGTGATGTTGTGAAAGTGCCTATTTGTATGCATAGCTGCTAATTAATGTTTCCTTTAGATGGAGAGTCATCTATAAATGTGTACATATTGATATATATTTCGTTTAGGCAAACCTGCGTAAATAAATCTATTTAACCATATGTTAAGCAATCAATGTATATCATCTACTAAACGCTAAAAAAGAAAACCCAAAATGCCCCATAACCTGTTTGAAAAGTATTTTAAGGATCTCAAAACACTGATTCTTCTTTATTCCAGGGTCACTAAACTTGAGGAACAAGTAGTCCCTGTCTATCTTTTATAGGACTGAATATCCGGATTGTCTTTACAGAACCTCCTTTAAGCTATTATACAAGCTGCAAAAGTTTTACGAATACATATTTCCATATCTTGCAGAATATTTTGAAAAGGAAACTTTTAAACATACGAAGTTTAAACTGCAAAAATGAGCAGATTTGCTAATAAATCTTGAAGATTGGATTTTGAATCAAGTTTCATTCTTCAACTGGAGAAAAAAAAACCCTGTCTCCCAATTTTCTAGCAACTTATCCGACTTTACAAGTAAAATAAAATAATCTTTAGAGATTCATCTCACTTAAATAGAATAATGTGAAATTTAGGATTCATCATGGATTTGTCCATATACTAGTTCCTTTAATACTTTTCACTTCAGAAAATCCTTAGTGACCACAGTAAAAGAAAATCTAATTAATATACTAATCAATATTATTTAGATCTTTAATTATTAATGATCAAAATGCTAAAGATAAAAACAGGTTTCTGTGTTACTGTTACTATTATTATTTAGCTTTCGAACATGAATAAAGAAGGGCTCTATTCACTGGTTAGGAATGATGTCATAATGTTAAGAGACAACAAAGCTTAACTATTCAACCTCATTTTCCCCCCAACTTTTCTATCAAGAAGCACAATCTTCTGTCTAGTAAGGTTAGAACAAACATCATTAAGAGGGAATTGGATTCCACAATAGATGAGGAGATAGTAGAAAGTACCTAGCACTTCAAATGAGTTTGAGTCTCCTTATAAATAACATGCCACGGTGCTGAAGTAACTTGCAGCTGAGATGATGAAACTACTGTCAGTAAACTTTAAGAAACCATGGGCAACAGGAGGGGCTCCAGAAGACTGGAGATGTAAAAATGTCCCAATTCTCTAAAAGGAGAAAAAGCAAATTGCATCAACTGCATGCTAACACACTTGTCAACCCCCAGTCAAATTCAAAATTACACGATGGTGTATACGTCAATGTGGGAAAGGCAGAAATCTTCACAAGTAGTCTAAAAGCAAGTATTGCCAAACCACCCTCATGTCTGATTACCATTTCTATTAATTAAAATGAGTATCCAAAACCATGACATGAACACAGAACATTGTGATATTTCAGGCGATAAATTCATTTCTACTTTAGGATAAGTAGAAGTAAATATGTCATGAGCCATGCGGAAAAAGAAATACTTGGGATTTTTTAACTGGCAATATGTGCGATATTAGCCAATTGTGTAATAAGTATTGTAAAATGATGGCAATATTATGGGGGTCTATTAATTTCAAGTGAAGGAAAACAATACTATCATTGCACCTACAACTGATCGGAGGCGTCTGGACACTTGTTTCCAGGTTCTGTGGCACCTACCTCTGGAGGATATTGTGAAACTAGAACATGTCCATGGATGACCCAAGTTGAGGAAGGGTACTTTGATCCCAGTGGGAAACCCCTGAGCACGGAGGGAGTTAGAACAAAGAGATTGAAAGAGTTGCCTTCCATGGTATAAGGAGATGTGCATGGCAGAGAATCAATTGTTCTAAGCGGGTTAACAGACTGTAGCCAGGAACAATTGGTGGATGTTGCAGAAAACCAGGGAAGAGGTTGCTTTCAATTAGAAATACTAAAAAATGAATCTGTCTATCTTGTGAAGCAATCATTTCCCTGTCACTGGAAGTGTTCAGGCAGGGACTGAATAGAACAAAAGGTTTTCTACATTGCTTGGGAACTCAGTCAAGTTTTTAAGTTCCTTTCAATTCTGTGACTATTTCATTCTCGGTTATTTCTAACCACCACTTAGTATTCTTTGGATATCAAAAAAGAAGTAAAAGAGTAAAGAATAAAGTATGTTGCTGTTTCTAAATACTTAGAAAAAGTTTACTGAATATTCTAATTTTTATTGCCATAAAAACTACACTTAGATGTCATCATATATATATCCCGGAAAAGTCTCTATTTTCATCTTCATCTTTTGCATAAGCACAACATTTATGTCATCTTAATGATGAAAATATATATAGTTTTCTGTTTTATCTGATTTTTGTTATCAAAGGAACATGTCTAAATTGCATACTTACATAAGCTCAGTGTCATTTTCTCTCTACCGGGTCAGTAAAATATAGAATGGTAGACTCAGAAATGAGTGTTTGATGATTCTCTCAGGCTTTTGTGCTAAAAATTTATTACTGGGAAGGTAGACTTCCAATCAAGGAAAACCTCTTATATCTATGGCTCTTGACGATATCCACTGCTCCTGAAAATATAAAAAATATAATCATGTTTATTCAGAGTTTCTATGATCTACTCAAATTCAGCGAAGGTATGAAGATATGGCTTCACAAGTGGCACGGCTATAAAATTTTTGGAGTCCAAATTCAGGATATTGATGTCAGTTAAAAATGAAACTTTTGAAATGCATATTTCCATCAATGAACAACGTGCAAAAAAAAAAAAAAAAACTCTAAGCTGGAACAGTCCTTTGAAAAATTTTAGTGGCTTACTGCATATTTCATAGGGAAGGGTATGTTTGAGGACAAGGAGAAAAATTAAGTTACCAGTTCAAACGACATGAAGATTTTCCTTCAAAATGAGAAAGCACTTCTATTGAGTGTTACAAATCTTGCTTACCATACCATAAGAATTTAATAAAGTTGACTATGGGCTGATAACATCAAGAAATATTTTGAACACATGCAAAATATAAGAGATTTTGCTAACATGACTGGATATATTCTTTATATAAATTTCAATGTTTGGTAAAGTGGTGGAGAGGTAATTTAATTACCACAATTGGAGTGCTTATAGGAGGAGTACACTATGGGCCAAAGTCACTGTATGTAGTTAGACAGAAAGAAATAATTCAGTACAGCCAACCTCATATAAAGGATATCTCACTACAGTAAGAATTCAGACATACCAAAGAGTAGTTAGTTATGGCCCACTCACCCATTCTAAGCCCATGGCCTATAACAACTATGTAATGGGAAAAAAAATTAGGGCAATGCCTGTGGCTCAAAGGAGTAGGACACTGGCCACATATGCCAGAGGTGGCGGGTTCAAACCCAGCCCTGGCCAAAAACTGCAAAAAAAAAAAAAAAAAAAAAAAAAAAAATGTACTCTGTTAGTTGTTATTTTATCTATTACTCTTAAATTCTATATCCAACATTGTAAAGAATTTCACAGTAGTTTAAAAATAGGAAGAGTTACTGCAGATATAATTCTGTAATTAATGTAATCAAAATTATGAATAGAAAAATAAATCCTAAAATCTAAAGATATAGAAAATGGCATAATAACAGCCCATGAGTTCTAAGAAAAATAGCATTATGCAAACACATTCTAAATGAAATAAAACATAAGGTAATGCATATAAATTTCAGTAAAGCATTTATTTTCCTTCCCAAATAACACTAGTTGAATTAGTTAACCTGCAAGAAAAATTATATGGACGAAAAAGAGGCCAACATACAAAGAAAATGCAAAGTGACTATGTATTTTGTCACATAAAAGTGTTTAAAGAAAATTACAAGTATATTTTCCTTTAGTTTCTTCATGACTGGAGAAGGGCATCTATATTAACGCAGTTTGCAGATGGGTGCGAACAGTGTGTTGAACTGTCAACTCTAAGAAACATGTTAAAATGAGAGTGTGCCTGAAGACTGGAAATGGTTACAGAAATAATGAGATAAATCAAACAAGTAAAAAGTAAGGTATCTGTTGCAAAATAACTGAAAATAAACTCTTCTCTGGTGAACCTGAAAGTTACTTAAGAATTGTCATAGATCATTGTTCCCTTCCTTGGGTCATGACCCAGATTAAGGCTGCTGAGTGCCTACAGAAGGGTCAGGAAGAATCCTCAGAAGGAAAATGTGTTCCTGATCTCCTAGATAAACACAGAATGGTATAGGGGAAGGAGGTGCATTTGGTCCTTCATCCCCAAACCTAGGAAAAAGGAAATAGAAGGGAGAAAAATTAGGGTGATTGAGAGTCTTTCTCAGATCACAGACTCAGGGCTTTTAACCAACATTTACACATCAATACGGCATCAATACCTTCCTAGAGCAGGCTTGCATGTGCAATACTCACTATCTGCCTATCTCACTGCCAGTGGTCCAGGAAAAAATGTTTTATTGCATTAATCCCTGTTATTAATGTATTAATTTTAATAAAGCAAATAGGTATAAACTCTTTGAGAAACTCTTTTAGTCTAACCAGTAAAGACACAATGCTGGTTGATTTATACCTTCCTTGAGAGAAAATTGAGAAGTAGTGTATTAGATAATAGAAATTGATGGTTAATAATTGGTTTGCAAAGAAGACTGGTGAAGTCCAAAAAGGAAACTGAGCTTGCTCGCTCATGCTTGTACACACACCACACACACCCGTTCTCTCTCTCTCTCCTACTGAGATCCAGCAGAATATTCACGACAATTTTGATTTTCAATGCAAGAGTCAAGAACAACTAAAATACAGTAGAACCTCCATAGCTGACCACCTCCCTGCATTGACAAGCTCTCTACGTTGACCTTATTTTCATAGATTGGACATGCACCCCATAAACCTATCTAGTATGGTAGGTCAGCTCCTTATGATGACCACCTCTGTATGTTGACCAGTTTGGTACAGTCCCCTTAGGTGATCAACATACACAATTTCTATTGTAAAGAAGAAGCTCCAACGACACATTGGAGGGGGAATAAATGACATTTGATCTACAGGAAGATGAGCCTACTAGCAGATCAGTGTGCACCAGGGTTACTGGTAAGGATAACAGTACAACTAAAATAAAATATTTAGCTTGAATATAGAGAACTATTTCCAAAAAATGAATATGAATATTGCATACAGGTTTTGTAAATGACTGGCAAAATGTTCCTTTCTTCATAAGATGAAGTTTAAGGAGATACTCAGCTTAGACAATGTCCCAGTACTACACTTTCAGAAAAGAATCACATGACCAGTTGGTATTTCTCTAATAGCTAATATTTTTATTCTATTTACACTAAACGGAGAGATAAATTCAACCTGATAATTTTCAACTCTGCAGCTTCATTTTGTGTGCACGCTGACAACTTTTAAATCCTCTCAGGGGTTTGCACACTATAATCAGGGTTGCACCACTCAGCACCCTTTTCCTAGAACAGTAAAAAACCCTCCATACCTTTTCAACTTGTCAGATTTTCAGTGCATTATAGAATTTAAACAAGCTTTGAAGATGAAAAAGACTATATACAATGCTTAAGTGTTACTATTATTATGATGATGATGATATGGTCTACAAGATGTACAAGGGCATTTTGGGATGAATATAGTGTGAGTCACAAAGTTGCAACTGAAGACAGCTGTTTGATTGCTGCTTGAGAGAGTAGAGTTGAACAAGCCTGAATATGGATGATCTCATTTGGCTTTATAAAACTAAACAGAGCACAGGCAGTTAGTTGGATAATATATCTCCAAGGGAAAGAAGAGTTAGTGTAATTCATCTCTGTGTTGTAGTATACATTATGCTCTTATAAACTCCAGATAGGATTTCAGATTCCAAAAGGTCAGATTATCTTTAGCATGGTGACCTCACTCTTCAGTCACAACATGTAAGCTTGTGTTATTATTATTATTATTCTAACTATAATTATATTAGTAACTTTCTTATTTTCTTTGTATATCCCTCAACTACATTTTGTTGTTAGTATGTTTCTTTACCATTTTCTTCTTTCATGGAAATGAACCAAAAATTACTTAGAACATTATCTCATATTGATGAGTTCCTGTCCTCCTGGAGCAGAGGAGGGGTAAAACATGGAGAAAAGATATGAGCTAGAAACCTACGACCTCCTTAATGGTTTAAGACACAAATAATTATAAAGGATTGAATATCAAGAAATGTCAAGGGTATCATGTGGTTAATCTTGACATAAATCACATAGATGTAAAGGACTGTAGATTTAGGTGTGGAGTCTACTGAAGTGTATAGGGCATGTTTTTCTCCACTGGTATAGTTAGAATAAATAACCCATGTGGCATTTGTGGGAAAAGGGCTAAAAATATTGTTAGGGAAAAATCCGGGCAGATGTTAAATCTAGCGTAATGAGACAAAACTTCATTTTGAAAGCCTAAAAGAGAAAATATCAAATATTACATATGATTTGTTGATTGATCAACAAACAGATTGATTTTTACACAGATATATAAATATGGATTAGAGGAAGAAGATAATAGAGGAAACCTATCAGGCCTGAGATAACAGGGCTTTAGAAGGGCACGTGGCCATAGGGGAAAGAAACTAATAGAAATAAATGATAGAACAAAAGAAAAAAATCAATATGACCTGATGACTCCTTGCACACAGGGGAAATGGACAAGACTGCATCAAAGACCAATACAGGGTTTTGAGCTTGGATGTTGGGGAGTCTCTATTCATCTTCATTGAATAGTCTTGTCAGGCTCATAAAGGCTGGCTATGTGGCCATTGGATCAGTGAGCCAAATGGATAGTCCATTCCGAGCGAATGATACCCCACAGTGGAGTGTGAGGAAATGGGTAAAAGATTTGGTTGCCAGACCTGAGGAAAAGAAAACTATATTTAAAATACTATTGAGTGATTCATTATGATTACTGATAGTATTGGACTAAAGATTTTTTAAAACTAGATATGTGATTTTAAGTGACTTTGCCCAAGAGTGAATGTGTTGTACTTCCTTGCCCAAAATGTATAACAAGGAGTTGAAGATATAAGCCCCTAAAAAGCAGAGGACATCTATGTTTTTGACAGCGAACAGCATATTATAGAATTGAACGGTCTTTGAAAATGTCTTTTTGTTTTTTTAATTGTTGGGGATTCATTGAGGGTACAAGAAACCAGGTTACACTGATTGCATTTGTTAGGTAAAGTCCCTCTTATACTTTTGTCTTGTTCCCAAAATGTGTGTCACATACCAAGACCCCA
Organism: Otolemur garnettii; assembly: GCF_000181295.1. Taxonomy (NCBI): domain Eukaryota; kingdom Metazoa; phylum Chordata; class Mammalia; order Primates; family Galagidae; genus Otolemur; species Otolemur garnettii. The sequence continues at coordinate 13,580,641 of NW_003852399.1, forward strand.
CCCTTTTCTCCCCTTTCTTCTCTCTGATCTTCCTTCTCCCACTCCCTCCCTCCTTTCCACTCTCTGGTCTTTCTTTCCCCCACCTCTTCCCTCCTTCTCTCTCTCTGCTCTCTCCTTTCCTCACCCCCCACCATGTATTAGGTCATTATTTGTTGTCATATCAAAATTGAGTACATAGGATTCATGCTTCTCCATTCTTGTGATGCTTTACTAAGAATGATATGTTCTACTTCCATCTAGGTTAATACAAATGGGTGTAAAGTCTTCATCTTTTTTAATGGTCAAATAATATTCCATGGTATACATATACCACAGCTTGTTAATTCATTCCTGGGTTGGTGGGCAACCACATTTTGGTAATTGTAAATTGAGTTGAGGTAAACAGTCTAGTCCAAGTGTCCTTACGGTAAAAGGATATTTTTCCTTCTGGGTAGATGCCCAGTAATGGGATTGCAGGATTAAATGGGAGGTCTAGCTTGAGTTCTCTGAGGGTTCTCCATACTTCTTCCAGAAAGGTTGTATTAGTTAGCAGAACCACCAGCAGTGTAAAAGTGTTCCTTTCTCTCCACATCCACACCAGCATCTGCAGTTTTGAGATTTTGTGATGTGGGCCATTCTTGCTGGGGTTAGATGATATCTCAGGGTGGTTTTGATTTGCATTTCTCTATTAATTAGGGATGATGAGCACTTTTTCATGTTTGCTAGCCATTTGTCCATCTTCTTTAGAGAAGGTTCTATTCATCTCTCTTGCCCATTGATATATGGTATTGTTGGCTTTTTTCATGTGGATTAATTTGAGTTCTCTATAGATGCTAGTTATCAAGCTGTTGAATGATTCAAAATATGCAACTATCCTTTCCCATTGTGTAGGTTATCTGTTTGCTTTGGTTGTTATTTCCTTAGCTGTACAGAAGCTTTTCAGTTTAATTAAATCCCACTTGTTTATTTTTGTTGTGTTGTTGCAATTGCCTCAAAGGCCTTCTTCATAAAGTCTTCCCCTAGGCCAATATCTTCAAGTGTTTTTCCCATGCTGTCTTTGAGGATTATTATTGTTTCACTTAGGTCTTCTATCCATCTTGAATAAATTTTTGTGAGTGGAGAAAGGTGCAGGTCCAGTTTCAGTCTTCTACATGTGGATATCCAGTTTTTCCAGCACCACTTTTGGATAGGGATTCTTTCTCCCGGCGTATGTTCTTGTTTGGTTTATTGAAGATTAGGCGACTGTAAGGGGTTAGTTTCTTTTCCTGGTTTTCTATTCAATTCCAAATGTCTGTGCCTCTATTTTTGTGCCAGTACCATACTGTTTTGACCACTATGGCCTTATAGTACAGCCTTAAGTCTGATATGCTGATGTCCCCAGCTTTGTTTTTATTACTAATAACTGCCTTAGCTATACAGGGTTTTTTCTGCTTCCATACAAAATGAAGAATTATTTTTTCTAAGTTTTGAAAGTATGATGTTGGGATTTTAATAGGGATGGCATTGAATTGGTAGATTGCTTTGGGAAGTATAGACATTTTAACAATATTGATTCTTCCTAGCCATGAGCATGGTATGTTCTTCCATTTGTTAATATCCTCTGCTACTTCTGTTCTTAAGATTTCACAATTTTCTTTATAGAGGTCCTTCACCTCTTTTGTTAGGTATATTCCTAGATATTTTATTTTCTGAGGCTCTATGGTGAAGGGAGTTGTGTCATTAATTAGCCTCTCCTCTTGGCTTCTATTGGCGTATACAAACGCTACTGACTTGTGGATGTTGATTTTATATCCTGAGACATTACTGTATTTTTTGAGGACTTCCAGGAGTCTTGTGGTTGAGCCTTTGGGGTTCTCTAACTATAAGATCATATCGTCAGTAAAGAGGGAGAGTTTGACCTCCTCTGCTCCCATTTGGATCCCCTTTATTTCCTTCTCTTGCCTAATTGTATTGGCTAAAACTTCCACCACTATGTTGAATAGAGGTGGCGATAAAGGACATCCTTGTCTGGTTTCAGTTCTAAGTGGAAAAGCTTTCAGTTTTACTCCATTCAGTAAAATATTAGCTGTGGGTTTGTCATAGATAACTTTGATCAATTTAATAAAGGTGCAACCTATGCCTATACCCTTCGGTGTCCTAATTAGAAAAGGAGTCTGGATTTTAGCGAATTCTTTTTCTGAATTTATTGAGAAGATCATATGGTCTTTGTTTTTGCTGAATAATGTTTATGGGCTTGTGTTTTTTAAACATTATAAATAATGTTTATAGCCTTGCATCCCTGGGATGAAAGCTACTTGATCATGATGTATGAGTTTTTTAATGATAAGTTGTAATCTATTGGTTAGGATTTTGTTGACAATTTTTACATCTATATTCATTAGTGAAATTGGTCTGAAGTTCTCCTTTTGAGTTGGCTCTTTTCCTGGTTTGGATATCAGGGTGATATTTGCTTTATAGAATGTGTTGGGGAAGATTCCTTCCTCCTCAATTTTTTGGAGAAATATTTCTCAATATGGGAATAAGCTCTTCTTTGAAGTTTTGATGGAATTCTGGTGTGAAGTCATCTGGAGACAGGGCATTTTATTATTATTTTTTTTTTATTAAAGTTTCCACTACATAGGAAAACTATTCATTTGCTTTTTTTCCAGAAATGGTCTAACATATTGTGTGAAAATGAAGTCTTTCTTTGTCAGATCACGCAACTCTTTAAAATGTAGTCTTTCAAGTCAGTAAAGTTTTTCACTGTGGTGTAACACTTTGGGTGATACTGCAGCTAATTTAAACACCAAAATACAGCACTGAGGAAGACTGACTCAATGAGGGATTGGTCAAAAATCATTCACTGATCAGAGTAGTGAAACAAATTCTCTTTCCTCAAAATTTGTCATTGGTTGTGCCCTATATGTGATATTTGTCTCAAGTAAGACTATCCAGGGTATAAAAGGCCATACTTACCAGTCACAGAATGTTCTTTTCCCTTAAGAAATATTTTTCAAAGTCTTAGACACATGTTTCCATGATATGTTTACATTTATTTCATTTGTAATAATTTGTTTAGGAGCAATCATCAGGAATGCTACGTGTGTTAGCTTATATGCTGGTTTTTATTTGCTAATTTTTTGAAGATAGCTGTCAGATGTTGTCAGTAGAGATATGGCACAAGATATATGACTTAAAAGTCAAATCCTGAAAGAGATAACTTACTTCTCCAAATGCTTAACATATCTAAGAGTGGCTTGACTTAATATGATGTAACCTAACCTAGAAATAGAAAAGAAAAATATCATAACATTGGATCTAGAATTTGGTTCTGTTACTAATTTTTTTCACTATTTTTTTTTTTTTTTTTAGCTAGCTGTGTGAACCTGAGAAAGTTACTAATTATCTCTGGGTTTCTTTGTTCTTCGCTGTGAAATACAGAGCTAGATCAACTAGATGTTTTTTCACATGACTACATTCTATGAGGTGTCATCCCATGGAATCTGTGTAGAATGACCGCATAGACTCAAAAAAAACTCTTGAAATTTGGTTTTGAACCTTAACACCACAAGCAATTCTCGAGCTACTAGATGACAACTTTGTGCCACTATATTCCTGTACTGATTTTAATACACAGGGAAAGATGTCTGAGAAGAATAGTCACCTTGAGTAAAAAGTCATGGAAACACTGGAAGATCAAGGCTAGCTGCCTTGAAAGGTATGAAATTATATAGCCCTGTCCATTTCTTCCAAGTCTTTTCAAAATATTATTTTATTCCTATTTCATGACTGACTACTCCTCCATGGTATACATCTTCTTTCCACAGGCACATTCATTCCATGCTGGCAAAAAATATAATCAGCACTTTATTTTTGGAGACTATTTAGGAAATACATATCACTATGTAAATGTGTAGACCCTGTCTATCAGTAATCCCCACTCTTAGAATTTTCCCTAAGAAGATACTGTCCAGATGTGAAAAGCTCTACCTTCCAGAATATTCATGACAGTGTTGTTTACAATGGTGAAAAATTGGGAATAATCTAAAAGTCAAGAAATTGACACTATACACAGCCATTAAAATAATGATGAAGATGGAATGAAAAGATATCCACAATATCTTATCAATTATTAAAAGGAGATTAAAGGCCATTTACTTAATACACCATTCATGTGCAATTATATGCTTATATCTTTATGTGTATTGATACAATTTCACTTGACTTTTAATTAAGTGGTGATTTTTTCTATAGTAATTGAATTTTTAAAAAATCAATATGTTTCAATATTTCAAAAACAATAAAATAGATTGTGGCTCCTGAAGAGCTGAAAATGAACATAGAGTCAATAGCTATGCCTGAGCATTCTTTCTGGCTCATATTTAAAATTAGCTATGACTTTTTAATAGAAGTATCTTTGCTATCAGGAATTACAATGTCTGAAACTTTTCTTAGTATTTATTTGTTACAAGCTAGATAACTATCATGACTTATATGATTATACCTAGTAACATTGCTCTAGTTTTTAATGAACTTTGTTAGTAAAATATTTTATGCTAGTACTTTTCTTTCTGAATGTTCATGTGGGATACTACTTTTTGCCTGTCCAGCATCTCAATTCAATCCTCACTTTACAAATCCTACAGGAAGTAAAGAAAAACTTCCCTTACAGATGATAACTATGTGAGATATTTGCTTTCCCAGCATCCCTTGAAGGACAAGCAACCATCACCATTGGACACCCCAGCACCAGACTCCGATAAGGGGATATTGCTGCAAGAGAGAAGTGAAGAAGAACATTTTTTCTTGATGGCAGAAACAGTGGTGATGGCTGCATAAGAAAGTTTCTGGAGGCAAAAATGCCAGATATATAAATGCCACATCTTGAGCTCAATAGAGGCAGTAGTGGTTTCTGTATGTCTAGTTATGAAGAGAATTCGGGTGTTGGTACTGGAAGACAAGCTTTGAGTTGGTTTTCCAGATCTCCTACTGGTTGTTTGAGTCACAAGGTATACTTGAAACAAAAGCATTTTGTTTTTAATCATCCAATCAGCTTGTAAATGAGTACTGCCTGATACACTCATGCTCCCTTCTTTTTCCCTCCACAGAGGACCTTCATAAGTGTATCTTCACCTTTTCTCTGGCAGCATAGAGGAAGTGAACCCTCCTTTATTCAAGGAGGAAGATGTGCTATAGATACCATCTGTCACCTACTTAAAGACATGGCTTCTCATACATAGTATTACGCCTTCTCACATCTACTTCATCAATCTCTCTCTTACCACAAGTCCCTTCCTTTCTGCTTGCAGACATGCTTGTGCACGTGCCATCTTTAAAAAGGATGCCATGCCTTCATCCCCACTTTTAAGGCCTCTAACCCCTTTGTTAACACATCCTATTATCTGTGCACTTTCTAGATAACATATCCTATTATCTATGCACTTTCTCACTTCTGATTCATTTCACAATTCTCTTTATTATGTCTTCTGCCTTCATCATTCCACTGGAATATACTGTGAGCCTCTAACAACCCACTGCCATGAAACCTCTTGGTTTTCCCTCTTTCTTGAAATATTTTCCTTTTCTTGGATTGTTTCACTACACCCTGTTCAGGGTTTCTTGTTTTCACACTGGTTGTTTCTTGCTAGGTGAGAAGAAATATTTCTTTGCCTCTATATGACCTGTCACATCTTAGTTCTAGGAGCTTATCTTTTCCTTAATCTTTCCATAAATAATATGATACATTTCCATGGCTTAAAATGCCTTTTGTAAACTGAAGACTTGTGTCCTTAAACCAGTAAACTAGAAGGCATTCTTTGAATCCTCCTTTTCTCCTACTTATCACATCCAGTTATTTAGAAATGTCCACCAGTTATGCAAGAAAATAATCTTTCAAGTTTTCTCACTTTCTCTATCTCCTAGAGCAGCAGTTCTCAACCTTCCTTATGCCGCAATGTATTTTCATGGTTAAAAAGGGGTCGCAACTAACAGGTTGAGAATCACTGTCCTAGAGCAACACCCTAAGTACTGTGATGTAATTGCCTTATGGCTACTCATACTTCAATTCTTAGTTCCAATGGATTTTCCTTGTAAGCTGTTAAACTCCATGAGATAAGGGTTCTTGTCAGTCTTGAACTTTTTTGCTCTTATCCCCGTGACTTGTACAGAGTAAATGTTCAGCAAATATTTGTTGGATAAAAACTCCATCAATCAATCAATTGATTAGATTCAGCTGGCAGCAAGTTGAGCACTAGCTTGTTCTGGAAAGCTGAAGAAAATCCAACAGATGGTGATATAAATTGGATTGAGATGCTTTATAAATAAAATTAAAATCCCTAGTATCACAGCTGCCAAGAAAAAAAAAAACTTGAATAGTAAAATCAAATATTCAAAGTAGGTGGACTGAGATACATTCTGGTTAATGACATTGCAATTGATCTCATTTGCAATGTAAATTCCTCTTGCTTAAAATAAGTCAATCCAAGGAATAACAATTAATTAACTGATTAATTTAACAAATATGTATTGGGCACCTATTATGTGCCAGGTACTGTTATAAATGCAGAGAATACAGAATTAAACGAAACAGACAAAGACCCTGTACTTATGAAGCTTATAATTTAGTTATGGAGACAAACAAATCAGAGAAATAAGTAAAACTCAGAGTAAATCATATGGTGAAAAGCACTGAGGAGAAAGAAGAAAGCAAGAAAGGATGTAGAGTGTCAAGAAATTTAGCATTTTAGGTTGAGTAGTGAGAAGACCTCACTGAGGATTTGACTTTTAAGTAAACACTTGAAGTGAAGGAGAGACACATGGGGGTATTTATGGGAAGAAGATTTCAAGCAGGAACAACAGCAAGGGCCAAAGCTGTGAGGAAAAAATCTGTTTCTATATTTAAGGAATGTCAACAAGGCCAGCGACTGGAGTACAGTGGAGAGATGAGGATAATAAGAAATTCATTAAGAGACAAAGTAGACTTAAGAATGGGATTCTTTCTAAGTTATAGTGAGAGATTTGGCTTTAATGTTAAATGACATGGAAAGCTATTGGAGGACATTGAGTACAGGCATGTGACCTGAACTGGCCCGATTTTAAGAAGACCATGAAATAGACTTCACAATTATTAGCTTATAAGATCTGTTGAGAAATGCCAATATTAACTAACTTATATGTACAGTACTGTTCAAATATGCAGGACAGCCCTGTGCTTTGGAGAATTGTGTTAAAGCAGTGTGGTAGCTTGAGGTAGTCACCAAAATAATTGAAAAGAATAAGTAAATGTTTAACAAGAAAAAGAAGGCTTATTAAAGATTTGCACAGCAAGCCAAACCTCATCCTTGTGACTGTAGGCTTGGTGGAAAGGGCATTTTGAAGGTTTTATGCACAATTTTGAGGAGTATCACCTGCTTCTTGAAAGTGTCCCAGGGTCTTCCTTAACTCTATTCTCAAAACAACACACCTGCAAGGTATGAAAACAACCTACCTACAAGATCTAAATCAGCATCATTTCCATAATAGCCCAGGTCAGCCTGACCCAACCCAATCCAAAGTAGGCAAACTGCATCCCTCATTAGCCCTGCTCCTATCTAGCTCACTGCCTAATAACAGTTCCTGATATCTTAGTCAAATAGAAAAGTTAAGTAAAATCAATAAAAGACAATAAAATAATAAAGTGTTATTATTATTATGTTTTTATATATTTTTTATATTTTTTATTAAATCATAATTGTGTACATTAATTCTATCATAGGATATAGTGTGGTGCTTCCATATACAGTTTGAAAAACTCTCATCCAACTGGCTAACATAGCCATAATGTCTTTCTCATAATTGTTGTGTTAAGACATTTATATTTGGCTGGGCGCTGATAGCTCATCCGGCTAAGGCGCCAGCCACGTACACCTAAAGTGGCGGGTTCGAATCCCCAGCCCGGACCCGCCAAACAACAATGACGGCTGCAACCAAGAAATAGCCGGGCGTTGTGGCGGGCGCCTGTGGTCCTAGCTACTTGGGAGGCAGAGGCAGGAGACTCGCTTGAGCCCAGGAGTTGGAGGTTGCTGTGAGCTGTGATGTCACGGCACTCTGCCCAGGGGGACAGCTTGAGGCTCTGTCTCAAAAAAAAAAAAAAAAAAAAAAAACATTTATATTTGACCTTTAGACAAATTCACATGTACCCTAAATAAGAAAGCATTAATCAAGGTACTTGCAATAATTATATTTCTTTATACAGAAAAATAAATTCTAAAAGTAATTAATAATCACTGAATAAAGACTTTACATAGTTAGCTATGTTTTAGTGGGTGAAAGATAATTATTTCTGACTTGGTGTTATAAATCACCCTTTTAGATGTAATAAATAATATAACATAACTTATAATTTCTTAGGGAAAATCTGGGGCCAGACTGTTTGAATTTAAGTCCTAGTTCTGCCATTTGCCATTCATGTAATCTTGTGCAAATAAGTTATCTCTCTGGGCCTGAATTTTCTTTCTCTAAAATGGGAATGATAGCATTTCCTTCAAAGGATTGTTTTGAGAGTAGAGGAGACAATAAACATGAATCACTTAATACAGTGCTTGACATTATGTTCTATCATCATAATGATTTTGTTATTACAGTATTTCAGTTACTGATTGGGAAGTTGTTGCACATAGTTGCATGAAAAACATTTTTAATGAACTTTTCATATCTAGCATTGTCTGTTATTTTTTTCACCTTTCCTCAAAGTTATTTATTTACTCCCTGAATAAATTGGAAAATATGTATTAGAAAGTCAGGATAATACAAATATTTTACTGGTTTAATTGACATTTTAGATTTGGCAACTCATCTAGAGTCTAGATCTCCTTTGCTTTAGTGTCTTGTTTTAATATGTGCCCTATTTGTGGGTAAACACAGACACCACCAGAGCCATATTACATAGAATATAGTAAGTCATGTGCAGCAGAAATTGGTATTAATCACTATTAAAGTTGATAACAGAAATATTAGCAAGGTCATTGAAATTTATGCCATCTTTAGCTAATAATCTTTTTTTAGACCTTAAGATTTTTTATAGCCATGATGTTTGTAATCACTATTTTCCTACTTAGGTTGACACTAAATGTCTAAACTTTTTGCCCTGGTCGGGTTTTAATCTGGCTCCTCATCATTTTAAGAACAATAACTTTCCATGAAATCTGTACTTCTTCATGTGGATTTGAATTCTTGAACATTTTTGTATTCTTTCAAACACCAAAAGTTCAGATGTTAGGGCACACAATTTGCCAAGCTAGTTTCTTATTTCACTCAGTTCATTTTGAAGGGATTTGTATAAAATACCAGCCTTCTATAAAACAACAATATTAATAGAATAAAAATTTGTGAAGTCAAGGACATACGCAATTCAAGATTATTAGATAAAAAAAAGATTATTAGATAAAACTGCTGATTTAAACAAATGAATATCCCAGGGATTGAGAGGGCACAAGTATTCCAAAGATGATACCAATGCTCACAACAGTTATTAGAATTTGTCATTTCAATAAGTTCACTGAGTTTCTAAATAGTCCCTAACATGTTCATGTCATTGCCATTTAAGGGTGCATTAGAGTGAAATATTGTCAAAAATTACAAAGAGCCAAGTTTGGAAAGTAAGACTGGTCATCAATCTGTGTAATGCAACTTTGGATAAAATGCATGAAAATCAATTCATTTGAATTGCTTTTAATTAGCTTGAATAGCACTTATAACATTTTTTAAAAAGTTTCACAATAATGTATTTCTGCATATCAGTATATATCTAATAATTGATTCTACAATGTGATATATCCATTTGAATTCTCTTTGAAACTGATTTACACAGGCTTAAATCATTACAAACAGACCATAACTGGAGAATTTTGTGATAGCGGACTTACAGTGTGGCATTATTCAGTATTATAGAGGCCAGGATCTGTTACTCAATGTCTAAGCTCTGGTTTCTCTGAATTAGCTTGAATTTTCTGCCATGGCAAAACAACTAGAAGCACTCTACTTTAACATCTTCACATGTACAAGTGCAGTGGAATAAAACATCTGGGTTTTCTCACCAGTTGTTCACGAAGGTTTCTCAATTCTGCCAGCAGAATGAAAGTATGGTGGAATTCAGACCTTAGATTCAGACCTACCCAGCTAGGTCTACATCTGCCTGGGTAGACTGTGGCTATATAATTATATAAGACTCAGTATCCTCTTCTCTAAAATGGGAAAAGTAGTGATATCTATTTCATAGAGTATGTATTAAGAGTAAACAAATTATTATATGTGAAATATTTAGAACAGAGCCTGGCACATAGCAAGCACTGGACAAGTGTTAGCCATTGTTACTAAGGTATTTCCCTGAGCATTACAGCCATTTACTGTCTAGAGCTCAGTTTATTTGCAAGATCAGAAGAGGGGTCCACATTGTATTATAAAGCAAATGTTCATAATTCTATGCTTTCACAAAAATTTGCATGATTCTCATCCTTTAAGATAACCTTTCATACAGAGACTTTCAGGCATGAATCCTGAAGCCCAGCATGAAAAAGCTAAATTTCACCATGACCTCAGTAGAAATTATATAACTTTTCTTTTATGATACTCTGCATGAGAAAAGAAACCCACTGCCAAAAATGTGGTTGAGAAATATGTACCTTGTTAGAGTAGCTGGTAGTTGAGTCATAGAAAATGTTAATAAAGCAAAATGACTCTCAGTTTTTACCTCTGTTCTATCAATAGAATATTATACTGGATATGTGACGAACTACTGAGCAAGAGTTTAACTTTTGTCTAATGACATTATAAGTCACAGCACAGTATTCTACCGAGCAGTACATATTATATCGTATGGCATGGCAAATCACAGAGTTGTCACCTGTAGCTGAAACTTGGACCATTTTTGTGACATAGTCTATGTTGTAACTACATACATTGTTCAGAGGCACCCACAGAATGAGTTGTTTCGACTTTCTACTTCATGCTCATTTTTTACTTTGGTGTTCAAAAGCTAGAATTACCTTTATCCACCTAATATAAAATGAAAATATGAACTGTTTTTTTTTTAAATTTTGGATTGATATAAAGGTACATATGATTAGGTTACATCGTGCTTGTAAGGTAAAGTCCAAGTTGCAGTTGAGTCCTTCACCCAAGAAACATGCTATAGCCTCCTACTTTGTACCTGTTTTTAAATAAAATAAAATTTGGTTTAAAGTACTTGAACTTTGTGCTGAGACTGTTCGATTCTAACATAGAAAAATTGGAAATGTATGGCATTATCGAAGCAGTAGTTTCATTCTTTATGTGTCTTTGTAACTGGGAGTGGGAATAGGAAATAAGTTTCAATTCCCTTTTCTTATTTAAAGAGTCTCACTATACATGTGATTATGTATATGGATATATATATACACATACAGGTATTGCATCATGTTATACTGCATGACCAATCACATAATTGGGTATAAGTAATTCAAGGATCTTGCTCAGGACTGCTTTAAATGTAAGAGTTCAAGAATATTGAGATCAAATTTAATAATACTATCCAAAAACTACGTCTAAGACTAAGAACAATTAAAAGCAGTACATATCATTTAATAAAAAACAAGTTAAATGATCATGTGGTAGTCATCTGTGGTCATTGGCAGGCCCCTTATCTGAAAACCTCAGGTGTTTTGGGGAAGGGTGAATAATTTAGTTAGAAGTCTCATCTATTACCAATGTTCTCAGTCTCTAATTTATGAATTTCTTGAGGCTCAAGAAATTCCCTTTATTCCCAGTAGTCTTGCCTTGTTTATCTTACTGACTTAATTAGCTTTGAACTATGAATGTCCATGCCTTTCTTTCTAGACCGAGCTATCTCTAGAGTCTAGACTAGAGCAAATTGGAACAATTGCCCAGGGCTCTGCTCTGCTGGGGAAACTCAGCTGCTAGGGCTGCTGTGGTAGATAGGTGAATGCATGCTAGAGGAAGAAGAAGGGGATGAGAGTTAATACAACCCACAGCACAATAATCGAAAAGCGTTAGCACAGTTTGTAAAGCATCTTCTACTTCCAACTTTTGCCCACTCCACGAAACAATATTAACCCCAGTGCTCTAAGCATTCTAAGCCACTTTAAATAAATTCCTTTGTATCTTGACCACTTTATTTTCAACATTAATTAAACCTTCAACTAATATTTATGAAGGTCTTACTTTATATTTTCACATTTCTTATGGACTACTCAATATTTATCATAGTCAAGAGATCACTCTCATACTTCACATGTTATGCCTATTAACACTGAATTCTCAGGCCCCACCTCTAGAGATGCAGATTCAGTAGGCGAGGCCCATGAATTTATAGTTTTAGAAAGTACCCAAGTTTGTTTACTAAGTACTCAATTAGATCATAAAATCCGTAAGATAGGAGCCATGTCAGCTGTTTTACCACTAGAGTACTCAACACCTAAAATAGTGTCTGGAGCACAGTAGTTACTTAACATATAATTATTTATTTTTGTTGAATTATATTATTAAGAATTATGCTTTACAAAGCTGAATTTATCAAAAATCCTTCTGTATCAATATGAGTGGAGCCAAATAACACAAGGCACAATCAAAGCACTAATTGAGAGAGTTTAATGGTCATTTACAAAGACACAAACAGGGTTAAAGGAAGTAAAAGGACAATGGTGAAATACTCAGGGCCTAGCAATAGTCAGAGGAGCTGCTAGGACTTGATCTTAGGACTAAATCATAAGGGGAGCTACTTATTATTAGAACCTTGTCAGTATGTAGCCATGATGGAGGGGCTGCCCAATGAGAAAGGAGGGGCCAGAGAGATAAGTACACTATCTCTCTTCTTGTGCTCTGATTTAATGTCATTGGCTAAACTCAATCAGAACCCTATGGCAAGGGAGCCCAGGTGAATTACTGTTCCTCCTCTCATGGCACAGAGCAGAAAGGAGAGAGTAACTTCCTTCTAGAAGCTGACAGTTACTTTACTGTATAGTTACTTATGAACAAAGTGGAGAGAGAAAATAATAACTACTATTTATCATGTTATTATTCAGTAACATCCATGCGGTTGTCTACACAGCAATCCATTCAAATTGTCTAGATGTACCTAAGATAAGTCAAGTGTGTGAGCACCAAGATGGAATGTTAGCTAAACGTCAGTTTCCATTTCCCAGCTGATCACATTCTCCTCGACACATGTATATACATACATGTATACATACACGAGCATGTGCTCACATACACTGCCATTGGATTTACGGGACATTATGAAACATAATTTTTCTGGAGCCTGGACATTCAGATGTATACTATTAATTAAATATCACATAAGCTTTTGATAATTTAACATCTGTAAAACTTTTCAACTATCAGTAGGTTGACTTAGGCAAAAACAATTCCAAATTTTAATGTCAAATAACATAGGGGAAAAAAAAACACCAGCAGCATTGAAAGAGATCGTTTATTTCTATCTCACTTTTAGAACTGTCCTAACTCACATTTCTGGCTTCTAAAACTACGAATAATTCCTTTCCATCTAAAAATACTCCATTTCCTATACCTCCATATTTTAATGCCTTGGATTTAGTTAAAGATCATTTAATCCACTATTTTTAGAGCAACATGGAATTATAAACCAAACGTAATGATAATGAGGACAATATTTCAGAGGAGGACAAATGTCTGCTCTGATACATTGCCAAAAACATGTGGCTGAGAGGAAGACCACCCAGAAGCTTCAACTGGGACATGATGCATCAGCACATGTGTATTAAAGACTAAAGAAAGAGAAAGAAAGAAAGACAAAAAGAAAGAAAGAGAGACAAGGGAAGAGAAGTAAAGAAGGAAGAGTGAGCCACATGGAACATTTGAAAACAGGGATCAACGGTGCATTTCTAAGTAAAATTTAAATAGATTGGTCCAATATCCTCATTCAAACTAACAGATGTTTTTGACTAGCCATGATTTCGTGATCTTCTGCCCTCAAGAATCTTATAGTTAGCAAGGGAGGGACACAAGTAAATGAACAATATTATACAAATCACTTTGTTGAATTGCTACCTGGTGACAGAAGCAAGTCTCATGGAAATTTAGTTTCTTCACTGCTAATTATGCTTTGCAATTTGAGGACACTATCATGCAAAAGGCAGAATCTGTTTGACCTTAAAAGAGGAGAGGGTATCCACATAGGTAGCTGGCATGGAAAGTTCTTCAAAGCCTTCCAGGAGAGGTGGCTGGGTAAATAGAAGACCAGACATTCAGATATGTCAGCTGTATCTGGAGATTGGTGAGTCGCCTGTGGTCAAGAGTGGTCTGTGGGGAAGAATGAAATGAAGACTGAGGCCAGAATGTGCCGTTTTGAACTTGATGGGGGAGATATTGAGAGCCATAAGCACTTTGGGGCTACTCTTTTGACAGTGGAGAGTTGTGAGATTTTTGTCAGAAAATCATGAGGGACTAGCACACGCAGAAGGGAGATGGTTTGATCTTCGAGCTCTATATAACAGCCAGTAGAAGGAGAAAGAGTAGAGAGAGTAAGCTCAATGACATGTCTTAAAAGAGATAATAACTTTAGAGTTTGGAAAGGATCAGTAAAGATGGAAAGGCAATAATAGGTACAAAAGTCTTTTAAAAAGGAAGAGTGGAGAACTGGATAACCATTTGAAAGTGGGGCCTGTGAGGGAGGGTATTACAAAAGATTTCAGAAGCCTGAGGTTTCTGGCCTGGGTGACTCATGCCTTTAACAGAGATAGGGTTTGTCTATTTCCTTCCTCCTCCCATGGTGTCTCCCTTTATAGCCTTCTCTGCCTTGATTATGATATTATATTGGATAGATCAAATTAGAGTTTGTAGTGGAATGTGTTAGTCTGAAATTTAGGCCAAGTCAGGTGGTGAGCGTAGTTATTTACAACTGAGAGTCAGTTGCCCCAGTTTGGAGCAGTGGGTGGGATGAGTGTATAGTAGCAGAAAATAATGGAGCTGAGAGTAGGCATATGAAGAAAATGGGAAAAATCTTACTTTTAAAAGTCAGATGAAGAAGAATTGGATCTGGGTTAATTGAGATGTTGATGAGCTTTCTCACTTAGAGCAAGATGAGTCTAGCTATTTCTCATAGAGACTTGGTTTGATCACTGAGTGATCTCATTTAATTTTAAACTCAATCCAGTGGATAGTATATGGTTGGACATTCCCAAAACCAATGAAAAAGAAAGAATCATCATTTTTAGCCTAGGGCACCTGCGTGAAGGATTTTGGGGTGTGTGTGTGTGTGTGTGTGTGTGTCTACACCTCAGAAGTTTGTTTCCATTTTTAATTAAATAAAGCCCATGTTTGTTGGCTTTTAGGGTAGGCTGCAAGGGCCATCTGTTTAACCAGGCATTGCCTGATATTACAGGGCGAAGATTGGCAAGTGTAAGTGTGAATTTGAATACCAGATACAGGCTATTTAAAGCTGAATTTACCTTACATAAATTCACCCAGAGGTGTTCAGCAGTAGGTAGTTTGGAAAATGATCATAATTTGTGCCGAAGAGTACGTTTTAAAGGTTGAGTGCCGAGTGATTGCAGGAAGGAACAGATTCAGGGAAGTTCATCTCTGATAATGCTTCTGTACCTTCAGGTCTTACCATGAAGGAGGGCAGAGAACTTCAATAATTGTTTCTGTTATGCTGGAAGGCAAAATGGCCTTCCATTTTCACATGGTGTAGTACTAACTTGAGAGCAAATAATACAAAAATATTCTTTTGATAGTATGTGCTAAAGCAGTAGGCATTTAGGACCAAGGCTTGTCAGTCTTTGAGATTTCTAAAAGGAATTGCAATTTATGACGTGTTAGGGTAAACAGTTGGATTACATTTCTGAAATACGTGTTCCATCAGGTAAAATCATTGTGATTACAGACTCTGGAACTATAAGCAAGTTATGTGTTAAAAGGTTGAAAAATGTAAAACAAGTACGCTTGTGCTCAACTACTAATCCCTCTTTTTGTCTCCCCCGTATAAACTACAAGAAAATGGGGGGAAATGTTTAAAACAGAAAACATATACTATGTCATTTGGGTAAATAAGAAGCATTAATAAAGCTCGAGGAACTGTTTCATCAGTGGTCCAGCCAGGAGAGAATATTCTAAAATTCAAAGAATTATGAAGGATTATAAAGAAGTTATTTTAAGTAAACCTTGTTTCTTTTGTTTGTTCCCCCCATCCTAATTTCTTCATTTACTGATGTGCCCTATAAAAGCACCAGTTTTCATGTTAGCATTCAGTTTCTATTGTTCAGAAATGCATTGTAAATAAAAGCAAAAGAAGAGAACGGTTTTAGGAGCTTTGCATATGTTTGACAGCAGAAGGTAATAAATGTAAATAAATCTTTAATATTTCACCTAATTCAGTTGTGCCATGCAAATGTCAGGACTAGAAACACAGATCACCAAGTATTTCAAGGAAAACAATATACGTTACTTATTTCATATATTAAAAACAACTGTCAAACAATTATGACCTCATGTATTAGTTGGTTGTTTTGAAATATTCCTACTAGAATTAAAAAATGCTACAAGGGCCTTTGAGCTTAAACATATTGTGTCAATCAAAAGCACATGTAATATATCTAAAGCATGAGGTAAAAATTTTCTATAGAAATTATTTTATAAATAAATAAGTAATTTGCTTGAAAGAGTTTACAAAAATATTTGTGCTTTTATTAAGTTCGCTACAGATCTTTTTGTGGTTAATGTAAATGAATTGATACAGACAGCATTTTGATCTGCTCTACTCTAACTTAAAATACATAAAGTAACAAGAAGAGATTCTTCATTTCTCAGGCAAACTTCAGCCAGATTGAGTCCGTGAAACTTCATTCATTAAATTTTTAAGTGACCGTGAATTTGTTGGCTTCAGTACCTGAACTGTAACTTTATCCTTTCAATTAAGGGACATAATTCACCCTCAGACCTTTGGCTCTAATTTTTCATATAATATGTAATTTTGGGTACACTTAATGGTCAAATTTTGTATTATTACAGGTGGAAAAACACCAGGCATCTCAAGGGTTTTGTGCTTGCAAAGGCATGTAATTTAATTTTTTGAACCAATTTAATCAATGATTGTTTCATGTGAATAAATTTACACTCTTGATGATTGCTTTAGATTTGAGGGTGACGGAGAGGAAGATCACTTTCCCTTTTAAAATGTCATTTAAATCTTGGGGAGCAGAAAAAGATTAGGGTACTAATCCTTGTGATAAATTATACTATTTAACTTTGCTAAGATGCTATGGCTTGCTTCAGATTTTATCACTTAGATACCAACTTCAGCAGTTTCAGCTGGTTATTAACCCTTTAAATACAGAGACTCTTACCATTTGGATACATATTTCAAAATTTATTTCATCTAACATTTTTAGTTAGTCATGGCTAAAACATGTTTCACTCAGATTCTTTTTTTTTTTCTGAACAAAAATGCTTCTCACTGTACCGTGCATATTTCCATAAAAGTCGGCAAGTTAATTTATGGCTTAAAAAAAAGAAAATAAAAGGTCTATATTTCATATATGAATGCTTTTTACAGTGGAAATTGGTGGTGGACATTATTAAATGATTCCAGTGTGAAAATATGCAGGTGGTCATTAGTAGCTGACTATGAGATTTACTGAAGATTTTGATATTAATTTTCCCTGCATGCAGGGAAAGATTTATATATCAATCTAACTCTTTTCTGAAATTAATTTAAATTGATGATAACATATGAATAACTCCATACATACGAGGGTCATTGTCTTCCCCCTCCTTAGGGAGGACACCATTTGTCTCATTGTGAAACTGTGTTTTTCCTACGTTGTCACCTGACTGGTTTCTCTAGTGCAAAAGAATGATTGCTTTTCTACTTTTAAAGAGTGTATGGGACAACGCTACCCAAAGGCTTCTGGAATAAATGTGCTCCAAAAAGGAATCACGGATCTGCCTGTCTAGCTCTATGAAATAGAAATAAAGATAACATAGAAAAAGGAGTGAGGTCCTCGAAGCATATATTTCACTTTAACTTTTTTGATGTGTTTGGCTTTTTCACTTCCGATAAAAGCATGAATGGAAAATATACCCATCTTTGTTCTAAAAAGATGAAAAAATCATTTTGTGAAAAATATTTTGGAGGAAAATTACTTCATCTTGAGCTCAAAGATTCATGATCGCACCTCTCTAAAATTCTAATTTTAATCATTTTGTAGTTTGGAAAAGGAAGGATGTTTCTCCTTTTAGCACAAAATTAGTTTAAACTGACTTTCACCAGTGGAAAAACATGCCACTTAAAGTCACCCAACTGAAGAAAATGAAGTCCAAACGCCCAAGAAATGTTTACTTAGTTTTTAACACCTACTATACTTTGAATCCTGTCATGGTAATGTTTTATGCATTGTTGATCTTTAGAAGTTTAAAAAAAAAAAACACGCTCAATTCAGTGAGCTTTGTGTTGAGGCAATTTTTTTCTCAACAATGAGAGATGTGGAGATGTGAGGTAGGAAATAGAATGTCCTGCTTTAATTCAGAGCTGCTTATCTTCTAGTAAAACCCCAAAGAGCAGCATGTATTAATCTTGGAGCATTTGAATAATGTTCCCATTTTATCTATTTTGTGGTACCCCCTTAAACACCCTTTGAGCTTCTGGCTTCTCAGCTCAGAAAACCATAGCAACCTCAGTCCGCACTTCTCCAACTCCGGATAGAGTTCAAGTTGTTCTGCTCAAGCCCTCTTGCCATGAAAAGCATGGGAAACTGTGACCACCAACTAGGTGTCCTAAGACTTCTTGCCACAGATAAAGGGCGGGGGGTGGGGGGAGGGGACGCACACCAGCGCGCGCGCACACCACACACACACACACACACACACACACACATCCTGCGTCGTTTAATTGGGAGGGAGAAGAGAAAGTAACAACCGACAAGGTAAAAGCACTTTTGGAGTTCTTTTGATTGTTCACGACAGCATCTCCGAGTGTTTGGGAATCATCGGTTTGACCGCCACGCACAGCCCCCCACCTGCCCCCCATTCCCTCAAGGTAGGTCCTCGTCTTCACCCCATTATTCCTAAAGCTTTCGGATTTTTCCTCCTTTTCCAGCCCGCACGTTCACACATGGGGGTGGGGGCGGGAGGAGGGGGAGAGGCGGGGCGGGAAGGTAGCCGTGTCCCCGCTCCGCGCCGCTCTCATTCGCGGCGCTCCGACTCGGGCGAAGTTCTCGCGCAGCCGACTCGCCGCGCCCGGGGCCGGTCC
>NW_003852399.1:13599927-13972961 GCF_000181295.1 Otolemur garnettii
CGCTGTCTCTTTAAGGGAGCTCGGTCTGGGGTGGCGCTTTCCTCCGCGAAGGCTCCTTTGATATTAATAGTGTTGGTGTCTTGAAACTGACGTAATGCGAGGAGACTGAGGTCCTGACAAGCGATAACATTTCTGATAAAGACCCGATCTCACTGCAATCTCAAACGTCCTCTTTTTTGGTGCTGCTCGTTTCTCCAGACCTCGGGTCCTCTCGATCGCTCTCTCGCCTTCCTATTTTTTTTTTTTTAAACAAAAAACAACACCCCCCTCCCCTCTCCCACCCGGCACCGGGCACATCCTTGCTCTATTTCCTTTCTCTTTCTCTCTCTCTTTCTCTCTCTTTTTTATATAAAGGGGGGGAGGGACGGGAAAGGGGGGGAGGCAGGAAAGACCTTTTCTCTCCCCCCCCAAATAATCCAAGATCAACTCTGCAAACAACAGAAGACGGTTCATGGCTCTGGCCGCCGCGCCACCATCTTTCGGGCTGCCGAGGGTGCTCCTGACGATTAATCAACAGGTAAGGAGGGGAGGCCCTGGCGGGCCGCGGGGCCGGGGGCCGCGGGGGGCGCGGGGGGCGCGGGCTCCCCTCGGCCGGGCCCGGGGCGCCGCGACGCCAGTGCAGCGTCCGCTTGTGTGTGCGCAGAATGTGGGCGATCGTGAGCGGGGAGCCCTGGGAATTAAAAGTGACTTTCTTTGGGGGGAAAAAAAAAGGCAGAGGGAGAGTGTGCAGAAAGCCAAGCGCAGGCTTCTCGGGTTTCACATGCATTTTCTTTCTTCCTTTTGCGCGTGTGATTTCTTTCTTCTCTTCTGCTTTCCTTTCCCTTCTTCCTCTCTTCCTTTTGGTGGGTCTAAGGCATGTGCGCCTTGGAAACGAGCGACTTCAAACTGCAGTAGCCCCTGGAGTCAGGAGGGTCAAGTTCAGCCGCCGGGGAGGAGGAAAAACAAATCCCCATTTGCCAAAAAAAGAAGTTTCAGGCCGGTGCCCCCTCCCCCTCGCAGCCCCACTCCCCCTCGCTGTCTCTTTCTGGCTGATTTTAATTCTCTCCTACCGGGTGCAGCCGAGGAGCTGGAGGTGGTTGGACCCGAGGGGCCGCCACCGCCACCGCCACTGCAACTTTTCGGGGGTCTCCTGACAAGCGGGGAGCAGACTAGGCACCAGCATGCAGAGTAGTAAGTTGGGCGAACTTGGGACAGTCGGGGGGTCTCAGAGAGGGGCCTTCGTGCGGTCCCCAAAGTGGGAAAACACCACAGGACTGGCTTTGGCTTTGAAGAGTTTGCAAAGCCAGGCTTCAAACTTTTTTCCCTTAAAGGCCCAGCTGGGCTGGAGAAGGAGAGTGTCGCATCCCCTGATGCGCCCGCCACAGAGCGTCTCGGGCCAGCCTGGCCGATGAGTCTGTGCCCTGTCCGTACCATGTGGCAGGGCCTTGCAGCCAGGGCGCTTCCGTGGGGGCTGAGGAAGGGGCAGACTTCCTCTGCGGTGCGGTTGATGCGCCATGTGTCACGCGGGGCAGAGGACACTGGCCTGACAGCGGTGGGACATCCAGGCGGACAGGCTCTTTGCCTTCCGTCTGGTTCCTGTTTGGGATCTAGAGAGACGCATCTTTGAAAGGCCAAGGCAAACACCGCTGTCCCTTCAAATAGCTCCAGGATTATAGGACCCCAGGAATAATTTGAGGGTGAGGCAGAGGTGGGAGCTGTTTGAAGTGGAAAGCTGTTTTTGTGGCTGGGAAAGCTTTTTTGTTAATACCTGTCTGGGATGGTGGTGTTTCCCCCTTTCCCCAGGGAAGTCACTAACTGTTTTATGGCCCTAGGACTCTAAAGCAATTGAAGTTAGAGTGTTAGAGGAACTGGTGGGTTTCAGAGGGAGTCTTCTTAAATTTTAGGACCTGCTTTACTTCCCCATATCTTTTTAGGCCTCAGAATCGGTACTTTCAAAGTATGAATCAAAATTATGATAGAATATTCATTCTTATCCTATTTTGGAAAATCAGGGCTAGCGTTTAAGGAAGGTAAGTGAAATGAGAAGCTTAGTGGAGAAGTTAAATCACAGACAAGTTAGGCCGATTCATTGAACTTCTGTAGATTCATCGAACTTTTGTTAAACGCACCAGGTGAACAGGAGTGAGTCTGGGAGTGATCCTAAGTATAAAGGGAAAATCACAGATAGGGCCTGAAACAAAATTAACAAGAAATGATAACTCTAGGCCTGGTGGTTGGCTAAAATTCGATTGTTCCAAGCAAAAATAAAATAGGAACCTTCCAACAACTCTTCAAAGTCCACCAGCTCTGAAGCTAAAACCTATGGATTTCGCTGGCATCATGTTACTTTTCCTGCTGGTTTGAGGAAAAGTTGATCATTTAGAAAAGGCTGCCAGAGTTAAAAATGCAAAGGACAGCAGAGGAAAGTAATGCGGGCAGCCAGTTCTTGACGTGGACAAAATGAGAATGAAAGTTTCTTCAGCTCACTGTTGGGAAGTTTTATATGCTGCTTTAGGTTTTCTCAGATATTCCACCAGTTCACGTAAAAAAGCAAATAAGATCTAAAATCATGTGGGCATTTTTTTTTTCTTTCCCCACGTATTCCAGGGTTGTGAATAAATACAGGGTTTGTATGGGAAGATGAAGCGTTTCCTGTAAGTTATGATGCTGACAGGACAGTCTGGAAATGATACCAACATTTTGAGGATTTTTTTTTTTTTTTTACCTTTAAGGGAAAGTTTATTAATGATGTGCTTAATCTTAACAAGTCAAACATATCATTCTTAGAGTTTATCTCTCCTTGGATTTCATAACTTCCTTTTAAAGCTGTGCTCTTGGATGAAAACATCTCCAGATTCGGTTAAATATATACAGGGCTAAATAGATGGGCAAAATTAGGATGATTATTTCTGGATATTAATAATGTGAAAATAAAACTTGAAGGGGAAATAGAGTTTGAAGGCCAGCATTAGGACTCGATTTCTTTAAATGAGGGGCATTCTGGAGTTTCATTAGTACTCTGTTGGGAAAATATTATTTGCTATCGGCAAGCCGATGTTTATTACTTCCTGTTATATCTGTTATATGTTAGGATATGTGTGTGTAGAATACTTTTACACGCATAATAACTAAGTCTGACACTCTCCAAATAAATGGTGGAACATAGCAAGTTCCTAAGGAAAGTTTCGAGATGCTCTAAGGATCTGTGCTGCTATTTAGATTTTTTCCTTTGTCTCTTAAGGTTACATTAAGGGCAAGGAGAAAAGTGTCATAATAGCTTTGAAGGCTGGGCTGATTTTATAGCTCAGAATATAGATGACTAATATTTTAAAAAAATTTATAAAATTTCCTACATATTTATTTAAAAACTAGTGTAGGGTCCAAATTAGTATGGCAATGATTAAGTGAGTTATACATGTTCCTACCATATTTTTTTTGTATCATCTTAAGTCAAGTATCACACCTGGGTTTATTCTGATTTCCACTGTGTAGGTCTGTCTAACACACGTAAGGAAATCTTCCTTCATAAGGAAAAGCTTCAAAACAGGAAAATGAATGTGTCTGTGGAAAAGCTGATTTTAAGATTCTAATGTTTCCATGATGTTTCTACTATTGTTGTTATTATTAGGGGTGTGTGTGTGTGTGTGTGTGTGTGTGTACAGAGATAGAGACCTCAATTTTCAATTAATGGTCTGACATTTTATTAAGGAAACAAACCAAAAGGTGTTAGGTTTTAATAAACTCTGTCTTTACCTTCTTTGTGGACATAAATAAATGTCCCTGAAAGTTTTAGGAAGACTTGGAATAGTTTTCAGCTATAACTCTACTTAAAATTTGAAATTTGGATCCATATTGAGACCTGGTCTTTAAATATTTTTCATAATGCATGTCTTTTAAAGTTCTTATTTTTTACTTCAGTGCTCCTTTGATAACAAATAATAATGTAACAACTATTGTGTGTAAAACCAAATAGACTTTAAGAAAGTTATAGGCAGGTGTCTGTAATTGATTTAAAGGAAAAATTATTATTTTTTTGGTCATAAGTGATGTCCTTAAAATAAAATGACTGGCTAATATTAAAACATATTCTTATTAAGATTTCTCTGGTGTGTAAAATGAAGCCATTCATTCAACAGACTGACAACTTTCCACTCGGTATTTGCCTTTGCTTAATTTAGTTTCCACAGGACAGCTAGTGTGGTAGTCTGCATCTGTTTTTGGCAGGCAGAGAAAACTATAAACTCA
This sequence comes from Otolemur garnettii, assembly GCF_000181295.1. Classification (NCBI taxonomy): domain Eukaryota; kingdom Metazoa; phylum Chordata; class Mammalia; order Primates; family Galagidae; genus Otolemur; species Otolemur garnettii. The sequence continues at coordinate 13,604,152 of NW_003852399.1, forward strand.
GACAGTTTTGTCCCAAATTTTGCAGCTCACAAGTTACAATCAATTTGATAACAACAGGCAAGTTTTATGGGCTTTGTTTTCTGTTGTTCATCTTTGGTGAAGCTTTCAGGTAACAGGTTTCTTTTCTCCCTCTTTTGCTGGCTGTGCCTACTAACCCCATTGATAACTAATTCTGAGTCTTGTTTACTCATTTATCTCCCATATTTACTATTTATTGAGTTTAGAGAAACTAATGGCAGCCTGTGGAGACTTGGTTTTACTTTGATTGCTTAACTGTGTGATAACTACATCTTCCTTTGTATCAGACAGAAGAAATGAATTCTTCGTTACTATCATAGTTATTATTTAAAGAATTTGAGCGTCTCTCTTAGATATAATAGGAAGATGCTCTTCTAGCTGTTACCAAGTAGGTATTTAATTTGGTTCTTTAAGCGTACTTGTCATGGAAAGACTAACAGGAAAGACTAACACACTAGGCAGTTACATTTAAAAAATACAGCAGATTTCTTTTTTTTTAAATAACTAAAATAATTTCTCTCCTAAAAGCTTTAACCAGTGGATTAAAGTAAATATGATAATAATACCAAGTCTTCTTCTATACTAGTTTAGTAGCAGACAGAGCTGCAGAGGACATAACCACTTTTAAAAATTGTAAGTAGGTCTAAAGCCATTTATCTAATTGTATAGATATTCTATTAATGATATGTGACTGTTATAAATAAGATGTTAATGATACGGGATGGTAACTTTTTGAGTTGTCCTATCACTCAGTGGTTCTCATATCCCTGAGAGCTAAAATTTGTTGGTGTCTGCTGTGGTTCTCTGATGGGCATAAACATGTGAAACTTAGGCTAGAGAGAGATCTTTGAGTTTAAGGAAACTCCTTTACTGAGTTAACAGAAGGATCTGAGTCACAGTTACTTGAATTGTTGAGTTAGATGAAGAAGCTTAACTGGTAGCTAGCTGCGAGTACAGTAGCTATTATAGCAACTTTGTCTATTTTTTTTTTTTTTGCTATTCTCCTTTTATTTTCCTCAAGAGCACAAATCTAAGTAGCGAAACAAAGATGAAATTACGTATGTACTTCACATTTGAAGCATCATTTGAAATCATTTTCTGATTAAAAGCTATAACCGAAACGCAGTAGCAGCGAAACACCCCAAAGAAGACATTAAGGATAGGCTTGTCGTCCTCATGTACGTTTCACTAAATACAATAATAAAAAAACTTTTATTTTTTAAAATGTTTCTAGCTCTTTAAAAACCTGCAGTAAATACTTTACAAGTGGCCAGACACCTTCCCTGGTGGTTTAGTTTATACAAGCAGGAAACTTTCTCTCCTTCTCTTTCTCTCTCTCTTTCTTGTTTTCTTTAAACCAACTGACGTAATGCCAAACTTTGCTTTAAAAGAACAGACAGAAGTAATTGGTAGCTTTTAACTTTTAATAATGTTCTGGATTGGTTTTGGTGGCCAAAATGCCATTTTTTTTTTTTTTTTAAAGTTCAAGTAAGAACGGGCTTGTGGCCTGAGGAAGAAAGGCCCTGTTGATGCAGTTATTTTTATTCTTGTTTTTCAATCTGTTATTAAAAATCTTTCCTGCTGAGCACTGCTGGATTTCTCCAATTGCTCTTTGTGATGGCTGGTGCATTTCAGGTTACCGTAACTTAAACAGTTTGGGGGTTTGGAGAAGAGTGGGTATTTGCTTGTATTATTTCTTTTTTATTTGGAAACAAATCCATTTGTTTTTGTTTCAATTGAGATTAATTAATTAAGGTTATTAATGGCCACAGGTCAATGAATATGTTTATATAAAGAATGCTACACCTGTTAATAGGAGCCTAAACTGTGGAAGTTTCATTGTGACATTCATCATTTTTATGTGCAGAGGAAAGAAAATAGATGAAACTTTACAAAAATGCATTTTTAGATGGAAAGCATTAATTTTAAGAGTCACTGTGTTTCCACCAGCAGCGGCTCCTTTTTTACTTACAACTTTAGATGATCGTTTTTTAACCCTATTTATCAGACAGCATTGTTATGTTTCCTTTAAAAACACAAAGTCATTTTCTCTCTTTCTGACTTTGCTCAGGCAAACAGAACTTTCTCCAATTAAAAGACATCTTGGTTTGTAAATTGACATCAGGGCAACTTCAGAAGCTGGCAAGTAGGAAAATCCTTTTAGGGGGTAAAAAGATGTGTGCCAATATTTTCTTCCTTGGGGAAAGATACCCCACCCTGAAACGGGGCCCTCCGCCCGCCCCATTTGATGGGTCAAGACTGAGTACTGTATCGACATTTCTGTTGTGAATTGTCCCTGAGGTTTAAATCTTATATTTCTCTGTCCTGAATATTGCTTTTTACCCTAAACTTGTTCCTGACAGTTTTTCTTTTTCCTGTACCTAGGGGGCTTTTAAGAAATGATACATATTGAAAATTGTTACGCATAGGAAGGGTATAGTCTTGAAGGCATTTATAATTATCATAAAAAGCATTCCGCATATTCCAGGCCTTCCAGTCAAAGTATTCTCTGCTTAGAAGTTTGACAGTTTTGATTTACTTCATGCGTTTCTCAGTTTTTCTTGTGAGAGCTACAGAATTTAGTTCAAACCAGAGGCATTCCTTCTTTGCTTGCTGCTGCTTTATTTAAGATTTGTTAGGAAAACCTTGAGCGACCTAATAAGCTGGATATTGTCACATCAGCATCGTGGGAGTTTCTTGCAGAAAGTCTGGATTTATTTTACTTTGTGCAAAGTTTTCCAACGTACATTTCAAGGTATGGGCATGGGGTATGTTTGTCATTACATTTTTTATCTAAGAAATGTAATGCTGGTTTGTTGCTCCAAAACTGAGGGAAAATTCATGAAGTTTAGCAAGAAGGAAAAAAAGGCAGAGGGAGGTGTTTCCAGTGGCCATCCTTTAGTATCAGCCCTTTGTTTACTGTTAAGCATTAGGGAGGGGTTGGGGGAGGTTTGGGGGATGATGATACAAAAAAAAAAAGAAAGAAAGAAAGAAAGAAAGAAATCCATCAATTGTGCATATGATGCCCTCCCCTGAAGGTTTACTTAAACAATATGTTTCGGTTTTGCCTCAAACCATTCTGCACCACCTCTGCTCCAAGAGTCCACCACTATCTTGGTTCCTGAGAGATTGAGGATGACGCTTTCTGTTATATAACGAACAGCGGGATTGTTTGAATAAAGGTAACGCGTTTTGATTTGTGTCATTGTGTAGTAGTTAGGAATAGGATACTTATAACACGACAGGAATCCTGGCAGTGTACATGCCTGCTAATGCTCGAAGTATCCAGGATAGCTGTATAAACTTGAAGTTATTGCTGAATTATCTGCATGCTTTTCTTGGTGTGTCTTATATATGTAATGTATATGGACAAATAATACTTACGCCTTGATGGTGCAATTTAATATGCTAACCCATTAACTCTGCCCTTTAAACACGAATCTTTTAAGGAGCTACGTGATCTTACTTTATGAAGTCTAGAAGTTTAAAATGAAGTCCGGGAGTTTAAACATAATGAATCAATCATTGTCGTAATACTTATATCTGCTCTGAATTTACTAAGGAATTTTGAAGAATTCAAAAACCTGTAAATCACAATGCCCCCTTTCAGTGTATTTTAAGAAGTGTTTTGAAATCCGTTTTAGGAGTCCCATTGTGTTGAGGGGAGCAGTTAAGTGACAGCGCTGGTTTTGCACATGTCATTGGATGGGCTGGCACTGTATACTTTACCATTTTATCATCTCAAAACGTTATTTGGAAATAACATGCAACATGTAAAGACTCTGTACTGTGACCCAGTGCATTTTTCCCTAGGGTGATGGATTCTGTGCGTCACCCAAATGTGATGCTACTTTGCCAGGCTTGTAATACTGGTTTTGAAGGTTGTTGTATGTCCTATTTCATCAAGCAACAGAATACAACAACTTTGGTATCTAGGTAATTCACACAGTCACAATAGGCTCTGGAAAATGTTCCAGTACTTTTAAGTCAGAAGTTAACTTATATATTCGATTTATTTAAAACTTGAATAAACAAGTAACTTACTGCCAGCTGTGTAAGCCATCTGTACTAGACAGTGTTGGAAGGAAATGCACAAGTGTCCAAGTTTAGTTTTTATTTTCTTTTTGAAAAGAGCACCGTTCTCTTATTTTCATTAATAATAGATTGATCTGTTAGTTATTTTGCATTTATGATAGTGGGTAGTATAGCATTCTAAAGAACAAAAAACATATTTACATTCTGTGATGTATATGTCCCCAAATTTAAACAATTAATATTATTATAATATTAAATTGAGTATTTTAATAACCAGGAATAAACCTAATATTGTATAGGATGACAGATAAGACCACAACTGCTATTTAACCCTAAAAATATCTTAGCTGTAGAAAAAGAAGAGATCAAAAGGATTTTGCCTCAGAGCTGTCTTTACTTGTGGAATTTGGACAGAATGGAGAAAGCTTACGAATGAATAGACGCTCACAATATAACATGTGCTTCTCGATTAGACGCTACAGTATGTCTTTCCGTGAACTCATGTGGATCGTGATTTTAATTTCTCCACATATAGAATATAAGAGACACTTATAAACAGTGTAAAAATGTGTGACAGAAGTTAGTTTGTGGAATCTAATTTCTCTATTGCATGATACACTTCATGTGCAGAAGGATCAAGTATTACTAATCCAGTTTCAGCTTTTTTGTCCTCTCTGAGTTCTGCACACGTGCATCAGATGAATTTGAGACTTTCTGTTAACTAAATGAGTACATGTGCGTGAACATATATTCTGATTCGTATAGAATGATTCTGCATTACAGGCGCTCCATGGAATTTTAACGTACTGCGTATTTTCTGAAATGACTTTAGTCTTTGTAATGCTCATTTTAATTACTTAATGCATCCCTACACCTATTTCAGATTAATTTAATTATAACGAGACATGAATGGGCAAAACAAACTAAAACACTACATTCTGCTTTTGCCTACTTGGTGATGTCACTATCTGGACGTCAGTTTTAGTCCTGCTGATGTTGAAATAAACACATCAGCCCATTTTCCTCTTGATACTACACGTATTAAGCAGATATGAACACCTAAAAGTTCCTAAAATAGAGTTTGGTATTTGATTTTGCTTTACTTTTTGATACCATTAAGTAGTTTGAAAAAAAATTTAGGTCACTTTACTTTTAGGAGATAGTATATGATGGATGTAAGTTAAGTTTGGTAATATATAGATGTATATATTATATATATAAATTTTAACCAAGGTCCATATTACTAAATTGTTTCAATATATATCAGTTTACTTGTTGAAACTAATATTAATTAGCTTCATTTTTCAATATATTAGTTGAATTATATTTTTTCAATATATATTAGTAATAATTGTTTATCAATTATTTATTGATATACCTTTGAGACCTTTTAAAATCCTATGTCTCTTCTATGTGGGCTGCTGAATTTTTATCAACAAATGAATTGAAGTTATAAATGAAAAATAAGAACAAAGATGTTTAAGACTTGCCTATAACTTATCAATGGACTCATATCCTTTTTATAGATTATTGCAAAATGTGCTCCTCAGTTTTAAAAACTTAGGAAATTTTTAGAAAATAATTTAGGTACAAGTGGTTAGTGTAAGCAGTTAGACGTTTAAGTAATGGGTATTGTAAAATTTATTTTCTATAATTTATAAGCAAACAGTAAGAGATGCTTCTTTGTATTTAGCATGAATTTGCATCACAGTAAGAGATGCTTCTTTGTATTTAGCATGAATTTGCATCACATTTTTTGGATGTAAGATGTGGTAAATTACTATTAAGATACTCCCTGTGTCATCTAAACCTCAATTATAGCAAACTATTTATGTTAACTCTATCCCATCATAGTTTGTTTTATGTTTAAATGTCCTGTATTTAAGACAATTTATGCTGTTGAAAGAATGCCCTAATTATTTACAGTACATTTTATTTTTCCTTTGTACTTTGATAAGATTCAAGTCAGAAAGCTGTCACTTAGAAGGTTTCCTCTAATAGTAAAAATCACAATCTGCACATTTGTGTGTAAGTATGTGTACGTGATCTTGAACGTTCACTTTGGCAAACGTTTAACTCTTTAGTGTTAGGCATATTTGTGTACATGTATGTACACATATGTCATGTATTGTTTACTCCCAGAGTAATTCAGAGTATCATTGTGAACATTTACTTACAAGCACACGTGTTATTCTCATTCCCATATGATTTAGCGTGTCATGGGCGATGGAGTATTTTTAAAATGAGACCAGTACTGATTATAACTGGAGAATAAGGGATAGATAGCAGGTTATCCTCCTTTTTATTTTTCACATTTGGCTTTTCACATGTTTGGTTCTTCTTTAAAAGATACATATTATATCTATCTCTGAACAGAAGGGGGACTGGGATGCTAGACAGTCCCTGAGAACTTAACCAACTATTGGTACATGTGGCTTTATTTATTTATATACCTTTGACATAGAAAACTTTGACCTTTGTGCCTGTGGTACTTGGGAGTTTTAGATAAACCCTTTGGGGTCACACTCCTCCGTTCTGGCTTTGCGTGAGTGACCAAAAGCATTCTTTGGCTTCTGGGGCGCTACTGTGTTGTTTTTCCTGAGTAGTAGATCCTGTAAGTGAATTTGGCGTTTGGAAGCGCAGCTAGAATTCTTTCCTTTTGAAAATCTTCTGGATGGTTTTCAGAAGAGTAAGCAGAGATCATATCCTTGATTTTTAGGATGCTAAAGAAAATTATCCTGAGACCAACCATGCGTCCTCTGCATTATTCTGCCACGCTTTTTAGTATATTTTTCTTTTCCCTTTGCTGCCCCCGACACCCCTCTTTTGAGAGCTATTATTTCAGTTTTTGGAGGTGTAAGGGATTATTATCCTTTTAGTGGAAAAATGTGACAGCTGTAGGATTTTTACCTATATTTCTTTATAATATTTATATTTTGGAGGCAGCAGTATAAGAAGAGGAAGAAACTATATATATGCTATAAAATAGTACTTTGGTTTTATTGTTTGCTGTTGAACAGGGCTGTGCCGTTCCATTTCTGTGAAGAAATGCATTGGAAGAAATTAAATAAAATTGTGGTATAATTTTGACATAATTATAAACAACGACTGATCTATTTCTGGCAAAAAAGAAAAAAAAATAAGTGAATTTCAGTTACTCAGTACTTTGCCAAACTCTGTGTTTCAAGTTTATAAATATGAGTTTGACCATTCCATCATGGAGGATGTTTGAAACGCATGTTCTCTTGATATAGGGAGTAAGAATACTGAAAAGATTCTCACCATTAGTATGTTTTAGATTCTGAAGAAGTAGAATAGCCAGTATCATGTTATCAACCCTTTGAATATTTGGTAAAGAGCTTATTGTTGTTTATGGAAGCTCATATTCAGTAACATCCAGCCCAGGCTGCTTAACATATTTGTGTGTTGAGCTAGTGTTGTTCGATAAACGATTGTATTTCCATCAAAGTCTAGGGAGTAACATGAACTAGACTAGTAGCTATCCATTAAGGAGAGTTGTGAGTTTGGACTTGGTAAGTAATTTTTAGGCGCTGCGGCATGAATATCATAATAGGTGGAAATATTCAGAGTGATCACCTTTTATAAAAGTTAGTTCTATCTTTCATGTCTAGGAAAATATAACAGTGAATGTTTGCTTTTTGTATGTTTTGTCTCCAAGCAGAGGAAACTGACAGTTTTATGTTTTAAGTGCTGAAAGTTGTTCTTGGCTAAGTAGCTTCAGAGTTAATCACTGGGATGTTAACTTGAATTTTTGTCTTTAAAAAGTTTTCGATTTTTAAAACGAAACATGCTTCCATTATTCCCAAATTGACACCCTGGGTTCTGGATTGGCTTTTAGAGAAATGTTTTCCAAATTCTCTTGGATTGCTTGAAGTCCATTGATTTTGAAATGTTTGGTTTTGTTTTTATTACAGCTTTTCAGAAAGGAGAGAAGTATTTCATCTTTTCAGAGTTTTCTTATTATATTATCCTTGCTATTTCCCATAAAATGCAAATTAATTGTACATTAATTTTGGATTTTTTTTCAGAATCATTTCAATGCATCAGAAATTAACAGATCAGTGAATTCAGTGATCTTATCACACTTCTTTGTGATAAGATATTTTAGTCATTTGTAAGGAGTCACTAGAGGAAAATCCTTTCACATGTCATTTTCACACTTTTATTTGTACATCAAAAAAGAGTGGTGTTGAGAAATCATACAGGATTTATTCTTTGTGGTTAATTGAAAGTTACATGGTATAAATTACGTGACGTATAGTTGTTTCTCATTTACATATTATGCATTTCGTATTTGAAAATTTGATTGAAGTAAAAAGAAAAACAGCACCAGCTTTGGGATCAGTTTAAGGTAGTTTTGTGAAATTCTTCAAAAGTAATAAGAAAACATGAAACACTGTCTGTCCATGTATAGGGTTAAAATTAAATCTGTGTTTAGTGGATACTTGACATATTTTAATGTCAAGGCATTTTGATATAAAGAAAACTTTCTCTGGTTCACCTGTATTTTATTTTATTTTCATTTTTGCCAGTGACTGCTTTGCTTAATGTGATCAGCATTTGTAATACATTGACTGCCACGCTAGACAAAAAGGATTTTTTCCTCGGGGCCACAGTGTTTTATTAGGTCAAGGTAGGTCAGTAGACATGTGAGTTCTATATGCTTCATGAGGCCCTGGGCTCAAAAGTTGCATAAGTTAAATGCAACTCACACGGCCATTAGTGTGTTAAATTATAATTACAAATAAGGCTGTTTCCATAAATGAGTATGAGTTCTGGACAAATATCTTAAAGACTATTTTTTCTCTAAAAGTAACCTTTGGAATAAAGGCATTAGCCTCTAAAAGAAATAGATGCCAAATTGCAAACTTAATATCTCTAACAGATCACCCACACCATTGCCTGAACCATGGAATTAACTCTGAGAGTGCATATAATTCCCTCTTCTATTTGAGTGTATTGGATAGTATTTTAGTGTCTCCCCTGATAGAAATGCGGGCATTTCAACCAACCACCCCCTTGTTTGGTTCCCTTGATGTTTTGCCAAAACCTTTGCTCCAGTGTAATCACAGCAATGTTGTGGAATTAGGATAATGTGATGATTTCAAATCATGTTAATGTGTTATTCCCAAAGTATAATTTATAAAATTTACCCATTTCGAAGATAATAGAAGAGCCAGGACAGTGTTTTTGGATTTCCTTCAAAGCCTCCAGATACAAATAAAGGATGAAGAATTCAACAGCTTCTTTCATCTTGTCCTAAGGCAACACAAAATAGGAGTTTGTTTTCATAAACAACCATTGTAGAAATAACTGGTCAACTTACTTTTCACAAAAGATGATTGTGTGAAATATTAGCTAACTTTTCGAGTCCGACAGAATATAAAGTTTATTTCATTACGATATATTAATACATCATGCACCAAAAAATGATAGAAAAGTAAATCAAATCACCTTTGGGAGCTGAGGTGTAGAGCAAGTGGTGTAGCTTTTGAGATAATTCTCTTTGTTCTGTAATTTTGCTATAATATTTGGCCCCTATCCATTCTGCTGATGGACACATTGCATGTGCACAAGAGTAAATGTTCTGCCTCCCCCAAAAGGATATGGGTATAGCCTTGAGCTACTTCTAAAATTCTGTTGTTATGGAGAAGTAGGGGCTGGTCGGAAAAGGACTTCTTTTCTCAATGGCTGAACTTGACTTGATGGGTCAGTCTAATGTCTGCTGTTCAAGTTTGGTTCTTTTTCTTATTTTATTTTATTTTTTTTTGATAAGGTTATATTTTATTTTGATTGCTAGAAAGAACTTGAGCTACTTGTATTAAAAAAAAAGACAATTCTTTAGAGAAAACTAAAGTTCAGTGTCTTTAAGTAAGTAACTAAAGTTAAGTTTCCTCTATTTGGATAAAAGACTGAACTAGAACTTGGGTCTGGTCACCATCTTAATTTATATGTAAAACACTAGATGGTTTGAAGTTTGTTAAGGAAATCTGCTTAATACTTCAAATTCATTAAGCATTATTTTACCTTTTGCATTTGGATATGAGAATAGAAATAATGTATCATTTATTAGTATGCAGTGAGAAATTGATGATCGTCAGAATCAGTTGATTTATTCCCATTATCAATACCTTATGAAGATAGGTGAATGAAATGTCTAGAAGTTATCAAAGAAGGTTAAAAATTTAGTGCAAAAACTAAGGCATAATGTTTCAAACACTTTAGCAAAAGAAGCCTTTTTGGATTCACTTTTATAAAATCTGATTGGTGCTAAAAATTGGTTATGAAATGGTCATTAATAAGCTAGTTTGAATTACTGTCTTCCCTTTTGTTTAATATATCTCCAACATTTATGCATATAGAGGCCAAATTTTAGTCCATTTGAATTAAGGATTTCTGTATCATCTAGGAAACTGTATTATTCTTTATTCATAACAGCCATAGGTCCCCCGACAGGTTTAAAAACTATAGACGGCATCTGTGAGATTAGGCCTGAAATGTGCAACTAGTTATTAAAATGTGGCTGAGAAATCATTCATGGCATTTTACATACATTCCTCAGCCTTTATAAAAATACATTAACAACAGAAAAATAAATGAATCTCATTTATTTGAAATGTATTCTTGTTAATCCTGTCCTTTGAATGACAAATTTCAGGTTCAGATGGAAAATTTTAAAATATGAATTTCATCCCTCTATCTTTCTTTTCGAATTTTTCAAGTTTCCATTTTCAGCCATGACCTAAGTCTATAATATAGATACACTTTTATGTTCTTAAAATTGATCATAGTTAAGCTCATTTAATCACTTACTTTGTTGATGTGGAAAATCAGGTAGAATCCCTTTCTTCTTAGACTTCCAGGGATTTTACTTAAATCTCTTGTTTCTTCTTCTTATCTTTTGGTCCCAATAGTTACATGGTATAATCTAAAGGATAAATGCAAACTTCCCATAAGTGAAATTTACACCTGATAACCCCAGTGCTACTGTCATTTCCACACCTGGGTTTTAAGTAATTGTGGTGAATACCAGGCAGAAAGACGTTGAACCTAAGAAATTCTCCAAGCTCTTTCAGATGACAGCTCCGATAAGTGACTTGGAAAGCAGGAGATGTGTCAGGCCCTGAAAAAGCGCTGGGCTGGTCCACAGTCTATGTTTGAACCTACTACATCCTGAGTTGCAAGTTGAAGAAGACACTGTATTTTCATTTCCATTTGTTTTCTTCTCTGTTTCTTAGCCAGAAGGCAGGCTTTTCTGCTTTGTTCTTTTTTTGGGGGGGGTGGGGAGGTGTTGGCGGTTTTATTTTGTTAATGTTTCTTTCAAGTGAAATAAATAACTTTAAATAGTTTATTCCTTTAAAATGAAACAGTTTGCTTGTGGAAAATAATCCTCAGTTCAATATAATCAATTAAATCAAGAAGTTATGAAAGGATCCTTAACATTAAAAAGCAATTCCTCTAAAATGTTAGGTCAAGGAGCCATTTGATTATTACGCTGATCATTCCACATAAAATCTTTTTCTTGGTATGGTGAGCACAGTGAAGAGAGATGAATAATGTCCTTTATTCATACATACCTCCCTAATTTTTCCTTCCTTTTTCCATGGCTATCATCTCTCTGAATTTATTTTTCACCTCAAGTGTGAATTATAATTTATTATCTGATGTGTGCCTTATAGAACCAGAGGAAGCCCTGGCAATGCATTCCTAGTCCTAGTTTTTCCTTCACAATTTTGTTACTGTTATTTATTTTTTACTTATTCTCCTCCCAGATGCCAAATACTTCTTTTCCTTTTTGACTTTGAGAGATTGGAACCTTACCATGTACTCTTGGCATTACAGATCAAAATGCAGCAAAACAGCTTTTACTTTGGGCTTTATCAGAAAGCACTTTTTTCCTTGGTTTTTATACAGGTTATATCCAGAGAAGGTTTACATCAGATGAGTTGCTGTATTTTATTTTTTATTTTCACTTAATAAGATATTTGCTTTTCTATTAAGTCACTATACACTTAACTTTCTTTTTTACTTCCCTTGAATCACAACTATGCTAAAGTATTCACCTACTTTTGGTAACTTCCTTACAGACATTATTTAAGCTGTGTTCTATGCTTGTTCTCAGGGCACAGATTTGTGAACAAAAGTTATCGTGGATGTTTTATAGAGGATAGTTAAATGGGATTATCTGCCCATTTGGATTATAATCCAATTGTTGGTCATAAACCATTCTTGGAATCTAGGAAAAGTCCAAATGCAATTCTATAGCTAAAATATGGTGAGCAAAGCTGAAGGGATAAGGTCGGATTTAAACACTGGATGGAGTTGAGGTAATAATCAAGAAATATTGAATTACAGCTCCTTTGAAAATTTAGGAAAAAAAATCATAGTAAAACAAAATAGAATATCACTTTTTATTTATTTTCAAGTGGATTTCATCTTGTATATGGTATGGCACAAAGTCAAAATGTTGCTTTTGAGATATGTTAATTAAAATATTATTAAGCCGGTTATGGAACCCATTCTTTTTCAGATAAAAGGTAAACCTACTGCAATACAAAAACCTCAGAGTGGAGAAAATAGTGAATGCCTGAACTCTATTTCTGAAGTACTTGATATCTGCCAAGGCTTCTCCGCGTGTTGACACTGCTGTGTGCAAGTCACCAGTGGCCTCGTGGAAGCCAAGCCCCAGTGGTCTTTCCATCTGACTGTGTCTCTCGGATGAATTGGATGCTGCCAGCCATTCTCTTAAGCATCTCTCCTGGCTTGGCTTCTGGGCACTGCGTCTCTGCCATGCTTTTTCTTGTCTGTCCTTGAATTTCCTCTTAATCTCTGCACTTTTCTTTGAGGATTTTATGCTTTCAGCTTTTAATCCAAATGAAATAACTCCCAAGCCTTCACTTCTAGACTTAACCCTGGCTTGGAGTTGAGATATCAGTGGCTTTCACACACACCCCCTCACTCCACCCCCCACCCCCCAGTAAGTATTTGGTTAAACTTGCTTATCATTATCAGCTTGGCATTTGGGACTGTTAGATCAGTCCCCAGTTTCCCCAGTCCTACCTGTACCACAACATGTGGTCTATCCTTCATACAGTCCTTAATAGTCCCCAATTGACCTTCATTCATATTCTTTCCTCGTTATGGGATGCCTTTCCTACAACTTTAACTATAGGGATCCTACCGATTCCTCAGACTAGTGATTGCTGTACGTCTTCCTGAAGTCATTTACTTCCACTCATTTAGGTTTAAGCATCTCTGCTTTTTGCTCTCATATATTTGTGGCTTTGGTATATAGCCCATATTTGAATTTTCTTGATATTGCAAGCCAGGGGAGAGTGAGAGTACACCTGATTCATTTTTGTTCTCTTTACCAATGCCTAGGATATAGAAGTTCTCAAAAATGTTGCATTAAATTGTCACATGGGGAAGATGGCTTTAGCTGGCAAAATAGAGATAGGACTTTCAGGTATTGAGAAAACTGTGAAATTGGGTTGTTATTGTTTCAGAGGGGAAAAGGATTATGTGGTGTTGCCTAAGACGATGCTGGAAGTTTGCCCTAATGTATTGCTCCTAATTATAATACTCCTGGTTACGATTTAGTATGTTGTAGTTTGCGGTGTGCTTTCAAATCTTGCCATTTATTGATTAATGCCATCTAACCAAGTGGGAAACTGAGGGAGGGAGAAGCTGGAATACATATGAAAACTATAGAAAAATGAAAACATTGACTTCCTTGGTTTGCTGTACTGATATATCAGAGGTGCTGGGAAGTAATCAGAGCGGCGAGACGATAAACATTAAAGAGAATGGTGTTAGGCTCTAAGGTTATGAGTCAGAAATGGGCAGCTTTACCTTCCATGAGCTGAGTGCACTGCAGCCCGAGTGTGTTCTGAGAGTTGACAGTGCCTTGCGCATTGGCTTCAGCAGGACATCTACCTGTGAGCAGGTGCAGGGCCTGGATATTAACGGGGTAAGGGCGGTTTAAACTTTCAGAAGATCTAACAAAAATATTGATGAACAGGGTTTGTTAGGAGCTGAGCAGAACTGTAGATAACATTGCTGTGTGACACCAAGGTTTATTAACAGTGAGAGGATATTGGACTTCCCTTTATTCTTTTTAATATCCATGTCTCCCTGAGAGATGGGCTATGAAGTGATAATCGAATAATAGCGCTAAGACATTTTTCTATGCTGGGACAAGGATGCACGGGATTTCTGTGAATGTTTGATTTTTACTAATCACTTTTCATTATATCTTAAAAGCCTGGGAACTGTTTTGATGTTTTTTTATTTAATTTTTTTTAATTTTTTTTTCCAGTTATTTTTTGGCCGGGGCCAGGTTTGAACCCATGACCTCCAGTATATGGAGCTGGTGCCCTACTCCTTGAGCCACAGGCACCACCCTCCTTATTTTTGGTCTTCCTTGTATAGGTTAAAAAAAAAAAAAACCCTAAAAAATTCTTTTATCTGAGAATTGGGAAATCCCAATGTGATTTTGTTAAGCACCTAAATGTTATTTTAAGCAGCTCTGAAAAATTATTAAGGTTTGCTATTTCTGTATTCCCAAATCTGTATGGACATGGGACCATGAAGAAATCAGGGAGATTTTTCTCTTTAATGAATTTCTTTGCTTCTAGGCCAGTTCATTACTTGTAAAGCTTGCATTTACCTATTTCTTCCTTCAAAACAAAACATTCCAAAGCGTCCTAGAAACCTTAGCGGAATAGATTTTTCAAACATATTTTTCTGATGTCACCTTTGTCTATCAGCAACTTCAGAAATCCTTTGAAGGAGATAGTTGGATATTTAAAATTATTGTTTTCCTAAATTTTGCAAAGTAATGAAGCAATAGGAGAAAGTGTTTTACTGAAGAATACCGTCTAGTTAATAAGTAGGGGCGGTTAACTCCTCTGTACTTTCCCATAACTGAAGGGGTCTGTACTTTTGGTTGAAAGTGAGTAGGCAAAATTTAGTCCTGCTGTTGTGGTAGCCTTGGTGGCTTTAAAAATCTCTCTATTGCCATTTCATAATCCCTGACATGACTGTCCGGGTCTCCTGTCTGTTAAATGCAAAAATAGAGGAAGAAAATGTATGTTTTGGCTTCATCAGAATGTTCCTTATCAGACTGTATGTAGGAGGGATGGTGTTGAAGACGCCTGGATTTGCCAGCTGCACAGCATGTGTGCAGGGCTGGTTTCCTGTCTGCTAAAGCTGTGTGGTGCCCTTTAAGGATGGGAAGGAGGACATTATTAAGTGTGTCAGGCTCAGTGTTTTCACTTCTGAAAATCAGGGAGCAGAGGGCATGCAAACTTTGCCCAAAGGCTGGACGCAATTTGCATAGAAATGAGCTATGTGTAGTGACACTGAATTTGGTGAACCCATAGCTAACACCAATCACTGAAAAAAACTGAGAGCAACCCCAGGCTGTAGGTGAGCTTGGTTTATGGGGGAAAAGGCTCCTTACCAAGAGACTGTAGTCTGCTAGGGGTCACCTCGAAACACTGATCATGGTTCACGTTTGTTGAACGTGCTGCTAAGTACATTGGCTTCACCTGAGAAAGAAACTGCTCTCCTTTTCATTTGACATAATGGAGGGAACTCATGCTTAGAAAAGTTTAATAAATTACCTAGGCTACAAAAGGTCGCAAGTCAGATAATCAGGAGTTTGACCTAGGCGGTCTGGTGGGAGACCTGAGGCTCCCTCAGTGGTTCCACTGTTTCTCATCTGGCAGGTGAGCACGGTTAGAGTCCCTGTATCTTCCAGGGTGGGAACAGGGTTTCAAAGACTAGGTGACTTTTCCATATTAACACTGTTCCAGTCTGCTTGTTTCTGAGGCCTTCATAAAACCACCTTCATGTATGAGCATTTTAGGGAATGTTTTTAGTAATAATCCAGGGAACATCCAATTTATGCTCTTCCTGTGAAAATAGTTGCAGTCTCTTAAAGAGAAAAAAAGAAAAAGAAAAAAAAAAGAAAAAGGAAAAAAGATACGTATTAGTCTAAGTGACTGCCCCTTTTTGGCTCCATTACAGCCAAAAGGCTGTGATCAGCTCAGTGTTGTAAGGGGAAGTTGTTGAATGACATGGGATGTGGTACTGTCCTGTTAATCCTCATGTTTCTTAATGTATTTGCACTCCTGAAATACCCCTGCTCCAAATGGGGTCTTGACAGCTTTCAATTCTAACGTGGCTTATGTGCAGAAGCTTCCTTTGGGTTAGCCTTAACAAAAATAACTTTTATCAGTTATTAGCTAGTTTGTCTCAGTTGGATTTTTTTTAAAAAGTAATTTATATTTTAGGGGAGAGGGTTAAGAGACCCAGTATGCTTTATTGGATGGTATCCTCAGAAGATTAAAACCCAAGCATAAAATTTCTGAAAAATTTTTTCCTTTTATTTTTAAGGAAAAATAAAAAAAAATCAGAATTGCAGATGAGTCACGGAAATAGGATTCCATTTTCGTTTCACTGATTCTGGAGAAGCGACGGAGAGAGTGAGCTGGTTGTGTTGGACGGAGGCTGCCGTCGGTGGCCTTGCCTGGGCGGCCGCGGCGGCACGATGGGACCTTTGTGCCTGGGTGTGCGCGCGCGGGTGTGCGCGGCGGTGCTGGTGGCTTTCGCCCGAGCCCCCGGGCCTGCTGCAGCCACCACGCGTGCTCAGCGCCCTGGCTGTGGGCGTGTTATCGCAGGAAGTCCTGCGGAAGCACTTGTGTGCGCTGGCTCCCCGTCCCCTCGCGCGTCCCCCGCCGGGGCCGCCGCGCCCGCCGCCGCCTCCCGCGCCGCCCGCGCCGCCCGCCTGGCTCCGCCGCGGGGAGGCTCGCCTGCCGCCCGCCTCTCGGCATCCCCGGCCGCCCTGCCTGCTCCCCACTTCCCAACTCGGTTTCCTCTCGCCGCAAACTCTCTCCCCTCGTCTCTCCCCTTGCTTCCTCTTTGTCACTGCCCCTGCTCGCGGTGACGCTCTGGGTTTCCTCCTGCCAGATCCCAAGATGGGTTTAGCAGCGGTTACTCATCTTCAAATCTTACTATGCATTTGCGATCCTTGTCCTAGCTGTAGAGACAGTTGCCAGTTGAGATAACTAAAGGAGTAGGGTTTTTGCTAATTAATTAGAAAAGTCTTGAAATCAGTCACATACTTTTTCCTATAGAGTTTTCAAGGGGCTGTTGAAGGCATTTCTGATATTTTGAAGTATGTTACACATTGAGTAGAATGCATTCTCAATCAAATCTATGAATAAAATATGAGAAAGTCACGTACACTAAATCAAACTTTATAATGTAATAGTTTTTATGAGCATATAAATCCTTGTTTGGGGGGGGTCAATGCTTCTTTCTATATTTTTGATGTTCAGGGAATTGAAGTTTATGTATTTTTCTTAAATGCTCAGTTTTAACACAGTTGCTGTTTATCACTCCCTATCAAGTTTTTTTCTCCTCTACATTATCACGCTTATTTTAAAATAATTCTCGTTACAGCCATGCTTTTAACATCCTCTGTGTTAATGTTCTTTTTTAAAAGGCCACGTTGGTAACACAGTGTCATGAAATATCAATGTTTTTGTTAGAGCTGTTGGGAAATTCTTAGTACAAGAAATATTTAGCAATGATGGCCATATATTAATTCATGTAATTAATATCCAACTGCTTCATTTTTGCCTTGAAGATTTCAGTGTGCCTAGCAGCAGGTAAGGAAAAATAGTTGACAGTGTCCTTGGATGTCATCATCTTAACTTGTAGATGATAGCATTTAGATATTGCACTTTGATTAAGTTTAAAATTGGAAAAGAAAACAAAATAAGAAGTTGTATATCCTTCCTTTTTAACTTGTAATATTTTAACTTCCCGTATTAACTGCTGTCTGGAGGGAGAGTTTTTCAGTTGATATCATAAGTTGATTTCTTAAGCTGTAATATATAAACTAAAGGTATTTTATGAGAAAAAAGCTGTTGTCCCTGGAATATATGAAATGATTTAGTATAGCGAATCTTTTTAAAGTCTTATGCTTAAAAGAACATCATAAACTTATGATTAAAAATAGTAACAGTACCAAACCAGTCATTAATGAGTACTATTCTGGCCCCAAACTTCTTAACTGAATAATTACCCTATTAAAATGAAGGTACTGAAGACACAGTACCAGAAACACTGGTTCTAATGCACAAACCATAAAGACTTGAGTCTACCATATATTTTTATCACTGTTGCAGGAGCCGTGACTGGAGTATGGGATGTACTTAGTAGCACTTCAATGATCATAAATGTGCATCTCAGTATTTCTTAATCTTTTTGTTTTGTTTTGCTTTTTCTAAAATGTGAGCATTTGGGCATCTTTCTAAGATTATTTGTTCTGCATATACACACAGTACAAATTACAATGAAGAAGATCCAGAGCCATTTGGGTCATGTGATGATCTGGAATAGGCTATGTCCAGCCATGTCTAGAGGTCTGACAGGTCCTACCTGGTGTTTCCTCTCTGTGGTGTGGCTCTGACGGAATAAAATCAGATTTAAAGTTTCTTAAGTTCTCTAGCTCATAGTCCCCCCCACCTGTAGACCGTGAATAATAATACCTGGGCAGGCATTGATTTGGGAGGTGGGGGGATGAATTAAGTTAGGTAAGATACGTAAAACAGGTTCGGTGAGTGCCGAAGGCCTGTGTATTTTTATAATCATCATCATCATTATTCCTAATATTTCTATATCTCATTAACTATGAAAGTGCTTATTAGACTTTTCAAAATGGTGTTTCTAATGCTTTATTTTATCTTTTGTTTTAAAAATTATATTTAGGATATATACGTAATGGGACAAAGTGAGAACTCTGTCAGCTATTGGTGGGAGAAGTGTCATCAGACTGTTCCAAAGGACTAGCTTGACGTTATTCCCTTGACAGAATATAAGGGGATGACCTTAATTTGTTAGTTCTTTTATGTATGAATTTCTATTCTATAAGCTTTAGTGTTTGAGAGTGCTGAATTCAGACCTACACTGAATTGTAAAAATTCTTGAAAGAAGTAGTTTGGGTTTTTTTTTTTTTTTTTTTACGTTGTCCATCTTTGCCTTATTTTAGGGGTTACTAATGACCTATGACATCACTGTAACTTTTTTTTATATTAGTGGTAACACTTCATTTTAATGCATGACTTATAAAAACATGACTTTTAATAGTAAGCTTTTTAACATTAATTTCATGAAATCTCTTCCTCTTCTCCAAAATGAGTCTTACAAAATTCCCCTTCAGAATTAATCACTGTCTCTGTTGTCAAGAGGGTGTGGTAACTTGGTCTGAATTCATCAGACCCTTTCCTGAGGGGTAGTATCTTAGAGATAATGTTTTGTGGTTCTCTGTGGATATTTTAGAACTTTTTTTTTTCCATACGGGGATATATGACACACAATCATAACCACTTTGTTAAGAAACATGATTTTTTTTTTTCTTATTACTGAGGGCACTCAGATTTTTCTCCAGGAGAATAAAGTTAGTGATTTCGTATCCACTGTAGGGTCTTCTCTGTGACACGGTGATTTGATTCTAAGATATCATTCACAAGCACATAGTCTAAACTTTCAAGCTAAGTGTGTGTATATACATGTAGACACATAAAGCCTTCATAGTTATTACTGTACGTGTATAATATATAATAATATATAAGTGGCGTGTATATATGTGTGTGTGTGTGTGTATGTACGCAGGGTTGCCACAAACCTGCAGTTTAATAAATTAAAGGTTTGTGGCAATCCGGCATCCAGCAAATCTGTCACCACCACTTTTCTAACAGCTTGTGTTTACTTTGTTTCTGTGTGTCACCTTTTGGTAATAATCATGGTATTTTAAACTTTTTCATTGTTGTTATATCTGTTGTTAACTATTATAATTGTTTGGGGGGTTCCCTGTGCCAGTACAAGACAGTGAATTTCATGATCAATGTGTGTGGTCTGATCCTCCAACCAACCCTTCTCCCATCTCTCTCGCTCTTCTCAGGCCTTCTTAGTTCCTCAGACACAACAATGTTGAAATTAGGCCAATTAGTAACCCTGCATTGTCCTCTGAGTGTTCAAGTGAAAGGCGATTTGCACATCTCTCACTTTAAATCAAAAATTAGAAATGATTAAACTTAGTGAGGAAGGCCTGTCAAGAGCTGAGACAGGCTGAAAGCTGGGCCTCTTGGAGCAGACAGCCAAGTTGTGAATGCAAAAGTCTCTGTGTGTTACTCCACTAACACAAAAATGGCAAAGGCCTTACTGCCAATATGGGGAAAGTTTTAGTGGTCTGGATAGAAGATCAAGCCAGCCACAACATTCCCCGAGGCCAGAGCTAATCCAGGACAACATTCTAATTCCCTTCAATTCTGTGAAAGCTGAGAGAGGTGAGAAATCTACAGAAGAGAAGTTTGAAGCTACAGAAGTTGGTCATGAAGTCTGAAGAAAGAAGCTGTCGCTGTAACAAAAGTTCAAGGTGAAGCAGCAAGTGCTGATGGAGAAGCTATAGCAAGTTATCTGGGTGATGTACCTAAGATTACCGATGAAGGCAGCTAAACAACACCATTGTAGGCAAAATAGGGTTCTGTGCCATCTAGGACTTTCATAGCTAGAGAGGAGAAGTCAGTGCTTGGTTGTAAACCTTCAAAGGACAGGCTGTCTCTCTTGTTAGGGGCGAATGCAGCTGGTGATTAGAAGTTGAAGGCAAGCTCTTTTACAATCACAAAAATCCTAGGGCCATTAAGAATTAGGTGGAATCTACTCTGTTTGTGTTTTGAAAATGGAACAACAAAGCCTGGATAACTGAACATCTGTTTACGGCCTGGTTTACTGAGTATTTGGAGCCCTCTTTTGGGAATGACTGCTCAGAATAGAAGAGAAAGGATCACCGATCATTGGCGATGCATCTAGTCACCCAAGAGCTCTGATGGAAATGTACAAAGAGATCGATACTGTTTTCATGCCTGTTAACACAGCATCCACTCGGCAGTGTATGGAATAGGGAATTATTTTGAATTTCAAATCTTCTTATTTAAGAAATACATTTTGTAAGATTATAGCTCCCATATATAGTGATTCCTCTCATGAATCTGTGCAAAACCAATTATGTATCTTTTGGGAAAAAAAATCATCATTCTAGGTGGCTCTATGAACATTCAGTAGTCACGGAGGGAGGTCAAAATAGCAACATAACAGGAGTTTGGAAGAAGCGATCCCAGCCCTTATGGCTGAGGGCTATAAGACTTCAGTGGAGGAAGCAGTTGTCAGTGTGATAGAAATAGCACGGTAATTCCAAGTAGAAGATGTGACTGGACTGCTGTGAACTGGAGATAAAAACTCGAACCGATGCACATTTGCTTCTTATAGGTGAATAAAGAAAAGGGTTTCTTGAGATGGAATCTCCTCCTGGTGAGGATTCTGTGAACACTGTAGAAATGACAACGGCAGATTCAGAATATTGACTCAATTTAGTTGATAAAGCAGTGGCCGCCTGTAAGTGGGATTGACTCTGATTTTGAAAGGAGTACTACTGTGGGGGGGGGGGGAAATACTCACCCATATTGCATGTTACAGAGAGATCTTTGCTGAAAGGAAGGATCAATTTCTGTGGTAAACTTTATTGTTGTCTTATTTTAAGAAATTGACACAGCCATCCCAGCGTTCAGCAAACACCACATTGATTATCATCAGCCATCATCCTGGAGGCAAAAGATGATAATTACGGCATATTAGCATTTTTTAGCAAGAAAGAATTTTTTAAAATGAAGGTACTTTGACGATCTTAGACATAATGCTATTCACATTTAATAGACTCTACTATAGGGTAGATATAACTTCATTATGCCATGAGAAACTAAAAAATTGTGTTACTTGCTTTATTGCGATATTTGCTTTGTTACGGTGGTCATGAACCAAACTGGTCACATCTCTGTGGTAACTGTGTATATTTTTTTCCTTTAATGATACTTCTAATGCTTTTAAAATCCAAAATAAAAACATTAACAAAATATCTGTCTAAGATATATCAGAATGATTAATATTAATGTACATATTTAAGTTTTGGTGCTCAAAGAGCTTTTTTAGCAGTGTTAGAATTGTCATTTTATGTTCCATGAGAAATTATTATGAACTTTTGTTTTATTTGATAGAAAGGTATCCCTCGCTGAGAATGTTAATTCTGAATTTTTGTTGGCAAGTACTGCTCTCAGATTTTGCTTGAATTACAGAGTTCACAAGTTTCATAATTAGAGTCTTTCATTATTCGAGTGTATTGATGAGATAGCTAGAATTTCTGTTTTCAATAATGGGGGAGATTTTTGAAATCATTCAAGAATTTCCAAAATAAGACTCTCAGAGGGCCTGAGTGACACCACTTCTCTGAAAACTTCCTAGTCATTTAGACATAGTTCCCTATTTCTAAATCAGCAATAAATGAGTCAGTAGGTTCCTATGTATATCTGTATTTTTTTTTCAAATTTTTTTATGGTTTGGGATTCATTGAGGGTATTTACACTATAGAATAAAAAAATTAGGTTACACTGATTACATTTGTTAGGTAAAGTCCTTAGCATACTTATCATAACTAATCATTTGAAATGTTATAGGTCCAGGGCAAGAAAGATTTTATTACTCCTATGCAGAAGAAGAAATATTATGTAGCCATAAAATAGACTGGACAGACATCTCAGAGCTAACTTGATAAATGCCTGTTCTAGAGTTAATCTTCCATCCCCTCCTTGAATTCTTCTGGTGTTACAGATGTCACAATTTCCCAAACTTATGTTGAGCACCAATAATCGAGATGAAGTTCTTTCTCATATTATTCTGAAATCTATTTCTCACTGACTGAGTCAGATTTTGCCTCCAGAACCTCACACCACACCTTTGCTGTATTTATTTTTATACTATATTTATGATTATAATGTGTGCATATAGCACTTGTTAATTATATAGATAGATAGATAGATAGATAGATAGATATAAAGAAAACATATTGTTTAGACTTTGGAAATTAGAAAAACTGAAAATGGAGCTTTTCCTTTTCACATCACAGTTGTTTTTTAATACAGATTTTTAGAAACTGAAGCCATTTCTATATGCTGGTAATTCGATAACCCATTTTCAGGTACATTCGCTGAGCTCATTGTACTTGCATGTGCCCCTCATGAAAGGCATGCGATGGTATAGATTGAACATATGATCTGTGATTGGTCTCTTCAGAGACCCTGCTGCCCCTTTTGGGCAGACTTTAACCCGGCACCCACTAGTATATTTGCTAAAATGGAGTTTTCCAGAATTGAAATGATGTCATATTTGAAAGCGATGCCAAGAAACAATGTGGCAGTTTCTAAATTTTGTGAAGCTAAAATCCCTGGTTACAAGAAAGAGTACATGTCACAGATGAGTAGTTAGTAATGACTTCAGTTTAGCAGGAAAAGAGCAATTCCCATATGCTGATTCTGGTCTCCTAACAAAGAATGTTATAGAAAGATTGCACAGTATTTAACAAGCTGTGAGTTAATGTGACAGTGTCGGTGTATCTAGTTCCAGAAGGATAATCACTTTACCATATTTCTTCAAAAATATTTTAAGTTATATTACAAAACAGAAAACTCGCCACAGATGAATCCAGACTGTTCCCCACTGCACCTCCCCACCCTCGAGTTAGGCAGAAAGATCAAAACTCAATCAAATCATTGAATTGCTCCAGAATGCCAGCTCCTAAATACTTGGATAAATAACTAAGTCTCATCGTTAGACTCTACACTTTAGAACCTTGCCTCCAACGTAAGGGAAAGTGGGAATCACCTTGAGCGTTACTTCTCAAATCTTAGATATCCACAACTTATTTTTCAATGTATGACTTTACGCTTTCACTTAATTTTAACATAAGACTATGTCCTCCAACATTTTTTGGCACTTCAGGAATTAAGAAAATGAAGTAACGTATTGCTTTGTATTCCTTGAAACACACATTGGAGATAGACGTTGGTACTAGGGATCTGTTTGCCATCAACAATTTATTTCCAAGGCTTTTCCCAGAGACCTGGTCACTTGGGCATGTTCATATTAGCACTATGATTGTCTGCTTCTATGAACTCCAGCAAAACTGGCTGATACAAATTTGAATAGTAGACCTGATTCTGCCTCTTTGAAAGCTGAGCACCTTAGCTTGTCATTTGCTATTTGCAAAGGTTCTTAAAGACAGGCATGGGGAGCAATTGTGGAGCGGGCAGAGGATATTATTTTTCTGTGATGTAGAAAAAATGAATATGCTCCATCATGGAGAACCTTTTTCAAAGTTAGAGCATGTTGTTTTATCATTCCAGTAGCAAACCTATCTCTTTTTCTAATGAACATGTGTAGCTGTATATTAGGAGAGGCCTAATTCAGGTAGAAGGAGGCACATAAAATGAATAACTCAGCAGAAGGAATTTCTATACAATGTCTTTTATAAAAAATATCTTTTCCTTTGAAAGCAATTACAAAGTTGGTAATTAAATTATTTTTTAGTTTTTTTCTATTGATTAAAGCATTTTATAGAAGCAGATTATGGAATTAAGGAATTAATGATGCTACAGAAGTGTGGATGACCGCCACTGAAAGCAACTGTACGAACACTGTACTGTCAACATACAGGTTAATATGGGCTGCTTTAAGAAGTTAAGCCTGGGTGGCGCCTGTGGCTCAAAGGGGTAGGGCGCCAGACCCGTATACCGGGGGTGGCGGGTTCAAACCTAGCCCTGGCCAAAAACTGCAATAAATAAATAAATAAATAAAATAAAGAAGTTAAGCTCTTTCAGTTTGTCCAAAGAGACCTTGCTCTTATAATGAGTGCTTACTTCACGAAACAGTGTGGGCAACAGACATTTCACTGCCGCTATCTGTAGTGCAAACATTTATTTAAAACATGAAAATCAGTGACTTTTTTATGAGGCTGAAAACAGGAGGAAGATAGTCAAATTTTCTTTTTCTTTTTTCCTTCTACCCAAAAATGTCTGGTCATTTTCTTTTTTAATCATGTAATGATTGAATTTATCTAGGCAAGAAGTACCTTTTCCTTCCAGTGGATTCTGGTCTATTCTTTCACTATATAGAAAGTGGCCGCGTGGTGAGCTACTGGGAGCTTATAGTCCAGTGGTGGGTGGGTAGGGAGTGGGAAGTATACCAAAAATTGTGGCACATTGCCTTTTACAAGCTATTCCAGTATATATTATCTTATTCATTTAACTTGTATTTTCTTCTTTTTGAAAATAGTTTTGTAAAATAGACAAGTTGTACACATTACTGTAGGAATTAAGACAATACGTATGAACTGAAAGAAGAAGGTAAAAACCTGGCCCAAACCACACTATTGATTTTGGTTAACGTGCTGGCATAAATCATCGAATCTCTGTGCTTCTTGGGTGTGTGCATAACTGCGTGCATTTCTCCATCCTCTCCAACCCTGGAAAATAGGCAGTTTTGCCAGGAATTGCTTTGGGAAGTACAAGGAGATCTCTGCCCACACCTTTTTTGAAAGGCCTATTCTTACCTCAAACTTGAGAACAATGTCGTATTTTGGCCAAAAAGCAGTGCTGGCTTAGGCCTAAAGGCAACTTCATACTTGAACACAGATTCACAAGTCCACATGTTTTACCGATGGTGCTCCTGTCTTCAAGCTCTCCACTACAGAGCCCGAGAGGGATTGTTTTGGAATGGACACAGAGAGGACTAACGGTGCCCTGGCTTTGCAGTGCTGCTTCTTCAAGAACAAATTCTATCTGAATGGAGAGCCACTGGGAGACTTGAATCCTTACCAGGGAGTACTGGTCTCAAGTAGAATTTTTAGGTGAAATTTTTTGCCCCTTATCTGAGGTCTGCCAAGTCTTCCCTGTACAGATCTGACTTGAAATAAACAAGTGTGTTGTGTTGAGGCCTTCCTTGCTAGTATTCTAACTACTGGTTTAGGGATTATCATACACTCTTTTACTAAGTTCTGAGTGACCCCCTAAAGGGAATAGAGAGATCTGGGTTCATTTTGGAGACCTACTTTTATGCTTTTAAAATTATTTTTGAAAATTTTATAAAACACTTCACCTGTAGGAACTTGAGTTGGAATGGATTCAGCATAGACAAGGATAGGATAAAACACTAGGTGAGATCAGGCAGTCAACAGAGACAAACAGATGGGTGTCAGAGAGCTAAGTTAGTTGATTAACTCTATTTTTGTCTTTTCAATAAGTTGTTCTAAGGTTATTCTCTAGGCTTCAGTAACTTTGATAAATACATCCAATAAACATTTATTATGTAGTACCTGCTCATTTACAAGTATTGTACTAAGACGTGAGAATATCAATATGAATGACAATGGAAGGACGTTATTCAGGCAGGAATACAGATAAACAGATCAATAAAATAGTGATAATCATAAATCCAAATTAACGCTATCAAGACTATATCGTAGCACACAAATGGCCAAACAGTCCAATATCATTAATGTCTTGCCAATATCTATCAGTCGCTCCATCTTTTCATCTAAATCTGTACGATACTCTGAGGTACTTAATTCTACTTTCTTTTACGATCAGAGTAGAATTTTTTTGGAAGTGCGTAAAATATTTCCTTATTTTTCACCTAATTTCTCCTGTTTTAGACACTTCAAATAGGTTTCTGTTTTGTGCAAGTGGTCCAGCCTCATCAAAGAGGATTCGAGATTCTGTTTGAATAACCTTTGCAACCACATCTTCCCTGTGACCCATTTGTTTTAAACGCAGATTCTCCCCGGTTTCTTGGCATGTGGTCATCCTGTTAGCAGCCATTTGTTTCTCTTACTCTGGTTTACTGGGATTCCCCTTTCCTCTGCAGCTGTGCAATTTCTTATTCATTCCTCAGGATCTTCTTTGCTCTCATCTCTTAAGTGTTTTTACTGCTACTGACCACGTTGGTTATTTTGTTATGAATGAACGAAATGATAAGAATAATAATTGTCAATCGCTTCTCGGCCTTTTGGCTAAGATCAAGTGAAGAATAATAATTGTCATAGAAGAGTAGTGAACATTTAGTACTTATTGTTGGCTTTCAGGGCGTTTATTGTGCACGTGGCTCATTTGGGTGCTAGATTCTGTCTTGTCCTATAGTATCAGTGAGATGTTACTGTGAGCCTTGTTTCTTTGACATAGGTAGTAGCTTCCGAGAGAGCATAATTTTCTCTTAAAATTTTAACATGTTGTGCGTCAATAAATACGTGGTGTATGAGTGAATACATTTCTTGGAAATTTTAGAAGTATGGAATACCTTGCCCACAAGGAGAGTGTGTGTTTGACATTTCATGTTACTTTGGTACTTTATTTTCCAACCCAATGGGCAAGAGTGTTTTTTTAAGCCATAAATACCTCTGCATTCATGGCGTAGTAAACAAGAATTTTACTGGGAATTAATTGTGTCCTCTTGTGCTTTACAGGGGGACTACTAAGCATTTAGGAAGAGATCAATTTAAAATAACATATATATGCACAGATACAGTCATATGTACATATATGAAATATAATGATTATATTTGCATGGCTACATTTAATCCCTTAAGATAAAAATATAGGATTATCGGCACTATCTTATCAGGCATAAAAAAATTACATTAAAATCAGAGACATTGTTTTTAATTTTAAATTATCTTTCTTCCATTTTAGTAATGCTTTTCACTTTCAGTAATGCCTTTCAATTATGTAGAAATCTATTCATAATTGAGTAGTGAACACTTCCTGTGAAAATTTCATCTAAAGTTTCATGAATTATATATATTACAAATTGTTGCCTAATATTCTTAAGACAATTTTTATGGAATTTACATTTTAATCTTTTATTTCGTAGAATTGAAAAATTTAAACAAACACCACTGCAGTTGCTAATAACACCAAACCTCATTCAGTTCCCTAAAGAAGCCTTTTGACGTGGGCTTTTTCTTCTGTAGGAATCATTCAGTCCTCCCTTGTCCTCTGGCCACCCTCTGCTGTCCTTCAGTTATATCCTGCATCCCATCCCCGACCCGACTCCTCCTGTTCTAACACGCTTGGGGCAGGTACCACCCTTCCCTGTTTGGGTTTCTTATCTCTAAGTTCAGAGGAGAAGTTTCTTGTCTGTCTTGTTCACAGTTGTATCTAAGGATACAGTCTATGCCTCACACAAAATTGTCCCTCCAAAACTAGGTTGAGTGAGTACACATGACGCTAATTCAGTGGCGATTACAGGCATCAGTAATAGCACCTGCTCGGTTTTGTAATATTTGCACACAGAATAGGCTTTCATGCTCAACAGGTACTGATGCTGACAGAACACTTCACCTTGGTTTCTGGAAAAAAATCCTGATATCTGCTTGTTGGGGGAACCATTTGCAATTTTTTTTCATGAAAGGGATGTGATAGATGCACAAATGGATAAAGAAAGAGGCATTTTGACATGACTGAATTTATTTTAACTGTAAGTTATTTCAACCAACACTGAAGCAGTCTTTTTCCAAGTAGCCTTTTTGGTCATCAGAAAGTATTCTTGGACGGTGTTATCTTTTAACTTAGTGAGTGCTATCTAAAGTATTTCTTTCTTTCTTTTGGTACCATTCATACCCTCTTCTACGGGTGTTACCTGTGAAAAGATATGAATGGTACCAACTATTCATCTATTCTTTTAGCACATTTGGGCCATATGGTGATACATAGTACCTTGTGGAGAATTCCACTTTTATTTCAATAAACCAGGGCAGGATATTTTTGGGCCTACAACATGTTTTTTTTCCTCCTGTCCTCCTCTTCCTTCTCTTGGCCTTCTCCTTTCTTTTTTTCCCCTTCTTTTTTTTCTTTAAACTCAGAAGATGGTAAACAATAGGCTATAATTTTCTTTTGTCACGACTTCCATAATATCTTACTTTAAAAAGTAAAAAATAGGTTTTATGTCAACATTAAAACAGGTCATTCTTGTTATAAGAAGAAACGTACTGTATTCTACCCTCATAGTATATTAACTCTTTAATGAAGCGTTTTCTATAGTGGTGTTTTATCTTCTAGATGGCATCCTGGTTTGTAGGCTCAATAGACAGGGCAGAGATGATGCTGGTGATAATATTACTAGCTACCAAGGCTGAATTTCTTGTGAACTCCGTGTTAATTTTCTTTTGATGCAATCAAGTAAAACTATCATCATGAAATGTTGTTTTAAAAGTTCAAAAGAATAATGGAAGTGGTTAATTTTGGTATATGGGCTGCTGCGGTGAGCACGGAAGTGGTTAAATAATTCTGCAGAGTACTAGTCTTTCCTAGGCACCGTGTTGCTCCTTTCACAAGCATCTCTTTCCATCCATATGGAGGCCTATTGCCTGGGCTCAGCAGTAAAACATACAGAGCATCATTAATGCATTGACTTCTAGGACTTATAAAGCTCTCGTTAGTGTGGGATTGGCCAACTAATTCTTACTCTGCTGAAACCAAACATTCTCAGGCTTGTTTAGGTGAATAATTTAGGGCTTGTTAAGGAACTCCATGGAACAATGTTAAATTATAGTATCATTAAAACCTGGGGGAAGTTATAGATGATAAAATGTGACTGTATTGTATGTCTGCTTTATCCACAAGTGTCACATGAAATGGTTTTAAAGAATCATTATTTTCAAGTTTTCCTGTTAACATTCACCTGCTGCCTGTTTGTTCTTCTCTTTTATTTATTCATTTTGGGGAGGTCAGTTGCTGGGGCACATTAGAAGTCATTTGATAATAGCAGCCAAAGTCTTAAAATAGAATGTTACCTATTAACTTGTCTTTTTGGTACAAAATGAGGAACCACCTCTCATCATTCTATTTGTGATGGCATAAAGTATTACAGATTTATTACTTTATTACTTCATTTAAACACATTATTTAAATAATTTATTACTTTATTTAAACACATTATTTATTCAACCTAATAAGAATAGTCCAAATTTAGATACATGAATTCTCTGAAAAAGTCACAGTATTGTTTTATTGAGTATTTTCATCCATTCCATCTAGTCTTCAGAGGTAAGCAGGTTATCTTAACCCCCTTTCAGTTCCAGATTTCTCATCTGTCAGATGTGACTACTAGGTAACTTGGAGGCTTTTGGTGAGGACTGAATGGGGAAATGGTGAGCCAATCAGAAAACAGCTGGTGCTTAATAGGCATTCACCAAATATTAGTTCGCTTCCAACTTTACTCAGTCTCTGTGATGTAATTTAGGGAGTGTATCCTTATGATAATACATTTAATAACTACAGGTGTGTGTCTGTGCTACATACCTGTCACCATCACCACCAGAATCAGACACCCCTTCCACCACCGCCACCATTGCCACCAGAATCAGACACCCCTTCCACCACCACCACCACCATCGCCACCAGAATCAGACACCCTTCCACCACCGCCACCATCGCCACCAGAATCAGACACCCCTTCCACCACCACCACCATCGCCACCAGAATCAGACACCCCTTCCACCACCACCACCACCATCGCCACCAGAATCAGACACCCCTTCCACCACCACCACCATCGCCACCAGAATCAGACACCCCTTCCACCACCACCACCATCGCCACCAGAATCAGACAGTGCTTTTCTGTTTCTGTGTCTCTGCTTATCTGTCTACTTTTCTTTCTGCTCTTGTTTTTGTCCTTCAACCTCTTTTGAGACCTTTCACCCTTGCAAATCTCTTTTGTCCTATTTTCTTCTGGGTTAATTTCTCTTCTCTTCCTTCTTTAATCACCTTTTTGGCTGCTTTGGCACACACTGGCTCACTCTGCCCTGCAATTCAGCCTGAAGAGGCAACACATTCCCATCACTGGGTGGCTTGGTTTGTTCAGCACAATACAGCGGTCGGAAGGCTTCTTCTAGAAGTCCACACTCTCCACAGAACAACTGCTGTTTTACTGAAAAACCCGTAAATCCTTCCTGAGGCAGCCGTATACAGGGAAAGTGAGAATTATAGCAAAATGTATCCTTATTCAAAAAATACTCATTACAAAATTTTATAGAATGTTTATAAAATATTCTCTCTGTGTTGTAAAAGTTTGTGAATTACAAAATATTGAACTAAGCTGTGATGCACTGGCACATTTTTGAGTATATGTTGTATTATCACTCATTAAAATCAAATGCTTTCAGATGGCACAGATAGAAGAAATAAAAAGACAGGATCCAGTCTAGAAAAAAAAAGGAAAAAGCACACCCATACATGCACACATACAAACAAGTGTGCATGTGGACAGTAGCTGAAAAGGGCTCACATCTTAAGTCTGTAGCTCCATGAGTTATCAGGAAATAAATAAACCTGCGTGACTCTTGCTCATATCAAGAGTACAACGTTGTCAACGTTCTAAAAGCCCTTTATGCCTCCTCCTGTTTTCTGTTTTTCTCCCCTCGGAATCAATCACTGCTCAGACTGCTAACCCCTCAGATTAGTTTTGTTCTTGGACATTTTTTTTTTTTTTGAAACAGAGTCTCACTTTGTCACCCTTGTTAGAGTGCTATGGTGTCGCAGCTCACAACAACCTCAAACTCTTGGGCTTAAGCGATTCTCTTGCCTCAGCATCTCAAGTAGCTGGGACTACAAGTGCCTGCCACAACGCCTGGCTATTTTTTTGTTTCAGTTGTCATTGTTCAGCTGGCCTGGCCTGGGTTCAAACCTGCCAGCCTCAGTGTATGTGGCTGGTGCCGTAAGCACTGTGCTTGTTCTTGAACTTTATGCGTATTAAAGTATGACTTAGGTATGCATTAAAATTGTGTATTCTTTTGTGTCTGGTTTCACACACTCAGCGTCATGTTGGTGAGATGACTCGTGTTGTACATAGTTTATATTATAGCATAAAACTCTGTATATGACCAAGTATTCCATTGAATAGTCATATGCCACAGATTTTTTAAAAGTCTACTGTAATGTTGATGTAGATTTAGATCGTTCCCATTTGGGTAGTTCAGATAATGATGTCATGAGCATTGATGTGTGTGTGTGTGTGTGTGTGTGTGTGTATCTTAAACTTCTGATTTTGTATCTTTATAGAAGTTTTAAATTGCCAGGACTCTGACCCCACTGTTTGAAGCTCTTCTGTATTTTTTCAAGTTCTAGGCTATTCTTTCAAAGATAAACTTTCATTTATTTTTACATATTATGTTACTCGCATGGAATATTTGGAATTTTGGAATGCTAGAGAATGCATAGTGAAAAAATTTATAAATAAAAATTATACAGAAGGTGCCCAAAACTGCATATCCATTTTGACAAAGGAAAAAATTGTATTAAAATTATAATACTCAAAATAACCTTTGTTACTGTGCACTGTATCTTGAATCCCTTGTAATTCAAGACATCAAATGTGACTTGAGTATTACAATTTTAATAGTTTTTTATCTTAAAGTGTCATACAGTTTTGGCACACTCTGTATCTAAATGCATATATTCATAGTATTATATACTTAATAAACATACATGTAATAGATGTATAGAATGTAAATAATGTAAAACACATGTATAGAATGTAAATAATCCTGCAGATATACTAACATATCAAAGTTCATTTTACTGCTACCATACATTATTATAGAATTACCAATAAATAGAAAGTGCACTAATTTTTAAAAGAACTTTCCTCTAACTATGTAATCAGTCCACATATATTTCTGATGTGTAAAGTTATATAGACATTTATAGAACCCAAATCAAACTTAGAGGGTTGTGATTCATGGTTTTATAAAAGAAAGTTAATAATTCTTATTTTCATGACT
Organism: Otolemur garnettii; assembly: GCF_000181295.1. Lineage (NCBI taxonomy): Eukaryota > Metazoa > Chordata > Mammalia > Primates > Galagidae > Otolemur > Otolemur garnettii. The sequence goes on from NW_003852399.1 coordinate 13,636,961, forward strand.
TGTGCCTTTATTGCTCTATGCCCATAGATGTAGAGCTATGATGTCTGATTATTTTTCAGCCTGAATAAAGATAACAATTAATGCCCTGGTAACCTGTGTGTATTGCTTTGGTTTCTTATTATTTTAGGGAGACTTTGCCTTACGCTAGCTTTCATTATCACACTATTTCAGGTCAAGAGACTCAGGCCTTCCCTTTAAGAGATAAGCAACATCAGAAATTTCTCAGTGTATTAACACCCCTCCATCAAATGAGCACTTTTGTGAGCGCATACTCTGTCTTCAGCATGTGTCACGATGGGGAGGGACATTTTAATATCATCTGCCTTTTTAAAAACTTGCATGTGCCTGTGGCCAGTATGTCAGTATGCTGTAATTTCCCTGCAAGAGTCATTATCAGAGTGTGCCAGGGCCGAAGATGGAAATGTCTCCTGCCCTCAGAACACGGTCCTTGGCAAAGGCTTCAGAATTGTTGATGACATGTAGGTACTTACATATCTTGATAATTACATATCAATATTATCATTTAAGATTAATGTGAGGGTACAAATGGTTAGGTTAAATTGTTTGCATTCATATTTTGATTAATATACATATGAATGAATGTATGTTAATGTATCCTGAATTAACAATACTATTAATAATAGTATTTTATGGTTGGGAGGACTTTACCCTGATGAGGGCGCTAAAACATCAACTTACAATTACAATGTGGTGTGGCAAGTATCTTAAAAGGGATGTATCTAAAATGCCTCATGGTAGTGGAGAAGGCTAACATACGCTTACAAAAATTGTAGAGGGCTTTGTGGACATGAGTCTATTTTAGAGGTTAGTATAGTTTGGTAATCTAGGTGATGGACGAGGTGTGATGAGGCCGATCCAAATGTTCGCTTAAGCCAGTAGTCCTGGAGGATGCTGGGAAGATTATATACACACTGGAAAGAACTGTAGGGCCCGGGCGGTGCCTGTGACTCAAAGGAGTAGGGTGCTGGCCCCATATACTGGAGGTGGTGGGTTCAAACCCAGCCCCGGTCAAAAACTGCAAACAACAACAACAACAACAAATAACTGTAGTGCCAAACAGGTGTGCTTGACAGTAGACCTTGTACAGTTGTGTCATGTAGATTGTGTTCTCTTGTAAATTTATAAAATAGTATCACTTTGGGGCGGCGCCTGTGGCTCAAAAGGGTAATGCGCGGTCCCACATGCTGGAGGTGGCAGGTTCAAACCCAGCTCCGGCCAAAAAAAAAAAAACAAGAAAAGAAAATACTATCACTTTTATGCATTGCTTAACTGCTGTTTATAAAACACTTGAGAGTTTAAGAGAAATGTAATGGGAAACCAAGAGGTTCCTGATGCCTTAGACTCCTTACATCTCAGCTGGTCCATGTGCCAGGTCCACGCCTGGGCAAGTGATTGAAGTCTTCAGGACTCAGTTACATCCTCTGTAAAATGTGGATGCTAATAGTACTTATTCAAAAGACTGTTAATTAAAATTAAAATGGAATGAGATAATGGTCTCTTGGCACAGTGCCTGCCTCGTTGTAACAATAACATTATGTATTTTCATTACTGACTAAAAATTCAGGTTAGAATTACATCAACATTGAAAATTGTGGGTCTTAAAAATGCCTTGGTTCTGACTTTTGGTGTTTTTCAACATTCAGTTAGATTTTGGGAAACTATTTGTAAACCATCTAAATCTGAAATTATATATGTGTGTGTGTGTGTGTATACATATATATGTGTGTATGTTTCCTTACTCTGTTATTTCAGATGTCCACAAGAAGATTGATGGAGAAAAGAAATTGCTAATTGGGGTGCAGGTGGTGAAATTCATTTCTAAAAGTGTGTGTATGTGTAAATCTCTGTGTGTGTTTAGGTGAATTATTAAGTTTGTATTGAACTTGAAAGTGAAGATTGACAAAATACTTAAGGAGCCTTACTTCTGTAAGTGTTCCACGCATAGCTATCAAATCGTTATTCTTTTTCTAATACGTTACTGTGTAAAGTAGAATCTGTGAAGGCCCAGAAGAAACCTCACCACCATGCCTGGCTTTGCATTTAACACTGATTTAAGATTAAGTCCCCATTTCAGATTTATTTTGTCATCTACCTAGCCTCTTTTCTTATTTTACATTTTTCTAATCTTTTATTTTAATCCTTGAGGTTGAGGGGAATACAGGAACCATAAAAAAAAGTCCAAAAGCCCATAAAGCTGTGGGATCTGCCTGGGATTTGCACGGGGGAGATAGGGAGTCCACTCTGTGCACACATAATTTTTCTTTTCTGCCTCACCCAGATGCATGAACCGAGGTAGTAGTAAGCTATTCTGGACAGGGGCACAGTCGTAGATTGTGTCTGTACCAGGCACATATTAATATATGTGTGTCCAGGTATTGGTTTTCTGCCCTTCATTATAGATATGGATCAATCTGAGGTCACCGACTAAGTAGAGTTGGAAGAAAGGGATTTATTAATAACCAAGGAGAAACATGTGCACTATACAGATTCTCTTGGGTATTTGCAAGCATTTGAGAGCTACTGATTGTAACTGATCACTGCAGTTGGACAGCATTAGAATCAACAACTGGAAAAAGGTTAGAGCTTCTTTATGCCCTGATATCCATATAATCTGTTTAGCTTGGAGGTAACATTGGCCTTATACCCGTATACATTTATGAATGTATTATTTGGACATCTGGGATTTTATTGTTTTTGATAAGCAACTTCTGCCTTTTTAAAACAATGTTTTATCTGTAATTATTCTTATCATTACGCATTCTTTTAAAAAAGTTCTATTTCTCAAGTTTAGGGCTGACACAACCCAATCTTCTTTTAATGTTTTTTAACTATTCTAGGCAAAAAAGAGACCTGAAAAAACAAAAGTAAACCTTTCTGAACAGTCCACTTCAGACAAGTCGTCTTAGTTTTCTTGCCAATTTAATGAGGGAATATATATTTTTTAAATAGTGCCCATTTAAATAGTGCTTTAAAGTCTTGGTTATATTTCTCCCTTGCACAATACTATCCTGGAGTGGCATCTCCAGCTGTATTCAGCAGAACATTAGTTTTGTTGGTTAAATGGCATTATGTAACCTAAAGCCAAATGAGATTGGGAAGTTTCAGTCCCAACTGAACTGGCTCCACCCTCTTCAGTCCCCAGGACTTCTTAGAGCTGGGCTTGCTAACGTTGAGTGTGGATTTCTGGGAGGTATATAAAGAATATAACTTCTACTAAACTTAATTTGACTAAGGAACCTTCTTTTATTCATTTATTTTTGAAGTTAATATCATTGGGAGAATGTAGGGAATATTCTCTTGTACTTCTGGGCATTTGTGTTTAAACTGTTCCCATATTCAGACATCAGGTAGAGCTTAGCTTAACTGGGGCTGAACAGAGACAGAATGTTCTGAAATATCCTAATAGATTTAAAAAAAAATGTTCTGACTGCTGGTGCTTTCTAAGCCTATTACTTGTCCAAATTATGAATAGATTCTCTATGTAGTTTTCTATGCATAAAACGTGTCATCCTGGAAGACACGCGAAAGTGGTCCTGGCTATCCCACTACCAGAAGTTGCTTTCAAGTATAGATTTTTTTTTAAAAAAGATCAGTTTTCTTTGGTAAATTTCAAAGTGCTTAAGAAAAGTGAAAAATGACTTCATATGTGTGTTTGTATATGTTTATAATTTGTTTTTATCAGAAGAAAAAATGATACTAAATGGGTTAAATTGAACAGTTGGCATGAAATAGGGTGGTGTATAAACAAAATTTCCTTTTCATAGTGTGTTTATGGCATAGTAGGAAAGACAGTTCTCAACATCAGCCCCATTTATTAATTTAAATGGAATTTAAAAAATACATACCAAGATGCCTGGCCTGGTGGGACTGGCATATATTGATACTCTGAATGTATTTCTAAATCCCTTTTGTTGCGTGAATGCCTTGGCTGACTCACGGGGGTGGTTATGCCTTAACTGGTGAGTGCGCCACAGTTTGATCCTTAGTTCATTGGAGGGTGAGCACAGTGGTTTGTGAGTTACTTCCTAGTTTCGTGAGGAAGAACTGTTGCACACAAAGACACAAGTTTACTTCCCTTCATTTTGGAGCCACACAAACACACACGCACACGCAGAGCGCATTACCAATATGAGCTTTCAGTATATCTTCACATTTGTTTTAATCTCATATTCAGGTTGGCACTCTTAGTAATAGTGAAACATTTTGCCTAATACACTTGGCTTACTCTAATGACAGTGAGTATTCTAAGTGAAGTATGTTATCTTCATGGTAAGTATCTATTAGATTCATTATACTGGGTTTGTTAATTTACCAAATGGATTTGCAGTGATTGACACACAAATATCTTACAAGAGAACTGAGCCAATTATATTGGTGGAATGAGTTAATGGAGTTTTTTTTTTCCTTTCTCGTTTACTTTCTTTTTCTTTTTTGAGATAGAGTTTCACTCTGTTGTCCAGACTAGAGTGCCATGGGTCAGCCTGTCTCACAGCGACCTCAAATTCCTGTGTTCAAGTGATCCTCCTGCTTCAGCCTCCCTCAGTAGCTGGAACTATAGGCACCCTCCACAACACTCTGCTAATTTTTACTATTTTTAGAGAAGGGGTCTTGCTCTTGTTCAGGCTGGTTTTAAATTCCTGAGCTCAAGGGATCTTCCTGTCTCCCCATCTACAAGAATGAGCCACCAAGCCTGGCCAGATTAGAAAATAGATAAGAACAGTGACACCAATACATAAAAGTTATACTGCCTTTAGTCCACAAAGATTTTTTTTTTAGCAAATTCTGGGGAGATAGTCCAGGGCATTCCTGCAAAGCATAGTGCTCACTATTTTTTTTTTTTTAATCAGTGAAAATCTAATTTATATGCAATAGAATCTCAATTCACATCAGAACCATCAAGATAAATAGATGCATTTATACTCTTCTAGAACTTAAGTGTTATGCTTGGCTGTTTGCCCAGGGATAGGTTGAAATAGGTTGAAATATTCTAAGTTTGACAAAGAAGTAAAAGGTGAAGCTGAGACTGGGCCCATGTGCAAATTTAAAGTCAGATTGGCCTGTTTGAATCAACAGTTGTCATTGTAGATATTTTCTTTTCTTTTTTTTTTTTTTTTTTTGAGAGGAAAGTGAAAGGAAAAACATGAAGTGGGGGGAGGAATGGTAACGTGTCTTAATTTGCCTAGTGAAATTGTGATCTTATTCAAATCAGAATTTTTAATACATTTGTCTCTCAACCGATTGTGAAAGAAAAAACACTCAGTTCCCCTTTCCAGTAGATACCCTGTGATGTATCCTTGCTGCATTTGTCACTCCAGTTAGTGCACTAGGGCCTGCTCCCTTACCGCGAGATACATCCTGCAGTGTCATTTACACTTCTAGTATAAAGTCTTGGAAGGACAAGGTTTGTGATTTTCTGATAAAAGTCAAATGGTTCATGAAATTCTTTTTCTCACATGCACATGGATAGATGAAGACTCATTTTGGCAAATAGGACGTTATTACCGACCACCCTATCTCCTTTTACCAAGACAGGGGCATTTGAAATGAGAGATTTAAAATATAGACAGCATAGCATGATGAAATAAAAGCCTGTGTGTTTGGGCCGGCATCAAAACTCTTTGAAATCGGATATCTAAATAGTGTGCATTTTATCTCAGAGAGGCTTGGGTGAGTTCTGAGGTCCAGATGACTATTAATGTGCTTTGTGCTCTGAAGCATATGTTAATAGAAGTGATCATTTTGGATTAATTTGATGTGAATTAATAAGAGATTTATTTGATGGGAGTTGTTTGAAGGTGATGACATTTAAATCTCGACAGGATTTAGGATGTCCAAAATTACCTTTAGAGATTCGGGAACAGTTAATTCAGAGAGAGCAACGTCAATGGAAATGGATAGCAAAGAACAGGATATGACATAGAGTTTATATAGTTTGAAGCAGTTTACAAAAAAGAGTGATCTACCGTTGAAGTATTGCCCCGGAATCTAAAGAAATAGAAGACTTTTCAACTCCTTCAGTAATTCCTGGGTTTGTGAATTGGATAAACAATGTTCTCTTGCATTTTATAGTTCACTTAAGCAATCTGATTTTGATCTGTGTATATGGAGCAGACAGGATTCAAGTGTTTTCTTTTTTCCTTTCTAAACCAATGAGCAAATGCATATGTTCTTTAAAAACTGAACTTCGTGTGTTGTTCATATGGAAACTATCTAGTTTGCTATAGGCCCACGACTTGACCTTCTTTTTATTTTGCTATCACTTGCTTAGTTCTTTAAATTCTTTGTGGGGACTTTTGATCAAAAGAAACATTTGCTGTTTTTTTTCTTTCTTTTAAATATTTTTTTTTATAAAAGCTACATGAAATGTGTAATTAATAACTGAGTCCTCCTATGCTGATGACACAAACAAGCATGGAAGAAAACATGTTTATTAAGAAGAAGACCCTCGTGACTTTTCTTTTTGTGTTAAGCTTTGATTTCAAACACTTGAAAGTTTTATTATCTGGAAAAACAAAAAAGAAAATGTCATCTGGCATTATATAATATGAAAATAAGAACTGCTACTTATAATAAAAATCATGTTCAGTGAGATTTGAAACTGAGTTCAAATTACACAGTCCTGCCTCCCTAATTTTTTACAGTCTTGTTCAGGACACACATACACACACACACAACACACACACAAACATGTCTATATATATGAAATGATATTTTGAAGGCCACCCCAAAAGTTTGGAGAATGAAGAGTTCCTTATATTCATTTTCTTTGCCTTTGAAACATATCCTTCTTTCTTAAATGAATGACACGTACTAAAATTAAAGTCATTTAGTTTGGGGTATCCGGCACATAGCTGATGCTGGATGTGTATTCGCTGAATGAGTTAATGTTGGGGAAATGAATGACTGAGCACAGGAGAGGCGTCAGTGGAATCAGGCCACCTTTAGTAGTAGTGGTTTAATATTTTATAATCTTTTCACAAAATTGGACCAAGATTTGCTAAGGTAAAACTGAAATTCTATTAACCAGAACCATTACAGAATTGCAGAGGCAGGGAGAACCTTAAAAATGATTTTATTGTCTCATTATCCTGATGAACAGAGGCTCCGAGACGCCAAGGGACTTGCCCTTGATCATACCAGCAGGTGATTTGAATCAGATTGAGAAATTGGACATACAATTTCCATACCATTCTTCTTCCTCATATTTTGATTCTTTAACTTTTTTAGGGTCAAGATATTGCAGAGAATGTAGAACTTACATCTCGTACCTTCAAGGAGTTTCTCATCTAATGGATATAAATACTAGTTCTGATCTGCATTGGACGATGTGTAATCTAAGCTCTGTTTTTAAATTACTGTAATAGTTGCTGATGATTTCCTTGGTTCATTAATTTATATCATTCCCTATTGCAAGGTTATTGGCACAGGAATATGTCATAAGTGTGTATAAATTTATATGTATATATTTATGTATTTTTATCAATATACATATATATGAGAAATAACTAAATTACTAGTAGTTAATTCCCAATAGTTAGGTAATAATAGAAAACGCTAATCCTTTCTGTGGTGAGAGTGCCCTCCTACGATCATGATACAGTGTTCTACAGAAGATTTTTTTTCTTACATATTTAAGAGAGATATAGTAGTTATCAGAATTATATTGTAAGCTCTAGTGGTGATTATTTCCCCTGCCCAAATTTGTCTAAGTAATACTGTTACATACAAATAGTGCACTCTCTTATTTTTTAAAATAGCAAATGCTTGTACTAAGAACACAATGAAAGCTTTTAGATTTGTTTTAACCTACAGGAAATATAGTTAATTAAGAGTAGAAATGTATGATTTTTGCAACTGGAATGTCTTATGTCTCAGCAGTGAAAATTAATACAAGTAGAGCATTGGGGGGAAGCCGAACATGTTCTTAGCCTGCTTGAATACCTTGGCGCTCATTACGGATTCACATTATATGGGTTGTTAGGGAACATTCATCTGTAGGTATAAGTGGAGAATGATGTGAATGTGGACCTGCTCCCGGTTACCCCCCAGAGGTCAATTTTTTTTATCTCACAAATAGAAGACTCATATTAGCAATTTTTTGCCTTGTAGCTCTTGTTTAAATTCTTCAGCTCCTTTTGTCCAATTTACTTTTAGCCCTGTTATCTAAAACAGCAGTTTATACTGGAACTACTCTAACTGGCATTTTGAATGTTTTTCTTTTTGTGGTCTCTATGCTGAGTATTGCCAGATAATAGAAGAGTCAAGTTTAAAATAGAGTTGCTACCACGGATGACTAAGATTCATTAATGCGATCATATATTTTAACAGCTTTAAATTTTTCCCTATAAAAGCCATTTCTGGTATTTGCCAATTAAGCACTTTCCCCCCACCCCAGTGTAGGTAAAGTATTATAGTCATCAGGGTTCAGGGGTTTCCAGAAGTTAAATACTTTCACCAATATCCCGGTGTGTCCTGGAAATGACTTCCTGTCCTGCCATCTTTTATATCACGTTCCTCTTTCTCCCGATGTTTTATTAAAACCCAGGGGAGGGAGGGGGTCTTGCTGAAGACCTGCTACTGCTTTTATCAGACGTCTTTTAACAGCCCATAGTGCTGGCATATTAACCTGTTTTAGGTGTGAAATACTAAAGTATGTTTACATCATTTAGGAAGGAAATTTTTTTTTTGCTTTGTTTTGCAGATGTGCAGATCAGCTCTCAAAATGTCTTCTGTGTCTTCTGAGCGTCTTCTAAGACAATTGCATTAGCCTCCGGCTAGTTGACTAATAGAATTAATAATTGTAAAAAGCACTCTAAAGCCACATGCCTTATGAAGTCAGTGCTGGGTATGATTTTACAAGTATGTGATCTATTTTTTCAAGTGAAAATGTTAACTGGAAAAGTTCTTGGCACACAGTAAAGCATCGTGCAATCTGTTATTTGTCTTAGAGATAATAACTTGAGGGTGGCTATGGTCTTAACAGTATCTAACTTATGACTTGCGAGGGGAGTGTCTTCCACTTAGAAGTATTGCAAATGTGCTTATATTTACATAATATGTCACTCCGAAAAATTATGATGATACCATTCCAGTAAAAAATTATTCTTTCTATAGCTACTTCAAAGTATAGTCAAGTAAATTAAGCACATTTTTTTTTAAAACAGCAACTAAAGGGAACATGCCCCTTCTCCCACAACAGAAAAAATAAAACCCAAATGACCTTTATGATACTTCTTTGAAGTTTTAGCAGTTTAACATTGTTTGTGATGTATATTATTAAGAGCTCTATTCCACATACCACATAAGGAGTCAGTGAGTCATATGCATTCAAAATGTCTGTTCTTGGGTGGAAGAAGGAACTGAAATTTGGAAAGACGATAATCTCATTAAATCATATTTTCTCCAGGTGCTTAAGATGATGGTGGAGTAATTTTTAAACTATGACCCTTTCCATTTCTCCACGTTAACAATAAGTAAGAAATCAGGAAGCTCTAAAATTTCCTTTGTTCTTAAAAACAAGATAATTTTCTCCATGTTTTAATGTATTTAGATCTACTCACTTTTAAGTATCTTCCCTCCCTTGCTATTTAAAATGTTTCCATTTTTATAATCACCTTGACATTAATATATGGGCACAAGCCATTTCTTCTTCATTTTGATGGAAGGATAACTTTAATGAATCCAATTATTTATTTTTTATTTCTTCATGAGTCCTGTCTTTCCAGATAAGATTTTATCTTTTTTTGTGCAACCTTGCTCATTTTATTTAGGTGAGTCATTGTTAAGAGTCTAGTTACGTGAAGGAGCAGATGTTCAGATACAAACGACGGAGTTATTCAGTATTTGTCCGAGAAAGATAACATTATAAATAGTTGCTAAAGATGTTATGTGTAATGGAAAAAATCATCAGGATATTCTGGAGGGAAAAACAAGAGATGGATATCAAGCCATCGTATTTTTACGTGTAGGAATGAATGTCTCATATTCTGTACCCTAGAATGTCTTTTACTTTAAGTACATACTTGCTTAGATTTGGATTTTTCAGTAATTTCTTCAGCTTACCCTTTTATTCTTTTTCTTTCTTTTTCTCTTTTTCCCCTTATTGGCTACTAGAAAAACTACCCTGCAAAGTTGCACTTGTTATGACTCCCCCCCACCCCACCCCCCGCCAGGGCTACTTTTATTCCTTCTGTTAGAGGAACAGAGGGCTCCTACGATGTTGATATTGACAAATAAAACATTGAATGCAGACATTTAAAAAACTAGTTAATCAGTGTTTTCTCTTTTAGTGATGGTTATCCAGCTTAGTTAAGTTGGGGGCCCAGGGAATTCCACCACAGTGAGGTGTATTATGCCCTCCTTCCCGCAGGAGGCCTCATGCACGTCGCTGTCACCCAAAACTTTAGCCTTTCCTCCTATAATTCGTTTTGTTCCAAGAGAGAGATTCTGTTTTGTATTTGATAACATGATTGGTGTTTAAGAAGAGGAGTGTGTTTCTTAAGTACAGTGATACTATTTTTAACATTATTCAGTAAAGTGAATTTGAACTTTTACCTGTAAATGATTTCTTATACTCTAGTGTGTTATCATGGTTAAGTGATTCATATCATGAAAATTTTCTTGACCATCTTTTCAGAAGCAAAGGTACACCTGTATATACATACACACACACACACACACACATATATATATATATATATGTAAGGCCAGCATGGTTCCTTGGCATTTGTGAGAAATGATAGATGAAAACATCAGATTAAACCAAATTATTTAATTGGGATTTTTTTTTAGTGTGTTTTGGACAATAGTGGTGTAACTAATTCTATTAAATTGGGGCTTATGGGAGAGTTGGCTAAAAGGCTTGTTTTATAAGAATGTCACAGGTGGGATTTTCCAAGAGAAGTTTGGGGCGATGACTTACAAAGCAATCGTCATTTTATTAGCTAAGAGATTAAGGAACAGAAGCCACAGGATAGATCTCAGGCCTTGACTAGCCTTTGCTAATTCAGCCTTTTATTGATACAACACAAATTGTTTCCCATTTCTGTATATCCTTAGTGTTCTGACTCATTAGCCCCCAGTGGAAGAATTTGTCATAGCCTTCTTCTTTTAACCTCAGTCGCTGGTGCCCCTAATATACTGGAGAGGCACGGTTGATCTAGCATGTAAAGGTAAACCCCAGGGAACTGTTAATAGTTGGCTGTTTTGTGCCAAACAATGACAATGTTATATAGCGCAGCTGAACACATCCCTTCGCCAGCCTTCATTACTCGTGGCAGTGGGACTGGGGCTGTTTCCACCAGGCTGTGCGTAGAAATCCGCAGTTAGGTGGATTTCTCCTTGTTAGTTTCCTTGTTACGCTGGATCAGCCCTTGTAAGACCCTCCCTGCCCACTGGGATGCACACGAGGTCCTTCTGATTTTCAGGCAAGCTCCACATGTGGTTTGAAGAAATTCGTTGGTAGGTCAGAAATAAACTGTTTGTTATCATCAAACTGTATGTTTCCTGAAAGTAATGGGGAAGTTTTCACTCTGTTTATAAAAGTGGCTGTTTGTCTTTTTGTCTATCAGGATATTTTGGTTAAAATCATATTTATATTCTGGTTGCACAGTATGACAATATTGAATTCTTATATAGATATTGTTTATAGATAGGTATGCATATCATATAAATAAACATGTAATGTATAGTCTATAAACATATATATATTATAAACATAACATGTGTACATATTATGTATAACATACAACATATAAATATATAAGCATGTATATATACAGAGAATGCCAAAAAAACGTATACACGCTTTAAGAAAGGACCAAACTGTATTAAAATTGTGATACTCAAAGTTGTGTTTGACTTCTGCAATTACAAGAGATATAAGATACCATATGCAAGATAACAAACATTATGGTACATATTATACAATTTTAATTCAGTTTTTACTTTCTTAAAATGCGTGTGTATTTTTGGCATGCTCTGTATATATGTATCATTGACTGTAACTGGAGAAAGAAACTGAGCAAAACGATAATTGTCAGGGAAGAAGAAGCAATAATAGGAAGCCCAGGCATAGCAATAGATATGGATGCATTCATATTCATAGAATGATTTAAAAGTGATATGACAAAAATAATAATCCTAAATGTAAATTGTTTGCTTTAGTTTCAAATTTTTGCTATTTTAAAAACCAAGGTTTTCTTAGTGCATGTTTTATTATTTTTTATGCACCTGAAAAATATGAATAGAATGAGTAAAATATTCTGGGTTCTGTTACACGTCTGTAACTTCCAAATAACGCTGCATCTGCGTTTTCTCTGCGTTTTTACAGATATGGTCCGGAAAAAGAACCCCCCTCTGAGAAACGTTGCTAGTGAAGGCGAGGGCCAGACCCTGGAGCCTAGAGGTACAGAGAGCAAGGTATCTGGAAAGAACAAAGAATTTTCTGCAGATCAGATGTCAGAAAATACAGATCAGAGTGATGCTGCAGAAATAAATAATAAAGAAGAACACAGCTTGCATGTTCAAGATCCATCTTCTAGCAGTAAGAAGGACTTAAAAAGTTCAGTCCTGAGTGAGAAGGCTGGCTTCAATTATGAAAGCCCCAGTAAGGGAGGAAACCTTCCCTCCTATCCACATGATGAGGTGACAGACAGAAATATGTTGGCTTTCTCATCTCCAGCTGCTGGGGGAGTCTGCGAGCCCTTGAAGTCTCCTCAGAGAGCAGAGGCAGATGACCCTCAAGATATGGCCTGTACCCCGTCAGGGGACTCACTGGAGACAAAGGAAGATCAGAAGATGTCACCAAAGGCTACCGAGGAAACAGGGCAAGTGCAGAGTGGTCAAGCCAATTGTCAAGGTTTGAGCCCAGTTTCAGTGGCCTCAAAAAACCCACAAGTGCCTTCAGATGGGGGTGTAAGAATGAATAAATCCAAAACTGACTTATTGGTGAATGACAACCCAGACCCAGCACCTCTGTCTCCGGAGCTTCAGGACTTTAAATGCAATATCTGTGGATATGGTTACTATGGCAACGACCCCACAGATCTGATTAAGCACTTCCGAAAGTATCACTTAGGACTGCATAACCGCACCAGGCAGGATGCTGAGCTGGACAGCAAAATCCTGGCCCTTCATAACATGGTGCAGTTCAGCCATTCCAAAGACTTCCAGAAGGTCAACCGCTCTGTGCTTTCTGGTGTGCTGCAGGACATCAGTTCTTCACGGCCTGTTTTACTAAATGGGACCTATGATGTGCAGGTTTGTGCTTTGTATTGTGATCTCTTTGTACAGAAAAAGATGTTAGTAATGAAAGGCGAATTCCTACATGCATACTAAAACCAAGCTTCCAACACCAGACAGGTCCAGGAGGAGAGGTGGACACACACACCACAGCTACCTCATCGAAACGTGTTCAGAATGGTCTTTAGCCTCTTAGGATGCAACACAATCTCCACATTTATACTAGTTTGGGAAAAGTCTTTTTATCAAATTAGCTCAGCTTCATTTTTCTGGACATATTTCGTGGTAATTTGACATTTTCACAGTCTTTCTTCCAAAACTGACAGCAATCTTTATGGTTGGACATGATCATAATTCATGCCTGTTCTATTTTCAGAGTATAAAGCTTTTGCTATAATCTTTGCTTCAGTGAGTTATCTTCCTATGTCTTGGATTAGGATTTGGTTTTGATACTCACCTTGACTAGATTTGGGTCATATTGACATTTGCAGAGATATACTTCTGAAAAGGCAAAATAATCACAAATGAAAATGTGGGAATAACATTTTACATTGATTAAAAAGAAGTCAATGTGATCATAAGTAACGGGGACACCAGAGTGGCCTTGGTGCAGTCCAAGAAAACATTCCTATCTGCATTTAAGGAAAATGGCAATAATTTATGAAAGCGTTTAGTAATAATCTAGATTTATACTTTTATTAAAACCAGCATACTTTTTTGATCTACTTTTCTGTCTTTAGTTTATGGCATATGTGAAATGGAAAAAAAAAAATAACTTACCATTGCAAATAGAATGAAACATGGAACTTAGTCTAAGGAAATGTATTCATTTAATTTTTGCAATTTTCACAGAGTCGAGACTCATGGTCAGTTTGAGAAAGTGTATCAATTTTTGTTACAGTCTGTAGATTTTTATTGTATTATTAGGCCAAGGGATTTCAAAACATATTAGGTTTAATATTAACCTTCTTGAGGAATGATTAGAAGTACCAGAAAACTAATGAAATCACCTCACACTTATTTGACCTACGAAAGCTCTGAAAATATCAGTGGTTGACATCCAGTCAATAGCTACAGCTCATTTGCCTTAGACCTCCCTGTTGACCTAGTGCCAATTAAGAAAGACAGGCAGAGGGGTTATAAATAACAGGTAGTGATCATATTTTGCAATACTTGTAAGAAGAATCAGAAGAGAAATTTCCAAGTCCTTTAAATGTCAAAATGGCAATCAGATCTCCTTTGAGGGAGATATAAAGAAGAACTCTTAAAAAAGCTAGTTTCATTTTGGTAAAGCGCTCTAAAAATTCCATCTGACTTTGTGAATTTCCACAAATAAAATTATTTCTGTGGAGCAGCAAATGAAGCCAACATAGTTATTATGCATAAAAGCTCCACGCTTTGAACTGCTGTCTTATTAAAGATCATTCCACTGTCTCATGTCAGATAGACTCTGCTGTCAAGCTATGATTGGAAAGCAAATACGTGCGTTAGATAAAAGGGCTGGAAGTGAAGAATGTCAGTATGTGAAACGGTGTTTTATAATTAGCAAGTAATATGATGTTAATACCTGGATTTCCGGCAGCAGTTTCAGTTTGTTCACTCTGGGGACAACTTCTGAGGGAAGCTGATTTAGGCTGTCAGGAAGGCTCTGAACGAAGATTACTAAGGCCTATCGTTGGGAAGAATTCAGATTTTTAAACACACTTCCATTTCCCCCAAACAGTTATTTGTTAGGTTCTTAGTTATTTATAGTAAAGTTTATGTTTGGGTAGAACAAGCTGGACACTTTTCCTGGGTAGTGATTTGAGAAATAAAACAGATGTGTGAGCTCTCTGGGTTTGAACTAATAGAAGTAGAAATAAAACAGCTGACCCCAGACGATGCCGCCCACTAAATCCTTCCAGCTCACAGTCAAGAAGACAGAAAGTGGCAGGAAATAGCATGCAGGAAGGCAACCTTGTTAAGACCAATTTTTTTTTTCCCCCAAAGAAAAATAATAGTGCTGGAAATAGGGGGAAAAAAGCAATCGGTGAGAAGAGTGGGTGATTATTTCAAAGAAACAATTATATTTCGGAAACTAGTCTAGAGGGTTAACTTCAGCCTATGAAGAGAACATTTAATTCATGAATAGGCCCAGTGCGGATCGGGGGTGCTTTGTACATCCACCAGATATTGATTTAGGAACATATCTGAATAAGTAATTTACCAATATTTTAATGCTGAAATAAAGATTGAACAGCGTCTCTCTGTGTGTAAACTGAATGAAAGCACATCTGAAATTTCTCTTTTTAACCACAAGTTTGTGTTGCTGAGATGCTGTTGGAGAGATCCTTTCCTTGGCACTTGACCTGTGTGGAGGCTAAAGGCTGTGGACGATAAATTGTTGACTATAGGATTTCTTTAATGCAGTTTCCTTAGAAATACACAGTGAGTTGATGGCTTGTGTGTATTCGGAGGAAAAGACTGTTGGTAATACTCTGAGTATTATAGACAAATAATTATTTAATTGCAAGAATTATATATATAAATCCACAATTTAAGCTAACCAGAGTAATAGTTGAACAATTTATTCATCTTTTTCAATTAAGCTAGCCTTTTTTTTTTTTGAAACATTCAGAACAGTTGGTGGTTAATGATAGATTTATGACATTTTAGGGTGAGAACAAAGGAACAGAAGCCAGAAGCAAAGGACTTAAACAATTCTGTGGCTTTGATCTATATTTTGGTTTGATGTGGATGGTTTTAAATAATTTGAACCAACTCGAGTACAAATATGAGGCATGTAGTTAGAGGAAAAAAGTATAGTAATTTAAACATATTCTAATGTTTTCACTTCTAGGTTCAGCTTATTTCACATATATTTGGGGGAATAATAGAAAGGTAGGCATATTTGCCCTGATAACAGACACTGCTGTGTAAATTACATCACAAATAACTGAGTGGAAGAATTACAAAATTGTTAAAATAGTGAGAAATAACATTGTTTCTTTGTGCTGCATAGCACACAGAGTCCCAGGAAGATAAAGGAGGTTACTGTAAATAGCCATCATACAGCCAGGACTGTCTTTCCTAAGGCTGTGGAATTCATGAGATTCTCCCCCACACACCTTGAGGTTACATGCCCACCCTCAATCAGAAGAGGTGTTGATTCTTTACCAAGGAAAACAAGAGACGATATAAGTGGCTCGGTGAGAACTGATGGAATTGACCAGGATGTTAATTTCCAGGTTCTTCATTTTCCCTAACAATTTATTATTTGTTACACTTAAATATTTAAAAATAAGGGATGTAGCACGATTGGTAAGCCCTTCACATAATTTTTATTCTCTGTATTTAGCCTCTGAGGCTCACATATGGACCAATAATAAGACAAGAGATTGGGTTATTAGAAAAGTAATTACAGCTTCTTTCTTTTTAATTCAGCTTTCTTAAGCTTATATTTAAACCATCGCTGAATGGAGGCCGGCGTTAGTTAACCACACAGACTTTGCAGTTTCATTAGGACTTAATGTTCTGTGCGTCAGGGTGTTTGCATCATTTTTATGGGGGAGCTTTTAGCTCTTAGATCAGGTTATAAAAGTAGGACTCCTGTCAAGTAGTGCTTCCCACGGGAAAGGTTTATACTGCCTCGATTTTATATACTCATGATGTATATGTTGTCTTTTCATATTAATGAATCTTTTCTATTCCTTTGCATTATTTAGGACACCAAGGAGGTAGCTACTGGATTCCAGCTATTAAATTGATTTCGAACCTTAATGAAATTCTAAGGTTAATAGAAGAATCACCGTATTAATTGACCAGGGTCTAACTTGTGTTTGAGCTAGAAGTGCCACATTTCTGTTCTGTAAATATTTTTATCAAGAGTTGCATAATATGTCATGTTAGAAGCAGGAAGAAAAGATTTTAGAGAGAGGAAGTCATCTTTTGGATTTTTATTTTTAACACATTGAACTGTGTGGGGTTTGTAGATCTTTAACAACTACCAGTACAATCATTTGGACGGAGGATTGCAGTTTGGTCTGAAAAAAAAAATCTATCAGGGAACATGAATCTCACTGTGGTTTATTTTGACTTGTCTTGAATTTTACTTCCAAACACTTATTTTTTGCCTGGGCGATTCCTTTGATCTGGAGTAGGAGGGAAGTTGTAGATCTTAGCAGGTTCTGTTTCTTTGTTTTTCTGAGTTGAGGATAGTCGCACTTTAGAAAAACTGGTGAATGAGACTGTAATCGATTCAGACCGTCTATATATAGAGTACAGAAAGTTTGGCATATGGACTCGTGCTTACTTTCAGGACTGTGTCTCTTTAACAAGTAATAAAGTGTTCAAAATAAAACATATGTTCACTCCAAGGCCATAAAGCCAAGCAGAGTTCTGGCACATGCCAGGTTATTTTCATCAGTGGAGATAGCCGAGCTGGATAATGTAACCACCAAGTAGAATAGTTAGACTATCTTAACTAATCCTTTTACCTGAATGACAGTTAAAACTTCACTTGGCCTTGTTACATGAGAGAGGGTACGATCAATGTCAGTTCCTCTTTGATTTCCAGTTTATTTGTTATCCTTGAAAGAACACGTGTCTTTTTGTTGAATATCGTCATTTCTTTCCAGGCAGAATGTTTAGAAGAAGAAATCATGGTTATCAGTGCATCCAATCGAATTTAACATTGTTCAACTCTTAATAAAAGTTTTATCTTTCAAATGGTCTGCTCTGCTAACCATATCAAGTTCAGGGGATTATTCAGTATTTTTTATATCTTGGGTCATTGTAATTACGTTTGCCCAGCTGTTAGAGACACAGAGACACAAGTCACACATCGACACCAGGAAAGCTGGGAGAGAAAAAAATCTTTCCCTTCCATTTTCTCATTGCTTTCGTGGATTCTAGTTCTGAGAGTCATTAAACCTCTTGAATTCTTCATGAGATGATTCAAACTTTTAAAGCAAGTGTTAGGTAGGCATTTTCAGAATATCAGACAAATTCTTGTGTAATTTTAATGGAAAGTTAAATGTCAAATTTATTTTCCTGTATAACTTTTGATCTTTCGTCTTTTAGTTTACATAATGAAAAATTGCATGGCTCTTTCTTTTTCTGTAATTTTGGATTCACCTCGAAAATACTTAACATCTGTTAAGGGTTTCTGATGTACATATGTGCATCTAAGTACTTTATGTACATTGATCAACTCATCTTCATAAAAACCCTGGAAGTAGACGCTAACATTATGCCCATTTTAAAAAAGTGAGGAAACACACATGATGAAAGGAACCCACCTGGTATCACCCAGTTATGTAAGTAGAGAGAATGGGATCCACACCCGGAGGTACAGGCTACAGAAGCCTGTCTTCACAGCCACACTGGTCCTGAAGACAGGCCAACCGCACGTGTGGGAGGAGGTGGAAGACTGGTAAATTTGATGCATTCTCTGTGAATCACAGTGAATTTGGGGAGTTTAGTGATTCCTTGGGGGGATTGTCTTGTTATCTGCTCCATGTAGTGCAATGCTACCTTATTTGAACTTACTAAGATTACAGTTGAAATCTTTGAAAAGAAAATTAAATTTGCTGACTTGTCTTTTATTGTTAGGTAAAATCCCTGGTACTTTTGCTGCAGAAATTAATTATGGTAGGGTGAGTTAGGTTTAATCCATTAAATGTGCAATGTTTTGCCTAAATTATGGTAGGGTGAGTTTTGCCTAATTATGGTAGGGTGAGTTTGGTTTAATCCATTAAATGTGCAATGTTTTATGCCTAAATTAAGGGAAGTTGTATTCATGTGTTTGATTTATTTCGTGTTTCCCTCATTCAGAGATTTCTTGTTTAAGAAATTCTGATTTAATAGTCTGAGAGTCGTCTCCTGCTTTTGTAGTTATGAGGCATAACGTTGATTTTTTTTTAAGAAGGTTAAATGTTAAGCAGATACAACCTGTTCCCATTTATGTTCTCCAAGGCTGTGTAATTAGGGTTTGACCCTCTGGTTACATTTAGTGCAGGACTGACTGTAGAGGCAGAGACAAATTGGAATGTCTTTTTTTGTCTAATTTGAGTGCGATGGAGACTCTAGTCATGCTTGGAGCTGTGTGATTTCACTGGAATCTGAAAGCGAGGGAAGTGTAGGGCACAGAGAGAAGCTTGGCAATTTAGACACTCCACCTGCCTGGCCTTTCTCCTTTCATATTTAGATGACCCCTTGATGCAAGATTAAAGAGCACCTGGGTACTTTCATGTGTCATGTACTAATTCTGGGACTCTTACAATAAACCATCGTTTGTTCTAAGACCTGTAGACCTGTTTTTCCAGCTTGATATTCCACTGGTAACTCAGAGCCAACACATGTAAAAATGAAGTTCCCCCAAACAACTTTTTTTTTTTTGCTTCCTTTCCTCAGCACTCTCATTTTCAAGTCAATCAAACTGGAAGTCTTGGTGTTACCCTGGGTTTCTTTCTGTTATTATCTCTCTCTGAACAGTTGCGTAGTGTGGCCCATGCTTTCCATCTTTCTTCTTTTACTGTTAGTGCCTTCACGTTTTTTATAAACTCTGGTTGTTGTTTTCTTTTTTCTTTCTCCTGCTATTCTCTTTTAGTCTGTTTTTTTTTTCCTGCCTTTTTCTCACCTCCCTGTGCCTTTCTCCTTTTCCTCTCCTTTCCTTTTGTTTCTTTTCCATCCTGTTCCATTTTTCTTCCTTTCTCTTCTGTTTTTTCATTCCTCTCTTCCTCTTTTCCTTTTTTCCTCCCTCTTTCCTCCCTCCCTCCCTTCCTTCCTTCTTTCCGTCCTTTTCTTCCTTCTCTTCTGCTGGCCTTGCTTCCCTCCTTTGCTTTCTTCCTTCTTCCTTTCTAGAATTTTTAAAAATTCCACCTACAGATCAATTGTCTTACATTTTATAGGAATTATAGTTATTTTCTGTTAAAAAGCATATCATCTAGGCTGGTGCCTGTGGCTCGAAGGGGTAGGGTGCTGTCCCCATATACCAGAGGTGGCGGATTCAAACCTGGCTCCAAAAACTGCGAAAAAAAAAGAAAGAATGAGTAAAAGCCTATTATCTAACCATACTTATAACTTAGACAGCTTATAGGTTCTGCAGTAACACTTTGCTTTTCTAAACTCTCTGCCTTCTTGTGGAAAGGGGCAACAGTAAGAATAAGGCCGCAGCTTTGTATTACTCACCACCACGGAGCAGGTAATGTTGTATAGCAGATTCCATTTAAAGATCTGATCGGGCCTCAATCCCCTTCGGGATTTCCAGAGAATGACTTGCATTGTTTTACTCATTTTGTTTCCTTCACCTCAAATATCTTTCCATGATCACTGCCTTTGAGGCTTGCTTGTCTTCAAGTGTCAACTCATCTGTCCACAGCTCAGTTGTCACCTGCAGAAGCGTTTGGCTGGCCGGCTGGCCAGTCTGGGTCGGGTGCTCTTTCTTCCTCTGTGTTGTCATGGAACCTGCTCATGCTTCTCGGCAGAGGCCGGTCCTCCACCGTGGTTGTCATCTCTTTACTTGGGAGCTTTTTGTGCTAAACCACAGGTTGCCGTTTTGGACTTTGTCACTTGTTTTTGTGTTCCCAGGGCCTGGCAGTAGCCGTGCAACCCGCACTCTTCCCTGGGGGGAAGGATGGTCCACGTTTTCAGAGATTAGACTTCCTGTTTTCCCATTAACATAGTCTTCAGAACACACACACACACACAATCCTTATTCATCTCCATTATAAGCTCTGGGAAGGGCAGGTCGGATGCAGGAGAGAAGTGCTGTGGAGAATCCACTTAGCTGTATAATCTTGCCCTGCATTTTCTCTTTGGTCTTTTTTCCTTATAAAAGATTGCCATCCAAACTATTAAGACTGACCTTAAGATTTATTGCTATTACCCTAAATAACAGATGACAATGGAAGGATTAGTTCAGAATTATACTGAGTAAAAGGAGAAACCAGTTTAGGGTGAGCTGTTTCTTCCTATAATCCTAAAAGCCAATTACAAAAATAGGTATAGTGAAGAATACACAGTATTTTTCCTTTCCATGTGTCCCTGACACCAGTTTAAGCTTTGAATTCCCCCCACCCCTGTTCGTGGGTTAGCTTTTATGAATCCAGATAAGGGAATTATTGCAGGGAAACTGATAGGAATGAGCTACGGGAATCAGCTATGCGTGGTAGGAGAGGAGAATGATTGCCATATGATTAGATTTGTTGTTGAGATTTTTAAATGTTTAGCCTCTACCGAAAGTATATCCCTGAAGCACACTCTATGTGCTGGAATTTTTTCTCTGAAGCACTGTATATGTAGAAATACTTCCTGCGTATATGAGCAAATTAATTCTGACTGCCATTACTTTCAGCCAAGATCAGACCTTACGTATGTCATCTTTGCTTGAAATGTCAATATTTAAACAGAGATTTAAAAAAAAAACAGCTTAGCTTTTTATTGTTAAGGTTGTCCTTTTTTTGACTATCAGCCCATAACCTCAAGTCCTCTTAAATTAGTACCCTCATAATTGTCTCTGTTGCTATCAATTATAGTACTTGAAAATGAACCACATCTAAGAAAAGGTTTGTGTTTAGTTCCAACAACTCTTTTTTGCCACATTGAGAATAAGTACATGTGCCGAAAAGTCGTTTTCAGAGTTCTGAGGCTTTAAAAAATATTTTCCTTTGACATATGCTTTTAGATATTATCATTCGTTTTTATTCCATATTAAAAGGAGGAAAGAAATAAATTGAGATTAATGACCTTGGAAAAAGTCAGCTCTTTTATATTTTTCATCTCTATGTAAGTTTTACATTTTTATGAAAAGACATATGTAAATAAATTATACAGAAAAGCTATGGAAAATACTACAGGGAAGTAACGGTTTTTATAACTAAGGTTAAAATAGAATAAAAGGCCATTATAGTACTCAGTCAGTGAAAATTTAGAATCTGTCCTTTTTCATGCCCTAATAGTTGTATTGAGTGTTTCTAGGGGACTTTGCTTCTTGAATGACCTGCTTTGAAGTGAAAGATGCATTTTTTTTACATTTTGGTACGTTAGGCCATAGTAATGGTCCCATGATTTACTGAGGCTTCAACTCAGGGACCTTGGTGAGAAATTTCCATCTGTGCTCACTCCCTTCAGCTCACTCATTAATTCAACCAAAATGCCTTGAGCCCCGACTCTTTTCCAAATGTAAATAAGAGACTATTCCTGTAGCCTGAGAAGGAATGTACACTGACGCATTAGATTGAGTAATAGCAAAATCGAACCTTTTCATTTACAACTAAAAATACAGGTAGTGACATCTACGTGAGTGGTCACTCAATGGCTTTGCCACTTCTCTGGTCTGCTCAGCCACTGGTGGGAGAAATTTCCTTGGATGGTTCACTTTATTCAATGACAGCCCTGTCCATGGGCACATTACTATAGAGTGCGCTGTCTACTATAACGTTGCCTACACACGTGCTATTTAAATTTCAGTTAGTTAGAATTAAATTAATGAGAAACTAAGAAAATAAAATACTCAATAGCCACATGTGGCTTGCAGCTACCATATTGGTCAGGAAAGGCTAGGCAATATTTCTACCATCTCAGAAAGTTCCAGCTGGACAGCACAGCTCTGCAGTTCTCACTCTATGATCATAATGATCCTACATGATGGTAAAGTGCCCAATATTATTTATGTTCAGAAAGAGGAGGAAGCTGAGGTGCCAGGAAGTGGAATCATACATCTTTTCGCAGAACCTGACTTAGAGAACTTCCTCTGGGAGCAAACAAATACAGGCAAAACTAAATACAAATGAAAAAGGGTTTCATCTGCTGGGTTTTTTTTTTTTTAATCTTAAAATTTTAAAATCAGAGAGATATCTGCACAAAAAACAAAGTATGTAAACAAAATGTGTATACTCCCTAATATTCTGCAATTTAAAAAATGATTAAAAAAAAAAGAAGAACAGAGATGTGGTCCAGCTTGTTCAATGTTTTCTCCCTAATTTCTTCCACAGAACCTCAAGCTTAACACTTAGTAACTACTAACTGAATGAATACATGTAATTTTGGGGACAAAAGAGTTTAAAGTTGAATATCATTTGTAATACCTTCATATCTATACCAGAAGAACTGCTAGGTGGATGGTGATAATTAAAGTTCTTAGCAAGTGGAGAAAGTTGGAAAGCAGTGCTCTTTATCCTGCTTGTGATTTCTTTATAATTTTTTTTTTTTTGGCCGTGGCTGGGTTTGAACCCACCACCTCCTGTTTATGGGGCTGGCACCCAACTCCTTTGAGCCACAGGTGCTGCCTGCTTGTGATTTCTTTTAGTCCTAAGTGGCACCTTTTTCTACTCTTTGTTGGATTCAACCATTGGAAAGGTTTGCCTGGATCCTAGCAATTAATTTCAGCATAAACCGTTGCTGTGCTTATTCTGCATAACTGTGTTTGTTGTATCTTTGTTTATAACCTAGAAAAGAATGGTTTTAAGATAATATTTATGGGTCATGAAAATAAAATTAATATGATTGGTAAACATGGGTTTACGGTCTTTAAAAATAATTGTGTTTTGCTTTAGAATGGTATTTATCTATTTGTTTATTTGTTTATTTATTCATTTATTTTTGAGGCATAGTCTCACTCTGCCACCCTGGGTAGAGTGAAGGATGCCAAAAGGCAGGAGAGAGTGCCGTGGTGCCATCAGAGCTCACAGTAGCCTGAAACTCTTGGGCTCAAGCAAACAATCCTCTTGCCTTACCCTCCCAAGTAGCTGGGGCTACAGTCACCTGCCACAATGCCGGGCTAGTTTTTTGTTTGTTTGTTTGTTTTTGTTTGTTTGTTTGTTTTCTGTTTTTAGTAGAGACAGGGTCTCCCTCTAGTTCAGGCTGGTCTCAAACTCCTGAGCACAACCAGTCTACCTGCCTTAGCCTTCCAGAGTGCTAGGATTATAGGCCTGAGCCACTGCGCTTGGCCTTAGAATAGTATTTAAAGGATGTACATCGGTTCTATGACTTAAGTGTCCATCTATTGCTCTAGAAAGTTGCCACAAATACAGGCGTAGATTTTATGTTTTCTTTTTGAAAGAGGAAAGGAATAGAGTGCTAACTATGTTTTCCAAAATTGGCTTTTATAATATATGATTATAATTTTATATTTGCTTTCAATAATTTATAGTACTAATATGATTTACTGATACTAACCAAGATGGCAAATAAGTAACCTGTAGACGCATCAATATTGTTCTTCTTGCCATTCCGTGAGATCCATGAGTTTTTATTTGCTCACTTGGGTGGCTTTTAAAAGAATAGTAAGTAACATGAAGGTATTTATTCTTCATCATAATTAAAATATGTAGCCATTACAAGCTTCTTAAAGAGTGGAATTGACAGATCTTCCCTGGGTAAACAAAACAAAAATCATACACGTGCACATGTAGATATGTAGATACTGCCAAATTAAAAAGACCCAGTGCAAGTTAGTCCTAAACCAAAATGCTGTACTAACGTTTCACCAAATTGCCTTTCTTTCATGGTCTCCTCTCCTCGTCTTTCTTAACCTGGATTTCCTGATTCTTAACGTTGTTGTCAAGTAAGAATAACCTGGAGAGGGTGTTGATGCGCTTAGTAGTAATTTGTGTTCACTTCAAAGTCACATGTTTAGGGATTTCTTAAGAATATGCATGCCCTTTGTTCAGCCCTTTCAGGGTGGTCACAGCACACGAGGCTTAAAGATTGCTAAATCAAAGAAGTAGCAACGATACGTGGTGGTTTCTTGGGAATCTCCGTTTTATAAGCGGAAGTTCAAAGCGTTTTATATTAAGCTCAACAACTCTGAAGCAGTGTAGAAGCTGAAATAAGACAATTTTCATCTCTAGATTTAGCACATTCTCTTTGCCTGCACTAAAGGAGAGTGGAACACTTCTGAATTGGCCTCTTGCAATTCAAATTTAAGTCCCTGAACAAAGTGCCTGATTGACAGCTGCCCATTTAAATTATGGAAATCTTTGGAAATAACGTTTCTCCTTACTACCAGTGAATTGTGAAATTTAAGCAGATGTTACAGTGTTACGTATTACATTTCAGTGCAAGGTTTAATTGCGTTAGTCACTTGAAAGCTAGATGAGAATGTCGTAGACTGCTCCCCTGGAGTGCCTGGCTTTTGCTTCTCTCCTGCCACTGCCTGTCAGGTTGCTGCCTGGAAAGGTGTCCTCTTCTTAGCTTTCTGATTGGGTGATACTCTTGTTATTGACAGATTGAAATCTGTGTGCTTGGGATGGTAGATACAGACCTTATCTGAGGCAAAACATTATAATCCTTTGATTAAAGGTTGAGGGAGACGTTCATAAATTGTTACCTTAATGTATAGTAAATGCTCAGTTGTTTATGTGTGAATGCCCATTTCTTAGAACTATAATTACTGGACATAGATTTAGAGGTTGCTCCAATTGAGAAATGAGGAATCTGTTCCAAGAGAGTTTAGGTAACTCAGTCGGTTCCAGTTCTGGGTCTCTCTTTAGTGGAAGGAAGAGTTAGACCTCAGTCCTGTACAGTGCAGGTACAAACGTATCTCTCAGTGCACCATGGGAATGTTATTTGCATTTTAAGTAGAGCCTTTAAATGATTTTGAAATGCCTGAGACTTTCTCATGCAGTGATTTGGATATGAGCAGTGATCACACGTGTCACTTTTGAGCAGCTGGTAAAGAAGGCAGAACGTGATGGTGCCACTTGCTTAATATATTACATCTGGTTGCTGGAAAGATTCAAAAATTCACTGGTGGTTGGAAGGGAACATTTCTTCCTTCTTGGAGCATTTCCTTCAAAAACTCAGTTTAAAACTCAGTTGTCTGCTTACTTGATTTCCCTGTTGAGGTGCACACTGAGAGTGGAGGGAGGTTTTATATAAAGTGCCTTCTGAAGGCCTTTCTAGCCCTGACACTCAGTAATTGCATAATTTGGGAAGAGAAGCAGAGCAGTAGTGATTTTTTTAATGGTAGAATTATTTTACTTTGTTGTTTAAACATCCCCATGATCTATTCATAGGAGCTAGAGGCTCTTTGTATGAGACAAAACCTTAATCACATAAGGTCCTGGAAGATTTCTGCTACTTGTTTGTCCTAGATTATGAAATGTTTGAAACTGTTCACATTGGTCCTCCTTTACCAAGATTTCCTGCCCACTCCAATTCATTTTGTTTTTAGTTTCATTGTGTATGGTCATGGTTTGATCACGAGCCATTCTGTGTGATCATTTGGCATCTTTATTTCACTCAGAAGATAGACCCCATCTTCACCTACAGCCTCATATCTGTACAAATTGGACAGAAGATTGCCTTAGAGAACGTCTGCATTGAGTAATCTCTGAGCAACTTCCTTTGGTTTTACCGCAACCCTTCGCTTTTCAAAAAAGAAATCTCACGTGATTTGGATGCTTCTGTAGGAATGTGATTGATTGGAGGAGGTGGTAAAACCCACCCACTTGAAAATTGGCTTTTTCTGAGTTTCTTTAAAAGTATGCATTATTAAACCTTTTGAATTAGTTATAGTGCTTTCATTACTTATCTTCATCTGTTACTGTGGCCTAAAATGTTTAACATAATGAACCGCTCAAAGAATCGCTGTTAAGAAATAAAGAGTGGGTTTATTTGGCTATGATGATTCAAGTGATTTCCTAATAAGCGGGAGTACTACTGCAGTTTTGGATGTGGAATACTTGTCAGTATCTCCTCTCCTTCCTGTAGGGAGCCCATTGAATTCATGACATGTTTAAAGTAACATTCATTTCTTCTACTCTATAGGTCACTTCAGGTGGAACGTTTATTGGCATTGGACGGAAAACACCAGATTGCCAAGGGAACACCAAGTATTTCCGCTGTAAATTCTGCAATTTCACTTATATGGGCAACTCATCAACTGAGCTAGAACAACATTTTCTTCAGACTCACCCAAACAAAATAAAAGCTTCTGTCCCCTCCTCAGAGGGTGCCAAATCTGCAGAGAAAAACTCTAACAAATCCATCCCTGCACTTCGATCCAGTGATTCTGGAGACTTGGGAAAATGGCAGGATAAGATAACCGTCAAGGCAGGAGATGACACTCCTGTTGGCTATTCAGTACCCATCAAGCCCCTTGATTCCTCGAGACAAAATGGTACAGAGGCCACCAGTTACTACTGGTGTAAGTTTTGCAGCTTCAGCTGTGAGTCATCTAGCTCTCTTAAACTGCTAGAGCATTACGGCAAGCAGCATGGCGCAGTGCAGTCAGGTGGCCTTAATCCAGAACTGAACGATAAGCTTTCCCGGGGCTCTGTCATTAATCAGAATGATCCAGTCAAAAGTGCAGAAGGAGAGCCAATGACCAAGGCAGAAAAAGGCTCGGGTGGGGGGAAAAAGAAGGACTTCTCCAGCAAGGGGGCAGAGGATAATATGGTTACAAGCTATAACTGTCAGTTCTGTGACTTTCGATATTCCAAAAGCCATGGCCCTGATGTAATTGTAGTGGGGCCACTTCTCCGTCATTACCAACAGCTCCATAACATTCACAAATGTACCATTAAACACTGTCCATTCTGTCCCAGAGGCCTTTGCAGCCCAGAAAAGCACCTTGGAGAAATTACTTATCCGTTTGCTTGTAGAAAAAGTAATTGTTCCCACTGTGCACTCTTGCTTCTGCACTTGTCTCCGGGGGCGGCTGGAAGCTCGAGAGTCAAGCACCAGTGCCACCAGTGTCCGTTCACCACCCCTGACGTGGATGTGCTCCTCTTCCACTACGAGAGTGTGCATGAGTCCCAAGCATCCGATGTCAAGCAAGAAGCAAATCATTTGCCAGGATCGGATGGGCAGCCCGCAGTTAAGGAGAGCAAAGAACACTCATGTACCAAATGTGATTTTATTACCCAAGTGGAAGAAGAGATTTCCCGACACTACAGGTAATATATTTGCGGGGCACCAAGAAAGTGATAGAAAGTGTCTGTGGATAGAAAGAGGATTGGGCCAGGAACTGTTGGGATGGACTTTGATGATGAGGGAAAGTGATAAGGCGGGACCCATAAACGATCATTGATAGAAGTGCAGATAATGTATCAATGGATGTGACGACCACAAACTTCACTTTGGTCACTTGTTTGAGATCATGTGCTCATTTATCGTATCTGTATTTTTTATACCATTTACTGGGTTTTGCTTTCTATGCTGATTGGTTTACTGTCTCAACCATAATCCATTTATTTGTTCTTGCTAAGTAGGATGACATTCCATATTTTAGACAGAGCAGCTCTTAAATTAAAGGGCTAACACGTGTGTATTCTGTTCTCTGTTCCAACTGGAAAGGATCATATTGAGAATGTGTTACTCATTTTTCTTTTATAACGAGACTATTAAAAAGTGTGCAGCTTCTTTGCTTGGATCCAAATAGTACCTGAAGGTGAGAATTTTGTCGTATGTGTGACTTTGGATCTATATACTTGCTCTCTGAACAGGTAAAACCGCTTGAGGTGTGTCAGATTCTTAAATACAAAAGGACCTGTTAGAGTTTGTCTTCTACTTTTACCCTATTATCTTTATAAAAATTAACTTTCCAAGTTAATCTTTATGATTGATAGAAGCTACATGGCTTTATTTGATTTATATGTTCACTACGTAACTCCAAAAATGTGCATCATGCCAGCCATTAGGTATGCAAGAGAAGCAAGCCACACGTAGGCAGTGCCCTCATAGAACCTAAAGTTCAGTAGGGAAGACAAGGGACTTAACAGATCACCATGAGAGGGACGAGTGGCATAAAAGATAAAGTATGTCTGGATGTATTGATGACATAGCTGGATATGGTGGGTTAGGAAATTCCTCCCGGCGGAAGGCACATTTAAACTAAGACTTGGTTATAAGCAGGAACTAGTTCAGCAACACCCTGGTGCTGTGTTCTGTTCAGATACTGCTTAGTGGTGCTTTCTTGGGATTATTCTTCTGGACATCCAAGAAAAGAGCTTTATTTCCCGCTTTGAAGTGTTTTCCTACATGCAGATACAGTATCTTAGTTTAAAAATCTGGCTATTTCAATTTTTACACTGCAAGATATGAACAGCTCCTTCCATTTTTTTTTTCTTAAGTTGTGTGTTAGTGCAAGTACACCGATGTTTTTTCAGTCACTAGTAATGAAGCAGTTCATGTCCAACAATAGTCTAATAATGTTCGATGTTAATTTGAAGGGCACCCTAATGTTCACAGTGAATCCGAATGTTCAGAAAACACTTACTTGAGATTTACACTGTTTAATTTATAAGGTCAGCCCCAGGAAAGACACAGTCCTGCAGTCAAATATGTGTTCACACTTACAATGAGTATTTCTGGCTCCTCTGATGTTAGCTGCATGTTAATTTATTTCTGAGGCTAGCAGCCATCAGCTTCTTTCTGAGCTTCACTGGTGTGGATATGTGCCGATTTGCATATTGTGCATGTACATTTTTTAAGTGATGTAAAAGTTAGACAATCCATGCTATCTTTTTTTTTTTTTTTGAAAGGGACATTTTTTGAGAACCCCTCATGGTTTTCTTTAATTGTGGAAAAATTAGCCAGTACACACACATGCATATTTGCACACACACGCACACACATGCACACTCTCATTCGGATACATTGTCTAGCTACCAGATCATCTGGGCAAACAGTATTTCTCAAGGCAGCTGAAGCCATTGCTTGAAAAATCTGTCTGGGGGAAAAAAAAAGAAGAATTTCTACATGCTTTGGGTAGACAAAATAATCCCCCAAGAAATAAGTGTATGAATAAAAATATTACTGAATAATGTTAAGATTTAGTTAATATTCAGTGATGAAAGTAATCTCCGGAGAGAAGAGACTATTCATTTCTTGATCGTCACTGTATCTGCACAGTTTAACCCAGTAACAGGATGCCTCACAGGAGCTCAGTGGCTGTCTCTATGTAAATGAGATCCTTGTGAGTTTTTGACTTCACAGTCATTATGAATAAGCCGAGATCTCCGAGGTGAGTTACATATTAATCTTCCCCTATTACATGGCTTTGAACCCTTTCTGAGGACCTAGGGTTTCTCACCAATGACAATTGACTGTTCATTTTGAATTTAAGTCATCCCCTCAGTATTTTCTTAGCTAAGAAATTAGCAACACTTGTCCCTAGGGCATTAGAATACTCTTGTACTTATTTTTAAATCCTGATGTAGTCTAGCTGATCGGAGTTACTTTTAAGGTGCTGAGTACTTTATCTTCAATCTGTTTATGAGTTCTTGTAGAACTGTTTGAAATTCAGAGCCTTGTAATTTCAGTAGCCACAGCTTGGTAGGAAGTATAAAGAAACGTTACTGAAAGTTAAACAACAGCGGAGGACCCCGGGGATACGAAAGGAAATAGTCGCAGGGCGTTTACAACTTGATCTGTTACTAGAGCATATTTCCCAATGGCTGCATTTTGAAGATCCAATAAGAGGGCAGTGTGCCTTATCACAATATATATTTATAATTAAATTTGTTTACTCATATTATTCATGTTGGGAAAGCTCTACTGTAATTTTACGTCATTGCTGTTTTGGATGCTTTATATACAAAACTTGCAGTGTAATAAAAATGAGCAAGATAGCTGTATAATATCTAAAATCATTTAGCTGTGAGATAATCACTGAGAAGCAAGAGAGCAAGAGCTTTGTGAGAAAAACCCGTGTGGAGCCATTGCCTGGATATTTTCCTTGAGAACTAAGTTGAACCTAGTGGAACTACAAATATGAACTATCTAGCAAGTGGAATTTGGTCAGTTCTCTAAATGTTTCATATTTACTTATTAGTACTTTTAATTCAGATCATTGCTATGTTATTATATTCTGATCACCAATTTCCAGCAAGTGGAATTTGGTCAATTCTCTAAATGTTTCATATTCACTTATTAGTACTTTTAATTCAAATCATTGCTATGTTATTATATTCTGATCACAAATTTGCTTTCTTTTATCACTTAATTCAACAAATACCCATTTTCTGTTGACTGTCATTCTAAAGTGTGATAGTTTAAAAAGTCCAGTTATTAAAAATCTTAACATGAGTAGATTAAACTTTCTATTGAAAAGATACTGTAAGACTGTATTTTAAAAATTCAGCTACATGCTGTGTGGAGGATCTATACCTAAGGCATTAGACTCAGGGCAATTTGAAAGAAAAGATTTTAGTCATACTAGGAAATAGAAACCAAAGGACAATGGAGGTATTTTTATTAAACATATACTACTTAAAGACTTTAAGACAAAGAGTATATGAAGGAAAAATGAATCATTATATAATGGTAAGAGATTTAATTTTTTGGGATAATACAGTAGTTTTGTATACATAAAATAGAAACATAAAGCAATATAAGTACATAAAGCAAAGGTTGGCAGAGAAACTACTAGAAAATAAAAGAAAACACAATCACAATGGTGATGTTTTAAGAAACTTCTTACTTATTAAAAGTTAGGCAGAAAAGAAATCTCAAAATTTAGAAAGCTGAGGCCGAGGGCAGTGGCTCACGCCTGTGTTCCCAGCACTCTGGGAGGCCAAGGCGGGTGGATTGCTTGAGCTCACAGGTTTGAAACCAGCCTGAGCCAAAGTGAGACCTCACCTGTAAAAATAGCCAGGCATTGCGGCTGGCATCTTTAGTCTCAGCTACTCGGGAAGCTGAGGCAAGAGAATCACTTGAGCCCAAGAGTTTGAGGTTGCTCTGAGCTATGACACCTTGGCACTCTACTAAGGGTGGCAAAGTGAGACTCTGTCTCATAAAAGACTTAGAAAACTGGAACAACAAATTAACAAACTTGATTTAATAAAAATAGATAAATTCTGAACTAAACAATTAGAGAACATTCATGCTTTTCAAGATTATGTAGACTAGTTATAAAAGTTGACATATATTAAGCCAAAAGAAATCAGATTTCAAAAACCAGTATCACATAGAACGTAGGCTTTGACTCAGTGTAATTTAGACCTCAGTGACACCAAGATCTAGATGGATGAGGTTACATGAGGCAGATCCTAACCAAACAACATGGGATCACTTTAGTAAGTTCAGAAAATGATCGACTTTAAGACAAAAAACATTACGGGGATAAAAATGATTTTAAAAAGCTAATTTGGCAAATCCTAGCAATATTAGAAATTCATATTCCCAAGGATGACATAAATTTACTCCTCAGAAGAAAACTTTAGCCTGGATGTACTAGGAAACTTGTGCAAATGTTCATAATTGCTTTTTTTGAAAGGCCAAGACAACCAAAATGGAAAAAAAAAACACCTTAATATCTGTCCATAAGAGATTAATAAGCAAAGTTTTCACATAGATGGAATATTATACAGCAGAGAATTTGAAAAAATGATAGTTGACTACAACATGGATGAATCTTACCATCATAACTTTGTCTTAATAAAAACCAATGAAAAAGACTATTATTTGCAGCAAGATAGCATTTTATATTAGTTCAGAAACTAGCAAAACAAAACTTTATACAAATATTCATAATGGTCACATATATACCATATATATTTTCATACCAATTCATATACATGTATTATACTGTTCCATAAATATTACTTTACAATCTAAATTTACCCACATTTACATGTAGATCTTTCTCTCTCTACAGACATAGATACACATTTTAAGAAAAGAAAATACTGTAATAAATTTGTAATGCTCCAGTCACATTTGACTTCTACAGTCACAAGACATGCTCAGCATGACTTGTCTTCATCTTTTGTTAATAATATATATTGAGTCTTATAATTACAATGCAGGTTTTTTTCTGTTCTTCAAATGTGTATACCTTTTTTTGGTATCCTCTCTATATAGATCTCCATTTAGCTTTCTATATAAAATCATATTTTATGAATCTAAGGTTAAGTCTTTGTGAACATAGATATAAATATATATAACAAGTGTATATATGTGTGTATATATTTATTTGTGCATCATTAACATTTTAACATAAAATTTATAACATTTTAAAATAAAAAATGAGGCATCAATGTTCATCAGTGCACGTGTCTGGTAAATATGTGAATGAATGCACAAGCTCTTTTACTATTGAATAAGTGCATACAAATCAGTAATATGATTATTGTCTACATACAAATTTTAAAATGTTTATTATTGGCTAGACTATAGAAAAATGCACACATTTTTGGTAGTTATTTGATGGCCAGGATCTGTCATTTTTAATTTTAAATAGCATTTTACACC
This sequence comes from Otolemur garnettii, assembly GCF_000181295.1. Taxonomy (NCBI): domain Eukaryota; kingdom Metazoa; phylum Chordata; class Mammalia; order Primates; family Galagidae; genus Otolemur; species Otolemur garnettii. Next base: position 13,670,405 of record NW_003852399.1, read on the forward strand.
TTTTAGACATAAAATATGTATTTCAGGAAGAAAGTGTTCACATTGGATACTGTAGATGGTCAGATTAATGTAGCTAATGCTTTATCTCAAAAGCACTTTGGGAAAGCACATGGACCATGTGCTCTGCTGATTCTGGAGAAGAGGATTTGATAAGCATGTAACTACCAACACATCTGAAAATGCCAAGTATACAATGTATTAGTGTAGAGTTTTTAAAGGTGTGGGGGCCATGATGGCTACGTTTCAGTGTGCGTATGTTTGATGTCATGTTTTTAAAAGTAATACCTAACAAATCAGTTGCCTATAAACCTTAAAACAGAGTTTTAGTTCAGTTTGAAATTTCCCATTGTGAGACAAAAGTTACCCAGGATGTTATAGTCCACTAAGAAAATAAATCAAAAGTTCATTACCTTTATTTGCATGTATTATTTGTTAGAATTTTCAGAATAAACTTTCCTGAAATTTTCTTTTTGTAAGAAAAATTACCAAGTCTTGTAATAAGATAAATTTTAGCCATGATTTTCATTTTATATTCATTTATCTAAATTATTTCCTATTTGTCGTTTACTTTATCTTTCGTAGGAAGACGTCTTTCTATTTTGAACATTTGGTAAGGGATCTCTTCCTTTTGAAAATGATTCATAAGTCGTAATTATCAGATAAAATATTAGTTGTATTTTCTGCTACCTCTTAAAGATCAAAGCTGTCATCTACCCCCCTTAAAAGCCTCAAATGACTACACATTAATAAGACTGTTTCAACTCAAAAAGGCAAAATGAGTAGACTGAACAGAAATTTATTCACTCAGAATTTCAGTTTTTCTTAGGTTATATTCTGTAGGCTGTTCCTCCCCACATAACTATTTCTAATAGGCTTGATATGATTTTCCATGTATAATTTTATTTTTGCTTTTGTTCCTGAGTTACTCTCTTCCCCTGGTTTTATTTTATCATTCTACAGTGGCAATAATATCACCTGTCACAAATTATAGACTTTTATACAGACAACATATGCATTACAAAAATGACTAATGTTATTAGATGCCAGGTCTACTGAATTATATTTAAATATTTGAATTATTTTCATTCACTCCTTTCTGTGATAACTTATGTGTGTTTTTTAATAACTTAACATATCTTTCAATGTCTTAATTAATTAGTATTGATTATTTATTCTTTTACTTTGATGCTCCATGTAGTCATCAAAGAAGAAGAATATGGTTAAAACTATTCAAAGTAAAATACAATTATCTAGTGAGGAGAAGCTTTTCACGTGATGGCATCAATCTCTAGAAGTTAATATTTAAAGGGGACCAGCAAAGCCCCCCTCAGAGGGGTGCTTCCCATATACCAGGGGCTGACTTACTCAGAAGGTACTAGTATTATTAGAGTATTGTAAACGAGGAGCATCCTTTAGCTGATTTTTTCCCAGAAACATTCCTCAGCGCTATGAATTATGAAAAGATAATAATCTCTACTAATGAATGAGATGCTGCTTTTGGGATGCAAGACTACTGCGCATTGAAGTGGGGAAAGATCCAAAAATAAACGCTTTTTTATAGCACATGGAAATTCTATAAAGTAGGATAAGGAATAAAGTATCTTTTCTCACAGAAAGTCTAAGTCACTTGTATTAAATATAATTCGGTCTTTTTTTTAGACAGCTGGATGTCTTTGCCTGGAGAGAAAGTTTGATGAAGCTCTTCAGTCAGACTTTCTTTGACTTTTCTCCCCATTGTCCAGTATTGTATGGGACATGATGAGATTTTATGCAAGCACATCTCCAATATTTTATGGAACATACACTAAAATATTAATTTACGTCTGCAGTTTAAATTTAACTGGGCATCCTGTGTTTTATCTGGCAACACTGCACTAACTAATCCTCCAAAGTGACATATTTTTTCCTCAGGTAGCAGGAGGAAAATGTCTGCCATCCAGTTAGCGGGAGAATATAGAATCTAAATTTAATGCAGATCATTAATTTGTAATGTCTTTTAACTTAGTTTGGCTTTATGTGGCCAGAAATTCCAGGAGCTTTTAAATACTGAAAATATTTTCAGAGTACTACTGCGAAGATGCTAACTTCAAAATAATCTGTGCCCCTCGGCTGCTACGTGACTCTACATATTATATCCAGCATCCTGGATTACTTCAGAACTATAATTGTTCATTTCTTTGGTTATTAAGGAGAGGCAATTTTTCTGGCTGTTGTGTAGTGAGGAGAATACAGAGATGTGTGACTTTTGGTCTTGCTCTGGGGGAACTTATATACACGCAACTTGAAAGTAAGATATATATAATTTTTAAAGGGTGTATAAGATGATCTTAAGAAAGGTAAAGTTTTCGAGCAATTCAGAGGAAGACACTAGGTTTATTCTTGGATTGAATCATTTGGGAAGTCTCTGTGAAGGAGGGGGTGTGGTAAAGTAGATCCTGAGAAGTGGAGGAAACATTCCCTGAATGTCTTGAGGCTTTCATATTAGTGTTGATAAAATGAATTGAGTATGTTAAAGGAAAATCTAAATTAATGCAGATTGGCGATGGCTAAAGTTTATCCTGGAGAAATGCGTCCTCGTATAAGGGCTTGAAATAATCTATGCTTATTCTTTGGAAATGCAGCATTATATTGAAGATCTTGGTTATACATGCCAGAGAATATGTTCAAATCCTTTCTAGGAAATGATTCCTCAGCAAGCTAGTACCATTGGGATAACTACCAAAGAGAGCACAGACAAGAGCAAATATGTTGTGTTTTTCTCTCAACATTACCTTATGTGAGGTGATCCTGCTGTATTTCTGCTGCTTCATCTGTGAAGTGGGGATGGTACTATGTACTTCGTGTGATTGTTGTGGGTGAGGGTTAAACAATTAAAATGACCAAGATTGAAAGAACATGGAAGGACAATCCCTCCACATTGAAATAGAGAAAATAAATTGGTTTGAAATGATTTTTGACAACTTCATGTTTGTAGTTGTATGTACTTATGTATTTATTTATTTCAAGTATTAAGGGTATAAGTGTGCCTGTCACCCCGAGAGTGTTCATTATACCCACTAGGTGAGTTTCGGCCCCTTCCCTCCTGCCCCCTGCTTGATTTCCAATGACTTTAACTTCCCTCTGAGCACTTGTGTGACCATCATTTAGTTGAAATTTAATGGCAAGTATATACGATGTTTATTTTTGGATCCTTGAGATATTTCACTTAAAGGATAATGGTCTCCAATGCCTTCCCAGTTGCTACAAAACATCAATTCATCCTTTTTATGGCTGAGTAGTACTCCATGGTGTACATATATGGCATTTTGTTCATTAACTATGAATTGATGGATAGTCAGGTTGATTCTACCCCTTTGCAATTGTGAATTATGCTGTAATTAACCTTTAAGTGCAGTGTCTTTTTGATAAAGTGACTTCTTTTCCTTTGGGTAGATACCCAGTACTGGGATTAGTGGATTGAATAGTAGTTCTATTTTTAGTTATTTGAGAAATCTCCTTAATTTTCCATAGGGTACGTACTCAGCAAGACTGTATATATGTTCCTTTCTCTCTGCACGCATGCCGGTATCTTTTGTTTCTGGACTTTGTAATAAAAGCCATTCTAACAGAAGGAAGGTAATAATATCATTGGGGTTAATTTGCATTTCTCCTATAATTAAGGATGTTGAGCATGCTTTCCTATGTTTATTGGCTATTGGTCTGTCTTCTTTTGAAAATCTTTTGTTCATATTTATTGCTCAATTTTAAAAGGTGTCTTTTATTTTTTTTCTCTTCCTTGTTTGAGTAACTTATAGATTCTGGATATTACCCCTTTATTTGATGTGTAGTCTGTAAATCTTTTTTCCCATTCTGTAGGTTGTCTGTTTTCTTTGTTGATTCTTTCCTTAGCTATGCAGAAGCTTTTTATTGTAATAAAATTCAATGTATTCATTTTTCTCGATGCTACAGTTGCTATTGAATTCTTGGTCATAAATTCTTTCCCTAGATTTCTATCTATGGGAGTTTTTCCTATATTTTCTATTAAAATTCTTATGGCTTTATGGCTTACATTGAAGTCTTTTACTCATCTTGAAATAATTTTTGTGGTGGTGAGAGATACTGGTCTGGTTTCATTCTTTCACATGTGGTTGTCCAGTGTTCCCAGCACTGTTTTTTGAATAGGTCTTTTGTTCCCCAAGGTACATTGTTGTCTGCTTTGTCAAAGATCAGTTGGCTGTAGATAGATAGTTTTATATCTGGGTTCTCTGTCCTGTTCAATTGGTTGATGTCTCTTATTTCTGTATCAATACCATGCTGTTCTGGTTACTACAGCCTTCGAGTATAAAGTATGGCAGTGTGATTCCTCCAGCTTTATTCTCTTTGGTTAGGATTGCTTTGGCTATTCAGGATCTTTTCTGGTTCCAAATTAAGTATAGAATTATTTTTTCTAGATCTGTGAAATATTCCATGTGTATTTTCATAGGGATTTCTTTAAATCTTAAATGACACTGAGTATTATGGACATTGTACCAATATTGATTCTGCAGATCCATGGGCATGACACGTTTTTCCATTTGTTTGTGTCATCTGCAGTTTCTTTCCTCAGTGTTTTGTGGTTTTCCTTATATTAATCTTTAACCACCTTGCACACATTTATTCCTAGTTATTCTGTTTTATTTTGTTTTATTGCTAGTCTTTGATTTGACCCTTGACTGCTACTGGTATATAAAAATGTTACTGATTTGAGTCATTGATTTTATAAACTGAGGCTTTGCCAAATATATTTATCAATTCTAGGAATCTCTTGGTGGAGCCTTTGGAGTTTTTGAGATACAAGATCATATCATGAACAGAAATGTGATGATATGATCCCTCCTCCTTCTTGATGTGGATATAATTTATTTCTTTCTCTTGTCTGATTTTGCTCCAGCTAAGATTTTTTTTTTTTGGTTGTACCAAAATTCAGTTATTCATTAATTCCTCTTTTGGTAGACAACTTGATTTTGCACACAGAGCTACAGCAAAAATTCTCATGCAATATTAATACTAATGTGGCATAGATCATAAGATTTTCATGTTTGTAATCTTGACAGATTCTTCAAAAATGCCCTTCAAAAGATAGCACAATTTATATTATGTTAATGAATGAGAATGAGGGATGGAAGTGGTGACAGTGGGCACCCTTATCTTGCTCCATTTCTTAGAGTGTTTTCAAGTTTTCCACTTTCAGTGTGATGTGAGTTTGTCATATCAGTATATGGCTTTTATAAGGTTGAGATATATTCATTCTATGCTTCGTTTGTTGAGGGTTTATAGTTTTCATTCATAACGCTCTTACTGCTGACTTTCAGAAGGGGGTGAGAGTAAATATGATTTAAGAGGGAAAAGGATGTGGCTGTTTTTCATAAAAACGTTCACTTCAGAATGTTCTAAGAATGCTGAGTACTTATGGGGATTTTGTATTCTTTCCAAGCTAACTCATACCCATCTTGAAGTTATTCGGACTATGCCTCCATGATTCTTGCTGCTCATGGTTGGGGCTAGAGCCCAATGACACTGGCATCATCTGGAAACTCATAAGAAATGGAGAATATTAGATCCTGCCCCAGCCTTCCAGAGTCAGAATTTGAATTTTAACAAGATTCCCAAGTGATTTTTTTTTTTTTGCATTAGTTTGCGAAGAGCTCTAGATGTTAGTATAGGTTATTGAAAAGTTTATATTGCTCCAGGCTTTTGATGGTAATGTTGTCTTTTTAATATCAAGCTTTACTTTCTTTTCACTGATAGTAGTGAGACTCAAAACCATAAGATTCTGAATAACAAAGATAGGACATTACATGTGTTTTATTAAGGTTCTGGGAGGTGGGGAAATGTCTCCTGAGTTTATTCACCAAGTTGCTTAGAATCATGATGTATCTAGTAATATGTTTATAGATACTGGTCCCAGTGTTGTCACCTGAGGACTTCATTAAAAATTTAGATTCTCAGGTTATCCCCAGGGCATCCTGATTGACGAGGATGAGGATGACTTGAAATCTGTACTGGTAAGAAACTTCTCAAGTTGCAGAACTGCACGGACGACTGTTTTGCAGATCATTCTTGTGGTCGATCTCCTTTCTGTTAAAAGACCTTTTACATCTTCCGTGTTTTCATTTTGTATATAGTCAATCATTTCATTTATTTGTGTATAAATATAAAAATTGAGGCAGTAGAGAAATAGAAATAGAAAAATAAAACATTGATTTGGAATTTAGAAGCCCTATGTTCTTGATTTGATGTAGACTAAATGGGCAAGGCACCATTTCTCTATTTTACTATCTATAAAATGGGTCTTATACGTAAGTGGAATATGAGATCACATTGATCACATGAGTGCTTTGACCTTCCAAAAGAAAAGATGTATGAATTGAGTTTATTTTTGCAACCTTATTTGTCCTCTTTCCTTATATATTTTTTCAACATAAAACCTAGTTCTCTGGAAACTTATTTCTGCAGTTTCTGTCTCCTTTGTGCTTAATACATATCCCTGCTATTCTTTACATTTAGAAAAGGTCTCCAGCACCAGCATCACAAACAGATTTGCCTAGGTCAGTTGGATCAAGAGCTTCTGGAGAGGTGGAGCAGATCAGAGCAGCTCTTGATGAAACCTGTCACAATTCAGGGAGTTGTCTGTTAAGACAGGAACTTCAAACTAGAAAACCTAGAAGACTCTGACAACTTGTCTCAGGGTGTGAGGTTTTGTGATGAACTCATTTTTCTGAGTAGGTGCCCAGGACCTTGTATATTTGGGAGGAAGTACAAGCCAGTTAAATGCATGAAGGTTGGATGTGTTCATCTTTATTTGGTAAGTGGAAAGGGATAGCTCAGAAACATTTCTGGATTGCAGAATAAGTTGGTGCCTGTGGCTCAAAAGAGTAGGGCGCTGGCCCGGCCCCATATGCCAGAGGTGACAGGTTCAAACCCAGCCCCGGCCAAAAACTGAAAAAAAAAAAAAAAAAAAAAAAAAAGAAAGGTACATACTCTTAATTACTTAGCTATATTGCTAGGTATGTCATATTCTAAGCTGCTTTAATGAACTCATTGACAAAACATCCTCTACTTCCTAAGACTTTTAACAAAGCTCAGGCAATGTCCTCACTATCTTTTTTTTCCAGAATCTTAAGATTCCTTGTCTGACTATTAATGAAAATAGAGTAAAACATGATAATTAAGCAGTAAAATGCTAAATTACTCTATCTTTCAGGTTGTTGAACCCTGCTACGGAAAGCAGAAAGGCATAGGATACATTCTGTCTGAAAATGCCCTACAGCAAAAGACCTTTTAGGAAATAGCTTGATTTAAAAAATGTTTGTCCTCACTGAGGTACATGGGAGAGTGGAGAAAAATGATATTAAAATACTAGTTTGTAAGTTTAGAGTCTTGGAGAAAGTGTATGAACACAGATTCACATGGAACAGAGGAACTTTGTTTAGTTTTAATATTTTTACTGGTTAACCTTATGTATTTACTAGGAGTGATAATTACTTAACATTCACAGGAGCCCCATCAACATTCATTTTTCTTTTCACTTTGCAGATGAGGAAACTATGATAAGTTCAGAAAATTATTTGAAGTTACATATAGTAAAATCAGAGCCAGGGTTGAAATTCCAGCATTTTCGTTCAAGAAGACCTCTATGTGTGCTTAAATATATGTCCAGTAAGAGCTGAGAGTCTTTTGGTTTAAAATCCTTTTGCTGTGCAGTGCTCTAGAATTTGATATTTCTTCTCTTGTATACTGATACTTTCTTCTTTTTGTTGCACTAGTATTTTCAGTCTTAATTTCTAGAAACAGAGTCACTATAATCCTTTGGAATTTTTGCACTAGGGCTATTGGTTTTGGTAGAAATGTCAGTGGCAACTAATAGTCTTGATTCATAGGCAGGGATCCCATTAGAGATTTCAAGCAGAGGTTTAACCACAGCAAGGAACCACAAACTCACTGCAGGGCAGTGAATTCATTAGAAATTCCTTGGGGTGAAGGTCAGTCAGCTGCTGTATTTTGTAAATTTTCATGACTCAGTAGGTTATGTAGAATATCTTCAGTGAGATAACTTCGGATTTACAAGCTTATCTCCCATTAGATTTCGCTAGAGTATGGTTTTGGTAAGAAGATTCTTTGGATAAGGTTCTCAGAGACTCTAGGTCCTACATTTCAGGTTTTGCCTGTTGCCCTTTGTGAAATTAATCCTGTCTTTGTTTTTTCTTTCTTTTTTTTTTTTTTGGCTTTGATATTAGTGGCAAGATTCTTACTCGTACTCATAGACATCCTAGCCCTAAAGGTTAGCTTACTTCCACTGGCGACATTTAATTTTGCGATTGTACTTCTATGGTCAGTTCATCCTCAAATTATGCCATTGTATTTATCTTACTACTTAAACAATAAAAAATAGTAGAAAAATTGAAAACAATTTTCTGTAAAAAGGGAGTTAAATATCTATATTTTTCAACAAAATGCAAGCTGTTAATTGTGTGCTCCATTAAGTACTCTCCACAAATACTTGTAGTAGTTTTGTTACATGTCTTCTAACTTTGACATTGTTTTCATAAAATAGGAATGTTCTTTTGAAATTTCAACCATCTGACATGTCTCCTAGGGAATGAAGTTATTAATGTAGTAACTGTTATGGTCCCCAAGTCTTTTGATTAGTGGGTACAATACACAGTTAGAAGAAATAAGGCTTAGTGTAGGATGAATGTAGTTAACATCCATCTAGTGTACACTGTGAAATAGCTAGAAGGTGGTAATTTGATTGTTCCTAGCATAAAGAAAACATAAATATATAAGACTATAGATCCCAATTATCCTGATTTGATCTTTACACATTATATGATGGTCTCAGGTTATCACATGTATATCTGTTGTGTTTCAAAAATAATAAACAACAATAAAAGCTAAACAATTTTAAGATCTCGATGACACCCTTTCAGTATGTAGACTTGACGTTCTACCTTGTATTTATTCCCAAAGCCACTGTGGTCTCTCGTCTCTTGTGAGTCTCTCATAGATGCTGGAATGTGCTTCCTTTCCCTTCCTCCTCCTCATCAGTTAGTGCCTTTCCTTTCCAACCTTTTACTTTGTATTTCTCCCTCAGAAAGTCCTTCCCCATGGCCCTAAGCAGTATTCCTGCATGACCTGCATGACTGTCCTTTCCGTTTCATTCTTAGCATATATCACTCTTCATACTTACTGACTTATTTTAGGCTTTTTGTGAAGCTTATCATTCCCAGCTAGATTCTAAGCACCAGATGGGCAAGGACTATGGGCCTTTTATTGGCTGATGTGTAGCTAGTGCCTGGCAAAGAAATATTTTGGTGATTGTCCAAAATAACATCTATTTATCCATGTCTTACAGTAACTTTAAGTCATAGCTTACAAAACTTATTTTATTACTTTAAGTTGTTAACTCCTAACACATTATATCACACAAGTGTTTTACATGGCATTTAAAGAGCCATACAAGGCTATTATAGTTGAAGAAATATATCTTATTCCAGATCATCTGTGTATCTTTCATGTACTTTCTACAATACTCTATCCTTTATGAATTAAACGTTGGTCCTAATGCAGCAGATATTCCTTTCTCTTTGATAGCAGTTGAATTTATGACCTTTCACAGTAGGACTGCCTTATTTTATGCCATTTAAAAGAGAACACAGATGTCCTTTTAGTGAATATGTTCATAAATCACCTATCGTGCCAACAGTCTCAATTTGCTAAATGTATATATCTCCTTATGGATGGATTAAATTTGTTTAGAAAAAGCTTGGGGTTTTAATGCAGCTTATTTTTCAGGTTTTGTACATCAATCATATTTAATTGACTGAATGGATTTAAATTCAATGATAGAAAAATTAAATTTTATTTCTTGTACTTTAATAATTTAATTATTTTATTTCTTTATGTCATTTATTTCAATATATGGAAAAGCTGTATTCAGCACTTCAGTGCTAGAAATGTTAAGTGTTGGGGGGGGGGTGGAAACACCTGAATTTAGTTTAAGTAACAGAAAGTAAAAAGGGCACCGAAGAATTCGGGTGTAAGAACATATGGATAGCAACTTAAACATGCGGTGATCCATGATTATCCATCAAGGGAAAATGGACAAGGGAGGGCATTAGATGACCACACAGACCCAGCCAGCGTCAGTGCTAACCCTGAGCATGGGTGTGTGTGCTTAGGCGTGTGTGTTTGTCCTGTGTATAGCTGTGACTGCTAACATAACAAAAGCGAACTTCACATTCTTTCTATGGAATTGAAAACGCCAGCTAGTTACATTCCAGTCTCTGGGTGTTGAGAATATTATATTTCCTTCTGCCTGTGTATTGAATGAGATAAAATTCAGGTGCTTAGAAGCTATTAATAAAAAAAAAAAAAAAAAAAGCAAGCAACCCCTCCGATGCTCTATTTGCAGTGACTGTTTTCTTCTTCCCCAGGAGAGCACACAGCTGCTACAAATGCCGGCAGTGCAGTTTCACAGCTGCTGACACTCAGTCACTACTGGAGCACTTCAACACTGTCCACTGCCAGGAGCAGGACATCACTACAGCCAACGGCGAGGAGGACGGCCATGCCGTGTCCACCATCAAAGAGGAGCCCAAACTGGACCTCAAGGTCTACAGTCTGCTAAATCCAGACTCTAAAATGGTAGAGCCAGTTGCGGAGGGTGTGGTGAAGAGGGAGAAGCTAGAGGAGAAGGACGGGCTCAAAGAGAAAGTCTGGACTGAGAGCTCCGGCGACGAGCTGCGCAGCGTGACCTGGAGAGGGGCGGACATCCTGCGGGGCAGCCCGTCCTACACTCAAGCAGGCCTGGGGCTGCTGACCCCTGTGTCTGGCTCCCAAGAGCAGACAAAGACCCTTCGGGATAGCCCCAACGTGGAAGCGGCCCACCTGGCGCGACCCCTCTTCGGCTTGGCTGTGGAGACCAAGGGATTCCTGCAGGGGGTGCCGGCCGGCGGGGAGAAGTCCGGGGCCCTCGCCCAGCAGTTCCCCGCGGCGGGAGAGACCAAGGCCAAGGATGAATCCCAGTCCCTGTTACGGGTAGGAAGGTTTCATTTTTAAATAATTCATGCATTTTTTCATGGAACCGGGGGTGGGGGGTGGAGCACACATGCTGGACATTCGCTATTATGTTTTATGAAGTGACCCTCAATCGTCTGGATCTCTGGGGATTTACACTCACAGGAGAACGGGGCAGAAAGGAGGTCCCGGGTGGCGCCGGTGCGTCCCGCGCTTACCTGTAGCTCACTTGATACCGCGTTAGGCTGTCACTTGTTTGTCTTTGCTCTGAGCTCAGGTCCAGTGTTGGTTAATCATTGCTGGTGATTATGCAAAAGAACAAGGCTGCATTTGGAGAAGGGAGGTTTAGCATCCAGGAAGGATGCACATCTGTTACATCAAAGTAACTAAATGTCTTTAAAATTTTAAGGTAGTATGGCGCAGTGTATCTGGTTGATAAGGAATTAAGCAGAGATTTAAGTCACTATAGTGGCCTTGGCGAGAGGTTAATACAATAATGTACTGTTTTTAAAAACAACACAGTATAATAGTGTATGAATGGCGCTTAGCTGGTCAAGAAGAGGAGGAAAGTGTGAAAGGCCTAATTTTGAATAGTCTGGAGCATCCAGAGAAGAGGACCGTGCATTGTATTTTATCAGGTGCTTCTAGGGAGAAAGTACCCCGTGGGAAAACAACACCAAAACTCTAAGATCCCTGATTTCTCTCTTCATGCCACGTGAAATCAATGGTGTTAAGAAATGTTTTAGGCTTTGAAACTTCATGAGACCCTCAATAAGCGATACTTGCTTTTTGCCTAAGGCACCACCTTTTGGTCATTTTACCTTTTTCACTCTGTTGAAATTTCGAGCTATGTAGAGGACAGCTAGATAACTTTTACCAAAAGATCCAGTCGGGAAATAGTGCTCAGTCAGTCCCATCCTTTGACCTGCAGGTCAGAGGCCAGTGAGGTCTCCCTGGAGGATAGTGTGAACTGAGGAAAAAACTGTCCGTGTCTGTTCGGCTGCTGTGCCTGGGTGTCGCGACCCGTCTGCTCCTATGGCCCTGGTCTCGGTTAGCGCAGGAAGGAACCAGAGAAGCGGCTTAGAAGTACAAGCTTGTGGAAGGCGGGCTGGCCCTTACTTTCCGGGTAGCCCCAGCAACCTCCGCACCAGCCTTTTATTGAAAGGGCATGATACAGGTGAGGGGAGTAATTAACAATGACTACGGGCTGAGGGCACCGGCTCCTCCCGCGAGGAACTCCTGTGGACGAATGGCCCGAGGTCCAGGCCTCAGCTGCAGATCATCTTGCTCGGATGTTGGCGTCTCCCACACCTGGGTTTCCCGTGCGTTCTCGGAAGCCTGTCTGTGCTTCTTAGGGAATCTCTAGTGGAGTCACCAAACGCCCCTTAGAGGGCCACAGTTAATTATAAAAGCTGTTCCTTTCCCCATCTGTAGTCATGCCCTGCAGCAGGAGAAAGGCTTGAGTACAGACGAGGGGATGCCCCTGTATCCTGAGAAACTAAGAAGCTTCCCTGCAGGGAAGGGCAAGTGTATTAGTAGTGACTTTGGAAAGAAGAGAAATATTTCCTGTACTTTCAAGATGGGGTTCTCGGAGAGCTTCCTTCAAATAAATACGTATGGAGCTGGATTTTAGTAACTGTGAATGCTCATCATCTTGGGAGCCTGTCAGTACTCTTCTGGTCCCAGTGACTCATGGCTTCTGGTTAAAAAATAGGAATGAAATGTCCTATGCGTTTTTGAGTGTGAGGCACTTGGGTGCCTTATATCTGTATCACTCAGCCCCCTTTCCTTTTTTTTTCCATTACATTTTTTTTTTTTTTACCCATCACATCTTCATTTGATGTCAAATTATTTGATTCTTCTCGACTGTTTATGGAATATTGTTCTTTCTGCCACCATTGGTGTACTCAAAGAATTTGGAATGGCAAGTAATTTATTAAGCACTGATATAAAAAACCTGAGCACAGTAGTTAGATTTCTTGAGCATGCTGGGGATGATAATACTTTGCTAAACAAACAAACAAACAAAACCCCACAAAAAACAAGTTTTTTTCCATTCCCCTACTTCCTTACTCCCTTGACTTCAAGTCTCTCTTGTATCATGTCGGCTGTCTTTTCAGTTCCTCTACGCTAGCTGCTGAAGTAGGAACTCTTTAGGGAGAGATTCCTTAGTCCTGTTCCAAATTGAATCGCCAAATTCCTAACCCTGTGATTTGTTGTCTTTAAATGCTATCAACAACTACATTTCAGAGGACTGACCAAACTAAATTAAATAACCAAATAATTAATACATGTATCTATGTGAGTAGAGACACACGTGCATGTTTTAGAAAGAGCCCTGAATCTTTCTTCTGTGATTTTAATACAATTTGAATGTTTAAAATTCACATTTTGCTTTTAACAATGCTTTGAAACCATCAGTTTTATTGGATATTTGGAATAGGAAGGGCAGCTAACGTGATTTGTGCCATATTCAGTTTATTTGAATATAAAATTCTTGCTGTGTGCAAATCTTAGCTGATGAGCTTTTTAAAGAAACCTAAACTAATTAAGAAGCAGATCCCATTCTGATTGTGAAATTTGACAAAAAGTCTATGTAGTGATAGAAATTGGTATTTCTTAGTTAGTATAGCAGATACACACTTCTCTATTTAGTACCCTGCCTTGAGTAAGAAAAGACCCCAGGAGAATTTCGCCATCCTGTTTATGAAAGGCCAAAACAATGTACTCTAATCTTGTGGTTTTTAAGTTCCAGTTATCAGTGAAGGAGTGCTGAAAAAATTTATAAATATACCATAGAAATATACGAAGAGAATTGACATGTTTTGAATAAAAATACAGTAGTCTGTATAAATGTATACCTACAGAATGGAGTACTCAGACTTGGTTTAAACAGTAGAATGGAACTTGTAATTAAGTACCTTGCTGTTTGGCATATTTTTTAGAAATGGTAAGCAATTTAAGAAATGGAAGATATCCAGTTTTAAAAGTGATTTTTTTTTATTAAAGAGTTCATTCAACATAGCAATAAAAGAACAAGGATATTAATAAACACATTTATAGGTAGTTTCTAAAACTAAGAGTAAAAAATTTATAATCAGTTTTGCATTTTGTAGAGTGACATCAAGAATTAAGTATGGAAAATTGGTCCAACAGAAAATGTTGATTTAAAATAGTTTAGCACTATGCTGGTAAATGATGGAAACATTTGCAAGGAATAGGCAAAACATAGTTAGGACTATATCACAAAGAACAAATTAATAATTACAGAGTTGCTTTCAGAATATTAGTCCTACTGCTACATGGTTTCTTACTGGTTTTGATAATGAAAGTTTGTTGTACTCCTCAAAGTGAGGAAGGAAATGGAAGAATCACGAGACTAGCTGAGGTTTCAAAATATTCTCTTCATAGTATAGCATAGTTTTCTCTCTCTTTCTCTCTTTTTTTTTTTTCCTGGCCCTTGTCAGTATTTGTCTTAAAGTTTTGTATTCAGCATCATATCGACGTATGTTTTCATTTAGTGAATGTCTGTGTTTTCTGTTGTTATTAGCATGAAATTGACCTTGTTTAAAAAAATTTTAAGCTGTGTCTGTCACCTGTGTTGACCATTGTGATTTGAGTATGACAAAGGGCATGTTCATAGAAACTTATTTTACCTATTATTTTTGAAAAAGTAGATTTTTGTTGCATATTAATTGCCTAATATTTCTATAAAATGATAGGGCTTTGTATTAGTTGGATTATTAAAGCCTTTGGAATCTTTTTCTATAAATAGTGCGAGTGTATTTAAACATTTATTTTATACTCTCAAAACTTCTAGAATATTTATAAAATGAGAATAAGTTATGAAAAATGGTCACCAAAATTTGATATTTTGAAGACCCGGAGTTGTTATTTAGATTTAAAGTTTCACTCTGTGAGGATATGAACATACTTACCATTGCTTGTGTTTAAAGTCTAAGTCAGTTTTATATATTCCAATTATGTTTCTTTCTCATTTTAAAATACATTTGTGTGGTCAGGACTCATACCGTCCTGTGCCTTTTTTCTGACTGGTTTCTTCTACAGTGTAGATTCACACAATAATATCTATTTATGTATTTATTATTTTAGATTAAAACTTGTATGCAGTTGCACCTGTACTAGTCTTATTATTTCCTTGATAAAATTCTTGATTTTATTTTTATAATGAAACATTTAGATTGGATGTTATAATGTAGAAAGTGCTGACTTTTACCTGATAACCACCAGTATAGGGACCAAAAATCTTAAGTTTTACGAAGATTTTGCCAATATCATACATATTTTTCATATATTAATAACATGCAGAAGTGTAATTAAGTTTAGCAGGTAAGTCTTTAGGGATAGCGTATGGTAAATCAACATTCAGGTAAGCTCCTCCGTGTTATTTGTCAAACAGAATGTCATCGATAATAACGTAGAGGCCCAAATTCTTCCCAGGGTTCACATGTTCTAGCCATTAAGGCACTTATTTCATACAATTAGGGGAAAGGTCATTTTCTTTGAGATTGGTTGTGGTTTCCAGTGGAAGTTTGTTTAGGAAGGTTTGCTAGTTTTTACATCTCCATTCTGCAGTGCTTGGTTTCAGCAGAGATGTTCAGCCATGGGCCTATGGGAGTTGAGTTCCAAGTTGAACCACTGATTGTCAAAGAAAGGGCCTCCCAGGATCTCCGTTCATCTGTCGCTTAGAGAGGATCGTACTGCCTGCCATCCTCACAGGAGGGTTGTGTGCTTAGTTAATTAACGTTTGTCAGGCCATTCGAGAGCCTCAGATGCAGAGTGCTAGATAAGTGGAAGTAGTCTGATTATTTGTTCATTTGGTAAATGTGATACCAGGCCCGTACAATGCAAATGCTATTTCCCCCTTTCTTTAGTGGTGTTAAATTCATAGTTTAAAGATTGTTGATACCAGACAGTCTATTGAGATGCAAAAATGTTCTTTTGGGGACAGTCCATTGGCAGCCAAACAGACGTTCAAACAAGTGACAATGTTGAATGCCCTTACAGCCACTGACAGAAGACTGCGGGGACTTTTTTTAACTAAAGATGATCTGCAGTGAAAAGTGATGTCTGTTGTTTTGCTTCATATTTAATTAAAATAAAAATAGAATTTCAGTTATCATATAGGTAGCATCGACTTAATACACGTTTGTGTACGTAACTGTTTCTTCACCCTATGTACACTGTTTCGCATGAGCAAATACCAAAGAAATCAGACGGTATCAGGAGAAAGGAGAAGCATCTACCTCTCTAATCACGAAGTCTGAAGCAGGGATTCTGGGCCTTACTGGGAGAGTTTTTCTTTAGCTAGCAGTTGATATTTTATTTGCCCAAGAAAAAAATGGTCAAACAAACAAATAAAACTGACTATACCCAGAGACAAACAGTATTTGAATATCTGCACTTCTGCCCTATAGAGATGTGATTCTGTTGTATCCGTTGGGAAAATACACGATTCAGTCGTCAATATATTTAAAAAATACAATCCAGACATCGAATTCATTATGTGTAATAGTGAACATTATCATTTAATTGGTTTTACTACATACAATTTACATTTTTTATCTTTGGTTATTTATCCTTTACATGAATAATGCCATTTTTGAGTGTAGAAAACAACTGAAACCCATTTGACAGGAATGTGTGTTTGGTTTTATTAGTTTGATTAATGAGATTTTTTTCTCTAGGTATCTGATTTTTGTTTTATACATCAGGTCCATTGGCTCAGGTACTTTTTTTTAAAGCACTTAAAAAGAAAAACTTGTATAACGTAGACTGAGGTCTGGCATCGTTCTGCTGGCCCAGGTTTCTAAGGCAGAGGAAGCAGATAGATCTTAGTGAACGGAGCTGTAGGTCTGTAGTAGCTGTGAAATGATATCCTTTAGCACGGTATCTGTTAATTATTTCCTGTACAACTATCTTTTCCTCAGCTTCTTTTTTTTTTCACAGACTTCATTTGTCAGGGGATCACAGGGCCCCCAAAGGACCCCATTGTTGAGTGTTCTTAGATGTCGGAAATGAAGAGTGTACAGAGGTGGCCCACTTTAGGAACACAGGTGCACAATGATTTAAAAGAGCGTTGCCCATGCATTACATGGTCTGATGTGAATTGAGTATTTCTCTGGCAGAGCGAGATGGATTTGACATGTGTTGATTACCTAAAATGCCCCCCAAATTTTTATCTCAGATTTTTGTGGATTTTCTCATTGATTTCCACCAAAGAAGTAAATACTGTCTCCACTGTCATGATCTTTTATTTTGCCTTCCC
Source organism: Otolemur garnettii (assembly GCF_000181295.1). NCBI lineage: Eukaryota > Metazoa > Chordata > Mammalia > Primates > Galagidae > Otolemur > Otolemur garnettii. The sequence goes on from NW_003852399.1 coordinate 13,687,731, forward strand.
TTAAACTCTGTTCAAAAATTTTTCATGCAAGTGTTTATAGGCAAGGCCACTGATTACTAGGCTGATCTACCAATTAACTCAAGAAAGCTTGGCAAGCTGGGTGCTACTGTGTCTGGTTGTGTTATTAGCTCAGGAGATCCCAATCATTTAAGTTTGAAGAACCTCTTTCTTTTATTGTAAGGAAGTGACATCATTTGCAGACTTTTATAATTACCAGTAATTTACAAATACAGTGGACTCCAGAATATGACTTTTTTTTGAACAAAATCCACACATACGCTTATTTTATAACATGTTTTGTTTATGTTGCTGTCAGTGGTTAGGAAGAAGGCGCAGAGGAGTCTTAGTTTTGTTTCTCTAAGGCTCGGACACATGATATTGGTTGTTTGGCATCATTATCTTGTTGGAATGATCAATACCTCTTAAATATAATTGTACGTGTTAACTTGCTTCTTTAAAAAGGCAGTTTTTCTAAGTTTAAAGATTTAATTTTGGCAAGGGATCAGTTATTTTATACTTTGGAAATTTACCTACAGTAACATCATGATTTACCAGAAAATGCTAAAGGTATATAAAGTATAGATAAATTTTAAGAGGCAAAATACACTTTATAATTTTGCTAGTGCTTTAAAAAAAGGATAGATAGTGAATATGAATCAAACATTTATGAGAATTTAGATACACATTGGAAGACTTTTGCAAGAAAACGTATTTTTGGTAAAAATGATATTTTATGTAGAGATAGTGATAAAGGCCATGACAATATCGTTATCAAATTATGTTTCTCTGTAGCATTATGTTCAATTTAAAATATTGTTTCTAAGACTCATATGAGCTCATGAAGAGAAAGTCTTGGTAGACAAAAGGCCCATGAAATAATCGGTTGTCAGGAATTAACTTTCTGAGCTTAACTGATACATGTGTATATATATTTATCTAATTTGAATTCTTCATGAGGAAGACAAATCCCAGCAATAGTACTTTAGAACAAAGGCACAGGAAAACATTAACAAAGAAGTATTTAGTTACAACAGATGGATATTTATGGTTGACTGTCAAAGTAATGTAGCATTTCAAATCCTAGAATTAAAAGTTTATCACCTTTCCATTAATTTATTACTGGATGAACTCTTCTCATCTTCACCAAAACTCTTTGAGGGTGAAACTATTATTATCTTTTTTATTTAAATGAGGACGCTGGGGCTGAGAGATTAAGTAATTTGCCCATGGTTCCACTGCATGTGATGGCAGAGATGAAATTCTAGCTCTGGTGATCCGGCTCCAAGATGCCTCCCTGTAACCAGTGCACAGCCTCAGTTCCTGCACACTTACTTGTTAATGAAGATTGGATTACTTTCACAATTCCAGAATTAATTTGTTTCCTTTCAATATACACATGTATGTACAAGACTGAAAAATAGTTTTTTGAAATTGTGATGCATGCTTATTGTGGAAAAGGTAGTTAATACAATACCCTGTAATGAAAATAACGCTCCTCATAGACATAGATTCCAACCCACAAATATTTTTCTCTTCATATGTTGGTGTTTAGGTTACCCTTGATGATACACACTCAAATACAGACTGTATTCAAGTATAGAATCATGTACATCACTGTTTTATATATTTTTTATTGAACAATATATTGTAGATATCTTTTTCCATCAACAAACATAGCCAACATTATTCATTTTAGTGAATAGCTATATCATAATAGACTGAAGATATGCCCCATGGGTGAACATTTAGGCTATTTACAGTTTTTAATTATAAAGAAAACTTTGCTGAACCTCTTTGTTCATATGATTCCATTGCTTTGTCATACACTTCTGATACTTCCTTATAGTATAATTCCAGTTATTTAAGTGGGAAAATTCATGGCTAATAACCAGTAGTTTTTAATGTCCAGTTCGCTGTCATCTAAAGGGATATATTTTAGAGTATAAAGTAAATTGGCTTGTAAAAACACATGGGGAATGATATCCTGAAAATATTTAAGGATCGACTTTGCTAAACTGCATACCGACGTATTTCACCTTGAATGCAAAGAATTAAGAAAGAAGCAAATGATAATATTTAAGAACCTTTCCTTATCACATATGTAATGCATGCCCAATAGCAAGGTCTGTGATATAATGTGCACATACAGCAGAGTTCATTTTTTTAGAGAAATTTATGTTTAAGAAGAACTCATCTTCTTAAGCAGAATTGAGTCCAGTGTTTTAAATGAAAGTGTTCTCAGCCATGCTTGCCTTTTGGGGGACAGGGATTTGTCATCCTTGTTTTTATTTTGCCCCCATGGGTGGTGCTTTAGCTGCCCTTGACACTTCCTCAACCTGTTTTAAAGTTTTTACCTTTCTTGGATGTATGGTGTGTGTATGGGTTATAGAGGGGGTTTTGAAGGACTATAAAAGAGGAAAAGTTGCTATTTTTCCTTGAAAAGATGACTGGTAGGCATTTTATGGACTACAAATCAATTAATTATCTAGTCAATATGCCCCTTATAACTTCATGCTGTGTGACCACAAGATTGTTTGAATCAGAACTTATGTCAAATTCGCTTTTGATTTAAATATTTTTGAAGACTCCAAAATGTATGCTAATTTTTCTTTACTGGTATGCCCAGGCTTTGAGGTTGCAGTTGGATTCCTGGGTGGGTGTGCTCCACCTTTAACTCTGACTAGGGTTTAGATTTGAGCGAATTTTATTTTCTAGTAAAATTACATTTCATGTTTTGTTTTTACTCTTACCATGGGATATAGTGGAATGTCCACTGGACTGGAGGGAAGGAGGCTTTGTGTTCTAGACTGACCGAGGGATTAACTAGCTGTGTGACCCTGGGTGAGTCACTCAGCCCTTGTGCTTGGTTTCTTCCTTTGGAAGATTATAGAGTTTGAATGATGCAATTACTAAATCTCTTTAAAATTGCAAATCTAGGTTCAAGTAAATATTCTGTAAGACCTTAAACATTGAGATCTGTGAATTGATACCTGAGTTAAATTTAAGACAAAAGTCTTATATTTTAGACTTACAGATACTGTGTTCAAAGATATATTTGAAGTACAAGTTCATAAATGTGATTTTTTATCTAGTGACTGAGAACCTGCAAATTATAAACAGCTGTCACACATACAGTGAAATCTTCAAAAATTATATTCTTTGAGCTTATCTTATACAAGATCTTGTTCTTTGAAATTAACTTATTTGCAAAGAGTCCTGTGATTAAGTGGCTGTGTATGAATGGAAACAAGGAAAGTATGCACAAGAGAAGTAAGATAATTCTGGTGAGGAGGTAATATGCGTGAAGTCTGTATCTCCTCAGTTTCTTGGCATTGAGCAGTGCCTGTTTTGTTCATAGTCAGATGTTCAAATCGGAATTCTGGATGCAGAAACTAATTTTAGTAGGTGGGGTGCAAATTTCTTATAAGTCCATGAATAGACACTAATCCCAGCTGTTTCATTACAATTATAAAAATAAAATTGGCTGTGAATCATTCAAACTCTATTTAATGGATGTGAATAATTCCGTTTCATCCCACTAAATTCTTAAAACTATAAACCTATCTTAGTTCTTTATGTTCCTTCAGGGTTAATATCTCATTATTCATATATGAATTATTTGAAGTGCGGGTGGTCATGATGAAAGTGACCATATTTCTACTTAGCTCCTGTGGGTTTCAGGGGGGGGGTGGCCTCTAGGGCAAAGCAAGGGATGGAGGAGAGAAAGAAATCTGAAAGAGTCCAGGAAAAGAGAAAAGGATGTTAAATTCATATTTTTGGACATTTTCTTTCCCATTAAAAATATATGTTCATTATAGGTATTTTGAAAAACATAAGTAAGCAAAAAACATGAGTCCTCAACATATTTAATGTTACCTTTTCTGGACCCATCCACATGCACACTCACTCATACAGCATGCATGTACAAACATATATTTATATACTTATTATTAAATAACCTTAAATTTCACTTTATATTAAATCATCTATCGTTACATCATAGGAGTTGACTTCATGATATTTCATTGTATGTTGTACCCGTTAACCTAGACAAACTATTCATTCTTTGCTGACTAATATTTAAGTTATTTCTAGTTCTTACTATCACAAATAGTGCTACCTTGAATATCTTTGTAGCTAAATAATTACATCTTTCTATTTTAAATTGTTAGAATTGGTGTCACTCTACTCAGGTTCCTCGATGGCAGTGGTTTTCAACCTTTTTTATCTCACAGCATGCTGGAAATGGGAGCTAAACTTCCATGGCACACTCAAATTATGTTGATCAAAAGAAAATGAGTAAAAAAAAAGAATATATTTACTGTCCTTCACACTTCTTTGGAAAATGATTTAATTAATGATCTTTAAAAAACGTTTGCAGCATACTGGTTGAAAATCACTGAATATTATTGGCAAATATAAGTCACTTTACCAGGACATGTATATACACTCCTGGGAAATAGGAAAACAGTACCATGGCTTGACTTTCCGTAGTTTGAAATGTCTTACAGTGATAACTAAAAAACAGAAACCCTCACAATTTCTTTAAACATGATTATAAGGGAATAAGTTACTATGATGGTTTGGGTAAGTTGCAATTCTGAAGTGCCAACAAAGAAGCAATGGTGTATCTCTTTCCCTTTTATAATTGATAGATTCCTTAGTCACCTTGACATTCAAAAAGTATTTCAATACTGTAGTGTATTGAAGTGAGTCTTAATGAGGTTATGCACATATAGAGATTGAACTGACTCCAGAAAGTTTTATAAAGTTAGCCTATGAAGTCTCTTAGTGTGGTTCAGTGATCACATGAAGTCAATCCAACAGCTTCTCAGTGAAATGTTTGACACACAAACACGATTTTGGAATATTTACATCTATTTTAATTTACTCATAGCTGTTTACAAAGTTTATTGTATCATAAGAATGAAAATCACATGTTAAAGAGAAGTGTAGAAAACCGATCTATCCACCGTAACTTTTCAGTTGCTTTTCCAAACTTATACTGATATATGCAAACTTTTTTCATAAGACTCATCATTATATTTAATTGGTCATGAAATTTCAACAAAATACACTTATGGTTGTGGAATTTGAATGCCCATGTGCATGTGTCTGAGTTTAAATATATTGATACTTATGTGGGTTTAGGATTTATTTTCGAAGAACTAATGGGCACTAGAACAAACTAACGTAGGCTCTGACTTGAAAGAAATAAAAATCTAAAAAGTAAAGCATAACTTTGTAGAATCATTTACTGGTCTCTGATTTTCTTTACTATTTAATAAATACTAATTTATTATGTAATTTATTACCAAGTTTCAGGAACCATGGAAGACCTTGTAAAATGTATGGAAATAAGTAGATTAAGGTTTTTGCCCTAAAGTAATAATACAGTCAGGTACAGGGGATAAGAGAGATGTACTGACAGCCATAATACAAGTTAGACTTCCTTAAAAGGGCTGAGGGCAGGGGAGAGTGACTGTAGGTGCTGAAAGAGGAACAGATTACATTCAGTTAAGAGAATGAAGTTAGTTGTCCCAAAGGGTTTTCTGAACTGCTTTCTGAATAAATGAATAAGCTTATTTAAAAAGCTGGAGACTTTACATCTTTCGTATTAACCTAGATGGAGGTAAAACACATTCTTCTTAGTAAAGCATCACAAAAATGGAGAAGCAAGAATCAAATGTATTCAATTGTAATATGAAGGCAGTAGATCAGCTAATGCAAGAGGTGAGGTAGGGGAATGAGGGATCGGGGAGAGGGGAAGGGGGGGACAGGAGATCTCCGTGTATGGCACACCACTTGTGGGCAGGGCACAATTAGAAGAAGGACTTTACCTAACAATGAAATCAGTGTAACCCAATTCTTTGTATGCTCAATGACTCCCAAACAATAAAAAAATAATGAAAGGCGTTTAGTCTATGTACATGCCAGCACTGGGGACAAGATATATAAGAGGAAACAATGTGAGGTTAGCGTGGAGCATTTTCAGGACATAGATCATAGAGTAAAGTTGGATGTAAAGGTTTGTGTAGTATATAGTTTGGGGACCTGAAACTTGACCTATATATGTAGGTTAAGAGAATTTCCTTAAATGCTTGACATCTTATCACAGAAGAAAATAGAGAACCATTCTAGATTTGAGGGCCAAGGATAACCATGGCTAATTTGAAAAACAACTTGTCTCAGACAAAAATAGGGAACCATCATAGATTTTGAGGCCAGATTTTGATAACCATTGTAGAAGGTTACTGTGGCATTTTCTGTAAGCTGGCTCGGAAGGGAGGTTGGTGGACAGGGTTGGGGTGAGGAAGATTAATAGTAATTAGTAGGCTAATCCTTACTCTGTGAGTAATAACAGGAAGTCTACACTGGGAGAATGAAAATGGGAAGGGTTCCTGTAGATGTGCTAGATGTAGAATCTTCACCTGTTAGCAAAGTTTATATGTGCAGGTGACCAAAAGGGGGCGTTAAGCTTGGATGACTGGAAAAGGAGCAAAATAATACTGACGTTTTGCTGAAAACTAACTATGGGGCAGGCTCTGCTCTTCATTTGTGATAATTTATTTAATCCTCACAATAATCCCTTGTCATAGATGCTATCTTTGATACCATTTTACAGAGAGGAAATGGAGCCTGGAGATGTTAAGTTACTTGCCCAAAGTCACCCAGCTATCAAGTGTCTGGGTCAGACTGGGTCATGTCCAGGTAGTCTGGCTTCAAAGTCCAGCTCTTCACTATATTTAGTTTCAGTGAAGGATAGTATCAGCAGAATCTTAGCGTCACCTGTTCGTGAGGGTAAAATAGAGAGTCAAGTTCTATACTTACCAAATTTTGGGGGCGTTTAGGTGAAAATGTCTAATGGATACTGGAAGTGGCATCTCTTACAGAGACTAGAGGAGTTAGAATGACTTCCAAACAAACTGATATTCATTTGATAAATTATATTAAAGCCTGGTTTGTTCAGATCCTAGGAGCAGGATCAACATGGTCAAGCCATGGATGCTGTTTCTTTAAGTCTTTTGCAAAGCAGTAGTGGAGATGATGTTCAATACAGTGACATGACACAAGAACAGAAGAATCAGGTACCCTGGAGTGGAACAAATAAAATACTGCAGTATTTTAGAAAAGGAAATGAGCTCTTGTTGATTCAGCCATCAAGGAAGATATGCTGGAACAGGTTGCTTATTACTTGGTTCTTGAAATGTAGTATTTGGAAAGCTTAAGTAATAATCAACGTGTTCAAGTCCTAAGAGGCTCTAAGTAGAAGTGAAGTTTCGTTACTCCATCTGAGCACTTGGACAGTAGCCCCCGTCTGCAGACAAGTTACTACCTTGACATTCGTGAGACCAAACTTCAGGATCCTCCGTGTATGTCAAAATATGTTTCTAATTGACAGGATTCAGAGATAGCTCTTTGCATGCTTCCAGTGTCTTCTGACAGGATAAACCCAAAGGAAAGAGTAAGTTTTAGAACAGACGGTGGGTATTTAAATCAATATCTGAAATAAAAATTTGATAAGTTCTTTCATTAGTGCAAATAATCTTCAAAAAGTTTTTTTTTTGGCTCGGCGCCTGTAGCTCAACCGGCTAAGGCGCCAGCCACGTACACCTAAGGTGGCAGGTTCGAGTCCCCAGCCCGGACCCGCCAAACAACAATGACGGCTGCAACCAAAAAATGGTCAGGCGTTGTGGCGGGCGCCTGTAGTCCCAGCTACTTGGGAGGCGGAGGCAGGAGACTCGCTTGAGCCCGGGAGTTGGAGGTTGCTGTGAGCTGTAATGCCACGGCACTCTACCCAGGGGGCTTGAGGCTCTGTCTCAAAAAAAAAAAAAAAAAAGTTTTTTTTGCCTTTAACATATGTATGTATATTATATATATATAATTATAAATTTTTTTAGTTTTGTGGCAATAAGTACAAATTATACATATATATGTATGTATGTATGTAAATAGCTCTTATTCAAATATAAATTAAAAATTACTACTTAGGGTCATTACCTACATATGATAAGAGAAAAATACACATGAAAAATTATGAATACCCACATAAACATGTATGCCATATGTACTATCCTATCTGATTCATTGTATATAAGAACTATCATATTTTAGTTTAATGACTGGAATTTTGATTTAGTCACTAATCAGGCCTCTTAGATTTAATCCAGTGGCTCGTTTTCATGTCTTATTTAATGTCTTATTTTATTATTGAGAAGAAAGAGAACTGCTTGCCTGTGGTATGTCACCTGTTCTTTAATGGCCCAGACTGTTACATATCTTAATACTATACCACATTAAGTCATTTTAAAAGCATTCTGCTTTCCCCTTTGTTTAAAATTCCTACAATCCCGAGGATATTGGGAGGGGGTTAATGGAAGTCTTGATTAAAATCTTTCAAGTTTTCAGGCTTTCAGTTCTTATAAACAATTTAGATCTGAGAGATAGGCCTGGTCATGACTTTTTACTAGTCTACTTACCCATTTATTGTTAAGAAAAAAATTATAAATTCTTTTTAGTTTTGTTGCAATAAGTACCAATTAAATGCCTTTAAAAAAATCAGTCGCACTGTACTGTGTGATGAGCACAAGATTTATGATAGTTCTTTTGAAAATTCATCGAAAATCTATAACCATTTTAAAAAATAAAGAACCTGTCCTGAGTGTGCTAATTTCCCACTGTTTAACATAAACTTTTCAGATTTTTCTTTGTACACTGCTTTTAAGTGGTTTTCCAAATTTGTAGGGCTATTAACTCTAATTATAATATAATCAATCTGCACTTGCTTTATAATAGCTAACCAAACTGTAGGTGGATGAAAGTCTTGGAAGTAGATAATAGCCACAATGCAGTTGGGGTTTACACTTGGGCTCACAGCTTAGACCTAATATGATCAACCCAAGCTTGTCCAACCTTCCTATGGCTGGAGACATTGACTGCATAATAGTCAGGTTCAGCCAGAAGTCCTGATTGCTCTATTTTTGGTGAACAAAAATGATATGTTTCAAATATGGTGGTTTTGGTTTGCATGGGATTCAGTTGGTATGCTTTTGATTTCTGGTTCTTATGATAGTAATGTGTGAATATCATTGCAGTTTGGGGGTTTGTGAGATATTCCTTGGATTTGAAGTTGACATTCATTGAAGTAAGTGTGTCTGTGTGTGTGTGAGAGAGAGAGTGAGTTAGTTTGAGGTTTTTCTTCTAAAAGCATGGGCCTTTTGGTCAAGTTTGGGACGTAGCCCAGCAAAGGTATGAGAGAAACAACAAATACTAGATCTTACATAAGGTATCTATTTGTTGATTTTTTTTCTTTAATAGATTGTGATCTCTTGAGAGGGAAGAGCTTTGTAACTTTCATCTTTTTGTTTCTCATTGGCCCTGTTATATTGCTTACATCTTAGGAGATCTAAAATCACAATGTATTTTTAATTGAAGAGAATTTTTTATTTTTAATTTGGAAAACCACATTTTAATCTCTGTAAAGACTGTCATATTGCCTGTATAATTTTTCTACTATTAATCAAGAATATAAAATATTAATATTTGAAATACTCTTTTAGGAATAAAGAATTAGTAAATTATTACTTATATGCAATATTCCCATTAACTTTTAGAGCATATTATTATTTTGTGAGTTACTCCAGAAAAGAAATCCCAATCAATTATAGTAATGTTGTATTCATATAAGAATGAGAAATTATTTGAGCTTTTCTGGAACATATTAAAATTTGATTTTTTTCCTGAGTAATCTGGTAAAGCAGAAATTTCTTAAAGTTCACAGAATTTTTTGATACAGGCATCAAGAGAAGCAATCTGCCATTGCTTTTCTAGGTTGTAAAAAATGCCAATAAAACTTAAAAGGTTTATCTCTTTTTTTTTTTGAATCGTGAATCCAAAATTCATTTTCTTTATATAAATTCTTTTTTTTAAACAAACATTTACCCTATATTCAATTTTGATTGAACTTAATCTTTTGCATAGCTTAGATCATTAGTTTATAGAGCACAGTGCTGATCTGTTGAATCTAAAATATGAAAAAAGACTCATCATATTAATGTGCTGCTCCCTTCTAAAGAGGAGGAGTACTTTGGACTGTTAGTTACTGAGCTCAAGACAAAAGGAAATGGGTAATGGAGCCATTTCTCTAGATCACTTTGTGACCAGATTAGAGAGTCAACGACTTAGAACCCAGGGAGTGTGATATGAAGAGAATGAGAGTAGATATTATTCTGGGAGCCTCAGCATTGGCTTACTGTAGATGAACCTCGAAAAGGGAGTTTGAAAGCTTTTGTGAATTCGGGAATGCTTATGATGTTTGCACTACAAACCCAACCTCACCATCTTAATCTTCTTGTCTAGAGGAGATGAATAAGAACGTATACGTTCTGTCTTCGGCAATGGAAATCCACAAGGACAGAGTGTTCTTTTCTGCAAGTGGAGCTGTTGTTGGTTTCTTCACCCCATAGGAGAATAGGGCAGGGAAAGGAGAGTGAAAGGCTGAAGCTGTGTGGAAGTAAAACTGGTGAATTCTTCTGTTCTTCCTAGCCCTGACCTTGAACCTCCTGCCTCCACTATAGTATCCCTCTGGTACCAGATTCATTGCCTGCCAGGATTGGAATCCATGCAGAGAGAAAAGATTCATGAAAAAATAATCCAAGTTAGGAGAGTCTTTGACTTAATCTTGTCTTACACTGTCAGTTATTTTTGCCTGAGTAGTTTACAGGGACGTACCTCCTTCAATCATCTAACTGGGATGTAGTAAAAGTCATTTGCAGGAAATGAAACTCCACTGAAAGGCTAATCTGATTAGGTTTAAAACATTTGTTCATCTTTTTATTCAGAATTTGAATGATGCCTATGGAAGACATATGGATTTAAATAGAACTTGGCTTACCATCTGCTGATAAGGGAAAGTGAGATGCTAAATCAGAGAGGCAGAGAAGTCTATTTTGGTAGAAGCTATTTTGATCTGAAATACTGTGGGCAATCTTATATAGTATTTTAACGGGAATTACATTGATGTGTGTTAGTAAAAGAAGTATATTTGCTGATATGGTTGAAGTTATGTAATCATTAACTGTTTTTTATCAGTTTCGAGATGTGGGGCTGTATGGAATTTTGATTCTGTCAGTTATAGCTTTTTTCTTCCTAAAATAGTCCTTTGTGGAAAAACTTTTCTAATGCATTTTTTAGAATGATGATACATTTTGTATCTCACTCTAGAAATGAGAGCACAAAGCATCAGCTTTCCAGATAAAGTAAGCAGAAATAAGTAACGATTTATTTGGTACTCATTTGTTGATTACTTTTATGATAAAGTATCTTTTAAAAATAAAGTAACTTTTTGGAAAATGCATAGAAAGAAGAAAAAAAGAGTATCCATTTTTATGATGGTAAATCGTGATATATAATGCTAAAAAATCTAAATTATATCGTGGATGTTTCAACCTAAAATTCTTGGAGTTTAGAGTCATCAGGCATTAAGAATGATATGATGAAATGTAATATCATGGGAGCGATATGCCGTGGGTGCCAAAAATGTATACACATTTTAAGAAAGAATAAAAACTTTAAATTTTAAAACTCAATATATACTGATGCCAAAAGATGAATACAAGTCTCTTGTAGTTGCAGAAGTCAAACATGACATGAGTATTACAAATTTAATATAGATTTTTTCCTTTTGTAAAATATATATACAAGTTCTGGCACCTTCTCTGTGTGTGTGTGTGTTTACATATATGTAATTGTGAGTGTGCATGCTATTCTGATCAACCTTTACATGTAGAATATTTTTGTTGTTCAAATACAATTGTTCATTCTTTCATAAAACGTGTGTGTGTGGCTTGCAATTTTTGGCTGGCGGAATACACGGGTTAATACTAACAATACACATTATCTGCCTTCTGGGAAGCACAGTAAAAGATACTCCTATATGGCAAGAATTTATGCCAGGCATCTTCCCAGGCGTTATCTCAGTTAATCCTCTGAACAACGCTATGATATTGGGCATTTGCAATTCAATTTTAATGAAGGCACTAAGGTATAGGAAAGTTAAGTAAGTTGCCTGAAAATAACACATCTGGTTTACAACTCCCTGTATGGGAGGATTTAAACCACAGCCTCTTAGACCTAGAAGGTCACTATGTTCAATTCTCTAATCCCTGCTCCATCATGAATGCTGAGACAGGATTTTAACTCTTCTGCACAGTCATCCTGAAATAGCTGTAGGAAGCACCAGAAATCGTAGTTAACACTGTGGACTGGTGAGGACAGAAATGAACCAAGAATCACGTGAGAAGTCCACATGGGTAGGAAGAGGTGGCTGGCACGGGCTCTCTCCTTCTCTGCCCAGATCAAGCAGGTGTACCTAGGTGGTTGCCACCTTTTGTGACAAGACTCCTTGCTTTTAGGTATTTGAAGATTTTACATTACCAAGCCATTTGGAACTTTTTAATCATCGCACCAGTGTTTATTCCGTTTGTTTTTCTTGCGTTTGCCTCGAATACATATGTCTGACCGTACAGGAAGACTTGGTACTAGTATAGAGAGGTGTAAACTATTTTTTATTCATAGCTAAGCAACATGTTTCCATTCTCCCGCGGTTACAAATAACGTTGCCAAAGATACCCTGTTTGCAGATCCTTCTTTGGCCAAATTCCTGAAAGTGGAATTGCTTTGTCAAAGAGTATGCATCTGACAGTGGGGACAGGTAATGCCAGATTGCTCTCTCATTTCTAATTTCAGCAAATGATTTGGAAAGTAGCTGTGTCCATTCAGAATGCTGTTGGGTCTGAATAGCAGCACAGGAACAAATGAAGAATCAGCAGGTGGAGGAAATATGTCTGTAACTAGGAACTGGTGTACCGAGGTTTTTTGTCCATGTTGATGTATAATTCCCTTGATGGCATTTTTGGAATGACTTATTTTCAACATGTGGTGCATATTCTCATCTGTCTGGCTCACTGTGTTTGGAACAAGTACATTTTGGGCACACCTGATGCATCCGACCTGGTGCTGCTAATCAGTCTTTCCTTTCAGTAACACCAGCGGCTGCAGTTGGTAAGAAATATTCAGGAGGAAAAAGTATACATTTTCTCAGACAAGTAAGATGTGCAGGGCGTTTCAGAATAAAAAGCAGAGACATCCACGCTGCAGACATAGCAGATGGTATCAGAGTGATTATCACATCTACCTTATCAGGTGTTGAAAACCAGAATTGTCTTGGTTTCTTGAATCAATTGTTTTTTCTCCTTTTTTCCATCTTCAATCTTTCCTTCCACAGAACTATTTGATGATGTTTTAGGTAGTAATCCATTTGTAATTATTTATCTGTTGAAAATATTTTTTTCTAACTAAATTTATAGACTAAAAATGTGTAATTGTCTAGGATTTATCAGACCTTTCATAGCTGTCTTAAATTTTTACAGATAGAGTTGATATTACTTAATAAAGAGTCATTGTTCTTATTTTGAAGAATGAGTGGCAACAGTGATGAAATTCGGTTTTTCTCTGTTTTCTGATTCCTGGAATACTGCCATTTTTCACATTTTCTCTGGCCTTAAGAGTGCCAGCTGGCTGTTTAAAAGAAAGAGATGCGAAAACAACAAAAAACAGAAATCATGGCTCAGGGGCCCTTGACAATGCCCTTCCTAGAGCCCTGTAACCTGGAGCTCATTAGCCAAGGTCTTTCTGCTGTGTAGACACTCTGGAGAGCTGAGTCATGTCCTTCTTGGTCTAGACTGGGGACGGGGGGAGGCTGTACGGTAGCTTCTTTTCACAATTCTGATCACTTTGCCTTTGGACAATTGGACTGGTCACTTCATGTTTTGTTATTGTTGTTCTAACCAGACCAGCCTGTCTGTAGATTCGTGGTCATCAGAATCCTCTGTCACATGCCACTTTTTCTGATCATCCCCTGAGACCTTCAATGAATGGGCTATATTTGGACAAATATTATTATTTTTTTTCTTTTTGCACTTTTTGGCCAGGGCTGGATTTGAACCCGCCACCTCCAGCATTTGGGGCCGATGCCCTACTCCTTTGAGCCACAGGGGCCACCCAGACAAATATTCTTCCTCTCTTTTTCATTTCCTCACACATGCATAAATGCTAATGATGTTATTGTAGGTACGTGCATCCATAAGTCAGTACATAGCAACTTGCTTTAAAATAGGATTTGGCCATAAATTTCCAAAACTTATGTCATAATATAAGTTTTATCACTTACATGATAATAGCAATACAATATTAGGTGAATGGTGTTTGTATGCCACCTCAGAATTTGATCCCCTTGAAGTTTCAAGTTCAGTGTTTTTGGGTCCTTTAAATTTAGTATGATAAATATTGTGCCATCTGCATTCGGAAACATGATGTTTCTCGTTTCTTGGTGCCGTTAATTTTACTGCATCAAATATGTAAAGTAGAACCTCCGCACTTGACCACCTCCCTACACTGACCACCTCCCTAAGTTGACCTAATTTTCATAGCCCAGACATGCACCACATGTACCTATCAGTGCAGCAGGCCTGGTTCCTTATGTTGACCCCTTCCATATGTTAACCAGTTTGTTACAGTTCCTCAGATGGTCACCTTACAGAGGTTCTGCTATATTTGTGTTGGCTCTGCTAAATTACTTCCTTTGTCACGCAGCTATTAAATCTGTGATGAATTTACATCGTTTTTGCTTATAGGTTCACTTTCTCATCCAGTGGACCTTGGAAAGACAACTTCTACATTTTCCACCGCATTACAGAAGCTGTGAAAATTGGGTGGAATTTTTTTTTTCCTTTCTGTTTAAAATGTGTTCACTTTGTAGTACCTTGGCGCACACGCTAATATATGTATGAAAGCACAGGCTCATCAAGTGGAAAATAAAATCAAAACAGGAAACTCCAGTATGTTTAGTAATAGAGAAAACAAGAAAAAATTGTCATGTTTTCCAATGCAATTAAATAAAAAAGAGACTGCTAATATTTCATTGACCTAATTAGCATCCCTGCAATATGAACCTTCCCTGATGGTCCTCTCCTTCTTTGGAGAGGTATATATGCTGTGAGGCTTTACCCACAGAATCCATCATTGGTCGTTTGGAAATGATTTTGAATCTTCTTTCAGGCAAGTCTGCTGAAGAAGGTAATGTTGGAGAAACCCCTGAGAAAGCCTGCAGGACTTAACCCACCTGTGACTGGCGGCACTGCTTCCGGCCAATCCTGCACTTGGTTATGCGTCATTAAACTCCTTTCTCTTTGTCAGCAGAAGTCTTCGTTTTATAACTGAAGGTTTGTCCCATCAGTACTCAGATTAAAGACCCAAGGTGTCCAACTTTAATTTTAACAAATGAGGCTCTTTTTTTTTAATATACCCGGCCAATTTAAGAGTTTCACTTGGCCTGTTGTCCCCGTGGGACAGTAACATGTAGAATATTATTTTTCCCCACATAGTCTCCATCTATTAAATTTCTCCTGGACATCCACATGTGTACATGTATATTCAACACCCACATTTATATAATACAGAGTAGGAAGAAATATATGATTGAAACTCTTTTCAAGTTCTTATTAAGAAGCCTTTGAAAGTCCTGGCCAGTGGAGTTAACATCGAGTACACCATGGGTCTGAGCCGTGATAAGCAAACTATCTTTCCTGAGAAGAACCAAACGATCTAAGCAGTTCATATATTTTGATCTCTTGCTGTTCATAAACATGTTCCCTTCATTCAAGTGTGCTACAGGAATGGACAGAAATCTTGGGGTCCCTACACAGTGAGTCGGTTGGTTAAATTCAGCATTTTGGCACCAAAAACGGGAAAGCAATAATTGGAGGCCCATACGGTATGTGTAATGGGCACTGTCAGCTGTTTAAACATACACCAATTATTTTCAAGATTTCAAAACCCATCTGTCACCATATTGTCCAGTCACGTGAAATAGATTGTCACTTCTCTTTGTACAAACCGATATAATCCCAATTGATTTGTGCCTCAGACTTTTGTGTAAATAGCCCTGTGTCATCAGGATCTACTGTGAATTGTGTTTGTTTTTGTTTTCCCTCCCAGTAATTTATTGTATAGTTTCTTATTTGGAAAACAAAAATAGGTACAGCCAGACGGCCACATCATAAAAAAATTAAATAAGTGTTCAAGGCACTTCACGTAGTATTAAAAAGTACTTCGTGAAGGCTACAGCCTATCTTTTTTTCCCTAATGTATATTGTTGGGTTAAAGGAAAGGCCTAGTCGTGTCTTTATTGTAAATCCAAGTGATAGACCTCAGAGTGTTGTGTTTAACCACTGATATTTTTCTCCGCTATTCTTCACCGTGTCCTGTGTAATCGGACAGAAATTCCTGGCCACTGAATCTTTTCTCAGTGTTGGCAAGCTTAGTTCATAAATGGGGAGATTGAAGTGAGATTTGAGCACTGCTTTCTGCAAGAGCTGAACGACGTGTGTGATGCTTCGGATCTCTTGGGAATTTCAGGAGGCATAAGGGGAAATGTAACTAAATAAGAAAGAGCACGGTCATTTACTCCAGGGGTGGGAAAACCCGGAGTTTCTCAGTGACTGATTCACTGTCCTGAGCGTGTTTTACCTCTGGCAATGTTCAGGAAACCCAGGGTTGCCTCGGTTTCCCCTTGGAGGTGTATGTGGCAGCGGCGCTCATTATCATGGTGTGGCTTGTCACAACACCTAATACCTCAGCCGGAGTTTAAGCTTTATGACAGTTTGGGGACTTAAAGTGAGTCCAGGAAAGACTTCGGAGGGCCTGTGAATACAAGTTAAAAATCATGTGGTTGGCTCTCAAAGAAGATTTAAATTGTTAAAGGAAACCTGCACGGTCACTTTGAAGTCTTAACATTTTCCACATAAGTTAATGAGCAAAAGGGATATCATTGTCTTCACGTTTCTCTGAGACTTTCTTTCTTTTTTAATATTTGCATAAGAGGAAATGAAACAGTACGATGTTTTAATTCCACACACCCCCCGCCCCCCAACCACCACCTTTTCTGGCTAAGCCATCGGTCTAGTGATTAGCAGAGGAGACTTTTTAAATTAGGTTTTAAGTTCAGTTTCCTGGCTGCAATTCACTCAACCTTGACGCACATCTGAAATAAGTACTTTGTAAGGGGTTAGGCTTTTGTGCAGGGTGTGTGAGAGATCCTGCCAGACCAGGTTGGTTACAGAAACCAGTGTCAGATTGCCTTTGCCCTGAGTGGTGAATAACAAAATGCAGACAACAGAAAAAAGTAGGGGAGAAAAAAAATCTTTCTAAACACACCCTCACCCGCCGCTTCCGAAAGGTTTATTGTCTACCTTAAAAGGACTCATGGGTCTTTTCAGTGATCAGTATTTGGGGGGTGGGTTATTTTTGCTGTTTTCATTTTTTCCCCCCAGAAATTATCCAGTCATTGCTAGTGGGCACAGTATGTCAGCACCGTAGACAAGCGTTTCATTCACAGAATCTGTGTTCTGTGTGGTACTTGTTGAGGCTAGTTGCTTTGCATTTCATCTGTTTGCCTTAGGTGATCAGCAGCCTTTAATGTAAATCCTAGCCAGTGTAATAAAACTAATGGCAAGGGAGAGAAACACACACTCTCTGTGCACAAGCACACGGGGGTGGGGTGGGGAGATGCAGGAGAACTTGCGTCCAAATTGTCTTACGAAAGGAGAAAAGTTATATCCTTCCTCTCCTTTGGCATCTCTGATTCCTTTTACCCTCTTTTTGTTTAAGCAAGCGTGTTGTATTATTTGCAAACAGAACAAGTCTATCTTCTTACCAGGGCAGGGCCTTACTACTTGAAAACTTTAAAAAAATATTCAAAATTACATTGAGCATTGCCTGTAGTTACCTTCAGTTCACCTGAAAGTTCTTTCAAGTGAATCATGTTTCTAAAATCTAAGAACAACAATAGGATATTTTTCCCCTTATATGAACTGCAGGCCAGCATGGGTTAAGCGTTTTTTGTCGTTTTTTTGTTTTTCTTCTGGCAATCACACTGATCAACTGTTTTGAGTTTCAGATCATTTTGGAGAAAGAGAACAAGAAATAATACTTGATAATGCTAATTACAGATTGACCTTAAATACTAAAAATTAAAAGTATGTTTTTTACCGACATTTTTTAAAACAGCATTCAGAAAAAAGTTAGGGAATTGACAAAAGTAAACAGCAAGTTTCTTTATCTCCTGGAACAATCAGAAAAAGAGAATATTGAGAGCTTGAAAATACAGTGGTCTTCCTATTTGAAATGAGTACTTTTAAATGGCTCTACTGAGTTCGGATTTTTATTTTTATATCACTGGCTATTTAAAAATCATAATGTTTCTTAAGAGCATGAATTATACTGCTAGAAAAAAAAAACACCTTAAATATACCTTCTTGAACCCCTTCATTTTTGTGTATATTTTTTGTCCTTCTGGTTACATACATCCTGATCTTGATATCATTATCACTGATTATGACTTATGGAACATTTACAAAAGCACCAGGAAAATTTAAATCCTTATGATTAAGTTTCGCAGAATATTTTTGGATTTGCTGATCATAATCTGCACATGACTGAGGTCCGTGGCTTCTCTTTTCCTGGCAAGCTCAGTTTAGGTTGGTAACTACCAGGCTGTTAGTTTTACCTGAAATTGAGGATTTTCTTGTTCAGACAGGTATGTATATTTTTTAGTACTCCACGCTTTAGTATTGCACGCTTGCTAGCAATAATGGCAATAAGAACAGGTTGGCTTCTCCTCTTTGTGTTTCTTGCTTGCGTAAGTGGCTGTGCATAATTTGAGCCAGTCATTTGAAGATGAACAATTAGTATAGATAAATCTTTAGACTTTGTTCGAGTTCTCCTTCACCTTGTAGCAGGTTTCATTTACTCCCTTCTGTTCTAAAGGTCATCAAGGCTAAAATTCTCTGGCTGTTACTTAATAGGGTTGGTTTTTTTGTTGTTATTGTTTTATACACTGCAAAATTGCACCCCTTGTTGCTCTTGGGTTTCTGGAACCATTGAGAAAGGGAGAGAAAGAAAAACAAAACAAGGTTAAGGAAGTTGAAAGAACAGACTATCACCTTTCTTCTGATACAGCTGATATTGAAGAATGTGGCTTGTCCTGCATTCAGATAGGCTCTCCAAATTGATCTTCACAGTCTTGTAGAGGATGTTCCTGCTGCCTTGTGGGTGGCAGAGACCACAGATTGCATGTACTAATGGCCGGCATGCAACCCGTGCCTTCGCGATGTTTCAGATCTATTAGGGAGGATACACATGCACACGGAAGACCCAAATTATAGGCTCCTATTTGGTAAGCAGCCAAAGCAAGGAAAAAACATTTCAAAAATAGGTGCAACATTCACACTTATCTTACTTTGTACCACAGAGGTTTTGTTTATAAAATGTTTTGAAATGTTCAGATAGAGAGGGTTATGTTAGTACAAAGTAATCAGAACACTAATCCATGATTAATGTTAATGTCCTTTTAGTCTTTATGAAAAGAAAGCTGTGGCTTTTGTACTTTGAGTTCTAGTAAATGTGTCAGAGGTAATGAGGTAAGAGAAAGTTAATACTAAAATGGTAACATGTAGTAGGGTTAGGTCCCTAGTCTTTACCTCTTAAAACAAGGCTTCTTATTTTACGCTGAGGTTTTACTTGGTGTTACCAACTCAGCAGGGACTTTTTATGCTAAACTGTTGGTGGTGCTTAATGTATCAGCCATCCAGAGAGCAGTGCACTTAGTTAAGATTTCCTTGACTTGTGTCTGCCATGTAAGATTGTAAAAACATCAGTGTGCATTGAGTAACACTTGGGGCCTTTCACCCAGGCTGGTGTCTAAAAGGCCTAGCCTAGGTTTTGCTGAAAATTGATAAAAGTAAGCTTTATAACCTAAGGAGCGTTTACACCACTGTACAAATTATTTTACCCACTCACAGTTTCTTCAGTTAAAAGCTTCTCTTTACTTTTCTCACAGTGTCGCCCATTCTGCGTTTAGGACTCCCCTAACACAGATTCAGTGGCACTTCCCCAGAATGTTCAAAATAGTTCCAGGCACAAAGTAACCTAGATATTTAAATGGCCCCTTTACACCTTAGCAACGTGGTCGTGATGATTTTATGAAAACAGTCTTTGTTTCTTTTCTCCACGAACTTCTGGCTTTAGTCGGCAAAGATTTCTCTGCCTCATTAATGTGCTAAGGACTCTGAATGCAGTTTTCCTTCAGGGATTGCTTTTTGGGCAGCCGTGATATTGATCGCTGATTTTAGTACTTGTATCTTCCCGACCCGTTTTTTAACTCGTGGAACTAGGCTTTATAGATTCTGAACACCCACAGTCTTCCTTTTTCTGTCTTTGGGAAATGATTTGAGCCTTGATGTTGACTTCATCTTTTTTCTAGTTTAAAAACAAACAGATGAATCAGATTAATAGCAGCATGGAAGTGAATTGGGCTGACCCTACAGTATAAGCAATCCATTCTTCTACTTTGGGTACATCGGTTTCCTGGTATCTCTCCAGACACTCAAATGAGTGCTCAGCGTTTATGATTCAAAGTACTGTAGAGGAGGGTAAAATATTACTAATAGAGTTACATCAAAAACCTTAAAAGGTCAGTTTATCCATTCCCTGGCTGTTATTAAAATCTACAATTTGACGATTTGGTTTCCTATTAGGAATGACCAAGTGGGAAGCAAAGTGCATTTCAAATGTGACTGTAAGATATAGGAGTTTGAAGTTTGGGTTTACAGAAAGTATTTGGAAATTTGATGTCAAAATTTATTTCACTTGTAAGCTCTGTATTGCCCTAAAAAGAATGTTCTCAGATGGCATCAGATGTGTTGAAGCTGAATTCGTTCACACATTTGGTAAATACATACCAGTGTCTGCTGAGAGCAGGGCCTTGTGCAGAGCGTTTGGTAGTTAGTAGTGAACCGAACAGAACTATCTCTTATGCTAGCTATTTCTTTCCTGCATATCCGAACATCCTGGGGCAATAAACATAAAATATTTTTATGCTTTATGTGCATGCGACCTAGGAATAAATCAAAATGAGCTCACACCTACTTAGTTCTTATTATAGGCCTAAGATTGACACCTTGTGAATTTAGTGTTATACAAATAATGATGCAATATCAGAAATGAATACCTAGACTCAAAACGCTAAAAGCTTTTTAAAAAAAAAATCCAGTGAACAACTTATTCTCACTTGCTTATCAAGATTTCAAGGGC
This sequence comes from Otolemur garnettii, assembly GCF_000181295.1. Classification (NCBI taxonomy): domain Eukaryota; kingdom Metazoa; phylum Chordata; class Mammalia; order Primates; family Galagidae; genus Otolemur; species Otolemur garnettii. The sequence continues at coordinate 13,708,941 of NW_003852399.1, forward strand.
TGCTGGGTAACACTGATCTGCTGCCATCAAACAGGGATGATAATAAATATGGCGCATTTATTAACGTTGATAAACTAGATAGGATACATGGGGAAGCGTCTTCAGGATTACATAATGACTTGTGTCATTCACACATATTAATACACTTTGTCACACGGGTGCATTAACATTAAAGAGTAAACGATGTCCGGCTTTATCTTGAACTTTTATGGTGTTTGGTGGGTTGTGAAACACGGGTACCTTTAAAAATAAAGCTGAAGAGCTTTTTTTTTGGAGACAGAGCCTCAAGCTATGCCCCTGGGTAGAGTGCCATGGCATCACAGCTCACAGCAACCTCCAACTCCTGGGCTCAAGCGAGTCTCCTGCCTCAGCCTCCCAAGTAGCTGGGACTACAGGCGCCCGCCACAACGCCTGGCTATTTTTTGGTTGCAGCCGTCATTGTTGTTTGGCGGGTCCGGAGCTGGGGATTCGAACCTGCCACCTTAGGTGTACGTGGCTGGCACCTTAGCCGCTTGAGCCACAGGCGCCGAGCCTAAAGCTGAAGAGCTTTTAAAGGCAGCTGAAGATCACAGGTAGTCTGATAGCAATATTATCCTTAATAAATGAATTTTTTTTTAAAGGTGGAGTGGCTTTATAAAAACAGCTGGTTTTAAATTTCCTCTCACCATCCTGTCTTATAAACATCATACCCCGTGAGCATCTCAAAGATAGCTTATCCTTCCAGTTACAGCATTTCTTTTATTGTCAGCACTGTGGTTTCCTATATCTAGCAGGTTTGATTCTAGAGAATCTGATAACCCTGTAAGTGTGTGCAATCCATCCTAAGACTGTGTTACAGACAAGGCTTTAACAATTTTTAGGAAAAAAAAAGGAAATAATTCTGGTGTGGTTATATTCATTATATTCTGATTTTGAGACATAATAAGGATGACAAGAAATAAAAATATATAGTAAATAAAAATAAAAAATAGCCTGAGAAACTGAGCCTTATGTAACCAGTAAATCCCTACACTGGTTTCTCCTTTGTATGGGCTGACTCGTGAATTACTAGGATCAGGGGTGCTAGGCTGAGATAATAGGCAACTTGGAAGTATGGATTTAAGAATGATAAAAGATAGGAAATCTCATACCTGTCATCCAGGTATTCTGGAGTTTGAAATCAGTCTGAGCAAGATGAAGACCCCATCTCTATCAAAAATAGTAAAAGTTAGCTGGGTATGGTGATGTGTGCCTATAGTCTCAGCTGCTCAAGAGGCTGAGGCAGGAAGATTGTTTGAGCCCAGGAGGTTGCTGTAAGCTATACTGATGCCACCACATCTAACCAGGGTGACAGAGCAAGACTTTGTCTCACCAAAAAAAAAAAAAATTCTAGGAAGTACACTATATGTGATTGTATTCTTGAAGATCTTTGATTCCCCAAATTAATTAGGTTACTAGATTTGCTGAAGGAATGTTTCTGTGCAAAAGGCAAAACAATATTAGAAATATATAAGAATAGGATGTGCTTCTGGGCTTCCAAAACATGCAAGCTGTTTTAAGAAGCAGCACACGGCACAGGAATTGGCACAGGCGTGGCGGTCGCCATGCTTTTTCACAGATATGGTGGCTGGACACCATATGAATATCAAAAGGACACAGAATAAATAAAGGACATTGATTTTCCACAAAAGGACATTGATTTTGAAGACCTGCACAATTGACTCTGAAAGATTTAGCACTGAGGTCAGTCTATACTAACTTGATACAGAGGTATCACCGGAGTGTTAATAGGCAATTTATGTTATTTTTGTGTTAATAAAAAAAAAGTTAGGAATTTAGAATATCATAATTTTTCGAAGCAACCATTCAGAAAAATTATATTCCACAATGAGTCTCTCTGTCACAAAAAAAAAAAATCTGGTCATTCTGTAGTTTGTGAAAAAAAGTCTTCATTCTTTAAAACATAAACAAAAAACATCTTAGGAGAAGAAGCAATAGTTACCAACATGAACCTTGACACCTAGAGGTTGCCAGTGCGTTCAGCGTTCAGCCTTTAAAATGGTTAATCTTTTACCATCTCTATTTGAGATCAGCACGTACAGTGGCTGGCTTATGCTGAAATCACACTTAGTTTTTAAAGTTCTGTGACAGAGGCGGCATCGTCTTAGCAGGTGTTATTTGTGTGCTGGCTACTGATTTGCATAGTGGAAATCTACTGGTCTGTGTTTTGCTCATCTGATCATATGCTGACGTCCTCATTCTGCTCCAGCCGCCCTCTCTCTGGTCCACATAGGCTTGTCTGAAGGGAATAGGGCAGTTGGGGAAAAACAAAAACAAACAAAAAAACAAAACAAAAAGTACTTGCCAAACAAATCTGATTTCTAAAATCCACAGAGAAGGTCCCTAAGGTTTGGTAACATATTAAAAACATAGTGAATAACCCTTAGCTTTCCTTTTTTGTTGCTATGTATTTATTTATTTATTTTTAGAGACAAGGTCATGGTCAGGGTAGGCTGGAGTACAGTGGGAAATCATAACTCACTGCAGCCTGGGATTATGGGTTCAAGGGATCCTCCCACCTGTATACCCAAGTGGTTGGGACCATAGGGCAAACCACCACACCCAGCTTATTTTTAAAAATTTTTTGTAGAGATGGAGTCTCACTATGTTACCCAGTCTGGCCTCAAGTGATCTTCCTCCTTCCTCCTCCCAGAGCACTGATATTATAGGCATGAGCCCCCTGTGCCCAGCCTCCCTTCTCGCTTTTAATAATTAAAAAGGAACTCTTAATGTCAAAGTGAAGAACACAGATGTGGAAATAATCTGTTTCATTTACGTTACATACGCCTTCATTTGGAACACGTAACCTTGTAATGAAGAATCTACTCACTCCTATTTGGTGTCTTGCTGAAAGTTATCACAGCAAATTTAACAGAGGAAGAGGAAAAGAGAAGTGTCTTTGCAATTTCTGCATGCCTAGTTCAGGAACCGTCCATTCAGAAGAGCCTTACCTGTGACAGCCTGGCCATTGTTTAGTGCCTGTGGTGCTGTGTGCCTTTGGCAGTCAGTAGCTTCTAGGGTTTGGCTGACTGGGGAATGAGACTCCCACAGATACTTTGGGAAGAGATAGGAGGGTATCTGTAACTAGGAAGGGAAGAAGAGCCCTCAGTGTTCCAGGTAGAAGCACTGATTTCCACCCTCTTGCCCTGTTCCATTCATGCTCATTGTCACGGTCTCAGTCTCCCTGTTCTTCCTTTGTCCTTCTCCTCCCCGAGCCCGGGGCCTCCTGTTCCCCTGTTCACACTGGCCTCTCAAAGGGCCTTCTCCTCTGAACCTGTGCCATCTGGAGCAGACGCCCCTTATCTCAGGGCTCCATTGACGTGCCCTCTTTTCCAATCGCTTTGGAAGCCTTATCTCTTCTTTTTGGCCTCTGTGCTGTAGTTTATTTCTGCTTCTGTTATTACATTGATAAATCTCCCATTCAGCCAGACTTTGAGGGAAGTGCTATTGAGCTGATATAAATCTTGAATCAAAGACTGAGGTGCCATCCTCATTGGCCATCATATGTGGCTTATTTTGCGCATAACTGTAAAGGGAATCTCCGTTTAAACTTTGAAAATGAAACCCAGTGCACTTTTGGCTCCATGAATGAATCTCTTTACTTTGCATGTTGTTTCAGCATGCTGTTTGGGGACTAGAGGTGACTTCTAGGAAAGAGGTGGGTCATTGAGTTTGGGGCCTACAGAAATATCCTACTTTTCAGGTGTCTTGAGTTTGGGGCGAGACTCTGGGTAGGGCCAGGAAATCTGACTGTCTTGTCACTTTGAAAAGCTCCCTTTTCAGATAGGTGGGGCTCCACCTTTAGGTCATTTCTGAGGAGGTGAAAGGAAGAAAAATCCTCTGCTCTTATTCATGAGTGCCTAGGAATGCTGAGCCAGTATTACAGATTTTCTTCATTTGTTTGCTTTTCCATTAACCTTAAGAATACTCTTCAGGAACTCAGTGCGTGGATGAGGAACAATGTGTAAAAATACTCTCAGAAATACTTCATTACTGTTCCACACTGTTAAGCCTTCCACATGGTAAAGAATTGTTTCTTTAAAATTAAGAAAGTTTTCATAAATGTCCTAGACAAATAAATTCTAAAGATGGTAGGGAAAAATAAGTGTTTAGTAAAGTCTTTAAATTTGGAAATTGAGTTTAGCAAGTGCTTAACTATGAGAGGTGGATAATAAGTTTATTATCATTACTGAAGTATTAATTGTATGGGGAATATAACTCTGGAACATAGTGGAACATGTAATTCACGACCAGGTGTCATGTTCTCAACGTATGAGTAGTTAAGGGAGATGAAACAGAGGACGTCAACATTCGTGCCTCGTATTTCAAGATTAAGATTTCCTCTGCAGTCATTAAAAATAAGAAAGAAAAACTAACAGTTATTCACAATAATAAGCTCATTATGTTTTAGATAGCTTTCCAAATTTCAGCCGTTACTTGTCAACTGATCCAATAATGATAACATAAATTTATTTTTTTACACTGCTCTGAACATGAGGAAAGCAGTAAATGTTTTTGAACACCTACCCTCAGAGTATTGTAGCCACAAAAATGCATGAAGATAAAAACGAAACTGCTGATTATATAGGTAGTGGCATTTACATTCTCCTAAATAGATAGTTTATGGTCTATTTACTTGTGCTATTTATCTATAAACGTTTCCTTCACCTTAAAGAGGAAAATAGAATATTGGAAAATGACATATATTATCACACACACACGCACACAAATAAGCAGCAATAATGGTTTGCTACTCTAAAAAGGTTTTAATAGCACCCTAAACTTCGTGCTAATGTATCAGTGAAAAGAGGAAATACAAACCGTTTTTGAAGAATTGACGTATACCTCAAAGAAAACATTAGGAATACGAATGATTTGTTGATTCCTTCAGTCCTTATTATTTTAACAAACATTTGTGGAGCATTTACTGTACATGAGTTAGGAATTGATTTGGGCATTCCAATAACAGAGTTGACATATTCAAGGTCCCCGCCCCCTTTAAAGGTTACAGCTCAGTAATCTTGGTAAAAGACTATTATTTTAAAAAAAGACTACTACTCAGAATTATACTAAGAATATATTATGATTTATATTATTTTATCCTATGTAATGTATAATTCTGATAGTATTCAAAAACAGAGACTTCGGTAAAGTTATTGGCCTACTGGCATTAGGGCACAGACTTTGAGGTCCTCTAGCAGCAGATATGTTTGTGAAGATCCTTTGTCTTCCTTCTGACATGAACTGGGAAAGTGGTAAAAGTGGTAAAAGTCAGTAGATCAGAAAATCTAATATACTTTTATTAAAAAAGAGATAAAGTGACTCCTTCAACAAATTTTGGCATTTTTAGAATGTAAAACACCTTATGTAACTTACTGCATCCTGTCAGCCTTAGTCGGGTACTTTAATTTTTTGCAAAGGCCTTGTAATATACTTAATCTGCAGATCCTTTCTGGGAGGAAAGAAAAAAAAATATCCTGTTAGATTTGGTGACATAAAGGTCAAAAGATAAACTGTAAGTGATACCTATGTTTATTTTTTTGACAGTGTTAAATTAGCAACCCCTCAGACCTCTCTTGGAGAAGTACAACCTGAGTAATTGAACATGTCGCTGGGGAGTATGCTTGGTTAAGCTGATTCCTATTATGTTGACTTGTCAGGGGCCAATAATTAAAGCTGAAGAGCGATGCTCATTAGTGTCTGCAAGATGATTCAAAGAATAAGAGGAAGTCCTTGAGGCACACCTGCAAAAGGCAGGCCCTGCATGGAGGTGAGAGCAGACGAACTGGCTTGCTTTTCTGCTGTGTTAGCAATCCGGCTCTAAAGGGGATACACTAAATTAAGTGTTGCAAATGTATTCTCCCCAACTAAGATTGTAAAATGCATTTTACTTCTGCCTTTGAACATAATTTTATTCCATGTAATCGTATTCTGCTCAATTATGTTTTTAATGCTATATAAGATGTTTTAGAAAATAGATACACGTCTATTCAAAAGCACTTTGAAAAAAATTTATACTACTAATCATTTCATTCATTTTACTGGAAGCATCAGAATAATCAAAATCTGCTCTGCCTCTTTGAACTCTCAGCACTCTGCATGTAAAACATGGGAGTTATCCAGCTTTGAAGATAAAGACTTCAGCAGCGTACGCTACTCCCATTTACTTTGTGAAAATGGAATTTTTAAACGTATATTTAACATGAACTAAAGCACATACTAAACCCCACAAGCATAGAGAAGCCTAGAAGTGTCGAATTTATATTTATCACAACTTGAGCGAAGCTTTTGGGCACAATCCATAATTTTTAGCACTGGAATGATCTAACTCTTGAGAAGCTTTTGTTCTTTTTCTGAATTTTGCTTTAATGTGGGTGCATTTTTATAAACTCACAATAGAATCACAGGACACTCAGATATCCTAACATTTTGGAAAATTAAGACATAATTTATTGGCTATTTTTTTTTTTTTTGTAATCTGGTTTTGAAAAAAGTTTTGTAGTGATGAATTGGACTATTTGCTCTCAGCATTGTGCCTGTAAAATAAATCCTTCACACTGGTTTGAGGGAGATATGAGATTTCAGATTTAGGACTGGAGTCTTTAGTTTGGCACAGAGGGTCCTCCATGTATGCATCTTCAGGATTCAGGATTCACCTTGGCTCTTCCCGAACTTGAAGTTGGTAGAGCTTGGATCTCAGCTATTCCAAGTTCGCACGACACTGTCTGTGTTTCTTTTTCCTCCTACTGAATGAAGTCCCCAGTGGCAGCGGCTGCTTCTTGTTAATGTTTGCGTGCAGTGTTTGGAGCTCACTTAAGGTTGGTTAAACTTAATCAAGGTGCAGGAGAGACCTGCAGGGATAGTTACAGATTTCCAAGAACACGAAGGTTTTAGAAGTCAAATAGAACACCCTCTCCCCAATACCACGCATTCCTTACATGATATTCTTTAACAGATAGGTACATCCCCTCCTGGGCTTGGTAGAAGATTTCTAGTATCAGAGAGGCCACTGCTTTGCAAAACAGTTGTTCTAGATCGGACAACTCCAATTCGTAACAAATAGTGGTTAAAAGAGCTGTACTTCACATGAATCATCATTTAGTCCCCACAATATCCTTAAGCTTTAGGCCCTAATTATTATTATTTCCATTTTAGAGATAAGGGTGCTGTACTTCAGAGAGGCTGAATGACTTTCCCAGAGCCCCACGGCTCATTAGTATCTGAACTGGTGTGGGAATCCCTTGTATCTGACTTGAGAGCTGGAATTTTGGGGCTTCTGACCCAACACTGCCCCCCCCTTTCATTATCATTACAAAACTCTTTTTGATTACTTTCCTTCTGAACCCCCACAATAATTTATTAGAAGAATCTCTGTTTTTGTTTTGAGAGACAGAGTCTCACTCTTTGGCCCTGGCTGAAGTGCAGTGGCACAGTCATCCCACACCGTAGTCTCCAACTCCCAGGCTCAAGCAGTCCTCCCACTTCAGCCTCCTAACTAGTGGGGACTACAGATGTATGCCTCTACACCCAACTAATTTTTTAATATTTTATAGAGATGATGCCTTGTTCTGTTGCCCAGGCTGGTTATGAACTCCTAGGCCTCAAGCAGTCTACTTGCCTTCCCCAAATCCTGGAATTACAGGCATGAGCCAACCTGGACAGCCCGTTGGTTTGTTTCTCAGTATAGCAAGGAGACATTTGTTATCCATCGGGGCTTATGAGGCCAAAATTTCCCATCATATTATTGCTACACAATAGTGACATGAAAAGCACTGCCCCAGACAAATGGATTTCATGAGTTTATCCAATAATGCTCTAATTTACATTTACTATTTCCTGTGTCTTAAATCTTAACTAAGAAGGGCTGTTTTTGAAACAAGGTATATAGGAAAAAAGCTATTTGACCAAGTCTCCTAAGTCTGTCTGACTAGCTGGAAAAACTTGGATGAACCCCATGTCTCTTAAGAGGATAGCCCTTTCAGATGTCAAGAGGGGGTTTGGGAAAAATTCCTTTTCTGCTAATCTTCCAAGGTTGATATCGAAATAAAACATATGAGAACATTCTTACCAATTTATACATTGAAACTTTTTACTCTTGCTTAGAAGAATTTATGGCAAATTGGTAATTATCTTCTTATACCATATGTTTTCCTAAGACAAGACCTGTCATGCTAGAAACCTAATTGGTATTAACTCCCATGACAGTGATATAATCCTGATTATATACTCATTTGAATGAAGCAGATTGATAGTGTTTGAATTTAACAAGATCTGTCCTAAACCTTGAGTGCTATTTTCTTAAAAGTTCCTGATAGTGTAGGTTGGGGCAAGATGTTTAGATATTTTCATTTTTAAATGAATTCATTGATTAGTAGCTCAGCTTCCACCTTAATTCATACATTTGAAAGATTTTTTTTTGTGCGTGTATGATAGAATAATCTAAACCAATTATATATTCTGCCCAGGATGTCTCTCATCTGTTGCTTTAAAAAACGTTAAAGCACCATTGAACCAATTTTTACGGTGCTATTAATCAGTGTAATCAGTATTAATGCACTGCTTTACCAGCTCAGTGCCACTTGTCAGTAATATGACAGGGTAAATTTTACATCTTCTTCACAAAGGCTTTCATCTATTATGGGGGAAAAAGGAGATCAGGATTTTAATTGTTAGCAATCAGAAGACTATGTGATTAAGAGTGGCATTCTGAATAAGACGCAGCAGAAATTATGCTGGGAATAGCCTTCATCCTTTACTAAGTCTTTTATGAATTTGAATATAGTCTTATTTACCAATACCTGAAACTTTAATTATAGGCCCACAGGAGAGAATATGCCAGTTAGAAATAGTTTAGTGCTGGAGTTTTGGGGGTTTCAGTGCTGTTCCAGCTCCCTTCTCCCTTTGCATCTTGGCTGGCAGGTTTCTAAAATCCCCGGGTCTCTTCATCCCTCCAGATGAATCTTGCTGATTTCCAATAGGCTCACTCTTTGGCTGTGATTTCTTTAGGTTTAAGATCATTATGAGCAAAGGTTTTCTGTTAAAATAGAAGTGATCCTCAGAATAGCCACAAGTTAATTAATTTCTTATTTTATACCCCAGCAAAGTTTAGTTCTCAGTTTAATTTACTGCTCAAAGCAGAGAGTAGGCTGCAAAAGGAAAACTCGTGTTAAGGGCAGCCCAGGAGAGGTGATGAGACGGCACGGAAAGCCTTCCCTGGGATGAGAGCCATTTAGGAGGCCGGCACTGTGGCGAGGTGGTAGAGATTCTCCTTAGAGGGAGCAGGTAGGAGAAAGCGGAGAGGCCAGTGAGGCAGTTCCATGGCCCTGGAGCTAATTTTGGAGATTGCTTCCTCTGTGGAGTACTTAACTACTTAACTACCTGTGATTGTTTTAATGAGCAGAGTACCAAATTAACTTGCTTAGAGCTAGGAGTAGGAATTCACACCCAGGTCTCTAAAGCACAGTCTCAGAGTTTAACCCCCAGGCTGCGCAGGCCCTTCTACACCTGGAGGCTCTTTGGATGATTTCACTTTAGCACAGAGGATAGAAGGACCAGAGAGCCAGCGTGAGACAGGGACGGGGGAGGAGAGAGAAAGAATTCAGTCATCCTTGGTTTGTATGTATAAAAGAGTGACACTCTTAATGTCAGTGTAACAAAGTATGGAGAATAAAAGCATCTTTTAATTGTTTGCTGTTTGATATGGCATTTTTATGATTTTATCAGGCAGGAATTATACTATTTGATATATTTCCTAATATAACTAGAAAGTAAAATTAAGTAAACATCCTTAATTTGGATCCTAAAAGATTAAAAACCTAATTTCTAGGAAATTACAAAGTCGATGATAAGCTTCAAATGTAGTTGCCAACTCTAATGGCAGTTTTATTATTTAAGCATTTGAACTGTGCTTTGTGGGGAAAGTTAACATGGGCTTTGGATATTTTTCTTAGAATTATTTAATAACTGACTCTTGTTTGTCCTTATGACGTCTGCCTTTTTTTTTTCTTTTTTCTTTTTCTTTTCTTTTCTTTTTTTTTTAACCAACCTGGATTTCAGATGAGCTTTTGCTCTGTGTTAAAAGTAAGGAAATCATTGGCTTACTCAGCTCATGGTAGTGAATAGTTATGCCCAAGTTTATGAATTTCTGCTTATATTAGATATCTATAATAGGTGATTTGAAAATATTTTAAAAAGTACTTTATGGAAATGTTGATGTAGTTAAACACTGAAAACTTTGTGAGATGCACGTATGTGTGTGTCACATTTTTACACATATGTATTTTTTCCTGCTTTATCCATTGGGCATATATGTATTGCTTCTTTTTATTAAAACACCAAGGATAAGAACATGTCAAGTTCAGAGTTACCTATACAAGCTAATGCCTTATGTAGCAGCTATAGTATTTTTGAAGTTAAAAAACAAATATACATCCTAAGTATCACTTAAATATATTGGAGTACCGATTTGATTCTTAGAGAAAGTCACCTGTTAGTACAGGTTTTTATATATATATATTTTGTAGCTAACGTTGGGATTCTTGTTTAAAACATTGCAAACTCTTTTAAAATATATACGTGTATATATATGGTATATATGTACACATATGTGTATGCATTGAATTAAACGGATTTAATTACATGTATTAGGAATGAATATTCATATTATACATTATAAAATATATATTAACATTGTATATTTTTATTGTGTGGCATTTTATTGCTTTGAAAAGTTGTTTAATGCTTACTCTCAACATTTTCTAAGGATGATCTGGGATATAAACAATGTCAAGTCAAACTCACAATTTGGAGAACTTGAAAAGGCATTCTTGTTTTTTCATTAGGCAGAGGGTGATAATAGAGAAGATTCGGTTGTAAATTAAATTCAATCATAATATCATTCTTCAGCAATAACTGTCTTATGTTTTTTGTACTCTGTGATATCTTAGATAAAAGAATCAAAACTGGTGAAATGAGTTGCAATATATGTATTTTACTCAGTCACTTTATATTCATTTTTACCTTTTTGAATCTGTTCTTGGAATAAAAAATGAAACCATTTCTCCTAAAGATAATGTTGAAAAATGGATTTATGAAGTATAACTAAATGATAGCATGAAATTGACTGATGAGAAATCATTAAATGTGTTGGATTTTTTCACAAATCTAAATTGAATTTTCACCTAAAATATGAATAATGAAACTTCTGCCTGGTTTTAATATTATCTTTTTAAAATTAAGTACAGCAAATTGTATGTCTATTTAGTTGTTTTTACTTTGATCTCACTCTTAAATCATTTTAAGAATGGACTAATTGACAAATTGAATGTTTTTTAGTATTTTAATGACTTTCTACTCTTTAAGATAATTTATTAGTAGTAATCAGTATAATGAAGAAGGGATATGAAGGGATAGTCCACAGGCAGCTGAGATACCATTCGTGAATTGTTACCTGCACTTGAAAATAACTGCGTTTAATAGTATGGACTTTAAACAAAACATTGAAAGTTGAGAACCAAAAAAAACTATTTCCTATTATTTTCCTTGTCCTTTCTCTCTACTCTTCCTCTCTTCTTGGTCTTAATTATTAACAGTTCAGTTGTAAGATCTAAAGCCCATCCCCTGCCATATTTCACAAAAGTATCAGCTGGGATCCTTACAGATGTGACACTGGAGAATGAAGTGATTAAATTAATGAATTGGTGTGTTTTAACCATGAATCTATTTTTCTTCTTGTCCATTGTTGGGTCCACACAAACTTCAGAAATTTGGAATTAACGTCCCTGTTGGTCTGAAATTTCCTTTGAATTTCTTCATGTCTTATGAGAATTTTATTTCATACTTAGACGATTTTTTGTTCATTTTGTCTTGATGAATTTGGAAGACTCATGTCTTAATGTTTAGCCTATTGGTGTTTTTATTTTTATTTTTTTTCTTGAGACAGAGTCTCACTCCATCCCCCTGGCAAGAGTGCAGCATCATTATCACTGTAACCTTAAGCTCCTGAACACAAGTGACCCTTGTTAGCCTCTCAAGTAGCTGGGACTACAGGCAGGTGCCACCACACCCAACTACGTTTTCTCTCCCCTTCCCTCCTCTTCCCTTCCCTTTCTTCTTCCCTTTCTTTCCCCCGTCTCCCTCTCTCCCTTCCTTCTTCCTTCCTTCTGTCCCTCCTCCTCCTCCTCCTCTTCCTTCCTCTTCTTTTGTAGAAATGGGGGGTCTCACTCTTGCTCAGGCTAGTCTCAAACTTCTGGCTCCAACTGATTCACAGCTGGAATTATAGATGTGGACCACAGCACCTGGCATTTACGTTTTATTTAGGGAATCGTCAGTAAGCACTATGTCAAACAGACATCGGTATCTAAAGCATGGTTATAGAGCAGTTTTGGATATATCATATATGCTATCTTGTCAGAGCAATGTCTAAAGATTCTATCAGATTAAGTAAATTATCCATAAACTGAAGACAGGGCCATTTAAAAATTCAGACTAGGCCAGGCACATGGGCTTCTTTAGGAAACAATTTCTCTAGAGAATTTAACAGTACCTCAATTAGTAAGGGGATAGTTTGGCACAGAGTCAGCCTAAGAGCCATAGAGACATGGTCCTGCCTGTCAATAAATCAATAAATATATAAATAAAAAAGCTAGAAGAGTGAATACCAAAGAGAAAGTTTTTTGCTTTTCAGGCATCTAGAACAGGTCAATTTACTGCAGGGACTATTGAAAGATAAATTTAGCTTACCCCACATTTAACAGCCTTAGCATGGTCACTCCTACGTATAATCCTAGCACTCAAGGAGGCCAAGCCAGAGGGATCCCTTGAGTTCTTGGTTCGAGACCAGCCTGAGCAAGAGCAAGACTTTGTCTCTACTAAAAATAGAAAAGATTAGCTGGACACTGTGGTAGGCACCTGTAGTCCCAGCTCTTCAGGAGGCTGAGGCAGGAGGATCAATAGAACCCAGGAGTTTGAGGTTGCCATGAGCTACCCTGATGCCACTGTACTCTAACCTGGGCAACACAGTGAGACTGTAAAATAATAATAATAATAATAATAGAAATTTAGACTAAATTAAGTGAGACTCTTACTTTCCTTAAACTATTATTTGGTTTTGCTTTAATTGACCTCATGGTACATAAAAAGAGTAAAAATATTTTGGGTTAAGTTACTAAAGTGAATTTTGGATGAACAAAAAATAGGAACATAATTTTTCAATTTCCTAAAAAGCCTCAATTTTTTAAATCTTTTATTTTGGTAAATTTGTTTTTATCCTCACTTGCATAAACTGAAATCAAAGACATAGTAGTTTACACAAAATAAACACTTGGGTTCTTTCAGAAGAAAAAATCACAGATGGCTAAAATTTAAAAAAATAATTTTGCGGGCTCTTTTGAAAGATAATGACTTAGCAATTTTTATGTTATCTCTAATCTTGAAAGAAATACACTGGATGAAAACTTGACATTAGAAGTGGTTATACATAACCCAACAACAATAGCAACAGAACTGACATAAGCCGAAAGTTAATTTAATCCTTATCATCTTTGTAGGGTATGCTAAGATCTTTAAAGCTGTATCTTTTTCATAAGATCATTCCTGCTTCCATATGGCAGTGATAATGAAGACAGTAACAGCCAATCAAACTTGCTTAATTTTCCCCACGCTTCCAGTGATGTTGAAAATATCCTTGGTCTTTTATTTTTTTCTGTCTCTTCTTTAGATATCCAACATCCCTTAGGATACCCACCTGTTTGAAAAATGCCATAATGACTTGATGACATTGCTCGTGTCATGTTTAAGGGGAATATTGATCCTTTGCTTGTTGCAACTGTAAAATAAAAAGTGTGGATTTTCTTGCTGGTTTTGTTCAATATACTGAAAGGAGAAAGATGGTACTTATGCTTTTGCTCATGGACTTCTATGATTATTTTGGAGTAGGTGATATTGTGGGACTCAAATTGGTAATTATAGGATTTGACAGTTCTCCCATAATAATAATAGTTAGCATTTATATAGCCTGTTTCATCTTCAAAGTACTTCCCAAGCACTAATTAATTCTCACAACATGCCTGTGAGGTATCATCATCCCCATTTTACAGATGTGGAAACTGATGCAAGCAAGTTTAGAGTCCTGCCATAGGCCATAGTTGGGACCCAGAGTCTAAAAGAAGGATGCTAACTCAGGAGTGGCTGGACCTCATTCCTTTTTTCTTAGCCCTAAATTAGGCCTCCTTCCTCCCTTCCTCCCTTCCTCCCTTCCTCCCTTCTTCCCTTCCTTCCTCCATCCTTCCCTCCTTCCTTCCTTCTTCCCTGCAGGGGAGTCTCCTGTCTGCTGTTTTCCCTTTGGGTCTTCCTCTTACAAAATAGTTTTCTTAACACTGCCCCCAGAAATAAATAAATCATCCTAGTGTAACAGCTTTAAAGACCTAATACGTCTAATCAGGATATAAATATTTCGGAAAGTCAGGAAATGAATTAGGTTTGGGTGCAAGAAAGGATTCCAAATTACATTTTGCCTAATAAATATTGCATCTGTAAACAGTGAAAATAATGATAGTGATTAGTTAACAGTACCAAATAAACTGCATTTAAAATGAACCTGACCGGGCATTTTTGTGTCATACTGACTGATGTGTACACAGCCCATTCTTCGAAAAATCAAGGCGTTAATTTGAATTGTAAATTGCCAACATTGCAAATTGTAAATTGCAGTAGTCGGATTGTGCTGTGACGTGACAAATTACAAATGGAATATTGGCCAGGCTTCCATATCTAGCATTTCTTCTCTTCTTGCTGCTGCTATGACCATTAATCTCTTCTGCAGAAGCTGGATGGCAAATTGTTCTGGACATGGAAAGGACATTAAGTTACATTGTTGACAATTGCAGGGCTCCGTGTGGCTTCTCTGACCTCTGACTTTTCTTACTGAAGTAATTCAGTACAGCGCTACTCATTTTGGGTCCTGCTGTGTGTGGATATGATGGTTATAGCGCAGTTTACTCCTGACAGCTCACTTAATATTGTATTACAGTTAAGAATTTTGGCTAAAAAGTGTCAAGTGTATCTTAAAAAGGAACACAGTACTTAGAAAAACATCCATATCAGATTCTTAAAATGTGACAAGGCTGAGTAGTTTCTCAGTACCGTCTTAGATTTTACAAATGAACCTATAATTGAATGCTGTAAGTAAAGATTGGTTTTTAGATATAAGTCACCTTCCATAACTGTCAAGTCTAAAGAGTTGTAGCATTTTCAAGTGGAATGCTTGATCTCTGTACCAATTTAATTTTTTAATTGTTGAGTTTTCATCTGAAAACACAAGTACATTAGACATTTCATTTTGGGAGTGTCTACATTTAGAGTTTACTTTGCTTAAAGTGGTAATGTGAGAGTGTTCTACTGCCTTGGCTTACCCAAAATTGGCTACATTAGAATAAAGAGTAATTATAGCTTTCTGTTTTTAATAATTTATGCTGCAAGCATTAATCTATATTGAGTGGAGAGTAGATTTAAAAATTTTGCACAATGATGATAAAGATGGATATTATGAAAAATAGTAGAAACCTTCTTAAAAGACCTCCTTTTTTTCTTTTTTTTTTTTTTTTGAGACAGAGTGTTACTATGTCACCCTCTGTAGAGTGCGTGACATCACAGCTCACAGCAACCTCAACCTCTTGGGCTTAAGCAATTCTCTTGCCTCAGCCTTCCAAGTAGTTGGCACTACAGGTGCCTGCCACAACGCCTGGCTATATTTTTGTTGCAGTTGTCATTGTTGTTTAGCTGGCCCGGACCGGGTTCGAACCCACCAGCCTCAGTGCATGTGGCTGGCACCATAACCACTGTGCTATGGGTGCTGAGCCTAAACCACTTCCATTTAATTAGTGTTCTTTGTACCCTGTGTAACATGCACATCTGATGTTGATGGTATGCTGTGTGCTTCAGATAGTAGACTCTGTTCTCAGATGTAACCTACATACATTTCTGCTATTATTAATTGGCTTATATGCTTGCCAACAGTTGGTAGGGATTGTTTCAAACCTATTATGGCATTTGAACTTATTAATATATTTGCATAAATAAATGTTATATAAACTTATGGAATCTGAGAATAAAAAGAATGTTCTTCAGTAACTGTGTAAATGGATATTTCAGAAAGTGTCAATAAAAATGCTTCTCCTCTAATATCCAGTGACGTTTGGGCGAGGCATTTGCAAAATATTGGGGAAAGGATAAGTATTTGGAAATTTTAGAGGATCTATTATGTGCCTGGGTTTATGTGAAAAAGATAACTTTGTGCATAATTCACAGATTGTCTAAAATGTATATTTTATGAGTTTTGACATAATGATTAAAGTAAATTAATATAATGATTAAATATTATACTAAGTATGACTTTTTTTAATGATTCTTCACTTGCCTGACTTTTTCAATTAGCTGACTACTGAGTAGTCAACTGATATAGTAAGTTTTGCAGTGATTAAAGACTCAAAAAAAGTTACTACCAGTCTCCTTCGAGGATCCCCCCTTTTTTCTTTTTTTAGAATAGAAATTCTTACCTAAATCTTTTGCAGCTAGAATTTATTCCATTTTGTTGTGGTTTATTTATAGAAGAAGGCACGTGGGACCACCAGCTATCACTTGGTTGTTTTGACTTTTCTTCGTGTTACAGTATTACTGATCTTTATTAATGCTTACCAATGTTTTACTACATTTTGTTACTAATTATACTTTCCCATTCGTTCTCAGCTTTGACTATCACATTTGTATATTCTAAAGTACCGCTGTTATTTAAAGTTTCTGTTATGCTATTTTGTGCAAAAATATGTTACAGTTTCTTCTATGGTGGAGTTTATAACCTAAAAGAAATATAAATAGATTTAAATTACAAATTCTGAAGAATGAGAAAAGATTGATAGTGTGCAGAATAGAACAGACGTACTGGTATCAAGACGTGGCATGCAGGGTTTGATGGTTTCTCTTGCCAAACCATGCCCAATGCTCACTCCACATCTCAAAAATAATCTACACAGACTTTGAAGAATGAGAGAAATGCGAGCCCTAGGAGTAGGTTTTCAGAGGATAGATGATGGATGGGTGGTTGAGATGGCAGGAATATTATCCAGCAAAATCCGAAACTGGGGGAAGGGGATGAGCCTGAATTTGGAAATGGGAGCAAAAATTGGATAATTGCAGCTAAAAAGATTGAATTAGAGTACGGAATTCTTTTTGTAGATTGGAATTAGAAGGAAATTCATCCTGAATCTCTAACCTTTCTTTGAAACCCCTGTAGATTACCTGTTTTGCTGTGTTATACTTAGCTCTTTGCTGGGAGATCCTCCTGTGCTGGACTAGAGAAGGGTTTTTTGTTTCTTATTTCTTAAATTACTAGTATCTGAGGTATCAGATATCAACAAATATTAGCTTAATGCAGTAACAAATCAGAAGCTAAAGAATTGTTTTTAAAGTCTTGCTTTGAGACTGACTCAGTTTTTAACATGAGGTGATATTTGTAGGCATCTTGAACTTACTACATGTGCATCTGTATTTTGTTTCCTCTGTGGTTTCCTTTGATGTGGATCTGCAAGGTAAGTGGATAATTTACTTTTTTTGATGTTGTATTGACAATGTTGTTCAAAAAGCTAAAGTCTTTTTTGCAAATAAAAAGCAAATATATAATAAAGCAAATAGCAAATCAGAATATTAAAAAGCATATGGTGTCAGGGACATAGTGTGTTCTCTGTAATTTTTTTTTTCATTCTAAATACTGCTAACAGAGCAATGAATGCATCTCAGAAGATATATTTGGAAGCTTTTTTATTTTCTGAAATTGAGAATTTTACACTCATTCTCTACTCTCAAGAATTACTTCCACGTAGTCATTTAGGTAATTGCGTTGTCTTCCTTAGGGCTTTCTTAGCAAAGAAGGTCCTAAAATACTGGTAAGTGTAAAATGATGCTAGTAATGGAGTTCATGAACGTTTTCCAAATTTGCTGGCAAGATAGTCCCAGGAATGTGTCATTTGCACATCTTGTTCGCAGAGCAAACAAAATAATACTTAACTCTGTAATAATAAAAGTAATATACTTAACTCTGTAATAATATGAGTATTAAATCCCCCTGGGAAAAGAGTTGGTTTTAAATACTTTGAAAAGAAACTTTCAAGTTAGTGATTTACACAGTTAATTATAAACAACAAGACTTGTAATTAAGTGTTGCCATTTTGGGTGGAATTGGTTTCACCCATCACTAATCCGTCTATCCTTGTCTTTGGCCTTTGAGAGATTACGGGAAAATGCACACGATGAAAAGTTTAACTTGTCAAGTATAAATTTAGATGCAAAGTCCGGAATATCAAACACCGCAAGTGATAATTATCACCACCTGGAAATAATTTGTACCACTGAGTTAAGTAAAGAATTCTCCCTTTCTGCTGCTGGGGAGTTTTTAACCTCATGATCACTGAAGCCCTCCCTGCCGTTTACAGTGATGTATCTTGTGGTTCATTCCCAGTCGTCAACACGGCATCAAGCAATTAGTAGAACACTAGAGGATAAGTGTTAGCTTTGTACAATGTGACTGAGATTAAACCCGGAGCAAATTGGAGGCAAGGGGGATCGTCCAGTTCTTCAGTTACTCAAAGTCCAACTCAGTAACCTATTACTTCAGGTTTTAACAAAGTCTGGAAGTTTTGGTTAAAATAAGTAAATGAATGAAGTATGTCAGGAATGGGAAAACAAATCCTGCATGTACTCAATTGTAAGTGGGTGCTAAATGATGGATATACCTGGTCATACAGAGTGGTATAAGGAATTTTGGAGACTCAGAAGTGGAGAGGAGGGTGGAGGATTAAAAATTACCTATTGAATACAGTGTATATTGGTCAGGTATTCAGATGACTCAGTACTGCTAATGCCCTGACTCTGCACCACCATACAACTCATCCATATGTCAAAATACCACTGGTACCTTCTAAATATATTAAAATATGATAATAATTATAACAAAGTTTTGGGTAAGGCACAGAGGCTCATTCCTGTGATCCTAGCATTTTGGTAGCCTGAAGCAGGAGGATCATTTGAGGCCAGGAGTTTCAGACCAGCCTGGGCAACATAGTGTGATCCCATCTCTACAAATAAAATAAAATAAAAGGCAGGCACAATGAAGTGGCCTTAAATTCATAGCTACTTGAGAGTCTGAGGTAAGAGAATTGCTTAAGCCTAGGAACTTGAGGTTACAGTGAGCTCTAATTTCACCACTGGTGTTCAGCCTGAACAACAGAGTAAGATCTTACTGCTTTAAAAAAAATAATAAAACGTTGAATTTTTCTGGATTATATTTTTACTATCTTACATAGGTATTTGGGCATGTTTCTTTAATAGGAGACTATTTTGAAACCCCCCCAAATGTGATCAGAAGATAAGTTTTCATAATAAATATGAAATTTAAATACATTTGGCATAGTTGATCTACATAGACTCAGTTTCTTGTGGCAAAGTTTATACTCTCTGATGGCTTTTTATATATGATTGAGTTTCTTCACTTAATTAACTTTTTGTCCTTGTTAATGAGATTTCTATATAGCTCTCTCTAGACAAGAGTTGATTTTGAAATTTTGACTGCTGGTGTTCAACAAGATTTGATTCTCATGCTCAAACATTTACATATATAATCCTGAGAACATATTTTATTTAACACAATATAGTAAACAGAGTGAATCATAACTATGAACATTTTCCAAAGGCGTTTTTTTGGATAAGTTAAAAGAAAAACTAAACTACATGTAAGAAATTGAGAATGGAAGAATGTTCAGTACTTGAAGTTAATTTCCATATGGGTTTAAATTTATATTTGGATTTGGGGGGAGGGGGAGGAGTCTAACAGAAAATGAGAAGCAAGCTTCATTTATCTAATCAGGAGATAGGAATACGTGTGAGCTCCTGCCTGCTCCCCCGTAATGGCATTTATTTCATGGAATACCATGTGATGTGCGAACTTTTGCTAGTGTGTCAAAGCAAGTTGACCTTCCTCTAAAGGCAGTTATAACTGTATTTGAATGGAATGTAAAAGAATAGCCTTTGAAATGTAAAATTCCGACTCAACTTGTGTTAATGTTGCTTAAATTATGAAAACATTAAAAATACATCTATATGTTACCTCCAAGAAGGAAAGAAACTTCAGCTGTATTTCGGGAGCATTCACTGAAGCCCCGGCAGTATAGGAGAAATCACAGTCTAATGGAGTAAAGTAAGAATGGGGATGAAATTAGTGAATAGACTGGCAAATTAGCCAATTGAATTTCTGCTAACTTTTATGTAATTAAAATAAGAATAAAATTAAACTACCCCAAAAAGTACTGATAAAAATGAGGAATTGTTTTGAAATTACATAAATGCCATATTATAATGTTATAAAATGCCATTTTTATGGTAACCTAGAGAATTTTTGAAATGTTCCTTGTATGTTTAGGACTAAATTATTTGTATAATCTAAAAATACGTTATTTTCTATATTATGTACCTGCATTTGAGTGATTTTTAGTAAAAGATACCATAGCGCTTTATGTCGATTGGCTCATTAATTTTATATTTTGAGTAACAATCATCTAATTTTATTATTTTTTAATTTAATTGTAATAAATCATGTCAGGATGTGAAATGGTAGCACTTTTGAGCATATTTATTTGTGTAGTGATGGACAATCTAATCATCATTCAAAATAGGTAAGATTTTGAATCTGAACTATTGCTCAGATTGTAATACTATGAAATTTTTAAAATAAGAATATTTAAGGAGAGATAAATCACTAACTTTAACGGGTATCACAAGCAGGTAACTCAAGCGTCTTGGCATTTATATGAATAGATCTAGATAGAGGTGTAGTTTAGACATAGATATAGGTATAGATTATAGATGTATATAACTTTAAATTTGAAACAAACAAAACTTTTTAAAAATACCTTTTAAAACATAAACATTTTACTTCATGACAGTAGGGGAAGTTCTCAGTGTATTTCTAATTAAAAAAACATTATATTTTTACCAAGTTATTATTAAATTGGTCATTGAAAAGGAAGGAAAATATAATGCAGTTTATTTCTCACTTTCTCTGCTGCGTAAGACTCATTCCAAATCAGCTTAGTATCTATGTGGTTAGCACTTTCTGAAATATTATTGTTATTGATATATTTAACATACCTTGATCTTCAAAAAGGGAAAAATATGGAGGAAAAGATTGAGTCTTGGAGAGTTTCTTTCTTCTTTACACAGCGCAAAGCTCATGTGAAATGTTTTCCTTTTTATGAAGTCCTTTGCCAGGTGTTATAAACTAAATATTGTTCCTATGTTGAAACCCTAAGCCCTAGTGTGATGATATTTGGGAAGGACGTTTTGAAGAAATAATTAAGGTTAAATAAGGTCATAAGGGTGGGGCCTGGTACAATGATATGAGTGGCCTTATAAGAAGGAACACCAAAGAGCTTATTCTCTCTCCCCTGAACACAAAGCAGAAGTCATGAGAGCAAGAAGCACAAAGGTGGCCATTGGCAAGCTGGAGGGAGAACCCTCCTGGAAGCTAACTCTTGCCCAAACCTCCAACCTCCAGAACAGTGAGAAAATTTATTTCTAGTTTTAAGGCACCCAGTCTATGGTATTTTGTTTTGGCAGTCTAAGCAGACTAATTCCCTTAAGAGAGAATTTAAAATGAGAATTACTTTTGAATTTACAAGAGAGTAAAGCTATTTTTGACACTTAAGGGATAAAAGCAGAAACACAGTTTGTAGGAAACCTTTGTGTTTTTTATCCTAATTGTATAAGCACTGTAACCTGTTGAGAATTTGAATGCTTATGATGTTTAATTTTAAATTATTCACTCTTTTGGAAACATATTTTCAAGAAAAAAAAAATAGGCTAGATTTAGGAAGCAGGCCCCTTAAAATGTAGTCCTAAATTAGAGAACTCATATAAAAACGCCAAGTATGGCATTGTAGATAGGTTTTACCATTTACTGGCCACATTTCAGATATTGGCCCTCATGTCCCCCAACCTCTGTGTAGGAGAGGTTGGCTGCAGAGGGTGTGTGTGTGTTGCGGGGATACTCACTTCGTATGGTGGTTAGCCTGGAGGAGAATCTCACATTCACCAGTGTTGGACCAATATAAAATTACAGATCCTCCCAAAATTAAAGTGTGGAACACCTGGAACTCATCTCCACTCCTTACCCTCACACTTCTTATCAGTCACTAATGTATCTGTTGTTCTGCTGCTTTTCTAAACTCTGGGAATAGCTGTTGAACTTCTCTTCTTGCCTTTGGATTTGCCTTCTCTAATCCATCTCCACTTGGCCAACAAAATAACGTTTGTGAAATCTGATAATTGTTGTATCTGGCTCTTGTTTAAAACCCTTCACTGCCTTCTCGCCATCAATGTGGCATCCACTTCTTCAGGTGTTGGCTGCTCTTTTCTCATGAATCCTTATTCTTGACGTTCCCCTTTTGTATTTCACAGCCCAGGGAGATGAATTCACTTACTACCCTAAGATTCTTTTTGTGTGGCCAGGGTGCCACGATAATTAATTAATGGTGCCTGTGTTACAAATGGTCTCAGTATGAGTCAGGTTCATGCTTCAGAACTCAGCACAATCCCTCAAGTCCAGGGCTTGGTCCTACTATTAGAAATAGCTCTGTTGTATATGTCTTACTCATAGTCCTAAAATTACACTATATTGGAAGTAGTTGATAATAATTCTTTCTCTTTTCTAGACTCTGAGTTTCTAAGACAGAGATTATGTCCTGTTCGGGCCTTCTAGATACCAAGCTTCATGCCTAATTAAACCAGTTGTGCAGTCAATATCGGTAGAACTTGATTGTACTGAAGTATGAGTTGTAGATTCTGTATCTGTTCTCTGATGTATACACTCCATCAGTCAAATGTTTTGTTTATTATTGCCATGCATTATAGAAAATGCTGATTGAATTCCAGCTCTTCTTTAGGCCAGGTAGACTTATTTTAGAAGTGTTGAGTCAGTTACAGCTATTTGCAAAAGAAAATCATGATGTAAACATGTGTTATCCAGGGTCTGATTTTCTAATCATGGATATTTTGTGTACTTGGTGACTCTTCTAATCACCTTTCCCTCAGCGTTTCTCAGTCTCTTCAGTGTCAATTACATTTGTTCTCATTTTTCTTTCGATATTCACAGCATGTAATTCTTTGGATTCCGTCATTGCTCACAACACTCCCATGAGACCGGGAACTCCAGAATCCCTATCTTTGACCACGTCCTCCCGTTCTTTCTTGTGCCTTGACCTTTTCCTCAGTCTTTCTGCAGCTGTTCCCTCTCTGCCCATCACCAAATGTCTCCATGTTCTTTATCCCCTGCTGTGCTTCCAACTGTACAATGGAATATATTACAATGATAGCAATCCTTTCATTGGTCTTTGATTTCTTATATATTCCTCACACACAAGTTTCTTCATATTGCTCTGCCCTTCTTGGTTAGGTATTCTAAACCCTCTTACTCTTGGTAAATAATCTCTTTTATTTTCCTATAAGATTGTCTTCAGCTTCATTCCGTCCCTAAGAAGGAAAGAGCACTCTGCCTCCTTTCCTAACCGAGCTTCTTTAATCCTCTGATCTGCCTTTCTGACTTCTTCATCAGCCTTTGATTTTCAGTCTTCTTTCTACCAGTCCATTTAACTTTGCACAAAAATATGTTAAATTATGCCTTATCTTATTAACATTTCCCTCTGAAACTGTTTCTCCCTCCTTCAGTTCTTGGACTGGAGCTGAGAGGTCCCTGCTAGGTTAGCCTCGTAGCTAATCAATTCAGCAGTGATCAATGAGGTGTTTAAATTAACTAGTCAGTTAAGTGGCCTGACTTAGAGGCATTTTTTGGTTATAATACTTTGACTATTTAATATAAATCAGAAGTTTAGAATGAGGGAGCTGTCCTGACTTATTTCAGTCTGCATGATCTTTCCTTCTCAAAATTTCTAGGGCACTTAACGCAATCACTTTAGCAGCTGTCTTTTGTTAATTTATAAAGTTAATAACGCAAACAGTTTTTAAAGACCCTTTATTTTAACATGAAAATCGCCTTACATAGTCTTTAGTACAACTGACGAACCTGACCAGTGGGTGTGTCTCTCGTGTGCTTAGCGTGTTCAGCTGGCTCTGGCTCCATGCTTTCTCATTGGTGTGCACATGTATCTAAGTTCATTAAGCACAGATCTAACCAGTTCTCCTCGTGGCTTTCCCAGGACTGTGCTCCTAGCTTGTTTTCTCATACTGAGTATGTTCTCCTTCTCTACCAACTCCCAGGATGATTTGTGTGACTTTTCCCAAGCAGACTGCACGTTCTACCATGGCTGGACCTGGCCTTTCACTCCTCTTATTGCCTCTATAATTCCCAACACAGTGATGCACATGGGGTCGACATTTATGTCATGATATTTATAAAACATCTAAAGACAGACTCTGGTAAGGTAACTATTGCTACCTTCTTTATGTTGGAACATTACTATGGGCATTAAAAGTCAGGTTTCCAAAGAATAATTAATGGTAGACAGTAGTCCATGTTTAAAATTTATTGAGAAAACCTCAAGAAACTAATAATATGAAGGCTATTTTTTATTGTTAAGTTTTTTGGATTGGGAGGAAAGTATAAGGAACTTGGTCAGCTCTCTCAGTTTCTGGCTTTCCTGTCTTCACCTCTTTCTCAGGTAAATTTAAATGCTCATTTAAAGCATCATTGCTGCTTTGATTTGAAAAACCTCTCTATACACAAAGCAGCTTTGTACGCATCTCCCTGCCAGCTGCTGTTAGATGTCTGTTTTGGTGTGACTGACATCCTGTGTGTGATGAAGAACTATCATGCATTCTCCATGCTACTCCACCAGATGCTGAAAGTCAGTGCCATCGACCACCCAGCACTGACTTCTCGTTTTTGATTGTTCTGGTCAATACAATGGGCATTCTTGGCACAGACCTAAATTGCTGGAGACTCTCTGTAATATAATGCACATTTTATGCTGGGGAATACCCTGTGTGTGATTGCGCTCTCACTTCCTGGAGAGAGGTGCAAAATGGGCTTGGAACCCTCTACAGAGTGAGCTTTCCCTTCTACAGAAGTAGTCGTAGCTGTTTACTGCATGAAGATGTTGAAATAATCTGGCCAATAAAGGCACTTAGTTTCTGTAATATAAAATAACTGCTTGAGATACTTCTTCACTGATTTCCAGATCACACCTTTTAATGAGTATAAACTATGGGGTCATATTAACAATGCAAATATGTGTGTGATTGTCCATCGGCATCTTGTATATATAATTACTGTTTTAAATTTTTACTCAGATCAACTTATTGAAAGATAAAGTAAAACTTTGCATAGATTTTTGAGAGTTTATGTTTAGTTTCAACATTATTTGCTCATCTAACCCCCATAGTTCTGCTCATTGGTACCATTTCCATATATTTTAAGATTTCTGTACATTTCCTGAAAGGAACACTTTTTATTTTATTTTATTTTTCGCTCATTCTTATCTTACAGCCAGTCAGTCAACATGCCTTCTTTCTGCCAGTTTTTCTTCTGTTTCCTTTTAATATTCTCTGTATCACTATTCCAGCTTAGTTTGTAATCATCTCCTTCCAAACTCATAGCAAAGCTTCCTTAATGGTTTAACTGGATGTTGCCAGTCATACTGTTCTTACGTTCCATTCTTTTCACTGTAACCATTATCTTCTTTGTGTTCATAGTATTTAACTGTTCTATGTTGTGAGCAAATTATAGTGTTCCACATTCTACTAGTTTCTACAAGAAACATAAATAAATAAGGGGCTCAACACATCACCTTTATATTTTATACCATCTCTACAGTTGATTGATAATACATATGAAGGCTCTCGATATAAGTCATCTGTAGATTTTATATGTAACAGGGTGGTTAGTGGCTAAAGGCCTATTCTTAAAGCTAGAACACTATTTGTCCACTGAGTTCGTTCTGAACTATGTTTTCTGTAATCATCATTTATCCCCTTGAGATTTCTCATACCAATCTGAGAATATTAGCTGGATTAATAATGGTCAGTGAAGTTGAAAATGGCAGATGGATGAATCACAGGAATATTGAAGTAGAGGTCAAGAATGTTTGTATCTTTTATTAACATGTTAAAATAAAATTCAGATTTGCTTTCATATTGTTGTAGAGTCAAGCTTTCTTGGTTGTAATCCTGACACCCTTACTGTTGTGAGGATTAAGAGAGGTGTTATGTATAAAAGTCACTTCAGTGTCATTGCTGGGGACACTAAGGACTCAAAAACTATTAGTTGTTATTGTTATAAACTAATTTCCTATTATAAAGCGATGCACAGTTTTACAATTATGTTTATTATGTTTTAAAAAAAGATTAGAGTAACAACTTTTGTCACCTGGGTTGCCCAGCTTAGAAATTATTATAAAGATTAGTAAATAGTTAGCCTTGAGTTTTACTTTTCCAGAAAAGGCCTATCTGTCGTTCACGGTGCCCATTTAAGTTACTCATTAACTTTTTTCCGCACCAATTGCTTCTTGGTGCTAAAAGCAGAGCGCAGGCAGCAAGAAGGGGAGCAGACCAATTTAAAACTCTTCATTCGGATATTTCAACAAGTAATAGATTATACTTTGATCTTTTCCAGTTTCACCTATCCATTGAAATCTAAGCTGGCTGGAAACACAATCATCCCTATTTCCTGTAAAGGAATAGAAAGGTTCTAATTTTAGGAGCCTTACCTGGATTCTGACACCTTGAGAATGGGTAACAGTGACCATTTGATTTTTATTTAGAGGAAACAGTTTATCTCATCACTGTTAGCTCAAAGGAGGTAAAGTCAGTTGAAATAAAATACCAGAAAGGCCTCCTTTTACTAATGGTCAGTTACCTTGAGTGATTGGGGAGGTAAATATCTCCTCATCTATTAACTACAATTTTCTAAAGTTGTCTTTTATCCTCAGGACCATATTCAAGTGATGGTATGTGTATAACTGGCTGAAAGGGACCTTTACTTCCCATAGTTTCAGTTTTATTATAAATCACCGGATAGTACATTAAAAACATGAAAGACTGAGTAGAATTATAACTGTTCTTTTATTCTCTTTGTTCTAATCGCACCATTGAATGTTTCTTTCTTTTTTAATTTTTTTATGTGGGAACTCAGCATGAAAGATGTTGAGGAAATGGAATACATTATTGGTTAAATTGGCAGAAATAGTATGGACTTTATTCATTTTTGTCTAATTTCAACAGTGAACAAAGACTTGCAGACATTTGGAGTTAAATTATTTCACCTTGTACATTAAATACAATTTTGCATGAAAAATAGATGGTAATATACTCATCTAAATGATGTCATTCTTTGGTGGAGCATACCTTTTCTTGGGAGATTAGAGCTTAGAAAACAAAGATTAAGAGACTCCTAAAAATTAATAGGAAGAATGAGAGAGAAAGGAAAGGTGTGTCTGAGAGCAGAAATCTCTGATTGTGTCAATTACATAATCAGCACCTTCTCTTTCTTAAATTCTTGAACCCACGAGTAATGAACATTTTATTTTATTATAAAACCAGTATCTCTAGAAAATTTGGGTCCAATTTGCATAATCTTATGTTCCCAAAGGGTGCTGGACCCTTGAGAGAAATACAGAATGTGCACATATTGGAGACTGGATAAAAGAGACTGAAAAAATCTGTAAAAAGGAAGCCTCATACCAGTATATCTCTCCTACAAATTAAATCATTTGGATTCTCTTTACTAAAAAATCTTTGGTAGAAGACCAAGTTTGAGTTATTGTTCAAAATTGGGCTACTGGGCAGTGTTTCAAGGGTCAATTTTGCAATTAATCCTTATGTGACTATCTAATTTATTGCTAGTAGATACAAATAGTCTGGTTCTTTGCCACATAATTTAAGGCAGAACAATGTGGGGATTCCTTTTCTACTGTACTAGAACTAATGTTCGGTCTTTCACACATCATTTATTACCTTCTCCTACATAGATATGAATTTGTGATTTTTAATTGTGACTTTATCATTTTGAAATTTCTGCTTCTTAGGCATTCTCTCTCCTCTCTCTTCATACACATATACACAGTTAACACTTTTTCTGACATTTTAATTTTTTTCCAGTTTATAGAAGAAGTAGTGTATTGTTAGAAAACAGAAGGAAGATAAAATATTCAGGAGGTTGACAGATAATAGTGATACCGATACCTCTGTGTGTGTGTGTGTGTGTGTGTGTGTGACCTCCTAGTTTAAACATCTTCAGATTTTAGAAAAGTGAACCTAAATTGGGTCCATGAAAGCATTACCAGTTTAACTAATGGCCTAGAATGTCCTTACGTATTTCATATATTTTCATTTTAGCCTGATTTATCCTGACACTACCTTCTGCCTTGAGCACACAGTGTTAAGACTTTGCAGAGTTTCCCGCTATACATTATTTCTCAGTGTGTATTCTGCCAGCAGAATCATCACTATTTTAGGGGAAAGATTTGCTTGATAGACCCTCATTGTTGCTGTTCTTCAAGTTATATCCCTGTTATTCATACCAAACAAAGTCTTGTTTAGATTTCCACTGCTTTAAACCTCTGTGAAGTTCAGTACATGTGAGTTTGACGTGCACTCTTCATTACACACGTCTGGCCTGTTGGAAATGTTCTATAGTATGTGCTGCCCAAATATGGCAACTTCAGGCAACATGGTGGCTGTTAAACACTTGAAATGTGGCGAGGCTCGTACTATGGGCGAACTACTGAATTTTTAATTTTATTCCATTTTCATTAAATTAATTTTGAGTAGCCAGATAAGGCCAGCGGCTACCATATCAGAGAGCACAGCTCTGGATAATTCATCTCTGTTACCACATTTATGTCTGTGCTATTGAATCAATCCAGTACACTGATCACAAGTAGGGATGTAAGGTCTAACCTACTTCGACTCAGACCAGTACACCTTTCAATCTTTTAAGCATTTTTAGGAAAAGAGCACTTTTACTTTCCCTTCTGTGTTACACAGATGTTAGGTGTATCATAATGTAGTTCAACAATTCAGAATTCTCCCTTCCCAGTAGGCTGATTTTCTTTCTTTTCCGCCCTCCTTCAGGTCTTGGCTCATCTCCCCCTGTTGGAGCTTTGTTTTTCCCTCTACCACGTGATTTATTTTACCACTCAACTATACGCATAAAACTTCTCTTCTTCTGATAACACATTAATAGACCATGTTATTCAAGGGAGATTATAAGCAACACGAGGGCAGGTACTATGGGTGTGTAATATGGTCCCAGAATTTAATTTTGCGCCGGTTCATTGCAAGAAGTATTCCATTCTGTGAATGAACCAAAAATGCACTCACAGTGTGCTCTAACACAGGGCGTGACAAAGGCACAGCATTGAGGTCATTCTCAAACTCAGCTTGGCATTTCTAAATTTTTCCTCATACATAAAGCAAAGAAAATCATTTCTGTTCATAAAGTTGAATTATAGATAATAGATGAAGTAAGGAGAAAATGGGCTAAAGAACAAATTATTAAACATGCTGGTAGGACTGGTTGCCCAATATTTGTTGAATGAACAACTTTTTTTTTTTTTTTTTTGAGACAGAGCCTCAAGCTATTCCCCTAGGTAGAGTGCTGTGGCATCACAGCTCACAGCAACCTCCAACTCCTGGGCTCAAGCGAGTCTCTTGCCTCTGCCTCCCAAGTAGCTGGGACCACAGGCGCCCGCCACAACACCTGACTATTTTTTGGTTACAGCCATCATTGTTGTTTGGCAGGTCCAGACTGGATTCCAACCCACCACCTTAGGTGTATGTGGCTGGCACCTTAGTCACTTGAGCCACAGGCACCAAGCCAAATGAACAGCTTTCAAAGATGGTGGTGTTTGTATTAATTTATGAAACTTAAATGAAGTAAATGACTGTTTATAATGGCCAACTTGTGCAGTTTCTCTTTTGTATATTTATAGAAATCAATTATCATTGATGTAAAAGTCATTGTCATATTTAATTAATCATTTTAATCTTGGGCAATAAAGAGATTGCTCTGACATGGTGCATCAAGATCCATAGAATGTGTTTATGTGGGTTTTAGAAGTAATTGTAAGGATGACATAAAATAAGTAATTATGGCTGCTACCTCATTTTATGGATTCAGACATTTTGTTTCTAACTGTCCCAGACATACTAATAAATTGTTAAGGAAAATGAAAGATGTAGTTTTCAGGAATCCAAGACTTAATCAGATTGAATAGTTATTACCGTCATATCTAGTGATACCTATTAACCCATGAACCATGTTCCTGTTGCATTAGTCTGCTACCTGTGTTACCACTATTATTTTTTTGGCACCCTCTCCGGTATACTGGCTTAACTGGTGTGTATGAATGTAGTAGTCACACCACCTTATGGAACACTGTGGGAGATAGAATAAAACTTCTGTTTTCCTGACTTCTTAATAATGTAGGCAAATCTTTACTGTATCTGAGTTTACAGTAAGGACTGAAATAGTATAAAATTTAATTCACAGGGCCTTGAGTTAATGACATTTTCTCTCACAGGCTTTCCATGTTTTATGAGAAAATTTTACCATACAGTCCAGCGTGTATCCAGGGAGAAGAACAGATCTGGTTTCACTGAATACAGCGTGTGCCACGAAGACCTAACCCTAAGATTGTCCTTAATACTTCAATCAAAAGATCCGTTGCTCAAACAAAATGCATTAATGCTTTTCAAAGAATTTTGAATACGTTCTTATCGTTAATAGATCGACTTCTATATGTATCTTGGCTTGAATTCATGACTCCTCCATTAGCAGCTGTACTAAAATCTTCATAAAAGTTAAGAGAAATTCTAAATTTTGGGATGGGGTTATAGCCACTATTACAGTGTTACATATAGTTATAAGCAACTTTGATCACTGGTGTTGGCCATATAAAGTTTTGTTGACCAATATTTAGGTAGTTATTAAGTGCCAGCTAGTTTAAATGCATTTGTACACTGTATTTTTTCACACAAGCAGTATTTCAGTATCATTTTTATATTACTTTAGAACTTTCTATTTATGTCTTATTTGCTATAGTTTCATGTTTGAGAGGAAAAGTTGATATTAGTGCAAAATAGTATGTACCTTTCCCTATCTTATTCATAGAAATAAGGAGAAAGTTCAACCAAAACAATAGTTAGAATCATGACAGTTCTGTGGTATGAAACAATTGGGTAGTTTATTACCACATGTCAGTTACTGCTGACGAACCCATGAAATAACCTGTTTAAAGCCAAATTTTGTCTCTTAAGGTACATGTTTAACATCTATATGGGCAGGTAATATAAATTCTTACTTATTTGATTATATTAAGAACCTAAATAATAGAAATGATTCATAAATTCAATTATGGGTAGCTTTATAGGAAACTTGAATAAGAGTAATCTTTTGGATCCTGGCGTTTTTGATTATAAAAGTATTGTTATATAAAGTGTCCTGATAGAGACACTATTTTTTAATTTTTTTATGAAGTAAAAACCATTCTGGAAGATCCTCTCATATATTTTGATTTTGTCAATGACCTTCTTAGCCTTCCAGTGGACCAGCAATTCAGTATATCTTACAACTGACTTGAGTAACAATACTGATAGTTAACTGATAGTTTGGAAATGAAGCTTCATTTTTGCAGCCAAACTTTAACTAGAGATTTATCCATGCATTGGAAGATACTAAAATAGGCTTTTCCCCCTTTTTGTAAAGATTAGCTCTGCCAATTATTAAAGTCCTGGACTCTTGTGAAACATCTAAACCAGGGGTCCTCAAACTTTTTAAACAGGGGGCCAGTTCACTGTCCATCAGATCGTTGGAGGGCCGGACTGCGGGCCCGGGATGAGTCAGCTGCTAAACAAGACAGGCAGCGGTGGCAAAAACACCCAGCAGGCCGGATAAATGTCCTAGGCCGGCCGTAGTTGGACGACACCTGATTCAGAATGGAATGTTCCGGACTGATGAGTGGTCTTCCAAACTTGAGTTTGCGTGGAGTTTGAAGCAAATTTCCAAGTAGTTTGCATGGACAATTTTAATGGAACTGATTATAAGATACTAAACTTTCACATGTAAACATTCATAACTATTTTAGAAAAGAAAGGCATAGTCAGCACATATCCAGAATCTACCATGGTGTACCTTTCCAGGCTGTGTCAATGTCCCAGACACCAAACATAAGGGTGAGTCGAACATTGGGTATTCTTGAATGCCTCCTTCCTGACCTCTCAAAACACCTTTAAACCTTTTATGCTTCTTTCCTTTCCTTGTCCTTTACACTCTTTTTTTCTGTTAAGAGTGAAGCCTCCAGTGAGCATATTTGGGCTGTGTTGAGATGCTCTGAGTCCAACTTCCCTGTCCTCAAACTTATGATCTCATCCAGGAAAAGCAAAATCAAAAGGGATATCACAGGGCATATGGGTGATCCAAATGCTGAGAAACAGTAGCTTAGATACCTGTTAATCTGAAGGACAATGCAAATTTTTTAAGAAAACATGAGAAGTAACATAATTGTAAAAACCGTAGATTTTCAAAGACAAGAATATACCAACAAAAACTCAAGGCAGAGAAACTGACTGTGGGAAACCAGATCTTTGCTATGTAACTTTACTAAAGAGAAGGTAGAAAAATAAACTTTACTAACTTTTGTTCACAACAGACTAAGATTTGTAATAAAATTTTAAACTAAAATTTTATGACTAAATTTATGATAAAATTTATCATTTTAAGAGATATTAAATATGTCTAATTTACATTAATATAACATATGGTAACCAAGAATTGATAAAGTCTCTTTTCTATGATTTTATAAGTTACCCTAGCAACTTTCCAAAATTTAACACATTTTATTACTTCTTTTCAGGCTCATTATTGGCTGGTATTATTTTTAAAAGTTACATAAAGTTTACTTCTCTCCAGCCTAACACAACTTGTACACACTCAGGTTTTATCTTTACTATGCCTTTTCCTTTTGTGAAGCAGCCCAACAATATATTTTGAAAACTCCATTCTTATTTTTTAATTTCTTGCCATATCTTGCTTACAGTGTTGAACTTTTCCACATCTATCGCTTAATGTAGAGTATTAATCACCCTCATTTATTATAACGAAGAGGTATATGGTTGAGGTCTGTCTGTTATTCACAATCATTTTAACAGCCATGAAAGCTCATAAATGCAATCATACCATCTGCTACAGTCAGACTCATTGATTGTACACATTATTAATGTGGAAAAAATTCTTACTTTACAGTAACCCAAATACATCATCATGCTATAATTTTGATAGATTGCTGGTCAATTTCTCAATACTCTGTCTTGGAAATTCACCAGTAATCTAAAGGTTATCTATTCTACCTAATTATGTTCAACCTGACAAACTCCTGGAGGTAATTATTCTTGATAGAAACACATTTTGACTGAACACATAATTTTACATTTTTTACAATCCTAGATATTATGTGAGAGGGTGTTAGCAATAAAACTTTATAAGAAGTTTAAAAGTTTAATTAGTCTACATATAAGGACACGAAACCAAATTTTATTTTAAAAATAAAGCATAAATGTAGAATATACTTAACATCAGTAAAATCAGGGAAAGATATGTAGTGTTTCTGAACCAAATTATCAAAGTGTTCGTAATAATTTTAAGATTTACCTTAATTACATAAGCTTGGATTGATACTCTTATACTGTATAAAAATGCTCTGAGGTGGCAGATTCTATAAGAATTGCTATTCTTAAAAAGAAAAAATAGTAGCATGTTTAAATTTTAGTTTATATACTCGGATTTCTGAGAATATTAGAATGAATATGTTTACTAATCACTTTAAAATAATCATAACAGGTTATTTAATTAGTGCCACTATTGTATAATTTAATAATACTTTGTTGATATAAGAAAAGATGTTAAATGATAACAAGAGACAAAGTCCTTTCTGAAGTTGATAAACACAGAAACAGCTTTCACCTTCAATCCTTCAACCTGAGCCATGGGTCGAGAGTAAAAAATACAAAAACTTACTGGTTCAGGTTTGACATTTGTGTTTACTTTTCATGGGTGTGAAATGTTCTTGTACAAACAAATCAGTACGAGAGACTAACAGAACACAACTTCTATTGCCTCTCATCCAGCCAAGAATAAACAATCTGGTAGAGATCACCCACTGTTCAGTGGTGGGATTCTCTGTCCTTACTGTCACCAGTGGGGGAATAGCTGATCTGCTGTGTGCATACCAGAACCAGAACCGAGCATGGAGGGCAACAAGCAAAAACAAAAACGGGATTCGAATGGGAAAGAGAAACAGAGCTCGAGTAGGGAAGGTAAAGTTCCAGTATTAAGTCTGCTGTTTCTGGATGACTCCTGGTGTTCAGGACCAGTGCGTCCTTTCTTAAATATTTCTGGTAGTCGAGTCTACTTCTGGGTAGCCTAACAGTGGAACCTCTAAAACTATCGTAGATTGCCTTTGAAAAAGTTTTAAACATAATGTTTGTACAAATACAAATACCATGTGTTAAAAATTATTTAACTCTTTACTAAGGTGATCAATAAGACGGCAAAGCTGCTGTAAAGGAGATTTAGAAGAACTTGAGTTACATCATCATCTAGGAATAGCATTCTGGTTAGAGACAACACCAGTTCGTACTGTCCCAGTGGGACCTTAACCTTTGGGGTTATCATTTCTTTCAGACAGAAAATTAACATGTAACTTTGATTAACAGTAAATAGCAAAGTCAAAGAAAAGGAAAGTCCCCTAGATAATTAAATAATTATTATATGAGCCTGTTAAAATAGTTCCCTGTAGGTATTGAAAGAACATGCCGTCTACTTTTTATTTTGTCTCTTTTCCAAGTTTCGCATAATTTTTCATAGAGTGCTGATGCAGAAAATTTTCAATGTCACCTTCAAAACATTCATGCTAAAATTAGTTTTTTAAAAGTCAACATAAACGGGTTTGTACTTACTATCTAGTTCATTATCTCAGAAGGTTAAATGGCTTTACCAAGAATCTGTAGCACTACCTGAAAGACAAATGAGCTGAGATGAGCCTGGGTGCCACCCAGTTTTATGTCCTTTCTTCTTCCTGTTTTCCAGCTCCTTAGTCTATTTCGACTGATCTGCTAGGGCAGAGGTTCTCAATGTGTGGGTCGCGACCCACAGGAACTGTATTAAAGGGCCGCAGCATTAGGAAGGTTGAGAACCACTGTCCTAGGGGCATAAAGTGTGTGTGTGTGTGTGTGTGTGTATGTGTGTGTGTATGCGCAGAGCATTCATCTGGAACTCAGACCTAAGGATAATTGTCTTGAAACTGCTGACAGGATAAAAACCTCATATAATTAGCACTGCCAATCTCAATCAGGACATACTGTATGCTGCTTTTTTTAAAAAAGTGTTTCCACCTCTTCTCTTGATGAATTAGCCAAACAATCATGATTACATTGACAGTTAAGAGGGACATACATGAATCAGTGTCTAGAATCTGCGTATTTTCCTCTTTGCTGAGTGGAATCGAATTGGAACCAGAAATGTCGTGAGTTACTGCCCAAATACAGTTAATGAATTTTATAAGAGGCCTTCCTTGAAAAGTACATTCTCCATTGTTTTGTATGCTAATGACTATTTCAGAGTTTTGGAAAAACATTATATGCACTATAATTGATCCTTCTTTTCTTTTGAAATGTCACAGAACCTCACTCCTTAATCTATGTTTTTTTTTAATAAATATAAAATTTATATGACATCTTTTATTCATCTTCCTTCATTTTTAATTCTCTTTACATCTTTATAAATGTTTCTGCACCATGTGGGTCAAAACCTTTTAAATTTATAGTTTAAATTATAACCTTTTAAAGTTATAATATGGAAAACATGTTTTTTTGTCATGAAAATCATGACCAAGCTATTTAGTATTTTTTGTCGGCTTTACATCTATTGTACGGTGATAAGACAAAACAAAATGATTATATTTAGAACTGCAACTCTGAAGTTCTTTTTTTAAACTAATGATCATCCACTGAAATGAACTTAGAGCCACCAAAGTAAATTGTCTTGAAAGAGAATCTTTGTGTTAGATTTTAGTTTATTCCAACCCCTTTACCGGGAACATGATTTCTAAATGCTACATATTTCAAATTTCCACTGTGGATTTCAAAGTTAATTAAATATTTAAGTTCAAAGGATTACTGTAATAAGCATTTATCAGGGTAAATCCTCCCTGCTAATGTTGTTAAGAAGTTCTGTTCATCTGAAGGATGTGTTTCTCCTTAGTTTCCACCATGTGTGCCTTTATGGCTGAAATGTCATTTATTTTTCATGACATATCGGTTTTTGCGGGGGGTTTCCTCCTGTCAGAACCACTGCCTATGAAAACACTGCTTATAAATTAATAACACTAAGAAAATAGCAAGAAAAAACTTCTCAAATATTACCATGAAACTAATACATTAAGGAAATTTTAGTGGAATTGTTATAGGATGTTGTGGAAGATGTGTAACTACTGCACATAGATTGAAGTGGTCTCTGCCCTTTAGGAAAATGCACAGGAAAGTATTGAATAATGGCACATAAGGTAGCTGACCTTGACAATGTCACAAATGTATGCCAGTTGTAAGAAAGCACGACCAGCATGCCTCACATATCCCTGTGTGTGAGCTCTGATTTGATTTGTGTCTTTGGCCCAGTCTGCCTTATGTGCCGTTACTGAACACGATGCTATGCCCAAAACGATAACAGCCAATAGTGGTAGGACATACATTTTTGTTCTTTTTAAGTTTTTTGTCTTGTGCTTGTATTATATTTATTAAAAATTTTTACAGAAAAATGTTATGCTAAAAAGAAAAAGTTTAAATTTCTGATCATTCACTTCAAAGTGGGCGAGAACTACTCTAAGGAAAAAAGCCCTGTCATCTTTCTAACCTCTCAATTTTTTTCCCCACCTGTCATTGCTATCCCATGTTGAGTTTTTTTTTTTTTTTTTTTTTTTAGCTTAATGAGTATATCTGCTATGCTTAATAATTTTTTCCTGTTTGGATCAGCATTTACAAGCATGGACCCAGGTTTTGTGCAACCTAAAGTTTATAAAATTTGGTGGCCCCGCTTTAGGAAAAATAGCTCATAATTTCTAATAATGAATATTATTATAGAAAGTATAATATATATAAATTCATCATTATAAACACACTATTAGGCTAAAAATTTGCATCTGTTTAGAATGAGAAAATGACCCCAGCAAATGATAGAATTTAAAAATTTGACAAATACTATAGCTATCATGAAAGTCCAGAAAAATAATATGTTATATTTGTTATATGCCTAACCACATCTACAATCCCTTCCTCTCATTTTGTTGTCTGTCAGTTCTTTGATGACCTCATCATATGACAAGAATTTTGTAATATTTTCTAGAGGGAGAATAATTTCCACTTTAGCTTGGAATAATCAAGATTTGTCTGTGTTGATGATAGTGTAGTTTCCGTTAGCTGTGCGATCCATTGCTGCTATGCAGGATACATTTTTAGTATTGTTGTTTACTTTGGGAAAACCTTCATCCTGTTTCCTTCGGACATGAGCTGTAAGATTTGGATATACAGGATGTACATAAGACTCGTGTGCAATTTAAATTAGTTCAACATATGGAATTGCACATAATTGCACATGAACTTTATGGACACCTTGTACTTTCCACAGGCCAACTTCTGGCTCTGTACATTTCAAAATTTGTTTCTCCTCTATTGCCAAGAAACTTCCAGGGCCAGGCACTATTCAGAAGATTTACTGGGATCTGACCCCTGGCCTTTTATTTTCCTGTCCTCACACTTGGCAGATCAGCACAGTAGGTACTAGGAACATGTCTGGAAGCCTTTCCTACATCAGAGTGGTTCACGGAATAATTGTATTGGAACGAATTTTATTAGGGTATCTTACAAGTTATACCAGATATTTAGATTATAATCAGAATGAACACAGATGAAATTCTGGAACATACCCAGTCAACCAAGAGTCAAAGTGCCAAACAGTTCAAACCCCCAAGGCCGTTCTTTGCCAAGGTCAAGAGCAAAGAGTCTGGAGTCAAACTGACAGAAATTTGAAAATGATGAAAGATTGTCAGATCTTTGACTTTTTGCTCTCGCCTAAGTAGTCTGGAAATCAGAATTTGGATCTCTAAACCCTATTTTAAACTTGTTTTCTTTCCTGCAGAAAAATATAGTATTAATATATGTCTATCATAATTTTAGTCTGTAACATTTATCTGCCCTTTTTTTTCTCTGCATATTGAGTCCTGGAAGCCTCTTCCTCTAACGATTTTTATTGTTTTAATGTTGTCTTGCTAATTAACTCTTCAAAATCCTATGACATCCTTTGGCCTTTTTACTCTGTCTCTTTAATGATAACTATTGTAAAAAGATTTCATGAGGAAAGAGTCCCCAAATACTTTGATCTACTTAACATACTTACACTATCTTCATATGGTCATAAGAGAAATGTCTAGTTCAAGTATCTCCTTCTAGAGAAGGTTTATATTCATGCAGAACCTTTCAGGAACGTTTTAAAAGGAAAGCTTTTGGATGGTTTGAAGAAGGACGTAATTAGGGTACCTACCTAAATGATAATAAGAACTCAATGAGAGCTCAAATTTTCTTGAAATGTAAAGGAAGCTTATAGGATGATAGGGATTTTATGTTTCAAATACATAAAATTAGGAATATCAAAGCGGAAAATCTTCCATGTTTTTGATGAACAAGTGAATCATCTATTTGGAGAAATAATCATATATTTTGGGTAAAAAGTACAAAATAACCTCAGGTTATTACTTGTGTTATCCATGTATATATCAAAAACTATAGAGTAGGTTTTTTTTTTTAACCGCTTCTCTCTCTGTGCAATAGGTCGTCCTTTCTCACTCATTCCTTTTTTGAATGGAATCCTGTTAATCTCTTTATACATTCTGTAAAATATTTGTAAGGGTTTATTTAATTCAGTGCTGTAGTATTATATAGCAAGAGCCCTGGGATTAAGATTAACTGTGTTTTAGTTTGAGCTTCAGCGACCTGTTCATTTTTTACCTTTTTGAACCTCTATGCCCTATACTGTAAAATGGGGCTAATTAAACCACCTTTCCTGCTACTAAGTATATTAGGAGAATCAAATTATAAAATGTACAGGAAAATGACAAGCCGTGTGTCACTCCTGCATTTGCTGTTGTTAGTTAGAAAGACAATAAGTGATGATGACAGTTCTTGTTCTTAAAAGAAAAAGTTCTTCTTATATTGCCGCGCAGTTCTTAGCAGTGGCATTACCGACATTTCTGTTCTAATGTATTTAGTAGTTTCCCCCTGCCTCTACCTACTAGAGGCCAAGAGCTCCCCTCTGCCCTGTAATGACAACCAAAAGTGTCTGCAGACATTGCCAAATATCCGTTGGAGGGGGCAAAAGTACTTGATTGAGAACCACTAGAATACCATACAGTTGACGTTCTTAATCAGTTGATTAATAGGCAATCAAAAAGCTTGTCAAACTAGGCTACCATTCAAAAAGCATATTATTGCAGTTAAGACACACAAAATGTGTGAATGTTCATGTCCTAACGTGGGAGCCTTTACTCTGAGTCAAGTCTGTTGATTGTAGTGTTACCTTCTCTTTTTCTAAAATAATACTTTAATGTATTTTCTCTGGTTTCAGATTTCAGATTTTAGCAGTTGATGAAATAAAAAGGTAACTGTGTGTCCTCTCAGGGTGGAAGCCATCTAGTTTTTATGTTTCTCAGTCTTTTGTACGTATTATCCATATCCAAACAATATTAATTTTGTGGAAACTCATCTTTTCTCAGGGTTTCCAAAGAGTTCAGTTTGGTTTTCATGGAAGTATCAACCATTTTTACTCAAGTTGTGTGATATTAGACAACAAATTTTCTGAGTTAAATTTCTCAGGAGTATTGACCAGTCTGTAAGATTCAATAAGAAACATTTTAGACCCATTTGCATAAAGGAAATTCAAATTATTTTAATACTTATGAGAAGATTCTTTCATTCTGTAATCAGATAGTTTTCAAATGCCTACTGTGATCTTCAGAATGTAGCTTCTTGTGACGTGGTTAACACATAGACAGTAAGAGATATGCACCATGTTTGTTTCTCTCCCTCCAATTTATGTACAGTTTTGATAATGACTTAACAAGTGTCACCACAGATTTAGAAAGCAGTGGTATATGTGGTAGTGAGTGGTGTGTTCTTGTGTGCTTGGGTTAATGATTGGTTAAAAGGATGATTCATTTGTTTATTATGTCCTGTACAAAATCATTCGTAAGACTTTGGAAAGTTTTGAGGGAATCAGTGAAAATTGATCTAAGGAAGAACGGTATCAGAACCCAAACTAATTTTTACTCTGTTAGGAATTTTATTAAGAAATAGTAAGTGGTAACTGACAGGAAACCGTTAATGTCTATCCAGCTGAAGTTAGCATTTGGCGTTGCACATGAGAACCAAAGACAGTGGCGTGCAGGTCTGTATACCCCCCTTTATTACTTTTTGACGACAGTGTTAACGCCATCAAGCCCGAGGCAGGTGCCGTTTTTCGCCTTCTTTCAGTTACATTTATTACAGAGCAGGTCCTTCCTCGTACTGCACACGTGACTTTGGACATTCATCAGTCAAAACGAGTTTTTCATTCAAGAAAGAAAATGTAAGAGCATTTAGAACAGAACTTACTATAATTTTAAAAACGTTTATGTATTATTAATATGAAATAGTCATCTGTTCAGGAAAAGGAAGCTTAATTAGTAGATTCCCTACATCCTGATTTAGGTTCAGTTACCTCAAGAAGATTTTGATGTATTTGTTTTTATTGATACTGCATGCAAAATTAATCATATTTAAAATCATAGGAAAAAGATTTGGCATTTGATTTAAGTCGTGGCAAAAGGCATAGGTTCTGGTCATCATAGGTTCTTAAATTCTTTACACAAAAAATGGTGAGCTAATTCTGACATTTCACCCATACCTGTTAATGTCACTGCATTAAGTTTAGAATATGTTTGGAAAATGACTCCCAAAGAGGAGGTTATTCTTTGAGAAAATCACGTTTCTTTTGCTTCCAATGAAGATCTTAAGAGTAAGTATTAAAAAAAAAAAAAAAAAGAGTAAGTATTTATGCAACACAGAGTCAGAAAAAGAGTTTGACAATGGATCCGTGTCTTCTACCTATGACGTTCTCCAACTTCTGACCCCAGGGAGTTTCTTTGTTTCTCTGGAGTATCCAACAAATTATATTTATACTGTACACCATCTTAATTATCCCAAATATGTACTCCTTCATCGCTGGGGTTCCTCAGGTTAGTCTTAGATTCTAATAATCTTTGTCATAGAGGAAAAACATTAAAA
Source organism: Otolemur garnettii (assembly GCF_000181295.1). Lineage (NCBI taxonomy): Eukaryota > Metazoa > Chordata > Mammalia > Primates > Galagidae > Otolemur > Otolemur garnettii. The sequence continues at coordinate 13,750,401 of NW_003852399.1, forward strand.
AAAGAAACAACATGAAAATATACCCTGTTTTTCTTTCATTGGAATTGACACCTGGCACTGTGAGGATCTGTGATGTTAGAAGTCTTGTATTTGAGCTTGAGAATATTAATGGCAACTTGGAACCACAGTGATTTCCTATCCTATTCTAAGAAGTAATTGTAGTTATTAAGCTGTTTTTTTATGCCTTCTGTTTATTTGAAGGGTTGAAGTGGAATGTGTTTGGAATTGTCTCATGCAATAGTTCATTGCAAAATTGAACTACTTTGTGTTAATGTGAAATTGCACCAGTATGGTAAACTTCAACTCATTGTGCAGAATATTTTGTGCCTGTAAGCTTTAGTTGTTATGTAAATAATTTAGGAAAATTTTAAAAATAATTCCTTATACATAAAACCTATTTAAAATGCTAACATTTTTGGAATAGATGATGAGGACGGTAATTGTGACTGTTCACTTTTATTTCTGCCACATAGCTCTTAAACAGATGCGCCTGAACAGGGCACTGTAATCGGAAGGCACTTAGAGCACTGTGCCGTACGGAGAATCAAGAGACTCAAGAGTTCTGATTTGGAAGGGAAATTATGAAAGGAACCAGAAATAGTCCTCCAACCCAGGTGTCCACAGACTTTGTCTGTAGTAATTGTTTTAGTCTTGGAGGATCACATGGTATCTCTCATCTCAGCTTTGCCATAGATAATAAGTAAATGACTGGGCATTGCTGTCTTCCAATAAACCCTTACTTACAAAAATAGACATTGGGTGGATGTGGCCCAGGAACTGGAATTTACCTACACTCGCTCTGCTAGGGAAGAGCCTTCAGAATGTTTAAGATGGCCCTACCTCACACAATAGGCCCTCCTTCTTCATAAGACGCTTACTTATGAGCACCTGGATGCAAAATGTGCAAAGGGGATAGATGAGATCATGATGTAAACAGTGAAGAACAAGAGATGATCTAAAATAAAGATGGTACCCGGGGAAGACGCCTCTAGAATAAACAAGGCATTCTCCCATGTTGTTAGGTAGATAGCCTCAGTTTGGGATTTTGTTGACACTGGTATTTCAGGTTTATCATATGAGTTTAAAGCAGCTGAATTCATGTTAGCTACATAGGACTTACAAAAATTAAATTTGGAAAATAAAATTATTCAGGGTAGTGAATAATTGTAATATGAGTCCTTGCTTGCACCTCACATGTTTCCGAAAGCACACGAATAGGAGAAGAGGCAAAGCGAAACCACCTTTTTCAAAATCTTTTTGTTGCTGGTTTCTTTACGAGGGTGTGGGTGCAAGGGTTTGCGTTTTACCTGTCTAGACCACCGGTAGATTATGCCCTGCTAGATTATGGGCATTTTAAGAGGAGGCATCATTCCTTATTCATTTTCTTTCCCCATAACATTTTGGACAGATCAGTTAAATATTTTTGGAGATGAAATAGTCATTACAACCCTTATGTACATGAAGGTGTATTTTCTGCAATAGTAGTCCGATCTCATTAGCACATGTATTTTAAGGCATATTTTTATAGGCACGTGTACAGTAATCCTACTTGACCGTGTAACTATGGGACTTGACCTATGCAAACGCAAACTTTTAAGGGAGCTAAGTTTTGAATAAAATCTGAGCTTATGATAGATAATGATAGGTAAATTAAATCTTCTTATATATGGGAGTTTTACAGGGTTTTGGTTAGAGGCACAGATAGCATATATAGTATTTTCCAACCAAAAATATTATGGTGATTCATTGAACTTTTCACTCATGTACATGGCTTTTTTTAGTGCAGAAAAACTGGTGATGCATAATTTTCTATCTTTCACATCCATTTTGGAGGGAAGGATGATAGAGCTATTTCTAGAAGCAGTCTTCCGAGAACAATGAATTTCTTCTCTTCATGATGAGGTCCTTTTTAGAATATGTTAATTTGTATCAAACTCAAGAAGAAACAAGGGCGAAATTTGAACTTAGAGTCTGCAAGTTTTCATTTTTAAAAACAGACTAGTTCTTTAAGGATACATTTTTAAAAAATGGCAACCGAAACCTAAAAAATCTCTCCCTTTTTGTCCTCTCATTGCTTTAAAAAGTACATGAACATACTGTTTTTAAATTTAGGCTTTTAAAAAAAATGTCCTCATGCTGAGTTCTTGTTTGCCAAGTCTCAGCTTGGAGAGAATTTTTATAGCTTTATAAACCCCTGAAAATAGAAAATTTTAAATGGAAATCCTTACACATCCTTAGACAGGGCTACAAATCTTGCCACTTTTTGAGAATGATGATAACTTTTCAATATTTAGGGATAGCAGTAACTACTTGATGCGGTAGTTTCCTGAGGGACAGAGCTTTTGTTCCGTTGTATGTGAGACATGTTACATGTTCAGGATGTGCAGACTTAATTGTATGTTGATTTATTTTGAATGCGATGTAACATTTTAGAGTGCTTTTGTCCTCATCCAAATGTTTCATGTACATAAAAGTCTTTGTCTTCATCTTTCTTGATATGTCACGTATTGTTTAACTTGAATTATGATTTGACTGTGATGTGTGGATCCACTCTAGAAGTTAGATTTGTGGAAGCTGAATGAACCATTGTCCTCTCAGTTTTATCACGTAGACCACAGGATCATTTGTCCTTAGGGGAAACCCAGAATATGTCACATCTTTACCATGTCCTACTGGATCTCTGTCACGTTACTCTGTCATTGGGGATTTTAGACCACTGGAGCCAAACATTAAAATCTCACTTCCCCAATTGCTAACTGTACAGCAACCAGAGGTCAGCTTTAGTTGAGAACAGAGATGGAAAGAAAGGGGATGATTGAAACTTTAGGCACAGAGAAGCTGCAGTGCTGGGAAGAGAATGGATGGATGACGGAGCCCCGGGCAGGGAGAGTTGGCCATCTTTGCATGAACTGAAACAAACTAGAGGAAGTATTACTGAACAAAGACAAGACAATGCGTGCAGACCACTTTGGTTGGGCTGTTTCCTGGGAAAAAGGTTTTTAAGCAGCAATAGATATTTACTTTAAGTAAAATCTGATAGAACAGCATTTTAGGAGTATAGAAAATTTATAGACATCTACTAAATTTTCCTCTAGCAGATAATCCACACTGAAAGAGACAGGAGTCATTGTTTTTCCTGGAACCTGTCTGTGGCTCCTTTCCTCTACCAGAGAGGCAGTCATTTCACATTTGGCAGAAGATAATGCTTTTTAAACCTTTAACACGTAAACTCTTTGGCAGAAGTGCCCTTCAAAGGAAAACCAAACAGTTTGATGAAGGACAACTGTAAAGGAAGAAAAAGTAAAACCAACTACTACAGGGCTAATCGTCCTCGAGACAGGTGCAGGAATTAGTGATGGAATATTGCTGTACGACATCCCCCAAATTCTTTACATTTATATCTTTATTCTTTACATTTATATCTTCAATTGAATGAGACTTTCTAACATCTGTGTCTGGAACTAATTCTGATAACCTTGACATTCAAAATGAAGATAAAAGATAGATACCTTTCCACAAAATGCTTCAATATGGCAAGGGGAATTATCTAATATGGATAAATAAAGCAACGTGACATCTGTATTGAATTCTGAATTGACTTGTTGAGCTGTGTTAGAAGGTAAAAGAAGGGGCTTATTTTCAAGATGTGAAATGCATTGGGAATAGCCAAGGTCAGAGCCAAAGCATGACTCAGTGCAAAAGATTTTTCAATCTTAATGAAAATCTCTTTCAATAAGAAATCGACAGTTGATGAACAATGTCATTGTTAGAAGTTTAATGTTTCTTGGAGGCCTAAAAGACAAAGTCCCACAGAACTGAGTTTTATTAATAGGTAGCTTAAAATATATATATATAGCTTATGAAGAACAGATTAACAGTTTGGCGAGTAGAGCCTGAATTATGGAGGGATGACCTGTGCTCTGGCATGAGTTATCAGTCAGTTCCGTGTGTACAAATGCACAGTTTTAACAACACTTGAAAGGTTCCTCTTTGACCACTGAAAATGTATCATAAAGCATCAATGCATGCCTGCTCAAGTCTGGTGTATGTGTTTATATGATGGCTGTGTAGGTCTGATATTTAAGGAAGAAAAACTAAAGATAGGGTACTGTTCATCCGGTTTACCCCTCTCTCAGGATAATGTCTGAGGACAGATGACTGAGTTGAACTTTGCAGGATGGGCAAGACTAGAAGGTAAGTGTGACACGGGGGGCTCCCTGTGGATGTCAGACGAGGATGCACAGGGTCTAGTGTGGATATAGGAGATCTTCCCATCAAGGGAATACAAGTTGGAGACACAGAAGTAGAACCCTTGCATAACAGGCTAAGAAACTGAATTTCACTGGTTTGGGTGCAGCCATTGATGTTTTCCAGTAAGAGAAATATTTTATGCAGATTAATCCTGACAACAATATCAGTAGGGAAGTTGGGGGTAAGCAGGACAAGACTCCTGGAAAGCTAGAGCAGGCGGGGGAATAGAGCAGTGGCCGAGGCATTGGAGAGAAAGGCAAGGATGCAACCAACAGAAATGGAAGGAGAATTCCCAGATCTTCATGAGACACTGGATATTCGAGCAGAGAAGGCAAAGAACAAAGAATTCCTCATGTTGAACCTTACTTCTTGTGACATAAACCAGTTCCTTTTTTGTTTCTGTAACACTTCTCAAAATGGATTGACTTCTTTCAAACTTCCCTATTGGAAATTTTTCAGCTGTTTTTCCTTCTCTATAAAATAACTAGAAATTTAATTAGCCCTGAAGGAACTATTTACTGCAACATAGATGATTAGAAAATTGATAATACTATCAAAAAACTGAATTGGAGTCTTTTAGGTTTATTTTTTGGCCTGACCTAATGTTTTCCACCTATGATGTGTCACATTCACTGGCAGGCTCTACACACTGGGCCGGCTGTTCATTCATAACAGGTATTTATTTCTTATTTGTCTCTATAGCCTCAGCTCAGAATTTCATGCCCACCACCTAATAAATGTTCCATAAGTGATAATTAAATGAGTAAATGTAAGCCTAGTATGATTTTTTTTCAGCATTATCTGTTTTGTCAATAAGCCCCCTGCTTTGATAGGAACCTCTCCAGCCATTTAAAGAGATAAAAAATGAGTTTAGCTCTACAGAAAGCATTCCATAGATTCCATTTATCATTACTTTTCTAGATGGCTGTCACATAGAAAAAAAATGACTCTGAAACATTTGTGTGTATTGCTAATACTTACACACTAACTTGGCATAAGATGTCATTGAGAGGAGTTTTAAGGTATAAGAGAGATTATTTGGCTAGTATATTTGTTTAATTCAGAAGGAAAACTACAAATGCTACGAAAACACAAAATCACAATTCATAACTTTAAATAAATTATCAACTTTATATAATAACATCCAGTCTTTCTAGAGAATGTTGACAAATGCATCGTAAATTCTTCCAGGAAAGTAGATGGAGGGTTGGAGACCCTTTAGACTCATTTCCAAAAGTATCTGGTCTCAGAGCTGTACAATAGTGAGCAATAATTCTAGAAGGGTCTAGGTTCAGAAACCACAGCACAGTTATAAGAAAAGGTTTTCTAGCTTCTGTTTATACCATGCAACAAGGTTTAGAAGGAAATAGAGCCAAATTTAATGCTCTTTACCTGATGAAAAACAGACATCCTTTGGATTATCCTTAAGCAGGACTGAAAAGGACTAAATGCAATTAGAAGACTCCACTGTGGCCCCAGTGGTCGAGGAAAACAAATGGACACAAACTATAAGCTCTCCCCATTAGATAATGCATAGATTCTCAGCGTGGTGCTGTGGGGAATGTGTTAGAGAAAGGTACTGTCAGGAAGTGCCTGCCAGTTCAGCTGAGAATAGCAGCACTAGTCAATATTTGACAAGAGAAATAAAGAATTTGTTTGTCACCCCTAAAAAGGATGGAGGCATTCTTTAAGCTGCGTATGATGCTCCTCTATTAATATTTTGCTTTGTTCAATCTTTGAAATGACATTTCTATCCAAAAAGAAAGTTCATGCTCTCTGTGTCGATTCCATTGTATTTGCGACATATCATTGTTTACATTTTGTCTTAAAAGGAAAAACTACTGTGCATCTTGTCAGTTTACTCAGGTTCAGTCCCCATTTGGAAGCCTACAGTCATTTCTACACAAACTGAAATCCGGGGCGTATCAGTTTAATTTAAATAAGTGTGTTAAAGTGGTCATTAACTATTCAAGAGAAATTAATGTTCTACTTTTTTATTTCAGGAACGCACGTTGTTAGCATTTATTATTTTCTCAAGGAACAAAGTACAGAAATTATTGTGATTAGACCATGTATCTGACAAGCTAGATCAGCTCTTCTCTGCACACCAATAATGGAATGACAGTACAATTTAGTGACTTAAGCAGTACATTAGGAATCCCAGCCTAGGCAGAAGCTTCGCCCTCAGGCCAGACCTATAGTCGTCGTAAGAAAATGATTTATGTGTTGTAATAAATGTAACTTCTCAATCTGTTTGCTTGTTCAGTGGTTGAGGTCCCCAAAGAAAAGGTCTATCTCAAATGAGGACTGGCATGTATTATCTGTCAACTTTATATAGTACTGTAAAAGTCACTCAGCTGACAGTAATATTAGCAGAATGTTTTATAGATTTCTGTACTGTGCGAAGCTCTGTATGGGTGAGGAGAGGCTCTGGGTCCGTGGGGCTCTGCCGTCCGGGGTAAAGTTGCGTGTAGATGAGTCGTTTCTGTGCTTCTCTGTAAATGAACATCTGGCTCACATATTGATTCCATGTGTGAAAATGAGATCAGCCCATATAATGACCAGAATCAATCAGCCTTCAGTCGAGGAGTAACGTACACTGGCTTGATTTGTTAGACAACCAGAATTGGCAGCACCTTGCATAATTTGGCACCAATTGACAAAGATTAGGCAGTTTGGGGGCCCTGGATGGTTATTAATTTGAAACCCCCCTTAAATATTTTGCAGAGAAAAATCAGCTGTAACTTATTTGTCCCAGTCCCCTTCTTTTCATACTGGCCCTAATTGTTTTAGACAAACGAGTGAGCTTGTGGCCTGTTCACTTTACACAGGAAGACATGAATTCTTTGATCCATACAATATTCGTTAGCTCAACCTTGGAGCTATTTACTGAGGAGATTTATTTGCAGACAGACGGTAGAATAGTTCTTTGTGAATAGAAATGAGTCCAGCTTCCATGGGTTTTCAGCTCAAGCTTCTGCTACTTACTGTAAGGGAGATAAAACTCAGTCATCTTTATTTTTAGCCCAAAATCATTACTTTTTTAAAAAAAAAATCTTCAGAAACCAAAAACTGATTAGACTCTTGGCTTTTCTTCTTTATTCTTCCTTTATGTTTTTTAGAGCAGAGCTCAAACTCCGAGGGTGACCAAATACCATTTCACATTTGTGCTTTGTGTAATCATGAAGAACTTAGGAGATTTTAAAAACAGGAGAGATGTCACTTGTAATATTTTGCAAATAGGTCTCACTCCTTAATTTCCCAGTACAAATAAAACTACTTAGGCTGTATGAACAGTAGATATTTGAAGAACAGCACTAGCTATGATTGTCAAAACGTCCTTAAAAAAATTGATCCTTGCTCCTAAAGATACAATCTCATTTAGCTGAAATTTAGGCAATAGTATTAGCTAAGAATTTAAACCAACATTTAATGTTTTTCTCCAATTAAATAAGAAGTATTTGAACAGTCTCTGAACGTTTTGTGTATAATGCTTTCAGTGATGTAATCGTAACAATAATAAAACAGCTTCTAATGTCTTCATATATTTGTTATAAGATATGAATTCCATTAAGACGATTTGACTTGTACTTATCACAGAAGAGAGAAGAGGGTGAGTCTGATTCTCAAAAGCAGTTCTAAAAATGATTCTCAGCTCCTAAATTATGTCTGACAATGAATTACCCAACTGTAGCTGCCTCAGACCTTAATTTGCTGCCCTCTTGATACCCAGTAGAGGAAATGTAACCCTCCTTTTTTTATTTTCCTGCATGGTTTCCTCCCATGTTTTTGTCCTACCAGTTTGTTATTTAGACTTTAAAAAGTGTTTCTTTAGCAACTTCTAATTTTACTCTCGGATCACTAATGACATTTATTGTATTCTTTCCTTTGCATGTCCCCTAAATAATTTTATAAATAACAGAATTCTGTAAGTGGCATCTTATAGACCTTTGTAATTCAATAACAAGATAAGCAAGATAAACTGAAGAAAAGCTAATTTCACTCCAAAGAAATGATGGTAATTATTTTCTAAAATATATTTTTAACTTATAGATTACTGTTGGTAGATTTCCAGAGACATTGTAGTTTTGAGGTGTTTTCATCTTTACATGTACATGTAATTTTTCAGATTAAGAATTGTAACTTAGAGGAAAGAATTTCAAACACTTCCACACATACTTTTTTTGTTGTTGTTGTTGTTGTCATTGTTGTTAATTTGGGAAGCTTTTAAGTCTAAAGGAGCATTCAGTCTGTAAGTCCTCCTTTTCCACAATCTTTCAGATTGCCTCCAGGAGTCTTAGACCTATCTTTGTTAAACAAAAAGCTCCTACGTTTTTTGCCACATGCTTTACAAGATCACGCTGGAAGAGTTGTGACTACAGATGTTGGAACAATGCATTTTTCTGGTAGGTAGTGAGGTTCTTGGTTATTTTCAAAAATGAAAGGGTTAGGAAAAAGTTTAGAGAAAAATCTCTGGGTAGAAATAGGTAAACCAAAGGTTTTCTACTTGCTTTGTAATTTCAGACCATTAACATGACACAGTCTTGCATAACCCCTGTTGTAGAAGGTACACTATCAAGGTCTCAGGTGTAATTGACATTTTAGAAAATGGCCAACCGTGTGATTGGCTCATACATGGAAACATTTTTAGCACCTACAGGGTTTCCCATCTCTTATTACTAGCCTCAGGTGAGAATTCAGGCGTATTAAAAATGTTGCCACTGTGATTTCAAAGTGAGGCCAAGTCCTGTTATCGGAACATGTGATAATTCACCATCCTGTCTGCACTGTAACCACGCTAACGACAACCGTACTTAAACGTGGCTTTTGTCATAGATCAAACACAGTGTGAACAGCTTCGTATTTTGTAAGAGACTCCTTCATTTGTCTTTTTTCTCTATTGATTAATCTGGCGTAACACTATCATTTCAATCATTAATAAATGCTAATTAATGACAGTAACATTGGAGCATTCTACAGAAGCCCTGAAGAGGACTGTATTTTGTTTCATTCTCATAAGAGTGTTTGTTTGATGTGGTAAGACATATTTTTGCCAGAGTAACAGGTGATGTGAGTGTCTACGTGACTATGAAGACATACATCCTGTACCTCACAGAAATGCCAGAGCCCCTCAGATGGGGCTGTGGATTAAAACAAAATGTTATCCTGTGGTGGTGTTATAGTCAGAGATTCTCTTACACCTAAATGAAAGTTTTAGTTAATTTAAATGTTATTTTATGTCAGATATCAATTTAATGTATTTTAATTACAGAATGAACCCCTGTTGGAAAAGGTCATGTATTCTCAAAAACAGTGCTGTCTGGTAGATTTCAGAATAAATATACCTAACTGATTATAATTTCACACTCAGTGCTATCAGTATCCTCAGGATCACAGGCCTGACCTATGCTAAGAGAAATATTTCCCTTAACAAGATTATTGGGCCTGCCTGTTCTACCAGTTTAAAATCAAACAAACAAAACCCAAATGCTTCAAAGGTGGGGAAAGGATCAGTTCTGGGTTGGGTACATTGGGTTGTGTGCCTGAGACAAGTGAATGGTATCAATTAAAAAAAAATTAAGAGTTCCCGTTGTAATCGTAGAGGAGTCTTGAATACTCTGGAATGATTTGAACTTTGTTTGTGAGGCAGTTGAGAATTACAGTTCCAGGCTTCTTTCCACCCATGTATCATTCTATAGTTGATTTTTTAAAAAATGTGGCTGGTGGTTGTTTTTATAGCAATCCCGAGACACTCTGGAGTTTCTGGACCCATTGTGCCTAGTTCCCAGTACATGTGTCCCTGGATATCTGGGCCCTGCATCCTTCTTCCTACAAGAAAAGGCTAAAAACAGACAAGGTATATCACATATACTTAGATATATGATACTGTATAGTCGGATATAACACAGTTCTGAAGTCAGTATAGTGAAGGATTTGAATCCAACACACTTGATAACATATTAGATGCCAGAAGGGAGCAATTGGGGTTTGGGGAATGAAGAAAGTGTATAAAGTAATTTAGCCAGAGGGAGATTGGAAACACACCACACTATAAGCAAGTTGGATGGGAAGTGTCCAGACGTCAGTGGAACAATCCAGTGAAACACGTATGTGGTGACTTGTCCCATGACCTTGAAAGGATATGTAAGTTGTTGCCTATGATAATAAGAGTGGTTCAGATTCTTTTGTAGTCACAAGGAAATGTGGAGGAATCATGGTTTTCTACGCAGTGATAAGTTGGTGGCACAAATGACATCATTACCCCATTAAGAAAGGAATGCTCCTTCTTTTCTGTTAACTGAGAAATAACTCCAGAATAAATCAAGGTGATGACAAAATGCATATTGTGTGTAGGGCTGTATCTTCATTAATAAATGAATACTTTGCACCTTTTCAAAGTTATTTTAGCATCTCCATGGTCAACATTAATCATAATTTTTCCATTGCTGAGAGAACACCCAGAAATCCGGCCCAGCCAACTAATTTTTAAGTAAAACAATTTTGTTACACATTTTTCTGTGTTCTAAGATACCCTCTGTTTTGCTTTTTCAGGATATTTAAATGTGTTCCAATGTGATTCATCTTCTCGTATTCTTAATAATTCTGAAAGAGGCTTCCCTTAAAATGTAGAAAAGAAATTAGGAGAGGCTTATCCAAATCCATGACATTTTTTCTTTTCATTGATGTGTTTTTGGAGTTTTTCGATAAGCTGGTATTGAACAGAAGTGAATCGTCTAGTAATTCTCCTCCATTTATATGGTATCTTTAAGTGTCATTTTAAAATATTTCATATCCTGAGAGAGGAAACTCATTAGGTAGGGCTTATCTAGCTTGTGTAGCAAGGGGGTCATATTCTTTGTGGGTATTTACATTAAAGATTTATTATGAAAATAAATTATCTAAAAATCTTAACAGTGACTAGTAATGACTATTCCTGTTATTAAAAAGGTTAAATAGATCTGAAGCCCTTTCAAAAGTTGGGTATTCATGTGTGTATGTGTGTGGGTATCAATATCCAAGCATGATTAATCAACCTGCCATTTTAACAGTTTCAATGCTGCTTCTCAGTTGTACCTAGTTAGCTATTCTGAACTCAGGTGGTGCACATAGCACATGTTTGCTGAGCACCAGAGGTGGGCCGAATACTGTGTATTGTTTCTTGATACTTTATTTCGGCTCTGGATTTTGCTGTTGGCATGGACTGTTTAGGCTGTGGCATCAGATCGCCGTCAGCGGATCCGACGCCTACAACCTTGTCGATGTCACATTTCTGAACTTGCAGCCTCTCTTTTCATATCCTTGTGTTTGCCTAGATCCTGCATCAAAGGGGCAAGGGGAAGGGAATTGACAACTGAAGGTAATGAGCCTTTCATTATTCCAGTTTTTGAAGTTAAGGCTTATTAGGACCCATGTATTCAAGGTTTTCTCATCTGTTTTAAGCTGCTGGATTCTGGTCTTTGTTGGCTTTCTCTATCTTTGATCCCTGTGCTTAAGAAAATCAAAACTGTAACTCAGAGGAGAGCGATATGACTTAACTGATCTTGCCCATGTCTTGTGACTGTATTTTGTTCTATCAAGAAAAAAAAAAACTGGCTCAAATGCAGCACATCATAAAGGCGTGTCTTTATTCTTCCAGAGGATTCCATCCTTAGCTCACTTTAAACCATAGATGAGGACGTGTTTCCACATAGTTAAGTACGTGTTGACTCTCTAAGGCAATGAGAGTAGACTTGACAACCTTCGTTTGATGTTGAATCGTGGAAAATTTCAAGCAGGGAAAAGACAAGATGAGATGCACAGTTTACAGAGTTTATTCTATAAGTGAAGAAGATGGCGTGGATGGGTAGCATGCAATGTCCGGATGTAAGGAGATCAGTTAGAAATCAACTTTATTATCCCACGGAAGACAGGCAGTGGAGGAGATTTAGAGAGGGGGCAGTATGGGAGACAGTTTCCCTTTAGGAGGGTAAGTTACTCAGAGTTGGTGAAGAGAAATGCAATATCTGAGAAAAAAGGAAATGACTTTCTCTATTGGCTCAGGCTGACAGTGCGAGAAGTTGCACTATTTCCAAAGGCAGAAATAAGAAGTAAAAGCTTTTTTTCTTTTTACTTATTTGTTTTGGATGGTATCTGTGGGACTCAGATACTGGTGATAATTTTTTTTTTAATAAATACTTTGAATTTCATATTCGGTGCCCAGATTTTAATAACTATTTGCAGGTGAAAATGTGGCTATAGGAGATATTTTTGTATTGGTTATACCAGCGGTTCTCAGCCCACAGGAGAGACCCACAGGAACTGTATTAAAGGGCCATCGCATTAGGAAGGTTGAGAACCACTGGGTTATACAGAGTTGAAAATTAAATATTTTTCCAAACTCCCACTGCAGTTTGTGGAGTTTGGTCCATCTGCTTAAAATTTGAGATTTGTTATCACTGTTAAGAGTAAGTGGCCCCTTAGGCCAGGCGTGTGGTTCACACCTGTAATCCTTGTACTCTTGGGAGGCTGAGGTGGGTGGATTGCCTGAGCTCAGGAGTTCAAAACCAGCCTGAACAAGAGCGAGACACCATCTCTAAAAATAGCCGGGTGTCGTGGTGGGTGCCTGTAATCCCAGCTACTTAGGAGGCTGATGCAAGAGGATCACTTGAGCCCAGGAGTTTGAGGTTGCTGTAAGCTGTGATGCCACGGCACTCTACCAGGCTCAACAAAGTGAGACTCTGTGTAAAAAATAATAAATAATAATAATAGTATATGCCATGGCTGGACTACATTGTCGTTAAAACCAAATTCATCATATGGATATACTCAACTCACATAAAAGACTGAGAGCCTATTTGACGTCCTTCCACACATCAAATGATAAATGAGCAGTAATGCTTTTGAAAATGCTATTTCTGTGTCTTCAGAAATTATTTGAAGGTTCAGTGGTGCAGCATGAGGGTTTTTGCCGAATTCGTTTGTTAGTTGCTTTTGTGATAATGGAGGTAGACAACTGAGACAATTCTAATTGGACAAAATCCTACCCTGACTGTTTTGTTATGACATTAGGATGACATTGAACTTTCTAGGTAACTTAAGAAATAAACCCCGCTCTTTCTTTTTTCTTTTTTTTCAGATGCCTTTACTCAGTATTACAAATAACTTTATATTATATCTGAGCTCCCAATATTCTTTCCGATTGTATGAAAATATCTTTAGACTACCTAAGTAGTTATAGTGCTCAGGCACAACCAACGAATTTAATAATTTCCCCAAATCTGTGCTCATTAATGTTTTTAAAAACCAACTTCTGCCCTGAGGAAGTGGTATGGAAACACTTTGGGCAGACTGACTCTGTTACTGAAGGGAGCTGTGTGTTTTAGGAGACACCCCTAACTTGTGGTTCTGATTAGGGCTTCTTATAGTCTTGTTTATTTTGACTTTTTTCTTGTTGTTTAGAAGTAAAACTTGATCTGTAAAATATCCTGCTTTGAAAATTTTAATTAGCTTTTTAACAATCACACATTGTGTCTTCAGCGCTTAAAACAGGTGTCCTCTCTAAGGCTGGGGTCCTCATAAGGAAGACAAAGGGTGAAATGAGGAACACAGCATCAACACACAGGCCAGTCCTATTTTTGTGTGCCATTATGAAAATAACCCCAAATTTTGTTTTTTCTTAAGAAGCACAGTATATTAATTTGTCAATAACATCAATATGTATTTAGCATCTAACACTTTCTGGGAATTTTTGCTCAAGAATCGTAAAATAATTTATAATCAAGGAAGAAGTTTAATGGCAGATAAACTGTAATGAATTTTAATCAGTTGCCGTTGTGATCCATCAACATAATAATAGCTTCGGAAATAACCAAGAAGCCTGAGGTCTCTGAACCTACATGATCACAGTGTCCAAGTAGTTCTTCATTCATTCCTTAATTTACTCTACTATTAAATAAAAATGAGGATTATAGTTCTATCATAAATTCTGCTTGACATATAAGAATATTATTAAGTGCCAAGAAATATATTTGATTTCTGAGAATATCTTCTGTTTAGATTTAAATGTGCTTCTTTTTTCAAAACACTTATTATCATAATAAGTAGATTAAAAGGGTGAGTTAGCATTTTCACTTTAGGAAATATATTCTGAAATTGACCACACTTCCCACGAGGTAGCTGCTCAGGATAGAAACAGGTTGCCTTATTACAACTTCAGTAAACAACCAGGATTAGTTCATTTCTGTTTGGAGTTATATTTGTTTTCTTTGAGCGACGAGAGGTGTATGATGATGAATCATGGTTCCATCAACCTGGAAATTTCTTCAAAGAATTCAAAGAAATACATGGCATTTAAGTTCCATCAGTGTTTTCAGGCAAAGTTTGATTTTCTTTACTTTGTGTAACATCAACCTTTTGTTCCAAATACATTAAACTCCACATGTACAGGGTTCAAATACACAGCCATGGCTTCTACTACATTACGTCATCATACCAGTTTCCATATAAATAAATTTTCCAAGTTCTGCATTTTCCAAGTTTAAAACTGTAAAGAAACAGGTGTTCTGCTCTTGTGGAAAAGTGTCAGAAGTATTCAGTAAGCATGTGCCTGGTTGGAGTAAGTCAGCTATCAGTTCTTTGAGCCTTGGTATATAGGACAGTGATGCCCAGTACTCTGCCTCCATTGCCCATGTCCATCATGTTTTCTGAGTTTTTCTGTCCATCCCTTAAAGTTTTCTAATCTCCTTTCTCAACATCTGACTAATATTTCTCTGTTTCTGGTGTTAAAGGATTTTGCCCGTTCCTCTCCTCCCATTGTGTTTGGATGCCTTTAATCTGTGGAGGCCAGAAAAACCGGACAGTAAGGGAAAATAGGACTTGATCAAAGGCATGGACAGTTTTATTCTTATAATAATACAGGGCGGGATCTTTCACACATGGGTTTCCTTCTGTCCATTTTGACTATGATGCTTTATATCATCCCTTTGACATTCATCTTAATTTGGAAGAAAAGGAATTTATTCTCATCTTTCATTTTATTTTTATAGATATGTAATAGGTGTAGTTTTTTTGAGTAACATGATAATTTCTTTTTTTATTCTTTCAGGTTAATTGAGGGTATAAAGACTTAGGTTACAGGGTTTGCATTGGTTAGATAAAGCCCCTCTTGTAATTGTGTCCTGCCCCCAGCAGGTGTGCCGTACACCCAACATTGTGCCAATTAAGTAGGAGCATCTACTCCCCCTCCCCTTCCCCTCTCCCTCATTTCCCCTTACCCACCTTGAATTGATTTGAGTTTTTCTCTTATGTGGGCATGTATTAGATCATCTACATATTAGCTTCATGTTAGAATTGAGTACATTGGATTCTTCTCCATTCTTGTGATACTTTACTAAGAGGGATGCCAATGTGATAATTTAATACGTTCATATCCAGCATAAAGATCAAATTCAGTGTTTCATCCTTGATTTTGAAGTTCAAGATTGTTTTTAAAAGAATAGGACTAGATAGCCATTATATAACTTTGGATTTTGAAATCAATTCTCTTTTCAAACAAGAGTATCACATTTCATTTGCTAGTTTTCGTACTCATCTACCATTTGTGTCTGTAATCTTTAAAGGCTGGTTTCAAGGGCTAGAAGCCTGCCTTGAAGTCATGAATTTTTAATTCTACTTTTGGATATTTAGCAAACTCATTCACTACTGTTTAACATTGTTCTAGGTAGACACTGGGGATATAGTGAATAAAAAAATCATCAATTTTCCTAGCTCTTTTAAATGCTGAGACATCACCAAGAATATAATGTATTTGTTTTATGGCTTTTGTTCCTGTTCTGACGATGATCATAAAATTAACTGGAAAAGACAAAATAGTAAACACTGTTCCTAATGAAATCTTTGCTCTCATCTGTCCTGTAAAACCATTTGCATTTCTCTATGGAATAAACTCAGATATTGATTGAGCTTATCTAAGCTAATAGTTCCTGACTGCTTTGAGACTATCTCCTTCTTTCTGTGTCTCTGGCACCTATAGACACCTAATAAAAACTGGCTTCATTTGCTTTTAAATAATATTTAATATCATAAGGATGTACCTTACTGACCAAAACTTAAGATTAAAATGGATGCCCTTTTACAAAGACTTATTGATGTGGCATAATTTTAACCTCTGATATTTTTGAGTCATATATAAAGTCAAAAATTGAACAACCAGATGGCTGTGTTCTTTGAAACTGAGAGCTTCTCATCTCTCACAACACAGAAGAGCTGCTCTGGCCACTCGGTTATTCCCTGAGAGCTCATTTCCCTCCCTTTCGGTCACTTCCTCTGTCTGGCTTTCATGCCATTTTCTCTGTTTATCAGACGAATCAGGATTTGAGGACACTGGAACACACATATGTGAACTTGGTATAAGCCACAAATATGATAAGTGAATAGAAGAAGTGGGTGTTTCCCAAGAAATGTATGAGAATTGAATTTGTACACTGTTGGCAGAGAAATACTCCTAAGAGCAAACTGAAGGTCATGTTTGATACCCCTATTTTTTACATTCATTTTATAATATATTATCAGTTTTATTCCTCTTGCTTTGGACATATGGAAATACTACCTGAGGCAAAAGGTATTTTTGAGATTAAAATTTAGTGATTTTGAGCATCAGAACTTTAAGCAGCAAAACTTGGGGTAGAAGGTATGGACAGGAGTAAAAGTACAGTGTAAATGAACCCATAGGTGTCTATTAGAAGTTTGATCTAAAATGAAGGTATGTGTGTAGGGAAGTGTTGTAACAACTACTTAGAGACCTTACTGTATCCACTACAACTTGGAAAAAGTCAGAGTTCAGTAGGGTTTGTTGATTTTTGGCTGTGAAATTGGCATTTTCCTTTCTTCGCAACATTGAGAAATTCATACTGCCTTGTATTTTCCATGAGAATCGTAATAACCAGTAAAATTACCAATAGCAAAGTTGAATTTGCTGATCTTTCTCATCTCCTAGCTCTTTATAGCAAATACTACCCACGGTGTTTCAGAATGAAAAATCAAGGTGCTTACATCTTTTTTAAAATGGACACAAATTTCTAAGATATTGATCACATTTAAAGTCTTTCCCTTTTTTTCTGCCTAGAATGATTTTTTTTACCTTTTTAATTGATACTAGTGTAGAAAAATGGTTATCTTTTTGCAAAGGAGAGAACCCTTCTTCAGATGTAGACTTTTTTTTATTTTTGTATTTAACAGTTGCTTATTACAGTTGAAACAGTTTGTCTCCTACGTCATAATACAAGAAGGGCATGTGGACAGTACATGTTATTCCTATTTAGATAGGTTTCTAAAGACAACTCGTTCATTGAAAAGAGATTAAACTTTGAAGGCCTAAGAGAATGGTTCAACTTAACAGTCCCACCAGTTGGTCCTTGGGTCCCATCAGTTATTTCTTAGGCATTCTAGGTCATCATTTTATTTTTAGAGTAACACGAATGCACCTGTGACTGCATGATTATTGTGTTAGAGTTAATGGGCTTTCAGAAACAGCACAGGATTTGTTGTGATGTCGTTAATTCTCCAACAGATGTAGCTATTCATTTACCTTATGAGGCATGAAAAGTAGGGGGATGAGTTGAAGGGGTGCTGGTGGTGGGTAGAAGTCAAATCATTGACTGAACTAGAAAGTGATGATTGGAGATGATTCCCCAAGGAGGGGACTAGGGCACTGAAGAAACATCATTCTCAATCACACAAATCTTGGCCATGTAAAAGTTTGTTTGAATAGTGTGATTGGCTCAGTTGAATCCATCACAGGGGGTTAACTGTGATCCTTTAGTTCATTCTGTGTGTTTTCCTCTCGCCCTTTACTTCTGCAAAAGACTAGGCTCATAAAGACCGTCATTTCACTGCTGTACACGTGATGGTGAAAGACGTATGGTAGCTGGAAAGAGAAAGGTAAACCACTACTATTTTGCATGAGCAGTCACCCTCTAGTGCAAAAAAGGAGTTTCCATTCTTCAAGTGGAAAGAATTCCAATTTTAAATTCTTTAAGAATAAGAAAAACAGCCTGTTAAGTAAATGAGTAATTTAGACATATATTTCTTTTTCTCCTCCAGTTTCCACCATAATTTGGCTTTTCTTTTTCTGACATAGGATCTATTAGACCATATAGTGCAGGTTTCATCATAGAAGTAAATAACGGCATGTTTCCTTGGGAGCAATTGGACAACAGAATAAAACAGCGCTTACTGTTTTTTGAAAGTTGTGTCAGATTGTCATGGTAATACAGAGTTGCATCATGTTGTCATAGCAACCAGAGTTATAAAACGAATTTAAAGAGGATGAAGAGATACCCTTTGGTGTTGTGATTCCTTTAGCTTTAAAGATTCCTCTTCCTCCTGTACTTCTGTTTATTTTGCTTCCTTGTGTAAAATGTGGAAGAGGAACATGACTGGAGGGAATAATGGGAATCTGTACTTCTTCCCAAATGAAGAGTTGCAGTTTAAGTCATTCCGTTCTCCTTGAGCCTGGTAGAATTGAGGGTCTGAAGCACAGTGGGATCAGAGGCACTGCTGTGTCAGGACACCCCAACACGGAGCAGGAGGAAGTTCCACTCCAATTGGGTTGAAAGGTATTTCATCTTTCTGTATGATTATTCATAGCTTTTCTTTCAAGCAAAAAATTCCCAATCTTTCTCTGAACAAAAAGCAGTGTTAACTTTGGGAGCTGATTCATCAAACTGTATCAGGCTCTGGGGAAGATTGCTTCTTCTCTGTAATTACAATGATTTAGGTCATTATAGTTGCTCAAGAGGTTCAACTTTGACTCTTGAGGTGAAAAACTAATTTCAGTGCTAAACTATTTCCATTATTCCAACGGTAGGAACAAAAGCCTTCAAAAATAAACCCCAAACAACAAAACAAGTTTACGAGGCAGTTGAGACTTTTGTTGCTGGAGTGCCTCCAGTGACTGATTCTACAAACTGAAGAAAAATAAATGTGTTAACTTTAAAGGTTTGCTAAAATCATTTGTTTTAAATATGCCTTCGTCTAACTCAGCCCTTGCCCTCTTGGCATACACAATTTTCTTTTGTTCTTTTTGTTGATACATTGCCTCCTCTCGACTTGCTTTTTAACAAACTCTTTAAGAGCCATGCAAGTTGCAGCAAGTTTTAGGCATTAATAGTGGCCAGGTAGTATAATACTATTTTTAATGAATGTCTGTTTTCTATTCTTTACTGTGCTTTCTTTGGAAAGAGGCCCACGAAACAAAGTATTAAGAAAACACACGGCTGCCCTGGAATGTGCGTATTAGCTGCAGATTATTTCCTATTAGCAGATTAGCTGCAAGGCTATTGGCTCAGAAAAGTCTTTGAGAGTATTCTGTTTTGTAACTGATTCAAGCCTTGGGAGAGAATTGCCACCATGATTGGAAAGAAGAATTAGCTACTGTTGCCATGGACACTGGGGTTCACAGTCCCATTGTTAAATCTAGTGCTTCAGAATGAGATGTCCCAGCATGAGTTCAAGCTTTGTTAATGAAATGATGGAATATATTTTTTTTCAGAGCTGTGACAGAACCTTGTGAAAGATAATGTGAAATATAATTTTGCTATAGAATTCAGAATCGCTGTTTTCCACTAAAATGAAATAATCCCATGCCATGGCCCTCTGTGAAACCTAAGACACAGATCTATTGAAATATTTAATTACCTTTATACTACATTCCCATTTATAGCATAGGCTTTAAAATTAGATTTTGTTTAAAGAAAAAGTCGAATAAAATTTCAGATGTGCAAATTAAACTTTCATGAGGTCCATGCCTGCATGCTTTCTAATAGTATAGATTGATGGAAGTATTAGATGTGGGACGTAGCCTTTTAAAAAATGCCTTGTGGAATAGTGTAGATTAAAGCTAAATATGTTTTAAAGGTGGGCTACGCACTGTGTGATCTACCATGGGTTTTAATCTTAAAACTAGAAAGAATCTAGGGAAGTTCAAGGCTAGTGGTTTATTATGGTGGTGGAGTAAAAATCTGTGAAGTTCATAGGGGAAGTGATGAAATGTTATCACTACCAGACTTTTGCTAATGGTGCAATCGGCAGATATTTAAGTGCAGGCTAGAAGCCAGGCCTAATGTTCTGCACTTCAAAAAGAACATGTAGACTTCACCAGGCTCTCTTTTTTTATGGTATCCCCTCCTATTGATCAAAAACACTTTTGTTCTATTATCGCCCTGACAATACTGTTTTGTTCACTTACTGCTCAGAGAGACCTAGATTCAAATCATGTTTCTGCCACTAACTGATCTTGTGACTTTGAGCTATTTAATTATTGAGTCTAAGCCTGAGTTTCCTCATCTATAAAACACATTGGTAATCGTGCCCACCATGTACAGTTCTTTCTGTGGATTCAATTAATTTTAACCCATAACACATACACACACACAGGGTACTGGGCACCCAATAAATAAAATTGTTACAGTCAAATCTTTCAGTGTCTTCCTATTTCTAACAAAATGCTTAGATATCCCAACCCTGGAACCCTGGCTATTACTGCCAAATCATCTGCCTCTCCAGCTAACTCCTGAAGATGTATCTCATTATTGCCCCAGACACACTCCAAAACTCTTTCAGTAGCATTGTCAGCTCTGAGTCCTGGCTTAGCAACGTCCCCAACAATAAAACCCTCAACCCTCCTTCTTTTCCTAAGGTCAACATTTTCCTTAAGATCCTTAATATTTTAAGGATTTTCTAACTCATCTAACCTTACTCCCTTATTTTTTCTCACTTCTCATTTCAGTAGGTTCCCCCTCTAAATTTTAAATATACTAGAAACAAAGTGGGAACTGGTTTGAAATTAAAAGACCCTCTACCCTTCATAATCATCAGGGCCTCCTGTGTGTATGCCATTTATCAAGGTGTTATTACAAAAAAATAACTATACCAAGGATATATGATTTCCAAATTTGATTCGCTTATAAAAATTTGAATTAACTGGTTGCGCTGTAGGTTAACGTGTCATCCTGATCCTTAATCTATGACAATTCCAGTGGCCTCCTTGCTGCTGGGTTTTCAACCATTAGGCTGTCCATGATTACTTGCTGTTAGCACTGGGATAGGGAAGGTACCAGGCTCAAGCCAAAGCTAAAAGGAGACAAATAAGCCCCTTGTACTTCAAGGTGAAATGAATAATGATAGCACGTGCCATTAGTCTGTATATATTATTGCTTCTCTTTCTAGTGGAATATCTTGGAGTTTAAATCCCATGTAGGTAAATGCAAATAACTCCCTTATTTGGAGATAACATCAGTTACCTGTGACATTCTGAAAGAGAAAGAGAGAGAGAAAAGTCTCATCAAAGACATAGTAACGAAACTGCACAAGAGGAAATAAGAACTGTCATTGGCCAGCTATGATTACTGTAAGGTAGAGGTTTGTGTCTGCATGATCTCCCAGTTAGCACTTCCAAAGGGAAGAGAATTGTCACCATAAACTGACGTCCTGAGTAAAGAATTGAAGAATTTTATGAAAAATCTGAATTCAGGATATATGTCTCAGTATTTTTATTGTTACTACATGGTAAGTTTAGCTAATTGTAAAATTACATTATGGCAGGCATTGCTTTCCAATTTACAAAATAATAAACCAAACCCAAATTTCTGGGAAAACATTTTTTTTTTTAGTCTTTGACATTAACTTAAAGGAAAGAGTCTTAGGAATATAATCGCAGGTTCAAATTCTGTGAGATGAATTTTGTGGCCTGAGACAATGGAATTATTTGGACAGATCAACCTGTGAATGCTCCCAACAGGGGTAACAGCAGAAAGGAGAAACAAAATACAACCTTGAAACATAGCTACTTATTCCAACAAATGTATGGCTTCTTCTAGTGGAAGTATGATTTTTACTCTGTCAAATTATTTGAACATTATTCCTTAGACCTATTAGGAAAAAGTTTTGTTTGCAGGCCTGCATTATATACATGTATTGCCTGTATCGTGTGTGTGCGTGTGTATATGTTAGGTTCTGTGCGGACTTTAAGGTGTAAATTATAATTTGAAAAGAATTTTAACACATTTTATGGCATACTTAAATCTCTATTTTTCTCCTATTAAAGATGTTCTAAAGTATCCTCACTTTAAGAAAAAATTGAGATATGAAGAGTTATTTCACAGTCTTACTGTCTTATTTTAATTTCTGAATTTTATGAGAATTGAGATATTTAAGAATTCCCTGTAAAACTTAGCTCTGCCCCCGTAAAATTCCCTTGTCTCAGCAAGATACAAAGTTTGTTTGACAGCATCTCTGTATATGCCTCGCACCAATATCTGTAGAAAATGCAACTATAAACCAAAATGGAACGAAATGCAGAGATAACCATCGGCCAGAGACCACAGACGTCATCTTATTCTTGTTTCTTCTACTCTCATATTTAGGTAGAAAAGGGACATTGAAGGATTAATAACATTTTTTTTTTCCTAGCAAAGAAAGGAAAGACACAACACAATGTATTTTTTAATGTATAGCATAAGAAATGGCATGCTAAAAAAATAAGTTTAAGTGGATCAAGAATTTTCAATTTGAATATTGCCAGAGATATAAAAGAATGATAAAACTTACTTGTTCCTTGAATGTTTTCATAAAACTGATCTGATTGTGTCTCAGGAAGTCATCACTTTAAAAGAGCTCTTTTAAAAATTCAAATTCATGCTAATAAGGACTATAATAAAATGCATTTCTGATAACATTTACCGTCCCCTCGAAAATGTCGTAGGCACATTTTTTTTTTCATCCCGCTTAGAGCTAGTCTTTGCTTTGAAATTAGAACATAATGTGGCCTCAGAGCATCATAATTTCCTGATCTTTTGATACCATTAAATGAAAACAAAATGTACGCTCTGTAATTAATGTTTAAAAAATCCAACTCTTTATTAGTAAACCAAGAAATATGTGATAGCCAAAGCAAATTCTGCCAGACAAGGGTATGCTATAAAACTTTTTAATTGAAAAAGACTGAATGCTCCAGGAAGAATTCTGTTTCTTTTTCATATGTAAGAGTTTTTTTTTTTTTAAAAAGCCACTTTAATTTGCTTCACCTTAAACGCTTGTTGCCTTTTAAGATGAGGTAGGATTCAATCAGTGTTTTGCTTTGGGTTTTTTATATTGGGAGTAACTGGGCACTTTTGCTACACAAAAATAATATGAGAAAATATAGTCTTTATGTGGTGATGAACCATAATAACAATTTATCAGAATCCTGTATATTGTATCTGTTTCTAAATGAAAATGTATACTAGGTAATTCACTTGATTTCAGGTATTCTGGCTTGAATAACAGTGGGGCCCAGATTTTAAGGTTGGGAAGGCCAAACTAAGTCGTATAAATCATTTTTAATGGACAAAGGGTATTGTTATGAGGAAGTGGGAGTATATAGAGCTGTATCATAATAATCATAAGTAATAATAACAAATAGTAATTGTTGTGACCTGCTAAGTGTATATACTCTGCTTTTTTATGGAAACAGCTTCAAAGTTTTAATATGTACGTAACCTAACTGCAATTGTAATAAGCCTCAACTAGTTACGAGCTGACTACTTTAATTCTGAGTTATCCAGGTGTCTACTTCATCCTAACCTGTGTTCTCCCTTTCAGTCATGGATTATCCAAAGTTATCTTGAGTGAGAAAGAAAACTGTCAGATCCTTTCCAGAAAGTTTCAGTTGACTTTGCACATATCTGTCAGAGAAATCAGCATCTGTGGCAGCTGTCGTCTAGTGAAATGCCTTTGTTAAATAAGAAGATTGGGAGTTCAAATTTACATGGGCTGCAAAATGAATGTTGTGTTATCCAGCATGAAAACAACATCGATCTTCTTGCAAATATCCATCAGAGCTCTTGGGTGAGCAGGTGCACCGTCAGGAAACAATAATATTTTTCAGAGAATCTTTTTTGTTTGTTTGTTTTCCTGAGCGGTAGGTTTTAACAACAGGATTCAAGTATTCAGTAACCTATCCTGTAAACAAATGTGCAGTCAGGCTGGCCTTCTTGTCATAGTTATAGACACAGGCAGAGCGGGTTTAGTGTAATTATTTAGCACCTTAGGATTTAGCACTGACTTCCACAAGAGAATCGGTATGTCCTTGAGGCTTGGAAGCCAGGCACTGACTTAGCCTCTGTAGCTACGAAAGTCCTAGATGACATCATGTTACGTTAGAAGTCATCGTGTTTCCCCTGAAAATCTGTGGTTTCGCCACCTTCATCGGGTCCCTTCCCTAGATTTTCTGGATAACTTCCTGCAGCTTCTCCGCTGGCATTTGCTGCTTTATCTTGCCCTTTTATGGGATGGAGAAGCCTCCTTTCCTTGAACTCTTTTTTTTTTTTTTTTGTAGACAGAACCTCAAGCTGTCCCCCTGGGTAGAGTGCTGTGGCATCACAGCTCACAGCAACCTCCAACGCCTGGGCTCAAGTGAGTCTCCTGCCTCAGCCTCCCAAGCAGCTGGGACCACAAGCGCCCACCACAATGCCCGGCTATTTTATGGTTGCAGCCGTCATTGCTGTTTTGGCAGGCCTGGGCTGGATTCAAACCCACCACCTTCGGTGTATCTGACTGGCGCCTTAGCCACTTGAGCTACAGGCACTGAGCCCTTTCCTTGAACTCTTGAACCAAGATT
This sequence comes from Otolemur garnettii, assembly GCF_000181295.1. Taxonomy (NCBI): domain Eukaryota; kingdom Metazoa; phylum Chordata; class Mammalia; order Primates; family Galagidae; genus Otolemur; species Otolemur garnettii. The sequence continues at coordinate 13,775,287 of NW_003852399.1, forward strand.
TGCTAGTTTCCAAACTTTCCTTCTGAAGTTCCCTCACCTCTTTCAGTAATAGAATGAAGGAGAATTAGGGCCTTGCTCTGGATTAGGCTGTGGCTTAAGGGCATGTGGCGAACAGTTTAGTCTTTCAAACTAAACTATCTCCATATCAACAAGAAGGCTGTTTTGCTTTCTGGCCTTCACTGGTTTAGCACTTTGGATTTCCTTCGAGAACTTTTTCTTTGCCTTCCCACCTTGGCTTTCAGGTGCGAGAAGCCTGGCTTTAGCCTATCATGGCTTTTGATACACCTTCATCACTAAACTTAATCTTTTCCAGACTTTGATTTAAAGTGAGAGACTGGTGACACTTCACCATAGTAGAGTTATTAGTTGACTTAATATTAATATTGTTGTGTCTCAGGGAACAGAGGTTCAGAGAAAGGGAGAGAGAGGAGGCAGACCGGGTGTTGGAGCAGTGAGAACACATGGATAAAGATTCGCATGTTACGCAGTGCAGGTCACCCTGCCCCAGAAAAATTACAACAAGGAGGTCAAAGGTCACAGATCACAGAGTAGCATTACACATAAAATAATCATGAAAACGTCTGAAATATCCCAAGAAATACAAAATGTGACAGAGAGACACAAATGTGTATGATTGGAAGACCGGCACCCACGGCCTTGCTGGTCGTCTCAGGCTTGCCACCAACTGGCCTTTTGTGAAAAACTCAGTGTCTGTGAGGAACAACCCAACATCCGTGAAGCAAAACCCTGTAAAATGAAGTGGGCTGTAACACGTAAGGAAGAGGTCAGTTGATGTGGTCTTTCTTCATACGTGTCATGCCTGGTTTCTTTGTTTTCGCTCTCCCCTCTCCTCTCCTCATTCATTGCCTTTGGTCTCTCAGTTGGTCTTCCCGTTCTCTGGATATCCCAGCTCCTGTCCTTCCCTCACTCAACTCCACTGTAACTCCAGCAGGGATTCTGGGGAGGTTCTTTAACGTTCCCTGGTGGAATGGCTATATATAGTATCTAGGACGTATATTGGTCATTTAGAATAAAGACATTGCCGTATTTCTGTTCCTCTATTAGTTATTCCCTTTTTTGGAGATGAGCAGACAGAGGCTCCTTCAGACACTGAACGTAGCTGCTGAGGTTTGGGAATGAACCGGTGAACAGAGTTCTCATAATAGTTTTTAGCCCTAGTTTTTTGTTTTTGTTTTTGTTTTTTAATTATCTGGTATAGTTACATGAGGCTCTCTAGTATTTGAATTATGAAACATTATTATTTCACTTATGGAGTATTCTAAGCCCTTGTGATTTTTAAGGACCCATTAAGTAATATAATTACTCAGTAATATAACCCATGATTCAAGAAGCACGGGATACATGGAAAACCCAAAGAGTCATATGTTGTATTGTTGTATAACAAATTACCACAGATTTAGCAGCTTAAAAATTGCATATTTATTATCTCACAGTTTCTGTAGGTCAAGAGACTGGGCATTTTGATCAGGGTCTCACTGCACTGAAAATGAGGTGTAGGCTGGGGCTTCTCTCCCAGAATAGATGGGGCACAATTGTAGCAGTTTTTCCATGTCCTGTCAATGAAATAAAATTGGAAAATTAATATGGCATCTTTCCCCTTGTGCCGAATTTTGAATGTGGCATCGTAGGATCCCACATGAATTGGTGTTATTTCCAGGAAGAAGTAATTTGCAAAGTCATTTTAGTTGAACTGACCTTCTCAGAAAATATACTTTTATAGTACATCACCGAACATGATAAACTCCAGACACAGAAGCAATAAACTACAGAAATGAAAGGCAGCAGGACAAAGGACCACTGACTTCTTGTGAGACATACAAGCATCTCAGTACTTTATATACATATAATTTTTCTATCATGGGGACATTATATTTGATTTGCCTCTCTCTGATTAGTGTCATAAGACTAAAATTTGAAAGTCTATATGACATATTGAATATTTAAACTTTTAAAAATGTTTAAATATGTAATATTATATACCTAAATGAAGACATGTGACATTGTCACTAGTGATAAAGGTGGGAAGAGGCCTTGTCTGCCTTATTTTGAGATGCGTGACATTGGTTTGTTTTAAAGAAAAAAGATGTTTTTGCTAAATATTTGGCTTATGATAACCTCATTCCATTTTATAACAAGAATAAGACTGTTATCTTCTTCTCCAGATTCATAGCATTACACTTATTAACGGGGGAAACTGGACAAATTCAGTGTGTGTCACTTACATGCCTTTCAGACAATCATTCGTTTTGGGGGGTTACCGTCAGCTGATTGTAATATTTCTTTGCCATGTTCAGTTAACGTGTACCAAATTTGAACAGCTGACTTACAATTTTATAATAGAGGTAGCTAGTGCCTTTTCACCCAGGCCTGCAGTCTTCATCTAGAAATGTTTGGAAATCAGACGATGAGAATTTAAATATGGACCCCGCGTGGGCAAGTTACTTAATCTCTCAGAGCTTAAATCTCATTAGTAAAACGGAGGTGATGATTTCTTTATCATAGCATACTTAGAATTAAACAAAAAAAGCATAAGTAAAGTCCCTAACATGTCTAGGACATCATAACTATCGGCAATTATACTTTCCTACCAGATATCTCCATTTATCCATTTAGCAGAAAGTTACTGAGTGTTTATTCTAGACTAGGGTCTATGTCACATGCTGGAAATATAAACACAATATGAGGTATAGCCTCTGTCCCCAGGAAGGCAAGACTGCCTGACTGACGTGTAGTAACATACGTGCATTTACAAAGACAGCCAAGGGAGACTCGTATGAAAATGCCGAATCTCTTATTATAGACAATAGTAAGTTATGTAACCAGTTATATTGATCACATGGAAATGATTACATTAATTTTCTTGCTGGATTTTCCCATGGCTTTCTGTGCCTTTCGGTTTCAGTTAAGGTGGAGTTCTTTTATCTAATGCCCACAGGCTATGGATCCTGGCCATTGAAGTTATATTCCAGTTTCTTTTGCTGCTATAACCATGTTGATGGTCAACTGAAGCTATTTTCATTCTTTCTGTAGATCTGATCTTTGATGAAAAGAGCCAGAAAGAATTCAAAGGAGTTACCTTGCCTTAGGGACTTCCTTCTTCTGTTAAATTGATGTGTCCCAACTTTGTTGGGGTTTAAGAAACACTAAAAGGCCCGTGTTTATTCAGTTTTGACTTGAAAGTACGGGGGTGGAGTGGTGCTCTCCTACTGCTGGGATGTTTTCAAGAGAAGATACAGCCCTTGCTCAAGATTTTAATGAATAATTTTCTTGGTGTAGTTTCGATATTCTTGGTAATTAAAGCAAGGAAAAGTGCCTTGTAAAGGACAAGTAATTCACTTATGTCAAACTGTAAACTTTTGCAGAGTTGAAATTGACCTACATGTTCAGTTATGATTCAATAGAATCAATTTTCATAGATTGGGTAGTTTTTAATTTTATACATCACCAAAATGGGCAAACTGTGACTTTAAATGTCTAACCATTCACATATTTAGGCTTATTTGAAATCATTTGATTTTTATCTTTATTGATTGGTTAGTTGTCATTAAAAGCTCTTATTCAAAGAGCAAAGCTAATGACCTGATTTTGGGAACGGCCTAGTGAAGTATGTCAGTTTGAGGTTCTGCGTAAGTCCCTTTTTTATAGTGAACCAGAAGTGAATCAGATGTCCCTCCCCACCAATAGATCGGCTTCCCTCAAGGGTCCTTTTTCTTCTCTGCACTCCCTTAGCATTTTTCAAGAGCTAGGTGAAAGCGGTGTCCTCTCAGGGTCCCTATTTTATTTATTCATCCCATTATACTCTCTTCCTAATCATACTGCGATTTCGCAAGACCTGTCTTTCATTTCTGTATTTTTCATAGTGCCTTTCCAGCACCTCATCCGATGTGGTACTTGGGAGAATTTTTCATAATCGGAGCCTTAAGCCAAATGTTTGATATGTGAGCTATATTTGACACGTTTTAGAAATAAACTTAGAAGGGGAAAAAAAGAGATCACTTTCTCAGCAGACACGCTTGTCCAGGTTTCCACTGTGTTCCTGAAAGCATTTCTAAACATAGTCAATCTCTGTGCCTCAAATAGTTATTCCCTTTATTTGAGATGAGCAGACAGAAGCTTCTTCAAACACTGACAGTAGTTGCTTAGATTTAGGAATGAACAGAGATTTCATAATAGTTTTCAGGCCAGTTTTTGGATGATCTGGTACAGTTAAATGAGGCTCTCTAGTGTTTGAATTAAGAAACAATATTACTTCACTTACAGAATATTCCAAACCCTTGTGATTCTTAAAGACTCGTAAGTAATATAATTACTCAATATTGGAATTGTTGCTGAAGAGTGGTGAGGTTGATTAAGATCAAAGGATTGTTTGTGGTAAAGTGAGGGATGGGTAAACTGCGTTATAAGCTGCTTAGCCTAGCACTGCAAACATTTTGAGACAGATTGAAATTTAAACTCCGTATGTTTGATGAATTGTATTTGGCTAAGTTACTCTTTGGTTCTTAGTTTCATTAATTCTCGGTGGCAACCAGCCTTTTGAAGAGCTATTTATAAACCTAAAATTTCTCATCTATAAACTGACAAATCAAATCTGTATATATCTTATTTGCCAGACCATTACCTTTTTTCTGAATGTTTCAGCACTTGATACTTAAAAAAGGGCTGATACTTGGAAAAAAGACCAACAGCATATTTAAGGAAAGAATATCAACAAATTGCAAAGGATAAATGCAACCTAATACTTTCTCCCTGTAATGGTAAAGAGGAAAGTAGCATTTAATATTTTATTCTCATCTAAAACATGTTTAAATATTTTGTAGTAAACCTCTTCTCCAACCAGTGTTAATAATTCTGTCGATTTAATGGCTGACATGCACATAAATTTAGTGTTCATATTGAATCCAATCATTAGCATGAAAAATCACACAATAGCAAGTCTTGTTACCTAATTATGCTAGATTGGCACTTCAGAAGAGGTTCATCATATTCAAGTATTATCATTTATAGAAAGGAATCTTTTAAAAGGAGCTTTCTATTTTAAAACTTATTAATGAAAGGGATTAAAAAATAGAGATACATTAATATGCATGTAAAAATTCTTCCAGGATATAATATATGCATCCTTTACATGAATGCATTTTCCAGTGAGAGATTCTACGTTAAGATACAGTGTTACTCAATTTGTTGTGGTCTTTCATATAGATTTCTGATACGTGATAGCATTAAGTGGAATAAAAGAAAAAGTAAAATGAAGGGAGGAAAATGAAATCAATTTCTTCCCAGATAAAAATTCCACAGACCTTGGAAGGCATCGGGTTTTGTATTGCCTTGTTAATCATGATTCTTCATATTTAAATTAGCCCATCTCACAGCATGACTTATAAGCTGACATTTTCTCCTGTGTATACTATGTATACTCTATAATAAAAGATTATAGACACTCTCATAGCCATTTTAATGTTGATTTCTTTACATGTTTTGACTTCTTAATAATGATAGCTACCACTTATCAAATGCTTCCTTTAATGCTAGACATTCTGCTAAGTTTTTTGTATAGCATTTTGTTAATTTCCCTCTTATAATCTATAGATTAGGCAGAGAAGCTCAGAGAATGTCCTGAGATCATGAAATTCTAAAGGGAATTGAGATTTGAGTGCAGTGTTGGTCTGTCTGACTGCCATAGTCATCTCCAGTCTGAACAAAAGAAAAGCAATGAACATCTTTGCATTGCATCATGTCAAAGCAAATTAAAGCAAATACTATGCAATCTGAGTATATGAATGTGAATATAACTGTCTCCCCATGATGTCTGCTCGCTCTCCGACTCTTCTAGCTACTGCTTTCTTGAGAAGTGAAAAACATTGTGCTCTCTGGGAACACGTGAAGTTATCTAGTTCTTTTTTACATATAACACTCTTTTAACAACTTTCTGCTTCATTAATCAAATACTTTTGGAAAATCTTCCAGGAAATGTATTTGAGGCTTTAGTCACGTTGTAGTTGCTCATTTTTCTGACTCCCATTATTTATTGAAAGCAAAATCTTTAATGAGTTGATAGCTTTGTGTATTAGAACTTTCCTTTGCTACCTATTTGCTCCATTATTGATATCCTAGCTGTCAGAGATTTGTGATATCATCAAAATGTAGATACCTAAGAAAAGAAGTCTATTTAACTACAAGACTTTATAAAAAAAAAAAAAACAAACTAATTTCTGCTGGACACAGTGGCTCATGCCTATAATCCTAGCACTTTGGGAGGCCGAGGCAGGTGGATTGCTTGAGCTCAGGAGTTCGAAACCAGCCTGAGCAGCAGTGAAACCCTGTCTCTAAAAGATAGCTGGGCATTGTGGCAGGTGCCTGTAGTCCCAGCTACTCAACAGGGTGAGGCAAGAGGGTCACTAAGCCCAAGAGTATGAGATTGCTTTGAGCTATGATACCACAGCACTTACTGAGCACAACAGAGTAAGACTCTGTCTCAAAAAAAAAAAAAAGACCAAATTCTTTTAGAAATTGACAGAAATCTTCATTGGTTTTTTGAGGTTCCATTTGAGATTTGGGGTTTGGTTTTATTTTTCCCCTTTGATTATTACCATTCTTGAGATGAGATCATAGGGAAAGGATTTTTTTTCTGTTTTCTTTTTCCCTGGGCAGACCACTATGTATTGCTTATGGCTGTCAGCTTCAAGTCACATGTCATCTCTACTGCAGAACTTTCCAACTCAAAGCCATCTTCAACTCAATGACTATTTTCTCACTTGAATTATAGTGATATCTGTCCTCTGGAGCCTCTGCTCTAGATTGCAAGTTACTTAGGGAAAGATCAACATTTAATTCATCCATAGTCTTAACTAAGTGCTCAATTAATATTTGCTTAACTGACAAGTACTTATTTTAATAAAAAATTTTTGATTATGTAGAATAGTATACTCACTTTTTATGCTTGTGAAGATAACTTGAAAAGATAAAGCTGAATTAAGAAATCATGTCAGGTGGTGCCTGTGGCTCAAAGGGGTAGGGTGCTGGCCCCATATGCCAGAGGTAGCAGGTTTCAACCCAGCCCTGGCCAAAACAAAAGTAATGATGTCTGATTTATTATTTTATCCCCACGAAGTATTAGTGCCTTGCATGCAGTACATGTTTGAAAACATTTGACAGTTAAAGACATTTTTAAGGTAGAATTTTCTAATACGCCTTTTGTTGTACTCATGTTGAAAGTCTAATTGCTTCACATACAGGTACACATATAGGGAAGGCAAATCGTATAAAAAGGCTAACAATATTTATAGTCTTTATGATTCAATTTACAATGTGCCTAAAATATTTTTTTAAAAAAAATAGAGATGTGGCACGAAACCCGGGTCAATAAAAGTCAAAAAGGAAGAAGTACAGGTGGCCAGCAGGCGTATTAAGTAAGTTTCAACCTCATTATTGATAAAAAGAATATAAATTGAAGTAATAATGAAATTTTATTTTTTATTGCATTGCATAGATATATGGACTAAGGAATACTTCGATATAAATTCATATATCTTTTTGGAGCTTGATTTGACGATATGGAGCAAGATTTTTATGTCAGTAGGCCATGTCTACTAATCTAGTCAAAAGAAGTATCAACCATGTGGATGTTCACTGTACCATTCCTTATATCAGAGAAAGGAAAGGAGAAAAGGAGGAGGAAGAGAGGAGGCAAGGAGGGAGGTAAAGAGAAGGCTTGAAGAAATGAAATGTAGCAGCATGGATTTGGCTGAATATATCATGCTGGATTATACCAGAGCGTGGATATCTATTCACACATTTAAAAGGAAAATGTAGATAGAGCTATATTAATTTAAAGGAGATACTATGAAATGAAAAAAGAATGACGATTGAGGCAATCGCTTGTATGGTAAGATCCTACTGCCTTTTGAGTATCTGTTGTATGATACAGAGGACTGAATAGGAAGAGGAGGCTGTGTTCTTAGGGACCTTACTTCTCTGGGGCTCTGAGGCTAAGAAACAGATAGTGGTTATTCTACACCCCAAAAGACATGACTTGGCTCCCTGCTGGTGTAAGCTGTAGAAGCATCAGTATTTCAACCACACTGGACTAAGTTGGAGACAGGACATTCTTCTCTGTGCTGTAGAATTTCCAAGTTATTCTTTGGTTTGAGTTTCTAATAAGTTGTGCAGTAGCAGGATAATATTTGAAAGACTCATACAAACCCTGTCCCTGAAAGGTAAAGGTGCAGGGGTAGTTACAGGGCAAGATGTAAAGGGACCCTGCTACTCCAGAGCTAATGGCACATGTGCCATTTGAATATTACTGTGGGGTAGTGGTACCTCCTGGCGTATCTCCAATTATTTTTGCCCAGAAACCACCTTCCTTAATTCTCTTGTCACTTTCTCTCTATGACCTAGTCATTTAATATAAATGCATTATTCTTCCAAGTGTCTTCCTGTCTCACATATTAATTACTATTTTTTCTAGTCCATATCTAAAAGTGATAAGTCACACACTGATATTTCTGGGTTATACCTCTCTTAATCCATTCAGATGTTGTTTTTTTAATTTGTTTAATCTGTTCTAAACAACCTCATGATGCTACTGTTTTCCTACAATGAAGACCTTAAAGCAAAGACTATAAAATTTAAGCTAACCTAATAATGGGATTTCTGTGATTAGTGTGTTTTTGAAAAATGCAGAGATATAGAGGAACTTTTGTATTTGCAATATGTTTATTAACTGGAGAATAAATAAGCATCTAAACATGTTCAGTGCTTTTTTGAACTTTTTTTTAAAGGGAATTTTTAGAAAGGTAGGGAATATTTTTTATTCCTTGTCTAGCCCTTAGAAATCAAGGGCATTGTTGTCTCAGCTGTGGCTCCCAATATTTTTATGGTTGTGTCTTTAGCTTGATTGTGTTGGTCCTTGTGAAACTCAAACATTTCTAATAATTCATAATTTTGTGCAAATATTGAGGACCAAAAATCGCAAAGTCTACGTAAACCAAGAGCTACTTGCTGGTTAGGCAGAAACCAAATTTCCTCCCCGTTCTTCCTTGCATTTCAATTAAAATTACTTGTTTGTTACAATATAATTTCCTTCAAAAATAGAAGATCTGAGGCAAGAGAGAAGCCACCAGCTATATGTTGAATAGAAGGTTGATTAGTTGGCCAAACTTCAGGAGAGGGAGCCTGCCATGCTTCCTAGGGAAATAATTACTTCTCTGATATTTTACTGTGCTAATTGCCAGTCCCAATTTGAGCTCAATATTGTCAACAATTGTTTTGTGGTTATTTAGGAATCAGGCTCAACATTTCAGGAGTAATTTTCTTATGCTTAAAAGGAAATGTATGTTTTCTTTAAAAAGAAATAATATATCTTTTTTTCTATAAAAAATATTAAAGATATATTTTCTGGACACCCTTTTGTAGCAAAACATTGTTCGTGGTTTTATTTTGTTGTTTTTTTAACTCTCCATGCTTCAAGTTCATTGAACTCTGAGCTAGAGTGTATCACAGATAGTGAACGTGTAAAAGGTGACGGATGTGGAACTCTTCGCACATGGAAGTGAAATAGGTGACTCCATGTGACAAGCAATTGATACTGTGAAGCATTACGTGGAGTATCTCTACTATGGCTTCTTTATAATGCACATTACTAGTATTAAATTGTAAGTGTTGAGATAGCACCATGAAAGCATATGCCTGGGGTTTACTGTGTCATTTTATTATTCCCAGCTTAATAATCTTTCTATATCATTAAAGTGGGAATAACCTTAGAACAATGTTTTCCTTATAAAAAAGTTATGTATTCACTAAAGAACTGTGCATTAACTGAGACTGAGCTGCTTTCTCTTCAATTTTCATGAACCTTAACAGGCTTCTGTTTTATGTGCAGTAAATAAAGGTGCTTACGGAGTTATGATCATTTCCAAGAAGAATTTCAAATTGGAACTAACTCATTGCAAAAGCAAAAGGATCCTGGTTTTGCAGGGAAGGAAAATAAGAAGGAAGTGTGTGTGTATCTGTGTGTAATTCTGTTTACAGCAATAAATATATATAATGCTGTAATTCAAAACTATGCAATAATATTACCTTCCATTATCCCTAGAAGTTATTTACCTTCATTGCTAACTTTATAACGGGTAAATGACTAACATAACTAAATTTGTGTCATGACAAAAAAAAGTTTACAAAATAATGCCTTTTGTTAGAGTGCTTTTAAAATGCCATTTGTACATTTTATGAACCTGTTTTTGTGCTTAGTTTTCTGTTTTATGCACTTAGAATTTAAATTATTCTGCCCTAAAAGTCTTTGTCCTTATTTTTCTATATTTTAGTTCAGGAAGAAAGCAAATTCATTCTACATTTAATTTTAATTTCCTTTTGATTCTGGGAAGCCGTTTGTATCACTTTTTATTTTTTTCTCAGCTACCAGAGAAGCCTACAGCACCCTGGTCTGCTGCTGTTCTAACTTAGGGGCAAACAGAATGTTTATCTCCAGTCTTTTAAGGAGAGTATTAAATCCACCTGCACAGCTTTTGAAGTATTCCTGCCTGCCTTATCCCTCTCAAAAATTTGTTTCTTACTTCTTGAGATTTTCTTCCCTTAAAATAGGAAATGAGCCTGGACTTTTCAAACATAAATAACAAATACTTGCTCTTTATGTTTTGGGAAGTGTAACTTAGACGCTTGATGAGTTTGCAATACCATTGTACTTGGTATTCCACACTTCTGCTCAGTTTTAAATACAAATGTTTTCACTGCTCTACCAGGACAGTAATCTATTCTCTTTTCCTACTGATCTCAGAGCAAGAGAAAAATTTAAACCACAGTATGAGGGAAGTGCGTGAGCCAGTTCTATAAACGTATCTGTTTCTAGACAGAGTTTTTGCAGAGCGCAGGGAATTTTCCTCATCTAGAAATTCTTCTCTTTATCCTTTGCTCTCATCCATCTGTCTGTCTGTCCTAGAGGATGTTATCATGGTCTCGGTGGGTTTATTTATGGTCTTACAGGCAAGTAGCAGAACTTCTGAGGTTCTATCATGATGATTATACAGTAGCTGAAGTAATCTCTAGGTTCCAAAAGGAATTTTTTTAAATTTTGTTTTTGAGTCTCAGAAGTTTTAGTAACTTCGAGTTTTTCAGTTGATTCTTTCTCTTTTATTTTCTTTTGTGGGGAGCGAAAGAATTTTATTTTTGTTTCCCCAAAGCTACCAGAATTTTGTGTAGTGATTTTAGTAAAATCTCACGATACTATATACTCTTGACAATTCAGGAGGAATGATTGTCAGTACATATTACTGAAATCTCTGTTATTCACAGTACTCCACATGACCAAATGATTAAAATAATTTAAAAGCATTCATTGAAATGATAGCAGGGAAATAAATGATCCTAAATTCTCTGTATAACTCACCAACATCACAAAAGAGAATGTCTCCAGTGTTCTCTGGCTGTGAAATCAGATGTGAAAACAGCGTGTTTCATCTAAACCTGGAGTCTCCCGTTAGAGTTTAGGTTTGCTGCTCATAACATCAATGACTTTGAATCCCATAGCAGAATGTTTTCCTTCCCTGTTTCTTTTAGAAGGACATTTTTCTAGTTCTGAAAACTGAACCAGCTCCTTAGGGTGTGAAGTCAGAATGAAGCAGCTTATTCTAGTCCACTCCTCTAAGTATTAATGCAGCTTACATGAATCACACGTAGCGTAGACTGCGCCTTTGTGCTGGAAAATGCCATGCTTTTTATGGTTGTTGCTGCATAACTAGCATAATAGGAACCCAAGTCATAAAATAGTAATTAATATACTTCAGAAGTGAGCTGTTTTATTGGATAGATGCTAATTAAGGGTGATAAATGGCAGTGATTGAAATCAGCATAAACCATTTGGTCAACACAAGTGAAAGGTCAGCTATCATCTTGAATGCTTTCATTAAGGATGCTTTGATTTTTGTTTTTCCTTCCCTACTGTTCTAAGTATGTGAAGAAACACAGAAGGATGGACCCACAGTAACTGCAAGGGAAGCAGTGCGCAGTGCATACACTAGAGCCTGAAGATGAGGTAGATGACGTGCTGAAAACTTTGACCTGAGTCCCCGTAAATTTGGATCATGTTCAGCAAACAAATACATCAGTGCCTTTGGGAACTATGGACTCTGGCTCAAGTCAGCTGCATCTTTATGAGATATTTGAGTTAATCACAGGAGAAGAGCATTATGTTATGGAGACGACTGCTGCCTATAGTTAAAGCAAAGACTCCATGCCTAGAAATAAGCTCTGAAAAGTTAGAGACTGGGCCAAAGACCAACTCCAAAGGAATACTTAATATATTGGGAATCATCTAAAATACGATCCGAAAGGAACTTACCCCGAATGCAAAGGAGCAAAACCAAATGTATCTTCACACCAGGGGCATAGAGGATATGGAGAATAGGATCCATAGATATTTTTGTCATCAGCTTCAGTTTGGCAGCCACCTATCACTCATTCGGTCACATTTGTTTACCTTTTATTATTCTCAAATGATAAACTGCCATCGTTACACACAGTCAATGGAAAGATGATTCCATTTCAGTGGTAACGATAAAATGTCTTAAATGACTAGCCTTTGGCAAAACTATGTTGCCCCTAGAAAACAAAGGGGCCAATTTTTTAAAACAAACTAACATCTGATTATTATAATACATAGGTACTTGTTATCCTGTCCATACTGCATACGTAAAATTCACAGGTAAGACAACAGTAAGATAGTTAGGCAGCAGACGTTCATGGCGCCGTCTGCCAACATATTCAATTGTATTATGAATATGTGCATGTGTAAAACATACATTAGAATGCGGAGATAAATGAAGCGCATGGCTATGTAAACAGAATTCACATTTTCTCATTTGGATGGCTATCAGATCTTGCATAGAATTATATTATTTCTTATTCAGTGTCTTAGTGAAAGACTGAAAAGGACATTGATTTAAGGTCTCTGATCCATAGAACATTGCATTTCTAAAGAAGAAGCTCTAATAATGCTACTAGAACAATGAAAAGAAGAGGGTGTCAGTGAGAAGTCCTTAGAGAGTTCTTGACATTGGTGATGGAAAAGCAAAAAGTAGAGACAGTTCCCTTTAAAATCCTATCCTCAGTGGCCAATCATAGAGATAGCGGTTGAGCTCTCAAAGACCGAGGTACATACGATGCCAGACATGGAAATACTCACTCTGATTTCAGTAATAACTTCTTGTGAAATTATTTGAGAGATTTATTTTTTTTGGAAGCTTTCAAAGAACCAGACTTCAGTTATAGCCACTGGGTAGCATTGATGTGGTCTCGGGGTTGGTTTTATAAAACAAAAACTGAACTACCTGAGTATATAACCCATTGACATTTTTGACAGAGAAGTGATAATATGATTATGGGAATATTCACTAAGGCATTGTAGGCAAAACTTCATTGGAATAAAAAAATCCTCATTTAGCCAATTTACTGGAGACCACACCAAGCTCTGTCTTCTTATCACCAGTTCTAGTTAATTTGTAACTTGCACAATATCTGTTCGTGCTATTGCTGCCAAGCATTTTGCAGATCAAGAAGCCTGTTATGCAACTGTGAATAAGGATCTTGGGCCACTTCACACTGTTTCATCTTGTCAATTGGGAGTTTTGTTTGGTTTAGTGTGTGTGTGTGTGTGTGGCTCAAGTCTGATCAGTTTTAAGCAAACAAGTAACAGACTATGTACATTTTTTTCTTCCCAGTGTGCCATGAGTTCTTTAGCTCTTAATTGCTCCCTCTGTGCATGTATGCTTTGGGGGGAAAAAAATTCAGTAACAAGAGCTTTACTTCTGCTTCTCAGAAAGATGCTGGTCGGGCGGTCAGTCAGCCATTCTCTGCTTCTCTTCCCTCCCTCTTTCTCTCTCTCTTTCTCTTTCTTTCTTTCTGTTGGGGAGTATAAAACTTATTCCAAAATCATTTATGTTTGGCTTTGGCAAGAATTTTTATTATTCATTAGAGAGTCACTCTAACTTGACAGTTCTCCATCACTGAGACACAGTAACCACACAGTTAATTCATGACTCATGACGGACTGGAAACTGCCCACTTTTTCCACCCCGTCTCTCTAATCAGTTCTATCCCTCCTTCCACTTTATTCTGGGAGTTAATTTTTATCAGCATTCATACAGAAGTACTATTTGTTTGTTCATATATACAAAGGAAATTATTTTTATTCCTAAAGCATTTCTCCCTCCTAAAATCCTGGATTAGATTAAGCAAATATCCTGTTTATGTAAATAAACTGTTTAATTAAGCAGAGTAGGTACCAATGTCAGAAACAATAAAACGCACGATTTGTCAGAAATAGACTGCAGGGCATCTGATCCTTTGAAGATAATTGAAAGTTGACTATTTTAAAACATGAATTAAAAATACGTACATACTGTGTATGGATCCTGATGAGGTACAGTTACGTCAGTTACCATGCCATTAGTAGTTGGTAAATTTAAACTCAGAAACAACAACATGGCTCTAGTTTGTCACTCCTTGTCACTGAAGTGTGGATAGTGGATTTTTCATGGGGATTTTTCATAGGCACAAAAGCTCGGGAAACATCAGCCAAGGAGGAGGCTGCTGGGCCATTCTGGTTTGTGTTGTACAGTGGGACTAGGATAACATCTCTGTAGCTCCCAGTGTTAGGGAGATTTTCTTTTCTTTTCTTTTTTTTTTTTTTTTTTTGCAGTTTTTTGGCTGGGGCTGGGTTTGAACCCCCCACCTCTGCTATATGGGACCAGCGCCCTACTCCTTTGAGCCACAGGTACCGCCAGGGAGATATCTTCCTATAGTCAGAGGAGGAAGCTCTATGTCATCAGCCTATGGAGAAAAAAACAAAAAAAGATTAGACTCTTTGCTTAGATAGCAGAGAAGTTTTAGGTGTGCTAGAAGTGTGGCGGTATTTACACAGTGAGGTAGGAGTAGTGATAAGAAATCTTATGTTCAAGGTTGGTTTCTCACCCTGTTGAACGCCTGTCCCACGTCCCTTGGTGACGTAGTAACTGGCCAGCTCGCACGTTCCATCTCATCCCTGTTCATGTCTGTTAACATCATCTCCAATGCTACACGTCTTCTAGTCAATTTTTTTAAATGTCTCTTCCTCTGTGCCGTGGTTCTTGGACTGTCACATGCCAATACATGAAAACCTAATAGGTGAAACTTTAGGTCATAGAAAAGTTCAGAATCGATGGGCTTTACTTGTTACAAAAGGCAAATTAAAGATACTAAATTTTTTTTTTATTTTTTAGCAATAGTCCACATTTCTTCCTTTGAGGAGTTCACACCTCTGTACCACTAATTGCCTTCCAAGGCGACATTCTTGGAGCAGGTTTTTGTCCTAGAGTGAGTTTTGCCTTAACACCTGCCTTTCCCAGGACAGAGTAGCTTCTTGTGAAGAAGAAAGGAAGAAGGACCCTGCCCCTCTGGACGAGGGAATCAAGTCACTTCTAACTTTGAATGCAATTTTTTTGGTTTTGTAACTTCCCCAGACTTTAAATAAATCTATTCTGCTCATTTCCTTTACGTAAATGATTTTTATGAGAAATAAGAACCTGTTCTGGGAATATAGTTCAAAATTTCTTAAATTAAAAAAAAAAAAAAATAGAACCTGGCTTGAAATGCAGATCTATGGTGAGAGCTGACTAACCATTATGGGATACGATTACAATGACAAAATTATTTTTATTCAATTCTGAGGGGATGTCTATTAAAGCAGTGCATAATTTCCAGAGCAGTTCTCTAGAGAGTAACTTTTTTTTTTTTTAAATGGCAAAGTGAAGCAATGTAACATAATGCAAATCGCACTACCATTACAAAAAGGAAATTAAAGTTGGAAGAATCTGTCAAAATATTATGAAATTTGAGGAATTAAAGTTTATTACTTTATTTTTAGAATTAGCAAAGATGTTCCAGTGCAGAAATGCCTCTGGGCATTTGTAAAATGGGAGGGAAATAAAAAGAACAGTCACTACTCAGATGTCTGTGTGTTGACTGAGCACTCCGCCCCTCCCGGTTTACCCCCTTCCCTTCTCCACCTGCCTCTTTGATCCATAGCAATTCTAGAGCCATAGCCAGAATCTCTTCTTAAAGGGTCTGTGAGTGCCTGTTTCCCGGGACATAAGCTCTTTGGCATACTAGTAATAATTGTTTCTCATGTTGAAACTAGATTGCATGTCATTCAAAACCCTTCATGACTTTGTCGAAGAGTTTGCGTTAAGGTTTCAGTAATATTCTCAAGTTCTCTAAACATTTAGGGAAAGGAGATAAAGGACTCATCGATCTTTTATTCGTCAACAAGTTCCTTTTCTTGATACAGTATTACAGAGTATGTGGTATTACAGCATTACATTTCCCCTTTAAATTTTCAATGAAACTGATACCATTTTCTTTAAAAAAAAAAAAATTAAGTCACAACTATCAGTTTTTATGTTTGCTTTGCCTATGGAGTCTCAGAAGTCCAAAAATCCGTTAAAAATTTGTTTTAAGTTCAGCAGAAGTTTTGTTTTGTTTTGCTTTGTTTTAGACACCACTTTCCTTCTATCCCATGTTGTACTGAAGCCAGATAGTAATGCGTCAAATATACCCAAATACAAAGAGACAAGAGACTTCTGCATTGAACTTGAGTATATGAGCAGACGTTTTGGTACCGTGAGTTTGTTACCACCCGCGTTTGTATAGCAAGCCTTCATGATCTAATGTCACAAGTACTGAATCTCTATTTTCAACTGTAGTAAACTTCTCAATACTTTTTGTTTCAAAATGAACATCTAAAACTTCACATATTAGTTAAGCCTTACTCCAATTAATTTTATGCTATTGCTGTTTTATATCAAGACTATCATAGATGTAACCCTTAATAATCTGAGATAAAATGAGCCTTCATATTTCAGTAGATTTCATAAAAGAGAGTCCAAAGTTTTATCATATTCAGTTCTTATGTGTGCAAGGAAAGATCTTACTTTTGCACAGAAATTAGGTCTCTAGAACAATACTGCAATGCCTCACTTCATTCTCAGGCGTTCAGACTTAACAATATAGCCTAGAACAGTGTATGTATCTTTTCAATGGATAATTCAGTGGGTGTATTTATCATAGAATGTTATAGGTCCATGATTGTATAACTTTTTATATAATTTAAACTTCAAGTAATTAAAACTCAAAGCTCTATCCTACTTCCCTCAAAGCTCTATCCTACTTCCCAGTTATTCAGAATTATTTTTATTAGCTAAAATGCTACTTTTGATGGTTTCTTTTGGCCAAGACAGAAAAAGTCACATGTCTTATAAAGCTTTAGAGTTAAAAATTTTAATAATGTGTTTCAGCAGACATTTTTGATGGCAAAACTATGTTGAATTTGTTTCCTAAAGCAGTCCAAATGCATCGTAAACCTTGGAGTAATGCCTTTTGAAACATTACCCTGATTTACCAACAAAACATAGCAATTATAATCGGACATATTGTAAAGATTTTTAATTTTCCATTTGTGATCTTGTATTCTTCGGTGGTTAAGTATTTAAAATCCCAACTCCAAAGTGGAATTGAAAAGTTCTTAAGAAGAAGAATCTGTTGTTACAGAGTCTGGGCTGGAGAGAATAATTACACATAGCTTTTTGATAAACAGTCTAAATTGTGCTTCAAAGGACAGATGTGGCTTTAATAATTTGAAACATTTGCATTTTCAGATTAAACTTTGCCTGATTGCATTGTACTTGATATGTATACTTACATCTATATGTTAAACGTTGGACTTTGATATAGCACGTCTTGTTTGACTTTGTTCTATGATCTGACAAGCTTCATTATAGAATAAACTAGTTTAAATAAATCTTAAAGACATAAAAGTGTTCCTGACAGTAAAAAAAAAAAAAAAAAAAATTTAAAGCACACAAATGATATATTGGTTAGATGTTCCAGAGAGAGTCAAAGTTTTTTCATTCAATTCTTTGAACATGTGTTTTGAATAAAGCTGTAAGGCATTTTCCAGTAACCCGTGTTGTATTACAAAAATGAGTAAAGGCAAACAAAAGGGGAACATGTTTCAACATTTTATTCAGTATTGTCATATATTGTTGGACATTTCCTGCTGGAAGTAAATGTGACATTTGTAATGCTAATTTTTCAAACCTAACCCTTTAAATGATATATAAAATAACTTAGAATAGTGTGCCCTTGCGACACAAGCACAAAGAGTGAACCACGCTATCAGGGTTCAAATGGCTTCCTAATGGTTTGAGTACAGTTATGTTACTGCTCTGATGTCAGTTCATCGGCATAGCTTTTGAATTTTTCTGCTGAATTCCATCCAGGAATAACCAATGATAAGCCCGTCAGGGAACAGTTGAGTCAAAACGTAGGCGCTAAGATCACCATAGTTATATGGATTGCCGGGATGGATGAAGAAGCTGGATAAAATATGTTCATGTAACTAAAAGCAAGAAATCTGTTTAAGGGCAGGAAAATCCAAGCCCCGTTACAAGTTTTGACTGTTTTATTAATTGGAAATAAATGAGTTAGTCGAGTCTGGAGTATAAAAGTTAAATACCAGGACAGTCATTTGGTTATTTTGCTTGTCAGGGGCTAACTACACACAAGTAAGGAGGGGAAGGCGCAGTCATTTCAACATTGAAAGGGCCAGATTGGGGATCAGGGTGCCACATTAAGCTATAAACTACTTTATGGGAAGATGGTATAATTAATTTCAGCAAAATAGTTGTTATACTATTATATCATACATCTTATTTAGATACTAGCTTTGAAACAAAACCTAAAGCATGTGCTTTGTCAGCTAACATTGATATTACATCTCTACTAGAGGAAGGAAATGAGGAAAACGGAAGTTTCATATTCACGCTGGGGACATTCTTGTTTACTATGTTAATTCATTAAACTGCTCTAAAATTTAAAATTATTTTAAAATTAAATTGGTTTGAATAATCGAGTCTGGGACACAAGGAAACACTTCAAGCTGGTCCGTCAGCCAAGCAAAACGAGAAGGTTTCCCCGCTGACCAGTCATGAGACAGATACTTGGTTTCACGCACTGACTGGTCACCAGCTGGCCAGACTCCCTTGCACAACTCCATGAGATCCCCAGATCTGACCTGTAAGGTTAGGAGTATTTACTTGAATTCAGTCATTGTTGTGTCTAAGAATTTAGACATATAGAATTTATGAGGAGGGTGGCAAAAGGCATTGCATTTTATTTCACTCTTATTCCAAAGATAATATAGTTAAATTTCAGAAGAGAGTTAACATGTCTTTTCTTCAGTTTTCAAATTGCTTACTCTAACTCTTATAGACTGTTTTTGTTTTTAAGAGCTTACGCTGAGTACACCTGAGGGAAATTGTACTTGTGAAATAGGTTTCTACCAAAGCTTTGTGACACAGATGTGCCGTGATCCATTCCCTGCCAGACTTGTGAATAGGTCTGAGTGAACCTATGTCAGAAGCCAGGCTGCAGTGTTCAGATCATTAACACTTTGATTCAGATATTGTTTCAGTGTTTACTGAGTTTTGTTAGAGTCATGATTTTATTCCATCTCAAAGCAACTTAAAGAAGAGGGAATAGGCATTACTGCCATCATTTTAAAGATTAGAATGTTGAAACTCAAAGCAATTGAAATGTTTGTTGTATGGTGAAGAGAGATCCTATACTTGCAAATTGTGGCGCAGTTATGAGTTTGATGTCTGACTTTCTCGGTAGTGTTCTGTGTCTTCATCACGTTGTATCCCCAGTGCCCTGCAACACTGATTGGTGTTTAGCAGGGGTTCACAAAAGGCACCCAGTGAATGAACAGAAACTAGAAAGATGGCGGTCTGGCTTTATTCCTTTAACACTGGACTATAGAAGTACTGTGAAATACAGAGCCCTTGTGATTAGAAGACTCCAGAAGTATGGCTGTTTCTCTCAGGGGAATGCCTTTGATAGGTTTCTGAAAACGATAAGAAGGAAATAGCTCTTCCTTTTGTAAAATTTTGTTAATGGTCCTGGAATTTAACAACAGCACTCACCCTGTGCCAAATGCTTTCTAAGCGTCTTCTGTTCATAAGTTCTCTTAATCTGCACAACTCTATGAGGTAGATACCATTGTCATTTCCATTTTATAGACTAGAAGATTGATGTCTCGGGGAGGTTAACTAACTTGCCCAAGGTTAAAAACAGCAACAGTGGGTCCAAGCTTCAGTCCGTAGCTGCTGTATTAGACTGCCCTTTGCTACACTGTAAATTCTCAGTATGTTGGTTTAAGCCATTTGCTGAAGAGGCAATGACTAGTCACAGTGATTTTTCTGTTCCAGTATCTGATAGATTATCTGTGAGACCTCTTCACCGTCCTCTCCAGGCACTGAGTTGCTTGGAAACTGTCTTGTTTCCTGGGAGTCAGTTGCTATCACCCAGGGCACGGGTGTGACTTTGAGAGTGAGATCATATTCCTCAGGATGCCCTCATTATTAATTTTATTCATTTCTAGCCATAGACTTTACTCTTTCGACACAAGAAAGATACTCATTAAATTTGGGGTAGCAGTGACTTAGAAAGGAGGCAGAGGAAAGATACTCGAGACGGGTACATAGGAAGCTTGCACTCCATTGTTTGTGGGCTTGGTTGGCTTGTGTTTTTTTATGTTCGGATCTGTTAGCTTTTGCTTTTATTATGTTAGTTTTGTATTGGTATGTTCAAAATAGATTTTTTAAATGTAAGGAAAATAAAATAGATCTGGACTTAACAGGTGATCAGAAATCATTTTGTGACTCTGGACCTGACGAGCTCAAGGATAAAGGACTTGGTTACAGCTTTTAATCACAGCCTGAACCAACCATCTTTTGAAGTTTGTAGAAATCAGTTGCTCAATATAGAACGGAGAATGAAAACTTCATAATATTTTTTAACTCCAAAGGCCCTCAGAGACCAACTGGATTGAAAAAAAGTCTTAGGCTAAGAAATGTTAATTGACTTGAGAGGTGCCAAAAAGGTAGTTGGTTCAGGTGTTCATTAGTTCAAGAAACCTTCATGGAATGCTTACCGTGGGGAAGAACCTTAGTTGTTTCTGAGAGCACATAGGCGAATAAAACAGCATACACAAGGGATTCATGGTCTTCAGAGAGAGAGCATCTGTGTAAACAAATAATTATAATACAAACTATTGATTGCTGTAACAGTAGATGTAATTGATGGTCTATCATTTGTCTGTTAACTTTATCAATTGTCTACCTGTGTGTCTATGTATGCATGTGTCTGCCTGTATCTTTCTATCTTTCCTCTATCCTTATTCTATATAAATCCCTTAGCACAGTTCCTGGTGTTTCTGGTTCAGAGAAAATTCTTAATATATACTATTTGTAAAATAGTTGTAACTATTTACAATTCCTAGATTTTTTCATTCCCTTTTATGACACACTGAGATCGTGCCAGGGTTACTTCTTCTGTCTTACCACTTTTATATTTGAGAGACAACCTTCTTTCAATCTCTTAGGCAAAACTATTAATCATTATGCTCTTGTGGGCCCTTGTAAATACTTTTGTAGTTACAATTGGCTATACAACTGGCTATTAAGTTTATTTATTACATAATTTAGCTTCAACTATGAGATAAACTCATTCCAATGTCAGGCACGATCTCTTACCCAGACGTGTATGCCCAGGACTTAGAATGTAATAGGTGATCAACAAGTGATTGGTTGCTCTTTAATGAATGCACCTGACAAAGATTTTGGCAGGGAGGGGTTAGTCAGCCAAACTGCTTCATAGATTTTTCTTTGAATGAAAGAAGTTTTGAGACTTGCAATAAATGAATGCCATGGTCATAGTCGTAAGGCTTAATTCTAAAGACTTAACTTTCTAGATCATTTGTGTGACCGCTTTTATGATTTCCCTACACACAGGTTGTTATTGCAATCTATGGCAAATTTTACTCAAAATAATTTTCTTGCAATAGTAAATATAATTGCTAATGTATTTACTCCATGAAAATAAAATGAAGAGAAAATATTTATCTCATACCTAGAGGTCTTATAAACACAGTTGTCTAGGAAAAAATAAAAAACAACAACAACTTGATTTTTGGTTTTAACTCCAGAGAAACTTCAAGTTAAGGTCCAAATACCAACCAACCTTAAAATCATTATGTTACTTTTCATTGAACTTTCAATAAGCTGTCATGCACTGAGTTTGCTGTGGTATGTGTGTGTGAGAGATTTTATGTATTAGATAAACTAAGATAGTGACATTTCACAAAAGGAAAAATTACATGTATATATACATACATATATATGTGTAATTTTTTTGAGGCAGTCTTACTCTGTTGCTCACAATAGAGTGCCATGGCATCAGCCAAGGTCACAACAACCTCAAATAACTAGGGCCAACTGATTCTCTTGTCTTAGCCTCCCTAGTAGGTGAGACCACAGGCGTCCTCCATTATGTCAGGCTAGCTTTTTTCTATTTTTAGTAGAGACAGGCTTGCTCATGCTGGTCTCAAACTCCTGAACTTGAGGGATCCTCCTTCTTGGGCCTTCCAGAGGGCTAGGATTACAGGTATGAGCCATCATGTGAAGCCAGAGAATTATTTTTTAATCTGCAATCTAGTTGATCATGAATTTAAGTGAGCAAGTGGTTATATTTCAGAATGTATTATTTGCAATTCATTCAGCATCATATTAATTATTTACTGAATGCTAACTATGTGTTGGTAACTAGTTTAGGTGCTTGTGATGTATCAATAAACCAAGGAGAAAGAGGTTCTTTCCTAATCAACATCTTTCTGGTAATTTAATATTAAATCAAAAAGTATCCAGTTATTAATGTGTAGTGAAGGCTGTACTTGACAAGAACTCACAGATGTGTTATTGAAGCACATTATTACATACATATTGCATACATAATTCCATCTTACATATGTACCATTTTCAAAGGTATTTGTGATGGGCCACCTTTTTGGACAATTTTCATTTACTCCATGGATCTACAGAAAAGACATAGATATCCATTTGTATAACCCAATATGCTGACAAAGTCCTAGCTTCAGAGACATATGGATAACTGGTGGTCTGAATTTGATTATGCTCTACATATGGGAAACAATCAAAGTAATGTACAGGGATTTCATAGTGTAACTACATTAAAAGCAAGGAGAACTCTGCACACCTAAACACCTGTTCACAATTTAAAACCTCAGGCAGGCAGTTCCACTTAGAAGATCACTAAATCAGGAATCTAATAGTCTGTGGGGATCATAGTTTTATTATCTCACTAACTTTGCCATTTAACTTTGTCATTCTCCAAGCCCGTTATTATGGGTAAGAAAATTACTCAATTCCTCAATCTCAGGTCATTTTGGAGTATCACTTCTCTAGGAAGGGTGGTTGAGAACTTAGGTAAATGGAGAACTATCTTAGAAATATCACCTACTGGAACTTTGGAAATAGAAGGCTGCGCTTTGCAAGCTGTCCTTAAATATATGAATTGGTTAAAAATGAAAGGTAACTTTTAAAACTTAGTAAGACTTGTGAACAAAATTCACAAGTTATGAATAGGGTAAGGACTTATTTTAACCAATCACCTTCCAGTGACTTGAAATCCGTATGGAGGGTGAGTGAGTGTCAACTAATTAATTAACTCCTGCACTCACAGTGATACTTTAAAAAAGTTCTGATCATCCTAAAATTTTAGGCCAGAAAAAGAAAACAAATATTATACTGAAGGCATATATACTCACAAAGCTTTAGGGCTTCATTTTTTTCTTTCCTTATAGAATTTTAAAAGAGGTCTAACTGCTTAGAGGACAAATTCCATTCATCAAAAATTAACGTAAGTTTTCAGACAAAAAATCACTATACAAACGATGAGGGATGCATTTGAAGTGGTCCCTGTTTTTCTACTTTATTGTGCAATGTTTGTCTTTCTTTGTTACAATCTTTACAAATAACATAATATAAAAATCACAAAACACTGGGTTCAAGTGGATTGCTGTTTACTGATTAGCATCAGCAGTATCTAGCCAACTGTTGGAGTTCTGTGTGGTCAGGTACTGCAGTCATGGTACATTGCCCGGGTCATCTCTTTTTCTGGACAAAAAGTTCTTCTGTCTCTGAAAATTAGAAAAGTTTTTGTGGAATATATTGAACTCAGAGGGTTTTAATTTATTTTCCATTTTCAGAATTCAGATCTTGTGGCATCTTACATTGCTCTAAAATTTTACTGTTTATGATGAAGAAAGGAATCTAGGTAAGGTATAAGATAAACTAGGCCATAGAGGGATATTTAGGAAGTTTTTAGCATTTTAGCCTAATAACCGTCTGTTTATAATAAATTATAGATTAATCTAATCTACTCATTGAGTAGTAATAATACTTCATCTACTTCTTGAACAGTTGGCTTGAATTACACTGGACACTGACGCTAGGCGTGGTGGTTCACACCCAGTATCCTACCACCACTATGGGAGCATAATGGTGGAGTATCTATTGCTTGAGGCAAGGAATTCAAGACCAGTCTAGGCAACATAGACTCCTTTTCTACCAAAAAAAAGAAAAAGGAAAAAAATAGCTAGGGTTGGCGGCAGGTTCCAGTAGTTCCAGGTACTTGGGAGACTGAGGCAGGAGAATCATCTGAGCCCGGGAGTTGGGGTTGCAGTGAGCTATGACGATACTCTAGCTCAAGTAACAGTGCCAGGCCCTCTCTCTAAAAAGCAATCAGTCAATGAATAAAATGTTCATTGAAAAAGCACAAGCCTATATTAATAATTCATTTGTTTTATTATTATTTTTTTTTGGCAGTTTTTGGCCAGGACCGGGTTTGAACCTGCCACCTCCAGTATATGGGGCCAGAGCCCTACTCCTTTGAGCCACAGGCACCATCCTTCATTTGTTTTTTTAAAAAATCTAGCCCTATTAATTAATGTGATGGTTTTCACTTTTACTGTATTCTAAAAATGGTATTTAAAAAGTCATTAAAGGATTTATTTTCTTTTTAATGATAGTTTTCAGTTATCCACAAATGATTGTGGATTACAATAGAATTGTCTGCCTTAACTAAACAGTGCTCTGCTCTCTCTCATAACTTCTCTAAAGTTTTATCTTTGCAGTCTGACACTTAGTCTCTCTTAAAGTGATTAACTTTTAAGATAAATTATTTGCATATTTAAAAATGATCTGAACTTAGACATGGGGAGAACTACTTTTTTCCTTTTGTGAACAGAGATACATTTAACCTCTCAATTTTGTGCATATCAGGCTTGATGGTGTATAAGAAAGCTTATATGAAAATCCTAGAATTATCACCATGAAATAATACAAGGCTTTAAACAAGACTGATAACAGGTATTGGACATATAGCATCAGATATAAGTTTTTTATAGTTGAGGTATAAAACTCATTTCCAGAATACCCTTTTAGAAATGGATTAAAGATATCTAGTGTCTTCTAAAATTTATTTTTTAAGTTATTGTATATAGTTATTAAAGAAAAACCAAACGGTTCTTTAATCGTATACAGTGGACATTTTTTTTTTTGAGAGTTGTGTTTTAAGAATTTCAAAATATAGTGCAGAATATTAACTTGGATCCAAAGAAATGAAAACTAACTACAACATATACTACCAGCTTGGGTTTTCCTGTTGAAGCAGTAAGACAGATAATAACACAATTATAAACCTTCCACATGCAAACAGTGTGCCATGGTGGGTCATGGGATGCGGTGGCTGTCCCGCTGGTGCCAAGTTCTGTGCTCTAATACATTTCCCTAGTGCTGGATGCCACACAGGTGCTGTCTACATGCTTAGTAAGTAAATCATTACTCCTTTTCTCAGTCAAATATGATTTATTTCCTACAAGGATATTGTTAAAACTTGAATGAAAGTATAGAAAAATAATTCCCATTTTATTGGGAATAGAGCCATCAGTACAAGGTCTGATAGTAAGTTGGAGAATTCATCCTAGAAAATGTGCTTCATATCTCATTGTTGAATAACACATATCACCACGGTCACCTTCGAAGTACTCCCGTTGAGAAGCTATACACCAACACCAGTACCTGGTCAACCCTTGAAAGCAGTTTTGGAACTCTTTTTCCGGCATGGCCATCAAGGCTGTTATCGTTTGGCACACAAAAACACCCAACAACAAAAATGAATGCACTTAGCAAGACATCACCCATACGAGGACACAAACACAACTGTGCGACCCTAATATATTGAGATTATAAAACCAGATCTAGTTGTTTGTACAGTGCCGCCTGCTAAGTGCCCATGGCAACTTTGCAATTTCAGTTGTTAGACCTGGTACAGTGTCAGCTCCAACAGTCATTCCAGAAAGTTTCAGAATGGCTGGTATCCATGCACAGCTTCCCATGGGAGTACCTCAAAAATGACCATAGTGATATTCGGCAGTGAGGTATATGGCACTTTTTCTAGGATGAGTTTCAAACTTAATTGTCAGATCTTCATGTGATGCATCCAACCCTATCTTTTTACAGAGACACACACAGCATCTACTCACAGGATGAGAGCCTGCCCATTGGTTTAAGCTGGTCACTTCACATTATTGTTAGTGATATAATTAGATATATTCATGAATAGGAAGAAGTCTGCACTTATGGAACCACTTTTAAATTATACTAAGTACTCACTTAAGAGAGATTTAAATTCAAATATAACTTACTCCATTTGCAAAACACTTGTTGGAGCAACTCAGCAGTGCTTGCACATTTGGAACACTGTAAACAATCTAAGAGCACAGCCTCCTGTGAGTCACTGTTATCAACCCGGTCATACCTCTAGGGAATCCCATCGTTGACGGCCCCTCTTCCATTTCCTCTCACTCCATCTTTGGACATCAGGGCTGAAAAGGAACTTAAAAGTCATATGACCTCAGCCAGTGCCAGAGTTTCTCATGAACTTGACCCCTCCCTTTGGTTGTCTCATTGTCCCTGCTTATTCATCTGCACCTCATGGGCTTCCGGAAGGGACTGCAGTTATTACTTCTCTGATGTCTATTCCACACTCACACAGATACATACACCCAACACACAATCTCAGCACACAACTCAAAACCCTTCCTTGCTCTCCTGGCTTACAGAGCCAACACCAACTCCTTCATCATGCTGTTCAGGACACCTCCCCTCACCCTCCTTTCCCCTGTGGGTGTCAATCCATCGTTCCCCATCCTCATCTTTATGAATATGCAAGTTGCCCAGCCTCAATAGTATTTTAGTTTTGAGGTTTTTCCCATGCTTTTTTGACCTTTAAGGAAAAGCTACCTATGTATTTTTTAATTTATTACTTTTTATGATAGTAAAATACACATAACAAAAAAACTCAAAAAAACATAAAATTATTGTCTTATCTATCATGACGTATACAACCAAAAAACTGCTGTCTTATCTATTGTGAAGTATACGGTTCAGAGATATAAAATACACTCAGAATTTTCCACAACCATCAAAACCATCTATGAAATATTTTTCATGGTGGTAGCATAGGTCAGTCTGCAGGATGCTGGCCACATACGAGGGTGGCATTTTCGAACCCAGCTGGGGCCTGCTAAGCAGCAATGACAACTGCAACCAAAAAATAGCCAGGTCTTGTGGCGGATGCCTATAGTCCCAGCTACTTTGGGAGGTTGAGGCAAGAGAATGACTTAAGCACAAGAGTTTGAGGCTGCTGTGAGCTGCGATGCCACAGCGCTCTACCCAGGAATTTGAAGTTGCTGTGAGCTGTGATGCCACAGCACTGTGCACAGGATGACAGCTTGAGACTCTGTCTCAAAATAAATCAATAAATAAATAACAAGAAAAGTGAAACATTTTTCATCTTCTAAAACTGAAACTTTGTACCAAATAAAGACTTTCCATTTCGTCTACCCTTTGGCCCTTGGCAGCCACCATTCTCCTCTGTTTTCATGATTACCCATGCTAATAATCAGATACGTTTAATCATACAGTATCTGTCTTTTTGTGACTGACTGATTGCACTTAGTATAATGTCCTCGAGATTCATCCAAGTTGTGGAATGTGCCAGATTTTTTCTTTTTTTTTCTGGCTGAGTAATATTCCACCCTGTGTATGTACTATATTCTGTCTATCCATTCATCTGTGGGTAGACAGAGCTACCCATTCCTCATAGAAACAGTCTAAATTAACCCCTCTCTTCCTTGTCTTCACATCAAAAACAGTCACTTTCTGTTTTGTGCCACTTTTAGAACAATGTCGTTTTATACATTTTGTTTTCTTCACATCATTTGAATAGCGAGTTTTCTCCCTCAATAGAATGTAAGCAAGAAATTCAGTCTAGTTGGTTCCTTGCTCTATACCTAGTTCGTGTGCCCTCAATAAACACTTGCTACCTGGGCAAATTAGTTTGCTTATTAGTGGATGCTGGATTGCACCAATCTGAATAGAATAATCGTTGAAAATACATATTTCTATGTATTTTATACTTGAGCTTCTGCTGAGTCATTCTCCTGACAAACTTTTTAATAAATTTTAACCAACTGGTCTAAAACAGTGAGGATTTTTATTATACCAAAGAAAGGAGCAGTGTCCTCTTGAATGTTTCTTTGGGTTCCTTTGAGAGAATAAAATTGAAAAGCCTTATATTTTCTTTTTATTTTTATTAATTTTTTTTATCATTTATTTGTTATTAAAAGTATTCCAGATAATTTTCGGTTGTACAACTCTTAAGATGATATCTGCCTAAGTGAATAGCTTAGATGAAATGTTAAAGTTAATTCTAATTTCTAAACTTAATTCTAACAATTTCTAAAATATTTTTTTATTCTTGTCTTCACATTAACATGAGGGTACATACAATTAGGTTACATTCTTTGCATTTGTCAGGTAAAGTCTAAATTGTAGTTTTGACCTTCACTCAGGAAATATGCTATGAACTTGTATATTGTTCCCCTCTGGGTAGGAGTCTGCTGACTCCCCTCCCCTTGGCACACTAAGATTTTTTTTCTTAATCCTTGAATCCTGTAGAATAATGTATAGAAAAGATATCTTAAATGTTAACAATGTCTTACAGGCTAATGAAGTATTTAAGATACAATTCAAGTTCTAAGAGTAAAAAAGAATTTAGGAACAAAAAGCAATGTAAAATCTGAATCTTCAAGTAAGAATGAGACTAAAAATTTCTAAATACGAGGGGGACCCTTGAGAAGTTAAAATATATAGTTCAAAGTCTGCTAGAATAAAGTAAATTCTATACAGAGTTTCATCACAGCTTGCCTAATTTATACATAGTCTAATAGAAAAAAAATTGTAGTTATTTATAAAAGTATATAAGTATATTGTCAACAGAAGAAAGGGTTTCCTTCTTTCAAAAAGAAGCTATATGGTATAGAAAAAATAATTATGTTTTTGAAGGAAAAAAAATATGACCCAGGTTTGAAGCTGTTCATGGCCTCTACTAGGTGTGTTACTAGTCTCTCAATTCTGTTTCAAAATCCGGAAAATGAGTTTCGTGTCACCTATTCAAGTTTGTGAATAACACATTGGTGTTCATTCTGGATTCTCCAGACAATCTCAGTTGCATGAGTCCAGCAGAGCCCCGAGACTTCCATCAGACATATCCTAACAGTTTCATTTGTACTTAGATGTTGGACACCCTTGCAAGGTGTAGAAAAAAGTAATTTCACTGACATAAAAAGTTTGAGAACCACAGAAATAATGTAGAGAAATTAGAAGTTAGCGTGTACTTGTAAATTATAGCTTCCATTATTCAGTAATACATGCTAAAACCTAGCAAACATCCAAAGCATGAACCTCTGTAGTAACCTTTCAGGTATCCTGGACAAAATGACTTGCAGAGATGCACATCTTGGGTAGAATTAAGCCCTGATGCAGGCAGTGCTTCAACTTGAGGTTTTACATAGTTATTTAAATTTCTTTAGCCTTTGTGCTGATGTGTGCCTATTAAATTACATCATTGTAGAACTAGGCAATGAAAACACTATGAAGAATATTATATGCTGGTGTGGGTGCGGAGAGAAAGGAACTCTGGTACACCATTGTTGGGACTGCAAACAGGTACTATCTCTATGGAAAGTCATACGGACATATCTCAAAGTACTAAAGGTAGACCTACCATTTGATCTAGCAGTCCACTATTGGGTATTTACCCAAAGGAAAAAAGTCATCAAAGAGATATTTGCCTTCGAATGTTTATTACAGCACAGTTCACAGTTACAAAAATGGGCCATCAACTCAAGTGCCTATCAGTACACAAGTGAGTATTAAAATGTTGTGAATGTAGACTACACAGTGCCAATCAGCCATGAAACAACGGTGAACTGATAACTTTATAACAACTTTGAAGAAACTGGAGTCCATTCTTCTACGTAAAGTATTGCAAGAATGGAAAAAGAAAAACCCTATGTACTCATTATTAAATTAGAACAAATCAGTCAACACCCAGGTGCACATATAGTAGTAAGGTACAAAGGAAAGCAAGCAGGTGCGAGGGGGCTGGAAGGAAGGGTGTAATCACACCTGACTGTCACAGTGCTTACCATCCAGATGACAGGCACACTTAGAACTTTGACTCACACGGTACAAAAGCAATCCATGTAACCAAAGCATTTGTGCCTCCATAATATTCTGAGATAAAACACAAGAAAACTAATGTGACAATACCAACATCGTTTATGTTAGAAATGAATTCTCAAGCCTTTTGAAAACACATAGGAATTTGGACAGAAAGTGATGGCGTTTAATTTGATCAAGATGCCATGAGTTCTTAAAAGGAAATGCAAAACGCACACCTTCCCTGGAATCCTAGGGCTTCCAGAGAGCTCGGTTCCATCTCTACCAACACTCCAGCAATGAATTATTATGAACAATTGGAGGACTAGGAATACGTTTTTTTAAGTATACAGAGTTTTAAGATGACATGTTTATACTGTGAAAGATTTATATTTCGTACATCCTAACAATTTTTGGAAGTTATACTCTACTACATAGAACTCTTTCTTGAAAGGATTATTTCAAGATAATTCTGAGAATTTCACGAAAATGACATAGAATTTAACTTAGCAAGCTTCCAACCGATAGAGTTAATGAGGAGTGTCGCAGAACGTACAAATAATTTCTATCCATCAAAATACAGCGATGATAATATCACTGTTGACTATATCAGATTGAGGTTAATCAAGCATCAGCATTTTGGGCTCAGAGAAAACTATTAAGTAATAGAGTATTCTATCATTCCTGAGTGTGAATGCTGATGAAAGAAATAGTGGTTCAAATTCTCTTGTGGAATTAAATATGTCAAAACAACTTATACACAGTGGAGCTTATTTTGCATAAAAGCCAAAAAACTTGAAAAACTTAAAAGACAAACAGTCATAGCATGAAAGCACAGTAGTACAAGTAGAATAATTTAAAACAGTACTAGAAAACTATTTGAATTTTCTGAGGCCAGCCAATTTGAATGTCTGTATCCAGGGTGATATTCAAAATACTGTACTGAATAGCCAGCATAACAGGCACTCAAGCCCCTAACAGAACATGCTGTGCGTGTGTCTGAGGCCAGCATAAGTACATACTTCTGCTGCAAAATTGTGGGGTGTGAGGAAGTTAAAAAGTAGGTAAGTAGACTACAGTGCCCTATAGTTTCTGGAGTAGCATGACAGAACTCTTGACCTAGGGATGAACCCCAAGCATACATTTACTTTTTGAAAACAACCAAGTAGAGTCTAATAAACAGAAGTGTGGAAACCACTGGATCAGACGCCTATTTCAGCGTAACTCAAGCTGAATGTCCAAGTGCATAAATTCCTTTTCAAGTAAAATTTTCCTCATCCAAAAGCTTCACATGTGTCACCTTGAGCAGGACCAGGGTGTACACATCTCAGTAAAAATTTGCCCTGGATAAACAGTGACGTTGTACCTAATGTCTAGTCAAATTCATCCAAATCAATTGCCTGTTTACAGTTTGGGTCCTCTGGGAATTGGCAGTCTTTATAATCAACACTACACTACGGTAGATACAGAACCCCAGGAAGGTATTTTGAAAACCATGTTCATTTTAATGTGTCTCTAGTACTGGTTGTTGATAGAGTTAATATGGCTTTCCCAAGATGCTAAGCCACCATGTTTTACGATTTGAATGAGGCTTAGTCTTTATTTAAGACACGGGATGAATTGTTGGAGGCAGGTGTAGGATGGGGGCACTGAGATACCTGGAGACACGTGCTCCAGATACACACTCGTGTGCAGATTCAGACATTGCTATTAGCGTGATTGAGACTTGGGTGCAACGCTGTGGACAGAATTGTTGTTTGCTTGACTGAGTGTGTGTGCATGTGTGTGTGTTAGTGTATGTGTGTGTTTCTCTAGGTAACACTGAACTTACAGGTCTAGAAATTGGGAAGGGAAGACTAGTGACATTGTATTTTTGCCAGTGCTGATTCTAGTCTCCATATACTCATTGAACATTTCCCTTTTTTTGTTTGTTTTGTTTTACACTAGGCTGAAATAGTTAAAAATCTATTTTCTTACTGATCTCTCCAGCGCATTATTGATGGTGATGTGACATTTTATGTCAGGCTCCTGAAATGAGTTAGGTGAAAGAGATACTAGTTTCCTCGATTTCAACTAGAATGATAAATTCTTAACATACGTCTGTGCACTAGGAAACACCACTGATGTCATCTCATATAAACACATGTCAGGTGACTGCCTAATTTTACAGGCCTAGGAGTCTTAGGCAAGCATCCTGAGACTGGGGAACTTGAAAATCCCTTTGTGTTTCTTCAGTCTACAGCATCAAACAAGACACCCCCCTGCCCCCACACACACACAACAAAGCAGTTTGAACGTTATCACATCAAAGGGAAAGATGCCATTGTCTGCAAACTGTCTTAGATCTGTCAGAATAAATCAATTATGAGACAGAATTAATTTGACATATCATTTCTTCCAAACAAGAGACCCCTCCCCACTTCCTTCTCAGCAATATAAATATATAATATATGATATATATATATATATATATTTTGTTTGGTGCAAAGATACCAGTAAAATGATAACATCTGGCTGGAGCGGAGCGCTGCCAGCTAAGGAATGGTTTCCTCTCTGCGGGTCTGACCGGAGTCTGATGTTGTGCAGATGTGCAGCGAGGCTTGACTGTAAAAGTTATAAACATTGTCATAACATTGTTCGACTTCTCTAGTATTTCCTGTCTTCTGCTTAGCACTTTATTACTAAGTCTGGCCTGCCGCCAAGTGAAATGCAGGGAGTTAGGGCCTCTGGCTTGAAATTTAAAACAAGTCCAGAATTCATTGGATTTAATTTGATATGCGAACTCTGATAACTCACACTTGTTAAAATAAAGCCGTTTACTATTCAAGTTAGATTTACACAGCTTTGAGAGAACATGGGAGAAGAAGGGGAAAAACACATTTTTCAGAACTTTCATATTGGCTTTTAGTGCTCAGGTTTTAGAGCTGGGGGTGGGGGAAGGAGAAGGATTCTGAGTGGGGAACAGCTGATTCAGAAGCTGGACAGCTTACAGCAAACTTGTGTTCATTTCCTGTATTAGATGCAGTTCCCTGGGCAGAGAATGGGCCTTTCTTTCAACACTTCTGAGCACGTTCTTTCTCTTGGCTCATTTTCAGATTAGGAAGGCCACAGGAGGCTCATTGCCTATACATCATAACAAAATGGTGAGGTGCAAACAAATGAACAATACGCCACCAGGCTGATTTTCTGCAAAGGGCATCTTGTGCCAGGGTTGAACAGAACGTCATTGAAGCACCAGCTGAAGACATGTTAACCCGATTTTTCCTGTAATGTATACATGATTGATTGGCAATTTTTGGACCACAGGCTGTGGTTAGGATTACATCAATCAGGAAGCAGTAAGTCTGGAGGGACTTCCCTTAAATGATCTAGTGTTTACTGGCGAAAGTGGTTGCGTTTTTTGCTGTCTGAGTCTTTCATGTACTCTTCAGGATCGTTCCTGTTTAAAACCTGGTGCCAGGGCACGAAATAGGTTACTTTTCTTTCTTTGATTTCCCCTAGTTATTTAAAGCGTGAGATGAGGCACCTCACACGGTGTCTGGAATATAGAATATACTAATTTAAAGAGAGAATGGATGTTAAGTGAATGAGTATATGTTTTAACCTGCACGTCCCCAGCTTTGGACTTTATGCCATTCAGAAGTGGCAGGAGCACAACATGGCGAGCATTTCTTTAGATAGAGCACAGGATGTGTATCAATTAACGTCGGTACAAATTGTTTACATTTTGCATAATTTTATTACATCACGTATTCCTTGTAAATGAAATTAAAGGTGAGGTTGTGAAGAATGATGCGCTGGGGGAAAATGTGCAGAGTGCTGGGAGGGACTGTTCTTTCAAGTCACACTTCTGTACACTTTGGGGGGAACAGGAAAAAATGTCCTCTTTAATATGCCCCCACAACTCTGATTGCCATCTCCGTTGTTTTGTGGCATTTCATACCGGTCTCAAACACATATAACTTAGGTTCCCAAAAGGACATGTTCTGAATCTATGAAAGTTTTGTAAGGTGTGAACACTAAAAAGCTGTCCCAAAGCTCTGCTGTTAATTTGTTTTTATTGAAGGGAAGGCAAGAACGAGGCACATGTGTGAGCAGCCACTTTTCACTGCTCTGTTTTTCACGTATACTTGGTGTTCAGGGATGCCTGGGTATCACATGAATCACAGTTTACAGCCGTGGAGGAAAAAGACGTTTCTGACACGGAGCTTCCTAGCCTGCGAGATTCTAGACTTGTTAAAACATGTGTACTGTTACTTTCAGTTCAGGCTTAAAAGTTTTTTGGTTTTTTTTTTTTTTTAAAGGGAATTGGAGCATTAGCTGGTGATTTTGTTTAAGTGGTCCTCACAAAATCATTGGCGCTTAATTGTATTATCTAATTTTTGGAAATGGAATGTCAGGCATGTAAAGTTAAATAGCGTGAAGAATGAAAAGCATGTTCAAAGCCTTTACGAGGGTCGGTGAGGCCTGGGCCACTCCGAGCGGCTCCTGCAGACACAGAAGGACTCTGAATACTGATCATCTCATCTCATTGGGTTGGGAATTCACTTTCTGGCTCCATATCAGGATCAGAACAGATGTTTCTCAAGCTACATAGGTGGGTGCAAGACATAGATTTCAGAAAAAAACTCCCCAAATTCGTAATCAGCTTTTTGCAAGAAAACTTGGGAGTTGTACTTCTCAGAATTGTCCACTGCACACAGCCCCGTGGTGGCACTGTGCAGGATACACATGTGTGTAGTTCTGTCCCATTCCTGGGCCCTCTCAGTGCTCACACATATGCCCTCTTTTTTCTTCTTCTAGATATCTTCGTGTGTGTGTGCGTGCGCGCACGCACGTGTGCCCACGTATGTGTATGTGTTTTCATTAAAGCACATACTGCTTTGGCTTCTAGGAAGGAAAGCAACGTGCATTTTAAAGTGTTATGTGTGAAGCTCAAAGTATCTCCTGTTATTTGTAAATGCTGCCGACCATTATTTTTCTCCCAACAATCTGATGGGACCCCAGCATTCGTTATGTATGCCTTTATTGGACTGATGGGGTTAAACAGCTAGTTGGTATTTACCCAGTTCGTTTGAACATTAAACAGGCAGATAAGAAAACGTCACCTCACTATTCCGCTCTCCATCTCTGGTCAGTTGTTACACAGGAATAGGGAGCAAAGAATACGGAGAAGAAATGATGAAATCTTGGTGTGGGGCCAACAGACCTCTAGCTAACTGCTGGATTAGTAAGAAAGCAGCTTTCTGCTGTCAAAATCAACATCACTCAGACAGTTGCAGAAGCTCGGAGGCCTTTGGATTTGTTTGCAGTGGGAGATTTGTTGTGGACTTTTAACAAGGCTCCTGTGTGTGTGCCATGCTTAGTAAATATTGGCCTTCGGGGTATTTTTCAGTCACGCTGAATGGACTGTTAGTTTCCCCAAACTGCAAAGTGCAGAAAATCCATTTCCCTGATTTTCTTGCTATTGAGATTGCATCATAGGTTTTGCACTGCAAAAGCAAAATACTCACATCTAGCAAAAATTCCTTTTTAGAGAACTGGAAAAGTGATCAGGAGAAAGAAAGTGTGATGGTATAAACAAATGGGCACAGAAGGGATCTATAGAAGGCCTCAAATTGTTTACACTACAGTCACGGAAATATTTTGCTTTCTTTATAATGAAGGAAATTAACCACTTCTTAATAATTATAACTACTATAATCACAGAACAGCCTTTTCCAGTATTAGAACAAGTTGACTATACCGTTAAATAGTGTTGACTTCTATTTTTAATAAAAGTAAATCAATAAGAATAAAGGTGAATTAACTAGAAAGTAGAATATATGTGGTTCTGTAATGTTTTTCCTGGAGCAAATGAATCTGCATAGACAGTTACGTTGGAAGGAAGGATTGCCAGACCCTTGTTAAAATTAAAATTTAAAACTTAAAACTCACTCGCAGAGGGTGAAGAATGGATCAATAAAGTCCTTCCATTGAGCCTGTAAGAAGGAATTTCTGGAGGCATCACAACTATGTCAGGGCAAACTAATAACACGGGGTTTTCAAGAGTTGGAGTTCCATTATAGTTCCTTAATGGTGAAGAGGTCCAGAAAAATAAAGTTATCTAGCAGATTAAATGCCCTTATACTTTTAAAGTTCTTTTAAGGAATGAAAACTCCCGTAGAAAATGCCTGAAATGCATAAAGTAAGACTCCACAGCCAGGATTAGGTGGAGGGTGAAGAGAAGCATTTCAGGGGCTTGTCCGTTTCTAGCTTAGAAGCGTCTATTTGAGGGTGGAGGTGAGGAAACTTTGTCTGGCCTGCATTTACTACCAGAACGCATGGGCAGACAGCTAGAAAGAGAGCATTTTTCCATGTGTTGTCCATTTGCCTGTCAGCACTCGTTCTCCCAGAAAAGAACAGGGTCTTGAGTGACTGCTAGTCTGTCTTAAAGTATGGTAATGAGGCTAATTAGAAGAGATGAGAGCTGCACTACATTTGTGAAGGCAATTATCCATACAGCTTGCGTGCCACGCCGTATCTTTATCAGATTCCTCTTCTCTAATTTTGTCATGTCTCAAACATCACAAGAATAATGAAAATGTCTAAAACAATATGAGCAAAGTGGTCGGTAGAAAAGTCTAAAACGCTAAGGAAATTCTGCCAACCTGTTTTCGGTTTGAGCTCTTCTTAAAAACAAGATGGGGAGCATGGCTAAAATGGCTCCTGCCAGCATTGTTGTTTAGTTTATGTAAATGAAAATTAATTGTATTTATTCTAATGAGTCTATATATCTTATTCAGTAAGTGAACAGTATTTTGCTGCCCTTTCATGTAAGTCATCACGGCAAGTCAGTAATTTAGTAGACTTGAAAGGGAAAGACATCAGAGGCTTGCAAAGCAAGCATAAAATGTATTCTCTTTTATGTGATTCAGAGAGTTGAGACATTTTAGTTTCTGTTTTCAAAGGTTTAATACATTTTAACTTGACAACAATTATGAAAGTAAGTGAATGGACTCAGATCTCCATACAGCGATTTCACAGTAGGTGACATTGAACATGAGTTTTCTTCTCTTGTAAGTATTTTAATCACAGAAGTTAACAGTTAAGACGCTTGTACGTCTTTTAAGTCTGCTAAATTATTTTGGAATAGTGCTACTGACACTTCTTACTCGTATATATATTCTATACCTATGACGTTCTAAGAACATGAAACTATTTCTAACGTGGAATTGTAATTTTGTCTTCTAGAACGAAACCTGGAATTATTTAAGATTACAATAAAAATTAAACTAGGCTGGTTTAATCCAGTAAGAACCCCAACTGAGTTTGATTACTAACTGTTTGTGTTCACGTTTATACCTGAGCATAATGTTTTTAGTTTATTTTATTATAATTTTCATTTCTTCTACCTTTCACTCAAAAGATCATGAGCCTGAGTTTCTAAAAGGCATAAAGGAGGCTCTTGCTTTTTATGTTTGTTTCGTAGGACTAAAGACAAATCAGGGAAATCAACATACAAATAAAAAGATATGTCTGAACTCTTTCAATCACATGACTAAGATTCTTGGAAGCCAGGATGGGGCAGAGGTGTAGTCAGTAAGTTTGGTAAAGAACTTGTAGCAGAACCCAGAAGGCGATAAAGCAACCAGAACGAAAAGACGGAATTGACTCTTCAATGGAGCATGCCTGGGAATCATGAAGGGGAACTTGATGAAGATGCAGGTTCCTAGACCTCACAAGCTGTGATTCTGATTCAGTGTTCCTTGGGGTGGGGCAAAGATCACAGTTTTAATCAGATACTCCTGAATGATTCTGATGAGGGTGATATGTAGATCCAACTCAAAATAGCATGATTGTAAATCAAGAAATTTGTCATCTCCCCAATATGAATATCAGAGCAAGACTGAGCATTGAAAGCAGATAGGGAGACTGAACTTGAAATGTAAAAAGACATCAGACTACAGCAGAGAGGAAGCCCAAATGGGAGCTTCAAACAAATACGGCCCAGTCTGTAGTACTGACTTAGTCAGATGAGATTGATAATCCCTGTAATGTTTCTGGGTTCCTGATCATTATATAGGCACACACACATGTATTTCTAACATTCAAGGTTTCTGACATAATCATGGATAGAGAATGAATGATAGGACTGAAATTAGGAAGGCGTACGTATCAGGGGTTGAAAAATACAGCTGATCAGACACCAGGCCAGGAGTAGGGAACCAAGAATTTGAGAGGAAAAACAAGCAGGAAACTAAATTGATGCAAGATTCTTGCTCCTGACTGAAGCAGCCTCCTGCCTCAGGCCCAGGTCACTTGCATGGTTGTTTTTGAAACAGGAACCAATCTCAGTACAACTCCATGAAGTCCTGCAGGTGGAAGCTGGTAATTGGAAGCAGCTGGCACAGGTGAAAAGCAGGAGATAGGGACGCAGCCATTTTTTAAAAATCTGATAGAAAAGAAAATCTTTTCTTGCAGTGGAAGTGAACAGGGCAGTGAATCTGCAGGAGGGATTTGTCCACATCACAGCCCGCTTTGTGTAAATGATTTTTCTAAAATAGCCCAGGAGCCCCTTATCAGGATGTTTTAAACATTCCTACTAAACATACCCTTAATATGGAAGGAACTCTACAAGGAGACACTTTGCAAAGTTTCAAGAAACTGCAGCCCATGCAGCCTGTACTCGGCAGCTCCTTATCAGGAAATCCAAATGCATGCAGGCCAAACCAGGGCGTTTGACAGGGCTTTTACCCAAACAGGCAGAATGATCCGTGTTTCAAAGAAAATAGAAAGAGTTCTACAGAAAGGAATTGGATTTACTTAATAGAAAAGCCTTCCTAATACATCCATCCATCACATAATTCTTATATTTTCATAAATTGTGTCTACATGTGAAATTGTGGCTAACGGCACGGTACATTTTATATCAAAACCCTTGCACACTAATCTTATTTGTTGTAACGGTGCAACGAAAGGTATCAGTGATTATTCCCTGGTTACTCCATCTCACCTTTCATTAAAGCAAAATTATGAAACAAAATGTTCCTGACGTTAAACTAGTGTGCTTCCTTTTCTTAAATTTATAAAGTGAGCCCTATAAGTCTTCTCACTTCTTTAGTGAACAAAGTTTTTCTGAGCCATTAAAAGTCATAGCTTCCTGCCTCTTAGAATTTACAGTCTCCTGCAGGAACACACAGACTCGTGTTTTCTCATTGGCTCTTCTTGGTTTCTTAAGTGAAGGAGGAATTATGTATAATTTAGTTTCAACAGCTCTGAACTAACGTATGGAGGAATGCAAGTCAAGGTGTTTGGTAAGAGTGGGATTCATTGCAGGGTGGTTTTCTGGATGTTCTGGAAAAGAATAAGTAGGAAGAAAAGATATAATGTTTACTTAGTTGATGGGGTAGGCTTAGACTGCATGATCAAAATAAAGCAATTTACCAGTCATATCCTCTAAAGAAGCCCCAGAAAGCAACTTTTAACATTCAGAACCTCATAATATCTGGAATCTTGAATGAGGCTGCAAAGACTAGCCAGGTTTTTGCCGGTTGAGAGGAGAGAGACCATAATGTACAGAGTGCTGAGCTGGGAGAGTGCAAGACCTATTTGAAGGAAGTTGGAGTGAACTAGTGTGACTGGGAGGGTTCAGGGCAGGGTGATCGGTAATTGAGGAATCTGGGTTATGAAGAGCCTTCTGCATGTGGAACAAAGGATTTCGGAATTTGCCCACTGGGTTATAAAAAGATGAAAGTTATGAACACGGAAGTGATATAATTAAGATTGTCCTCAGAAATTTAACCTAGAAATGGTATCTTTGGTGAATGGGAGAACAAAGAGGCAAGTGCAGGGAGGGGTCTCTATTAGAAGGAAAACACTGACATGAGGAAGAATCAACAGGACTTAATCGACCCGTAGGTCGCTGTGGAGGAAGTTGGTGTCAACATCAGGACGGTGGCAGTGGAGTTGCACAGAATAGAGGAGAAGAGAAGAAACCAATGGTGGGTGAAAGATAATTTCTTTAAACTATCATTGAGTTTTGAGACGATGGAGCATCATTCAAAATTGGAAAATGACAAAACTTCTCTGCCCTCTAGAAGCGTAGTGGGACATACCACCATGTTCACAGACACAGTAGAAAAAGGTGTACTGCAAAAATGTTGGAACTGCCAATAAAACGTAATAAGCAAATGTGAGAGACAGATATCACGGAAGAAGAGCTAGGAGAAATGCTTTGAGGTGGGCCTAAAAAAGATGGGCTGGGAGAATTTAAATTAGTTTAATTCACTCTTCATTCACTCATACATTCAAAAAAAAATTAACATGTATTATACCGGGCACTGGACACGGTGATAAGAAATCGCATTCCCTGTTAGAGGAAATGTGAACTGGCAAGTACACAAGTACTGGCAAGAGTCTATGTACGTGGTGTGTGATTGATCCCATGTGAATGATCAGAGGAGTGAGGAAGGAGGGGCTTGTGAAAGATTAAGAGGTGATGATAAACTAGAACACATGGGGAAGGGATGAGAGCCCTAGGTCATTTGGGAAGAAGGGAGACATGTACTGTTAGTTCCATATTGAGGATGTTATAAATCTGCATTTCTTCACAGTGCCCAGGTTGAAGTATTTATTTGCAGATATGTTAGACATGGAAGTACATTTTAGAAGGCCAGGCAAATGGAGGAATCAGCCGTCTGTAGGAGTGGTGGGATTTCTGAGTGCAAACAGGAGGCCAGGACGGAAGTCTGCGAGTGGAGCCCTAGTCACTAACTGGGGTTAGCGATTAGCATTGAGTACTTGATCTAGTCCTCTTTCTTCTGACAACTTGCCAGGTCGGTACCATCATCATACCCTTTTACAGTGAGGAAATTATGTCACAGAGAGTTCCAGCGACTTGCCCAAGGTCACACAGCTAGTTAGTGTTACAGGCAAGATTTGAAGCTAGGCAAATGCAAAGCAGTGCAGATAGAAAATGCCTAGGATAATTAATATCAAAGGACTTGAAAGTTACTATGGCAAGATTAAAGCTCATGTCAGCCAAGCAGGTAGTACTTGTATCAAGGCTAAGAGGTCTGGGGTGAAGTGTCAAGGACACTGGGAGGGAGAAGTCACAACCTCAGCTACGTCTAGCCCGGTGAGAAAAATGAACCTTGTAACAGCGGATTTTACACCTGTCAATGAAGTCTAGAAAAAGCATGGATTTTTATGTGAAATCATCCAATTTTAAAATGTTAATTAATTTAAGTATTCATTTTTATACTACATTGTGCAATCCCTTCCCTTCCCAAACGCATATAAACATACACACACGTGCTTGCAGCCCATGAATTGTATCAAGAAAAAAATCCTTTCACTTGTAATCGTAGCACTTGGGAGGCCAAGGCAGGTGGATTACCTGAGCTCACAGGTTCAAGACCAACCTGAGTCAAAGAGAGACCTCATCTCTAAATAATAGCCAGGCATCGTGGAAGGTGCCTGTAGTCCTAGCTGCTTGGGAGGCTGAGGCAAGATAATTGCTTGAGCCCAAGAGTTTGAGGTTGCTGTGAGCTACCACACTATGGCTCTCTACTGAGGGCAACAAAGTGTGACTCTGTCTCAAAAGGAAAAAGTCCTTACATACATTACATGTATGCAGAGTGCC
Source organism: Otolemur garnettii (assembly GCF_000181295.1). Classification (NCBI taxonomy): domain Eukaryota; kingdom Metazoa; phylum Chordata; class Mammalia; order Primates; family Galagidae; genus Otolemur; species Otolemur garnettii. The sequence continues at coordinate 13,817,464 of NW_003852399.1, forward strand.
AAAAATATACATATGCACATTTTAAGAAAGGACAAAAAAAAACTGTTCTAAATTTGTAATACTCAAGTCACATGTGAGTTCTACAATTACCCAAGGTGCTCAGTGGGACTCGTCTTCATCTTTTGTTATCTGTATATATTGAGTGTCACAAGTTTAATCCATTTCTTTTTCCTGAAATCTGTATTATACATTTTTGACAGCCTCTGTATATTAGTGAAGCAGACCTCTGTTTCTTGCCATCGACAGAATCTGCGTCATTTCAAATATAGTATAAGTCTCGCTATAGTTTCAAATTTTAGATAACAGTTCATACTTAGTTTTCTCCCACATTTCAGCAAGCAGAAATAGAAAATTGAATGTATTTTCTCCTTCTGAAAATCTATGGGTAAAAATATTTGTTGCCACCTGCATTGTGTCATCTCCTCAGAGGATCTGGCTCTTTGTGTAATACCAGTGAATCTGAATATGACATTTGAAGTCAGATCTCCATGTTTTCTCAAGTCCACGTACACTGAATCACGTAGTCTGAACAATAACCTTCGCTACAATCGTTTTTTACCCAGTCTTTCCCAGAAAAATTAAAATATTAGCAATCCTATGGGTCCATTCTTAGGCTTTCTGAGAAACCTCCATCTTTATGAAGAAGTTTTATAATAATAAAAGCTATAAAGTTGTGCTAGAGCTTCAAAGGCAATAACATCAAAAACTTGCGAGAAAAGCCACAGGCTACCATCCACCTCAAACGCGCGCACACACACACACGTGTGCATGCACAAACACACACACCACAGTTAGGAGACCTGTCTTGGTAGAATAAAGGCTGGTTCACCAGAAAAACAAGGATAATGAGGCCATTTTTCATTATTTTCCCAGTGGATTTTAAAATAGTTACCTCATAAAATAAATAGTTTAAGTTTCCACATTACTTTTTGCCTTTAATCTGTGCCTGTGATACAAATAAATGAGTGGAGATTTTTATACTCCCAAAGGTTTATATGAGGCAAATATATTAAAAACTGAACAGTCTGGGTAAGTGTAACATTTTACTAAAGCAGCATCGTAGAGGATGCTGTGGTTGGTGGAGGGGAGTAGCTCTGTGAAAAGAAATCTACAAGTAGATTGATCTTTATCCTTATTATTCAAGTATATGCTACTCTAGCTGATCTTGTCTTCCCAGGGATGGATGTCTCTAAATTGCATTTCGCTTACATGGGAAACCTTCAGAACTGCACTGGGGCTAGTTAAACACAGAAATATGTCTTTTGAACGTGGGCTGCTAAGGAAAGGATGAGCTGACACTACTTTGGACGTGAACACCAGCAAGAAGAGTAAGGGTGTTAATGAGATCCTATAGGTTTTATAAAATTAAAAACCCATGAGTTAAAATTAGACATAGTGTACCATCCTTGTTTCGGAGGCAAGTGAATTTAACCTGGCTATCTCGCTAATAAACAGAAATAGTCCTTCTTGTTCAAGCTCTAATTACAGCCTCTGAACCTTTCAGTAAGTTTACAGCTTAAAACATCTGAGCGACTCTGCCTTTTGAAAGCCATGTGAAGTTAGAGAGGCAGCCTAATTAAAACAAATCTTGGATAAACCACTTCACGGAGATAGAAGTTTGATGGTTGGATATATCAAAAATTGTTACCAGATGTTGTTCAGAGGCCTTAACAGTTTAAAGATCATGAGGGGTTTTTTTTCTTTTTTTTTTTAACAAAGCAAAAATATTCTAATTGAAGTTGTCAGCAGGAGTGCGACTAATATGCCTGTATTTGATTAAATAATAGTTTATTTAACATTCAGTGTGGCCCAAAATTGGCCAAGACAAAAGTCAGAAAACATTGTAGCCAGAAGACTTAAAAAGAAAAACACAGCAAATTGACAGTCCTATCTAGGCAACTTGCAGGCGCTGCCGTTGATAAGGTCGGTTTTTATCCCCCCACCACTTGCTCCATGTGTCTGGCTGTGGATGGTGTGCAGGAATTCCTCAGAACCTTTATTTATTAACTCATTTAGTATTTTACAGAAAAGGAAGGAGAGCAATACAAACTTATTGCAAAAACCTGGGAAAGCAAACACCATGTCTTTTTCTATTATGAAAATGTAAACATCTATATTTTTAGAGTTATGCGTTGTACGGAGGCTGCTGTTTTGACTCTCACTGGGATCTGAGGATTTTAGCTGTATAAAATAGAAGAATGTAAGACTCACATGGTCCTGTTAGGGCTTCCTGGCACCTTTTCCTGATTACACGATTGGAGCACATAACTACTTCCTTCCCCTTCGGTGTACAGCTGCGTGCTGCTCTCGGATGAAATGCAAGAATTCCTTTTGAAGAACACGGAGGCTGGTCAGTCTCCTGCTGGCGTGAGCCCCTCTCTCTCTGCATTTTCTGCTTCTCTGGCTGCACCAGCTCCTAACCCAGACAGTGTGGCAATATCCTGATGTTTGTCCAGAAAACAACTTTGACGTGGTACACGTAGAAACTTAAGAAATCACCTTCATAGATTACTAGGACTTGGATGTGTTCGAAAAAATCCCTTTTTGACACAGTGGCCAATTCCCCGGATATGGTTCGCTCTCCCATAGTACACAGAGGTCTGGATTTTTTAAGTAAATTGCCACTTACTCTGTGGCAATTATGAGAAGACAACTTGCGCTAGAGGGTCATTAATCATTTAAACATTCAAATAAAACTAAATGTTTCTTTTGAGATCTAAAGTGCAGCCCATAACACAATTGAAATAACATTAATAGGAGTAGGGAATGAAAAGAAAGAAAACAGCTGTCGCTCTCTCCCCGCGAGCGAGCGAGCGTGCCATGGGCCTCTAATCAGAGAGCGAGATACTGTATACAGTAAGGGGAGAGATTCCTGTTGATTCAGTTCGCTTTCCCCTGTCCTGAGCTTTCTCAGTTTAAAGGAAGTGAGGGTGATGTTCTTGCATGTCATAACACTGCATTTCCAGACATTCAGCAGAAGGGACAAACGGCTGGAAGGTTTAGCTTTACAGCTGTTGCAGAACAGAACTGAAAAGTTACTTGTTAGCTGCAAAGTGCTAATAATCATATAAACAGGGTACAAGACGTCCCCCGTGGGCTAATGAGGAAAAACTGTGCTCTTTAAATATAACTTTTTTTTTTTTTGCTATTAAAATAAATTTCAGTTTTGCCAATGATTTATTTTAAAAACAAACTTTGTGAAAATCTGAAGAACATTACCAAGTGAACTAAGTTTGTCGTAGACGATGGTATGGAAAATAACTTACAGGGCAACTGAAAAACTAAACCATCCTATCTTTGCTCTCTCTGTCTTCGCCGTGGCAGCTGGTTCAGTTTCTTTCCATTTAATCTTCTTTACAATCCCTTGATTTTCTGACACAATTTTTACTTTCAGGCCCATGTCCCTAGTTTATATTATCCTTTTGGTATCACCGCCAAGGCAGTGCAGGGATTTTATCTCCCCCTTTTCCAAGGAGGTATAAATAGTGACAGAGAAGAATCGGTTCACATGTTCCACTGGAGAAAGAGTCCCAGGTAGAGCAACTCTAGAGTGTGGGGCTCCAGCTCCCAGCCTCCTGCACTTTCGCTGTGTGATGCCAGGAAGTGAGAATCATAACAGCACCATCTGCAAGCATCACCCCCACCCCCCATGTCCCAGAGATAGAGCAGGTGAGCAGCCCCATTCCTCCTTTACAGAAAAATGCAGGACTGAAGCCCGAGGTGCTCATTGTCTGCACTCCTGCTCAGGTGTGTTGTTGGGTGTCCAACCTTAGCAAAACAAGTAGATCTAAGGCTCGCTTTATTGTCAATTTATGTACAATTTTCCTTGGAGTTTCCAGTGTATCGTGAATGGAACTTGAGTAGTCTGTAAAACAAAGATGAAGGGAGGGATGGAGGAGGCTGGGGTAGAGGGAGAAGACAGACAAGAGAGGGAGAGACTCCTCAAAGCCAGGAAAGTTACTCCAGACATCTAGAAAAATATGAACTATGCTTGGAATCCTAGAGCTGAAAGATGATTTGTTTGTTGTTGATACTGTCGAGGCTCCCTTTTTATACAAATATACGAAGGAAAAAAAGGAAGGTACTAAGGTATTGATGTCTACTGTGTTACTGGCCCAAGTTGAAGGAAGACATCTTTGTGATTGCCCACTTGGTCTTTTGGGGTTTTTTCCCCGCTGAAGCAAAACCTAGTAAATGGCCTTGCTAGAGCACTTGCCAGGACTCTTCCCTGGCAGCTACTGAGCAACTCAAGACCTTGAGTCATGCCTTTTACGACTGTGTGTCTGTCTGTATAGCTAGAGAATCTAGCATGGCATTGGGCACTGGGAAGATACTCAATGAATGGTATTAAAAGTGACTCAATGAATTGCAGGTTCATACCCACTAAGGAGCGCCCTAGGTGCACCACGGCCCTGGTGCTCATGAGCGCTGTGCACCTAGGATTTCATGGTGCTAGATTCACACGCCCTAGGAGGTAAACCTTGTCCCCTTTCCTGATGTCTTATCTGACTCCTCTGTAGCTTTTTGATGATTCTGACTTGCTCTTACTTAGATGTAGGAAAAAAGTGCCACGTTATAACCTTATAAAACAATAAAGTACACTTGCTAGATTATAAGATGTCTTTAGTTCATAAAAGAAAATGGAATTCGTAGCTTTTCTTTGAGAAAGAATCTAAAAAGTAGTCAATCTCATACTACTTGAAATAAGAGTATACGAACTCTTTAAGAATGTGAATGAATCTGAGCTAATGTAATACCTACAATATAATTATGTTTGGGGATAGACATAGTACTGAAAAAAGACATAGTACATAGATACAGATACACAGTACATAGGTATAGACATAGTACATTTCCCGTAGTCCTATTTAGATACCCAATAGAAGAGAAAATAAGTCTTCCTTCTTGTTCACATAGATACTCAGACTTTCTGGAAGATTGGGATAACTTCTATCAATTATTTTTCTGATATGTGCCAATGGGCACAATTATTGGCCCATTAAATACTTTTTGATATTTGACACACTCTAGTAAATGTGTGCATTCAGGAAAAAAATCTGATGCTACCTTTGTCATTGAGACAACCGAAAAGCTCTATTGGCCTTTCAAGTACAGATAAATCTTCAGGAGAGTTTTCTCCTGTGAGCTGGCCACAAGGGGTTTTATTGTGGACCTTCCAAACGTATCCTGTGTGTTCATTGTGAACTAAGGAAACGGCACTGATGAAATCTCAAATGGTTGACCATGGCGCCTGTCATGGGGTTATCCCTGGTTTTTGTGCTAGTAAGGTTTTGCCAAGTTCTTCTAAACAGACTCTTTTGCAGTAGACAGGAGTGACCTTTACACTACTTCCTCCTAGTGTGGCTTTTGTAGGAAAAAGAAAAAGGAATGGATCAATTTTGTCAAAACAGTTACCTGAGAAGGGTAGATAATGACGGACCCTTTCAAGGGTTCAAAGCAAAGAGAGGACTAGATGGCACGGACAGACCGAGCATATGCGATCATCAGTACTATCAGATGCTCTATTTATAGAAGACTCTTCTTTTAGTAGTCAACATGCAGAAAATTAGCGCGCGCGCGAGTGTGCGCACGTGTGAGAGAGAGAGAAGTGTATTGATTTTACTTCATTTCTTCCTGCTTCACTTCTGGTCATATCCCTTCATTTCCTCTTCAGAACCCACACCAAGCCCTTTTATTTCACCCAGCTCAAATGAAGTTGATTTTGTCTTAGCTTCACAGCCAAAGTATGTGCCTTACATCCCTTGTTACTCAACCCATGAGCTTGGTAGAAATGCTGACTCTCACATCCTAGCCCATTATCTGCTAAATTAAAATCTACACTTTGACAAGATCCCAGGTAATTTGTAACACATGGCAACGTTTGAGAACGTAAGCCAGGTGCAGCGGTGTGTGCCTGTTGTCCCAGGAGCCTGAGGTGAGAGGATCATGTAGCTCAAGAATTACAAGCCAGCCTCAGCAATATAGTGAGACCTCATCTCTCAGTAATTTTTTTTTATTTAAGTTTAAGAAATTACTGTAGATGAAAAACAGTCTATGCATTCTGTCCACTTGGGTATAGTGGGACAGGCACATGACCAGAGTTTGGCTGACAAGGCCCTGTATGAAGACATTGCTTGTGCTATCAGGAAAGTGGACTCGGGAATTCACTCTGATATGTTGAACAGAACATGAAGCAATAGATGTACAGCCATAACTCACCCGGGGTCTGAGTGAAGCTGGGGTTTATAAAGAAGAAGCGTATCTAAGAGGAAGATAAATGTCATCTCAGGATGTCATTTGAATCCTAGTTAAACTATGCTTGAAGTCGCAATTTTTCCTACATTTTTCAGCTGCATGAATCAGAAAATTTCCTTCATATTAATCCAGTTTGAGTTGTATTGTCTGCCACAAGCAACTGCAAGAAACTAAAAGATACAGCAATCAGTAATGATTACAAGCTTCTTTGAGTCCCACCAGCCCTTGCGTGGGCTCCGCTGAGTGTTTGGTGTCCATGTGTGTTCCCCATCTCATTTGTTGTAGCATTTAGGAGCATAAAAATCACAAAAATCCCAGGATCCAGTCGCCTTTCTTGCACTGGCCTCTTAATTGCTTCATGTATATTTATTTTGCTTCCCTCAAAACTATAAACACTTCAAAGGCACTGGACTTTTCTTACATGAGGCGATAATTTAAAGTAATAAGACGTTTATAAACAAACAGACCAGAACTTACACCAAGTGAGTGTAGACTTTCAAAACCACCACCTGAGAAAGCCGCCGGTTTATTCAGGTTTTGCTGACTTTGGAGAGAACATTGTTGTAAGTCTCTAGCATAATGGCCAGCACGGCTTTCTGCGCCATGAGATCATCCTGGGACTTTGTTAGTCACATCTGATTTTTGCTTAAAGTGACACTACCGGAAATAATATTGAAACCAGTCCGAATACTTCAGGCCCCATTGACTATGCCTCACCCTACATCCTGTACAGATTTTCCATTCCCTGAGTCCCCCAGCTCCTCCCTGAGGACCCACTGGGGACTGCTGCCATCTAGACATAAAGGGGTGACACCTCGCCTGACTGAGGGTCTCCGGAATCACGGTCCTGCACCACAGCCAGCCACAGTTCCAATGCTGATCCATCAGCACTGCTGTGCCCTGCGCTGTGGTTGTATATGGGAACAGCCGTCTTGCTCAGCCACCTTCCTCATCAACTTTACTCTGAGTAAATGTTACTTCTTCCAGAAATCAGTTCAGCTCCCAGGAAAGTAGGTTTTCTATCACTCAGAGAAACTATATGGTGACTATAAGGAACATTCTGCTGACGTACCTGGGAGAAGGTTGGAAAGTGCGAGTGTGAGGTTCAACTCAAAGGCCTGCCCTCTGTGTGTAATACAAACTGATCAACAACTGTTTTAACAAGTGGCAGATAAACAATTTGTAATAAGTGAATGAGAACGTTTCTCCTGCTCTTCGGTGTGTTTGATTTTGTGGGAAGCAGAGTATTGTCTTTTCTTCTCCTAAATGAGGAGAGGAGACAAAGTTTACAAGACAGTGAGTTCCTAAAGGAGAAAATCCTTTGCTTATTGATTAAATATCAGGCATTTTTGTTGTAAGGTAATTCCTTTCCTGTCTGCTACTTTTACAGGCCAAGAAAATTTCAACAGGTAATAAACATTTAAGAAATAAAGGGGTGGAGATGGCTGTACATTCGTTGCTAAGGAAAATCTAAACTAACTTAGAAGGTGGCTACAAGAAACCAATGTTTATGGTTAGGATCAAAACGCATTTTAATTGTAATTCTAAGGGGAAATTAAACCAATATTACCAAGTGAAAAATCACATATTTTTCTAATAAGCAAAGCAAGTCTAATCACTAAACTGTGAACCGAAAAATACATATGCAAAATACTGATTTTAATTAATTTTATGAACTTTAATTGACAAAGATCATTTTTTTTATGAAATGTGAGGATATTTCAATGTTACAATAGTTTGGTATAAATGATTTTATCAGGCTATGAAAGCAAAACCTCTCTACTAATATTTGGGAATTAGATTACCATAGCATATTGCAAATAAAGTAAAAGAATGGGTCAATTTCCAGAATTCAGTTTTACACGAATATTGTTTTCTGAATTTGTTTTGAAATATGAATTTCAGCTCTATGAAGGTGAAGCCAAGTTATTTTAATAACTGTTATTATATCTCTGACTGCTGATTTTACCTTCTACATATAAAGATCTGTTTAATTTTTTTCTTAAATGACAATAAGCCATTTGTAATCACTCATGTAAGATATGTTTGTGTGTATACATACACACCAAGGTGAGTCTGAATACACAGTCCCTGGGTTAATTATCATGCTGTGTATGGACATTTTGCATGCTCAATTATTAACAGCAATAGAAGGCTTAGTGTGATACAATAATCGTTTTTAAATAATCCTAAATCTACCCAGGTTAAAAAGATTCTGACAGCAGGAGCTTTAAACAGCTACCCTGAGCAAAATAGACTCTGCTTTCTTTTAAAGTTAAAAAGAAGAAAGGTAACAATTATCCCAGAGGCACTGAAAACAGACTTGTCTGATTTTTTTTTTTTTTTTAAACAAATGCCTCCTCTATTACAAAGAGGAGTGTGGTTGGGATGTAGGACACAATGGTGGACGTATCAGAAGCAGCAACCAGATAAACAGATAACTAATGTGTTAAAAGTGTAATTGAAATTAAGAGTAGCTTTCAGAGGTGCCGTTAGCGCGGTACCACAATTTATATATTACTTGTCTGAAGTACTTTCTTGCATTATGCATTAAGAGTCCTTGTGGAGCCAAGGTAGAAAAATAACTCTGAAAAACAGAACTACCGTTACAAGATTAAACTTGATACTGAATTGAGTAGGGGTAGAGATCATGATCATGACTAGTTAAGCATGTGTTTACTCCCTTTATGCTCCATTCGTTCTGAATCCCGTCAGAATTCAGATTCAGTGAAACTACTTATTTTTTAGTGATGGCATTAAATATTGTCTACCTATTGGTATTTTTAGTAAAAAAAATTTGTTTTCAGAATTAGAATTCCCCAGTATGCCTGTAAGCTATTGTATCCTATAAGAAATTTAGATTATTTTTCCCCTGACATTATTAACGTAATTCTTCTTTATGTTTGCTTTTCAAAAGTAAAACCCTGGACAGGGCCTTTGCTAACCGGACTCAACATTTTGCAGTTTGCACTAGGCATATAATGACATCCACTCATTGGTTGGTTGGGCGCTTGAAGATCAGAACATTGAAATGCACTACTGTTCCATTTTAATAATCATATCTTTTCATAATTAATGGTGATACTTTCAAATTGTTTCTATAGCATTTCTTAAATTGGCCACAAATGCTTATAAACATTCAGTGTCCCTGTCTTCTCTGAATTTCAGAACGACTTTCTCAAATAGGAACTCGCATTATTTTTCCATTTCTTGTCTCTCCTTTCCCCCACTGTTACAGCAGATACACATGCTTTAATAAACCCAGTCTATTTTTGTCCTAAAAAAAAAAAACAAAAAAAAAAACATTTCAAGTTCAAGAAAGAATAGCACAGCTGTCAACGATGCCTTATAGTATAAAACAAATCTATTAGGAAGGTCAAATTCTGGAAGGGGTCAAGTTAATGATATAAGTGGAATAATTTGGTCATTTTCTGAAATTTGTAAACTTATACACATGAAAGTCCTACATTAGATTGACTAAGTAGCTACACCTCTGGTAGTGGTGATTTTTCTTCTTTACAAGTTATAATTTATATGTAAACAGCATACTTTTCTTTGTCTAATTTTTTCATTTTATGTGAATTGCTTTAGATTTTAGCCTGGTACCAGTCAGATCATTCTGTTTATTTTTTAACTACTACCTTCATTTGGGGTGTATTTATAATAAAAAAAAATTTAAATAAAATAAATTTTATTTTTATTTTTCCAAAGATAAATACATCTGGGCACACTAAATGTAAATGCGTGTGTGGCTATAAGCACAAACTTAGTATATATATGTATATATCTCTATATATGCATTTAGTGTGTGTGTTTACATACATGCAATTTAATTAAAGTCTTATACAATGACTAAAAAAACAAATATGACCTCAGATCTAGCCACCTAGTTTTCTTTCAGAAAGTACACCACAATTTGTAGCATGTGTATCCAAAAATGTTCTAAAATTGTACATAAAGTAATTATTTACAAAATGCTATCTGTTGGTTTCATAACTTTCATTGATTTACTGATTCTGCCATTATATTTTTTACATCTATTTTTCCATTAAAGAAATATTTTGCCTTCTAAGATATAATGCCTTATCTTATCCCATTTAAAGACCATCAGTCCTGAAATTTTAAAACAGACTAAACTAGAGGACCTTGAAGCCACTTTTTTGGGAAAGGAAATGTGTTTATGTGGATACATATTTTGAACATATGTTTGTGTGCATGTGTGTGTGGTTAACTATATATAACATGCATATATATTTATAAAATAGAGAATGTCAAATTTGCAGCTACCACCCAAAATTAATTCTTGTGAAAAATTTCTAAATCTGGATCTGTATAAATCTAAGTGAATTGAATTTATTTGTAATCTATGAATTAAATATCCGTTGTTACATTTCATGTGCATAATCTACGTAGCTACCCTAAATGACAGGAGAAAGCTACCTGCAGTGAGTGATAGAACATGAGTAAGGGGGCATGATCTGTGTGAAGCCTTTCTTTATGTTCTAGACAATTTCAAAGGGTGCTCATTCCTTCCCCAAATTTCTCCTTAGCTTTTGGGTGAGAAATAGGTGTCCGTGATAGACTCACAAATCTCTTGAAAGTAAAAACACCTCCAGAGGGAGTTATGTATTGAAATCCTTTTACAGGTCTTTTGGAATGTGGTAAGAGAGAAGAGAGGAGAGACATATTCAGGGATCTTTAAGTGCGTGATTGATGTGATGTACTTTTATTAATGCAATCATTTACATTAGAGAGTTTTAGGGTCCCCACCCATATTTTTTTTCATGTTGTAATAATAAAGATGAGGCCTTTTAAATAAATTCTGTGACTATGCACATAGACAGAGATAATGAGTTATATATGTGTCAAGAGCATATTTAATCATTGAATATCTTCTAAAATCTACTAGTTATTTAGTTATTGAATTATTCATTTTTTTTCTGAAATTAAAGAGAGGAGGAAGGAATTTAATGATCTTGGTATGTCTGATACATATCAAGTAGAGAATCTGATAGTCTCCCATACATAATTACATTTATGTTAATTGAGTATGTATGTGATTCGAGAAAATTCTAACATAGTAATAAAACTAAATTGGCAATGAAAATGAATCACAAGGTACCAGTGTCTTATTTTACACCTATTAAAATCAGTTATTATTAGGCAGACATGTAAGACATTCTCCTGTGTGCTCTATCACTACCTTTCTTTTCCAGCCTTTTATGCACAATTCACATGTAGTTAATTATGTTTATTCTCCACTCTGCAGGAAACTCAGAATTTCTTAACATCATTGGTATTTTAGTCACATTTATAAAATATGATATTGCTTTTAATAAAAATAAAAACAACTAGGGCCATCTCAATACATGGTAGTGCTGAAAACATCTTAATGGATTCATTTATGAGTCTGTATATGTGTATGTATAAATACATACTCAAATACATACACCAACATATGCCTCTTCTGCAAGTTCTGCAAATTGCCCAGAAACTCAAGCAAACAAGGCCTGTTCCTTTCCTCTCCTCTCCTACAATATATCATCTAAATGTGGTCCAGAAGATACTGATTTTCTTTTGCATTTCACAAAAGTGAAACTGCTTTCAGTCTAAGTTCTGCTTTCTCTAACAAGGATGGCCATTTATATTTCATGAATAAAGCCCTGCTTAAGTGCAGTCCTTCAGTCACAGCCTGTCTGTGTCATTGTACACGCAGGATAGACACATGTTTGAAGGGAACGGCTGTTTATTAAAATTAGCGGTAGCTTCTCCGGATAGAGCTCAATTCAATTAAGCTGTCCTTAGTTAAACACCTACTATCTGCAACCCACTAGTAATGTGAAGATTAAAGGAAAGATAGATCTTTCCTTCAGAAGCCCCCATTCCCCTGAGAGTTACCTGCACGTGTAAATAATTGGAATCTGGCACTCTCTGGGCTCTATCTAAGCATGGAGAAAGTAGAAGTATTGGTGATTTAAGACAATTCAACATGTGAAAGGCTGAGGCAGAACTGGCAGTCTCATGTCCCCAGAACTAAGCTTACTTATTCCCAGAGTAACTTATGATGAAGAGTAGTTCTGATATATTTGGGGTCCATTTATAATTGTGGAATAGCCAAGGATAAGTCCTATGACACCATTTTTTGTTTGTTCTCCTTTTATTTGTTTGGTGTGCTTTAAATTTCAGCTTCCCTGTGAGTCTTTTTTCCCAAGTATTGTTAAGAGCTTGATCATTTTTGTTCCTTTGCTTTTATTTTAAATTCATGTTACTTCACAATAGGGAGAAATTTCTCTTACGGCAGATCGCTTTTAAAAATTAATTGTGGGTAATTTCTTGCTGTAATTTATTTACACCTTGGGCAGGGATCGTGACGCATTTAATACCATCCGTCTGGGGAAAAAATAATGTCAACGGAAAAAGAATATAAACATGAGCAAGGGAAAATAAAGTTGTTGAAAAGTTCCTGTGTGATATTTTCAGAGCTCCGTCTCATGAAATCAAATCTCACTCACCAGGAGTTTTGTGTCCCACCTTGGGCTGCCAGGGCTCTCTCTGTACTGGTTTCCTGATGTCCTGCTTAATGGCCCCGTGTACAAAACGTCAAAGGACAAAATGAATTTTAACTGTTCTTTTTTAATATGGATGACCGAAGGGCAGTCTCAAGAATGCTTGGTGTGATGAGGTGGTTCTGGCTTTGCTATGTGAGACAGTGTGGTTAATAAACTCCAGATCACAGAGAAAGCTGATGCAATGAAGACTTTTGAGTGCAGTTCCCTGCCCGAGACGTTGTATTACCTTGAGCTATTATGGTGGTGCTGATGGAGATAGATACATAGATTTTATATATATAAAAAACCAAGACAATCACTGCTTTCTTCATGAGCAGCTGCAGCCAGTCCCACTAATGGACGTGCAAAAGCAAAAACTGGCAGCATAAGGTATGTGTTCGTTTTTACAGATGGTACTGCAGACAAGTTGGTAATTGAAAAGGAAGTCGTGTACGTGAGCTACTTGACGGGGCAGTGGGGGCGGGGAGCCTATTACAGGACTTTCCTGTATAATTGACTGGGTGAGTTATTGAAGAAGGACTTTTCCCATGAAAGATTTCAGTTATTACAGAATTACATCATGATTGTTAAGGAAATTCATAATTCCAAGTAGTCTTTTAAAAATCATGTTATTAAAACATTTAAAAAAAATCAGCTTAGAGTTCCCTGTCTGCGCAGTTCTTCTCTCATGAGATGATCTGCTGATGTTCGGTTTTACCTCCAGCAGTCACAGAGCTTTCATTCAAGGACAGGTCTTCCATTTGGACGATGGCGTGAGACGCGAGGCGATATTTTAATCATTGGAAAAGTGTCTGTCAATACCTGTGATCTCATGTGTCCTGAGGAAATACAAAATTGAATAAGAACGAGATAACATTTTAAAATAATCTCTAGGTACACAGATTAAGTGAAATGTGGGGTGGTTTTTCCTTCATTCCCCTGCCCCTTCTGTGTGTTTAAAAATGATAGAGAACAAAACGGTACAGAAAGTATCCCCAATAATAGAGTGCTAAATGTTTAGTCCAAATTGCACACTTGGAATCAGGGTTCCTTTGTTGACACATTTGTAGTCCTTTGTTAACGCTTTTCATTGTTCCACACCCCTGAATATTTGACTCATATATTCCTGTAAGTTTTTTTGGTACTGTTTTCCACATGGAAAGAAGCAGTAGTTGCCATCTTTATGCCGAGTAGACAAAGTGTCATCTTTGAACATCTGGTGTGTTCTACGTCCTCTCAATTTGATCTCCTGCAGAAAGTCGAGTTCCGAGTGGGTTTGCCCTTTGCTGCTCAGTGATGGAATGAAAGTACAAAAGGAAACTCCACAGGTAGAGAGGAACCTAAACTTCCGTGAATAACATTGCAGGGATTGGGGGAAATAATTACACAGAATATAAATTTTTTTATTATCTGAAGATTGAGGAATTTGGTAAAATAACTTCATCATTCCGAATTGGCAGTACTTTATCTGAATGACAGTGACCCCAAACATTGAGAAAGCTCTCTGCTTAGGAACATTCATCTATCTAAAGGAAATCTACTAAACTGTTAAGTACGGTCATAGAACAAGTCAAAACCCCAGCACCATTTTCCTTAGTGCCTCTCTAGCCCCGTCTCATGGGTGCAAAAGCAGAGCTCCGAGTTCACAACTATCCCCCACACCGCAGACGTTAGGAGGGACTCAGTCCCTGGTGTCACCAGCTTCTGCTTTTAAGCAGAGGCTTATTTCACATACTTTTTTTTGACACAGCAAGATCAAAACCCATGCATTGCCCCCATCCCCCTTCCCCCGCCTCGCCATCAGCCAAACGCTCCGTTCCTCTGGCTATGACTGCATCTGTCAACCTCAAAACAGCTTCGTTGCCATATCTGATCAAAGATGAGTCATTTCTTTCTGGTACCTCAAAACTTGCATAATTTAAATCAGCTGTTTTAAAGTAGTTTGAAGGGGTAAGTGTTCTTTAAAGCCAGGCTATGGGAGAATATTTTTGGTAAATATTCTCCAGAGTTAAGAATTGTAGCTAGGAAGTAAAGAAGAACTAGAATTGAATCTTAGCCTTGCTGTTCATCAATTAGAAAATCTTTCTAAGCCACAGTTTTCTCATCTGTAAAGTGAGGGGTGGGGGGGATAAAAAATAGTAATAGTAATTGTACTTGCCTCTTAGTATCATTTTTAAGGTGTCAGATAATGAGACTAAGCCTAGGCTCGGCACCTGTGGCTCAAGTGGCTAAAGCGCCAGCCACATACACCTAAGGTGGCGGGTTTGAATCCAGCCCAGGCCGCCAAACAACAATGATGGCTGCGACCAAAAAAAATAGCCATGCGTTGTGGCGGGCGCCTGTGGTCCCAGCTACTTGGGGGGCTGAGGCAGGAGACTCGCTTGAACCCAGGAGTTGGAGGTTGTTGTGAGCTGTGGTGCCACAGCACTCTGCCCAGGGGGATAGCTTGAGGCTCTGTCTCAAAAAAAAAAAAAAAAATGAGACTAAGCCTAGTACATTATCCGGCACATATTAGATCTACAATGGTGATTTTTTAAAATAATACTTTTTAAAGTACAAAAACTAGTCAAATAAGAATTACCAGATAATTGATTCAAAAATGCTTTTTAGCGTATAGTCCTGTCTCATTGCCTAGACCTAGAGACCAGGATGTAGTTTTTGACACTAGGTAAGTAAGTCAAGCAACTATGCTCAGTTTTTTACTTCATCAATAAAGGGAGAGTTATAATAATTCATTAAACCTGAATGGGGAAAATGTACATCAGGTGTTCTTAACCTTGGGATCCGTGGGCCCTCAGATCTATACAAAAATCTTTGCATATATTTTGTGAGGAGCATACTTCTGAATATGTCACATTATTTGTAAAATATTTTACACGTTTATTTTTTCTGAGGAGAGTGTTATAAATTTTATCAAAAAATGTTATGACTCCCAAGAATACAAGGAACCACTGAGGAATCACTGAAGTTTATAAAACTGCCTTGAGGATGATAACACTTCTTGGACCCATTATTATCTGTTAGGTAATATGAAAACAGTTCTCATTCATTGTATTTCATTGTCTATTACTTTGCATTATGTATACGCATTATCAAATATAAATATGCATATATGTGTGTGTAAAATAAAAAGGCAGATCTAGATAGTTAAAACATAAAATCACTGACTCTCAAATGCCGAGAAGCCTAGGAGACCTTCCTTCGGCTTTAGGGTTTTTCTAGAATAGTTCTCTATTTTATCACTGAGGTTTTTAATTTTCATAATGTGAAATCTTCCCATAATAGATACGTTTCCTAAACATGTTGTATAAATAAACTTTGAAACAATTTTTTTAAAGTATCAAGCCTTGTGCACTCAAGCTGAAGTTTGTTTGGGAGGTGCTAAAATTATTTCACTGTGCCGCCAAAAAGCCTTTCGCTAAGTCTTTTTCCTTCCAGTGTCAGATGTTGGCACTGGCATAGGAGAAAGTCCCCGTAGAGCAACGTTCCAACCATTGTTGTAGCTGAAGGAAAGGTGAAAACAGATACACGGTGGCAGAAATAGAAGCAGTGAGAGATTTGAGTAGTTCCTTTGACAATGATGACTTTCACGTGGAAAGAAAAAAGCAGTGCCGACGTAAAGTTTCAACCATATTTTTAGCCATCAAAACGCATATTTGCTGTAAAGGCAGAATATTATTACAGAAACCATCTGAGAGCTCTAAAGATCTAAGCTTTTCCGATCCTCAATCTGTTCTATCATTCGATTGTGATATTTGGTGTTTGATTTGCTCCTGTATCAAATATGAGAAAAAATCAAGAAGGGAGAGGGGATCCTCAGACCTGCAAAATATGATAAATTGCTGAAATGCTCAGATTTCAAAAATTTGTATGAATCATTCAGAGCAGGATATACATTGGGAAAGGGGGGTTTCTTGCTATCCTACTGCAAGCGTCCCAGTGGCATCTCGGAAGAGATGGAGCTGATGTGGTCAGCACACTGGTCCCACCTGCCATCCTGGGCAGCTCCCCGTGTGGTGACGTGTCAGCGGGATGAGTGTCAGGCATGTTCACACCTGGGTATGACGTCTGATCACTAGGGTATGGATTGCCTCACGTCCTGGAACAGAAGTTGTTCCATTGCTCCCAGCCACAGATGTCAGTTCAGTTTACACTGGTCTCCTTTATCATTGCTGATGTGTTGAGGAAGTGAACTTAATAAGCAGGGTAAACAAGTTTTGTTTCCAAGTTCTGAGGTGATTATAAGATGGCTGCTTGGCTGAACCTTATAGAGTCCCTTCAGTTTTCTGGCAAGAAATCTGAGGGCAAGGAGGGCTGGTTTAAAGCAGGCATAGACTTGCTGAACAGCCCATTTCAACTGATTCTTCACAATTTTATTTGGAACAAAAGTCAGCCAGGATATTGGTAACTATTGCTTTCTCTTGGCAGATTTCTTCCCCTGCTCTTATTAAACTGTTGGCCAACCTGTGCTTCTGTTAAGATTTTGGCTATTGGCTCGGCGCCTATAGCTCAACCGGCTAAGGCGCCAGCCACGTACACCTAAGGTGGAGGGTTCGAATCCCCAGCCCGGACCCGCCAAACAACAATGACGGCTGCAACCAAAAAATGGCCGGGCGTTGTGGCGGGCGCCTGTGATCCCAGCTACTTGGGAGGCGGAGGCAGGAGACTCGCTTGAGCCCAGGAGTTGGAGGTTGCTGTGAGCTGTAATGCCACGGCACTCTACCCAGGGGGACAGCTTGAGGCTCTGCCAAAAAAAAAAAAAAAAAAAAAAAAAAAGATTTTGGCTATTAATCGAAAGGTGTTTATTGCAAGCCACCATCTATTTTAGCTGTAGCATTCTGTATATTTCACAAGGTCTCCTGTTGTGCCCATAGCTGGTTAATTCTATTTTGGGGAGAAGGGGGGAATGGATATGACCTTTTTAATGTCTCTTGGTGGTGAATAATAGGCGTAAGGAGTACAATGACATTCAACATTTATTCAACAATTAATAAATGTCGACTATGTATCTGGCAGTCATGAATGCATTATTTAACTCCTGTCAGCTCCACTGATAGTTAATAGGTCAGTGTTATTGACAGGACATTATTACTAATGTGACAATAAACTAGTCTTGTTTCTGAAATGACTAGACCATTATGCAGTTTCATAAAGGAGCGTAGAACGTAAGCCCTTTGATTATAAGATAACTTTCAGCCTTTAAGTGAGATTTATGCATGGGAAATACTTTCCTTCAGAAAAGTTTCCAGGTAATTTACATGATTTAAACTGTCAATGGCTGTGAGCAGTTTGAGTTTGTGTCACTTCAACTCCACACTTAGGTGTGTGTTTGGCCGTTTCTACTGGAAATTGCAAAAATACAGACGCTGTTTATTGTAGGCAACATGGTGATCCTGGCTCCCAGCACAGTGTCAGGCACCTGGTGGACATTCAAATTTACCACTAAAATTTTATTACTACAAAATTGTACCAAAAGTTTCCATCATAGCCATCTATGCATTTCCCTAAAATTACGTTTGCAAAGGATTCTTGACAGAATCAAATAAACATGGAAGATATTTAAGAGTTAAAATTATCTGAGGTGTGTCCAGACTAACGTAATATATATAAAATTTCTGATTGGTTCTCTTTAAAAATGCTAAGATATAAAACCATAAAAAATGTGAGTAAATACTGTGCCCTCTCAAGCCTTGTTCTGTCATTAGATGGTGTTAGTATGGTTCTTATTCAGAGAAAACTATTATCAAATATCATTTCTGCCTAAGTCCCTTCAGCAGTGGAGATTTTTTACTGTCCTGGAAGATGGAGATCCATGTCTCTTAATGTTAAGCTAGTTGAATAAATAATTCAAATTTACTTATTAATCTGATGGAACCAATTCAGTTTGTTAATAATGAAATTTGGACACTTTAAAATGTGTAATTGGCTGATCTTCAAATAATAAAATAAAATAAAAACAGCTAAAACAATTTAAAATTAATTTTTTTCTCAAGCCTCATCTGGGTTTACCTACACATGTGCCAAAACTCAACCCATACTGATATGTAACTGACTGGGGATCGAAGCCCCCGACACGCAAAACCCAAATTGGAAGAGGTGAGAAAAATGTGTCTGTCTTGACACTCAAGTAGTGGTCAGCTATTAACCCAGAGACCAGACGTGTTTTGTTTTGTTTTCTTTAGTTAGTTAAGATACCCCTTACACTTCAAATCGGGGGGGGGGGGAGTGGATATACTGGATTTAAACAGTACTTGTATTCAAAGATAGCTGTGTCATTTTCTATTTCAAATCCCAGCACGGATGATTGTCCATATTCACCACCTCCCCTGCTGCTGTAAAAATCAGTCCTGTGGTCATAGTACATTTGCAGTGTGGAAAGGGAACAGGTGATCTGAAGACGTCTCCATAATCATTGAAAAGTACTTGCGAGGCCAAGCACTGGCTTCAAAATCCCAGTTATTAACTGCTATTCACTGCTCCCACCGTTAGCCTTCCTTTTTCACCCCGTCAACAGAATTAACATGGAGGCAACACAAATACAGGCTGAACTTGACTGGTTACAATGGTAAAAATTAGTTTAAAAAAAATCATTTTCTTCCATTGTCAAGTCCCAGATTTTTTCTGTAGAAATTTGAGCTGACATTTAGCTTGTACAGATTTGGATTTTCCAAAGAATTTCCTTCGCGCCTGCCCTCTGTTGAACCCGCGTAGATGGTGCCCTCAGCGAAGCTCAGGGATAGAGAACACACCTGGTGTCCGTGGCTGGCGGTGTCTAAGTGGACAGTGTGAACTAATGATAAACTCCTAAGGCCTCTGCTAACGGAATGAGCTCCTCCTGGCTCAGAGGACCCCAGAAACACCCTGAAACTAGGATCCCAGCCATGGTGGGAAGGAAGAGATAAAGCACGATTATAGGAGTTCTTATTTCCCTTCATAAATATTCATAGCTCCTTGGTAGCTTGTTAAATATATGTCCGTGTGACCATCCTGCTCGGGGTAACAGTCCCCTGTCTTTCATCTCTTCTTGGAAGTGTGGTTCCTGGCTTCTGGTGGGGCCTGCACTTCCTAACCCGTAGGAATGGCTTCCCAAACGCAAACCTTTGTAAAAAATAAAGCGCTCCTTTCCCCAAAGTATAAACCTTGTTAATTAATTGATCTTTTTCTCTTTAGTAAACAATGGTTTTCTCTCGTTTGAGAGGAGAGTAAATTTTGTGCTAACTACGATTGTCAGGAAGGCCGGTTGGTCTTATCTGCAAGTGACTTATTCCCACATTTTCTTTCCCAGTACTGACCTTATCCACATGACTCAGAATTCTCCCCTCTCTTGCACAAGGTCACAGACGTACAAATAATTATCGCTTAAAAAAACAGCTTGTAAGACAAGGAGAAACTTACTGTTAAACATACCTATACGCTTACAGAACTAGCAGATAGGGGAGAACTACAGCTCTGTTCTCCCTGGCGTAGCAACCCCTGCACCTAGCAAGTGCCTGGCTCAGCTGTTTCTCAAAAATAAGTGTGAAATAATGTAGGATCAGACAAGCAATGGCCTCGACTTTACTGTCTATAACATCATCAGCCATCTCTGTTCAGCTCTAGATTAAGTTGTCAACCTGAGTGGAAGCCATTTAAAGATATTTAAAACAAAACAAAACTTCTTTTTCTAAAAATAGAAGTGAATACTATGATAAAAATAATAGCAGCCAAGATTAGTTTCAACATTTTTAAGGCTCAGGCTCTTGGGACACAACACTGGCCTGGGTCCTCATTACACAGAATGTTCAAGGACTGTTAGGAGCCATGATTTCTGACTTTAATAAGCATGGTGCAAAGGAGAGTGACTGACGGAGCATTTTAAAACTCATCATTCAGGACAAAATATGAATGAAATAAGGTTTATGGCTTTTCTTTTTAAATTAAGGCCAAGACTAGATTTTTTTTTTAAAAAATGGGACAGAGGAGACTGGCCCGGTGGCTCATACCTGTATTCCTAGCACTCTGGGAGGCTTGAGCTCAGGAATTCGAGAACAACCTGAGCAAAAGTGAGACTCTGTCTCCACTAAAATAATAGAAAAATTAACCGGTGTCATGGCAGGTACCTGTAGTCCCAGCTACTGTACTCTAGAGATAGAGGCACAAGGATCACTTGAGCCCAGGAGTTCAAGGTTGCTATGAGTTATGAGGCCATGGCACTCTAGCCTGGGGCAACAGAATGGGGTGCTGTCTCAAAAAATAAAAAAATTGAAAGGGGGCAGGGGGGCTTTTATTCTGCATCCTTTGACAACAGACTGCTTCTCTGCCCTAGATTGGGCTAAAGATGTTGATAACTTTAAAGGAAATGCCTTACTGTGTCCCCCACCAGGTCGCATTGTACACAGTGTGACCAGGTCCAGGCTCTCTGCATGGTGGTTCAGAGAGATGTGGCTTGTGTTCACACAGCTGGGGACTTTATCCACTTCTCCAGCTTTCTCTGTTGCTTCCAGAAGTTTCAAGTATACCAAAAGTAAGTTCTACAGAGCTTGCAAAGTGCTAAATTTAAGGAGGGAGGTAACTTTATGTGTGAAAAATTTCTCCCCGACCTCCCACTCTCCACCCCCATGCAAGCACGCTCCTATTGATTTCACATGTGAACACCTAGGCATTTCGCTCTGACTCAACTTTCCATTCTCATATTTGATGAGATTGGTAATAATATCCAACTATATGTTTTCAGCATATCTCAAATGTGCAATAATGAGATCAAGGGGATGAAAACAAAGCTAACAAAATACTTTCTCATACAAAAAGAAATCACAATTGAATCTCCCTGGAAAATAGCTAATTTATTGAGTATTTTCTACAACTTTGTCATTGTTTTAATTGCATTTATGAATCCACATAATAATCACAATAGCTCCCACTGTAATAATGGGGGAAATTTAAGCATTGAGAAGTTAAGTGATTTGCCCAAAGTTTAACTTAGCAAATGCCAGAGACAGGTTTTGAATACAGATTTAAGTCTGACACTTAAATCTGATTTTTAATCTTTGTGCTAAACTGGCTCTAAATCAATTCAACATACCTCTGATGTATTTAAAAATATAATATTGTTTGCCTAAAATGTAGCAGACTATATTGGAATATAAATGTTGCTAAAAGCAAGATGAGCCTGTACAAACCAGTGGTGTAATATCAGGATTTTCCTTCCAACTAATGAAGGGCATTTTCTTTGCAAGAGCATTAAGCACCAAATTGTGCAAGGGTTGAAATGCTCGCTGAAATCAGGATTACACCCACTTTGGCGTGCTGTGTCAGGCACCCCGGGAGGGCATGAGGAAAGGAAAGCAGGCTGGAGTGAATGGTTGCACATGCGTATTTGAGCTGCAGCCATATACGTGGGTTAGTTTCTAAGTGGACATTTACTCTGCCTGTGTGCAGATCCAGTGGTGTTTATTTGCCAGGCATGTTAGTTACATCTGGGATGGCCTCAGGAAGTTTTCACAGTGATAAGCTAAGTAGACGCCGCAGCTCACTCGGTATAAGGGAGCCCCAGCATGCTTAATAAACACAACCTCTAATAGTTCACTCATCTGGGGGAAATAGCAGAGTCTACTTTGCGGTAGGTTCCACTTGGCATTTGAGGACTGACACCCAGCGTTCACTCTTGCTGTTACCGAGATTCAGAAACTTTCGGTGCATTCCTGGTTCTGACTTGGGTGCCGGGAGGGAAAAAAAGGGGAGCCAGAGATAATCTTTGTGTAAATCTAACTTTTATTACATCACCTAAAAGTAGCACAACCTGCTATACTAATGAAATCGTGTTCTTGGTTTAAAAGGGCAATTGTTAGCCTGACTTTGTGCTCACTAAAAACATTCCCCCAATCTTGTTAAGTTATTGCTCTCATTTCAAATTTTTATGGCTGTGCAGCTTACCAGCCCTCATTTCTTTACGTTTCATTCATTTTCCTTGTATTGATGATTAATGGAGGATGTCGAATGTTAGAGTGAGCAGGCATCAGCAATTGCAAGATCATAATTAGTTTAGCTGACGAGGGCCTCTGATAGCACTTGCATCTGGATGGAAAAATTACCCTATAGGGAACTGGCTGCTCCCCAGGTCTTTTTAGTGATACATTGTGAAACACCCGATGAATCAAATGCCCTTTCAGTGCCAAGAAAGTGTTCCAGTCTTGAAGCCAAAATTATGTCTGCAGAAAGCTTTCCATTTGAAATGTATCAGAGTACAATTATAACCATTGTATTTTCTTGGCAGGGATACCACTCTTCTACGGTATGGACTCGAGTTAAATAAATTGCCTAAATTTTATGAATCCCTGAAATTTTGACTTACAGCATTTGTAATCTTTAATTTATAATAAAATTAGGTTCCAGCAAGACTTTTTCCACTCCTTATCTAACATGCATATTTTATCATTAAAGGCTTTGCTTCCTAGAGAAAAGGGGAGCTGAACTGCAATGCAGGCTGTCCTTTTTTTTTTTTTTTTCCTTCTTTCATCAAGAGAATTCCATTTCCTGCCTGTTAGTGTCTGTGCCTACAAACACAGCCTGACTTTTGTTTGAATGAGAAGTTTAATGGTATCGTTACTTGATAGCGAGAATGGAACAAGCAATCCCAATTATCTCCTTTTAAATATTCTTAGATTAATTTTGAATCTGTTGATAACAGAATTCGGGCCGCTAAAATCAATTTGGATTCGGAACCCCTTGTGATTTCCAAGTCTAAGTCAAATTAAATAAATAAATAGCAGCTGAAGGGGCTGTGTTGTCACGCTTAAGCAGGAGCCTCATCAGGCCCCCTCATTAGTAATACTGTACGTCTCCTTGGCTGAAGTTTCTAAGGGTCCTCCCGGTTTGGGGAAATAGAGGGCATTCTCTTTCAGATTTTACAATCACAGACGAAAGACCAGAACTGAGGATCTTAAATTCTCTTAATACTTCTGTTACGTGAATGACATGCAAACACATTTTAAATCGGGTTTGATTTTCAGTGGTGGAGAGGGTGCCCTTACTCAAAGCTTGCTTGTATTTTAAAGCCCAGGTAGCGTGCGCTGTTCCTTTTGCAAAGTATATTAAACATATTGCCGTGGTCTGTCTTTTTGACTTTTGTTTTGACACTTTCAAAAGGTACATTTTAGGGTTCAGCATTTAGGAGCCATCATTAAAGGCACAAAACCCAAAGTTCAAAAAGTTAAAGCTGTTTCTGTGAAAAGCCTTTGGTGTTCCACACACCTCATCCATCACTGTAGGGTTAATTATAATGAAAATCAGTGGTGCCTATTAAACACAATTGAACCTGACCTCATTATGGGCTGTGTGGTTTTATACTGTCATTGTTGCAAGTCTAAAGACAAAACTCCTGGGTTGATTTGGTCTAACTCCACCGATCATGTGACTCACCTCTGACCTTGGCTTTTTTCCCCTGTTTCAGAGGCGTAGAGGCTCCGGTGTTTTTTGTGCCAATTGCCTGACCACAAAGACCTCTCTCTGGCGAAAGAATGCAAATGGCGGATATGTATGCAACGCGTGTGGCCTCTACCAGAAGCTTCACTCGGTAAGAGCTCCTTCCACTTTCAGTAAAAGCTTTTTACAGCAGGGTTGGTCTGGTCTGTAGTATAAGTGCCATTCCTTGGCTTACAGTGCCTGCCCCCGCAGGGCTGGTTAATACAGTCACTTGGAGTCCACATGTGATTTATGGTGAAAGGGGCTTGCTTAGATGCTATGGTGAGATACGTTTGAGGTCATTAGTAATGCATTATGCTTCTTTTGATATAAAAGGGAAAATGATTGATTTCTGGGAACTTCACAAAGCAGATAGTTGAACTAATGGTTATCAGAATTCAGTGAAATTCCATAGAAAGGAGAGAGCTTTTGAAAAGTTTCAGAAATACACAAATTGTTTAAAAAAAAACAGAAAAAGAAGTCTCTTATGTTCAGTATAAAATATAGGGCAGGGGAAGAACTCATATTATCTAGTTTACCTTCGGAACTTGCAAGGGTTATTTTGGCTGCTTTGAGGGCTGGTGGGGGGCACACTCAGAGGTCAGTTCTGAATTGATATTGGACCAGACAATGTCGTGTGGATTTCTGTGGTGCTTCCCATGGGTGTTTGGGTGAGGTGCCCAACATCCTAAATTGTACGCATGTCAGGGTAATATAAGGTGTAAAAGTGTTTGTCTTTTAAGATCTCTAGCTGGCTTTGGCCCATGAAGGTCCTTTAAATCACTTTTCCCACAATTTTAGTTAGACTTCTGTAATAAAATTTAAACTCACAAAGCCCCCATCTAAACATGCATGTGACTTCTTGAAAGATATGTATTTGTTTTAGTTTAGAAAGTTTATCTGCTAACAAGAGCTGACTTTAAAATAGTAATACCCCATTTTGTAAACAGAATCTATCTCCCTGTGTCTTTTCATTTTGTTTGGCATTTTATCATAGCTCTTAGCACAAGGCAATGAATACATTACAGTTACAGGGAATACAATTTTAGACAAAACATCCTCATAAATGGACCATTGGAAGCACTCTTAAAAAAATCTGTGCTGCCAACAATACTAATTGGTAGTAAACTGTAAAAACCTTAGTTATTAGCATGTAACTACTAGAAAGCTTCCCTCATCACCACCACCACATTCCACCTTACGTTTTTTTAACCTTCACCATTTAAGCACAGCAATAAGCTTCTATTTAATGAGTGCTGACATTAATGATTTTAATTGAACTCTGGCCAATCATAGGCCAAGAATTAATTAAACCACTCTTCTGTGAGGTTATGGTAATTTAACCACTGTGATATAAACTAAACCATTTTCCAAAGTTATTTTAGTATTCATCTCTCTGGGGGCAAGATAGTTTTAGTTTTAAATTTTTGTAAAACCATAGATTGAAATATATAAAGGTTATGCTCACATGTCATGTCAAAAACTTGTGTACCAAACATACAACACAAAAGTTAGAGAAGCTTAAAAAAAGAATTAATAGAAATAATTACAACACAAAAATTAGAGAAGCTTAATAAAAGAATATAAATAGTATAGAGATTAGTTCTGTATATTGTTATAGAACTAATAAGAATTTTATGTAAACATGAACATTCTGAACAAAATAGATGTACATGATGTAACTGAGCTATTTAGCTATGTGGCACTTTTTTTCTGAAACTAGCAATAAATTTTCAATAACAAGTATGCTACCTTTCTTTCTTTCAAAGTATCTTGGAGGAACAGACATATTCCAAAAAGGAATGTATGTACCTTTTAATGCATAAAAGGTGCCATGCATCCCTTCAAGGAATAATTCCCATATTGCTTATTGTTTATATTTTTATTTATATAGCAGTTATTTCCTGATTTCAGTAACTTAGAAAAAGCTGATTTTAGCCCACGTTCAAATTCTCCTAAATTTTTAATCTGTATATATACATTCAATGACTAAACTTTATTCTTTTGATTTTATAGATCAAAGTCAGAGCTTTCACTTCAAATACAGTTTTTATTATAGTCTTACCCGTGGATTTTAGTCATGTAATATAAACACCTGTTGAACATGTACATAAGTACCAATCATAGGAAGTTCAACACGAATAAAATACTAAGCTAAATGAAGGTCGGCATTTGCTTCAAGTAGAGAACAGAGTGACAGATGAGCTATTTGAACCAAGGCGACAGATGAATATAGATCTTTCAACCGAAAACAAATGCTTTACCTGTTAACAAGTAAAATCTTCCGCAGTGAATATAAAATATTAAAGGAAGAGCAATATTAAGTGAAAGGGAAAAATGTCCTTCCAATAAGGCTTTGATTGCCTAGTATCTTTCCTCATAATCCTGTCAGTTTGTCTTTGATTATTTATACTGTAATATTAATATTTTACATCCGCATTTGCAGTTATTCGAAGCAGGCCTATATTAGCCGGCTCAGGTTGCCATAACAAAATACCACCAACTGAGTGGCTTTAGACCACCAGATTTTATTTTCTCGCAATCCTGGAGGCTGGATGTCTGAGGTCAAGGTGCCCACGTGGTTTGGTACTGGTGAGGGCTCTCCTCCTGACTGAGATAGCATTCTTCTTGCTGTGTCCTCACCTGGTGGAGACAGGTCTCTTTCTCTTGCTCTAATCAAGCCGTGGTCCTAGTGGATGGGGGCCCACCCTTATAACCTCATTTGACCTAATTTCTTCCCAGACATCCTATCTGCACAAGGGAGGGGCTTCAGTGGGTAGATCCATGCAGCCCTTAGCAATGAATAATTTTCCCACTTTTATCATCTTCCGTGTTAGGACATTGATACTTTAATGCACGAATCAAAAACAGAAAGACATTTCAGCAGAATTCCATTTCTTCAAGTAACTTTCTACACAGTTTTATCACTATCTGATGCAATCCCCAAATCTGTTGAGTTTGGAAAGGCTATTTTCAAGTAGATTAAAAGTTTGTGGCCGTGTCTCCCCCCCGCAGAGATGGGCATGATTTAATGAGGCTGAAATAGTGCACTTCAGTTACTTCCTCTGATCCTGCTTAGGGCAAAAGGAGGAGATTTAGTAAATCTACAGCATAAAGCCTCGCCTTGCTTTGAACTTGAGCATGGTTTATATTTGTGAGGAATTTTTAATGCATGTTAATGTATTTTTAATGTTTTCCTTTTCTATATTGTGTGTGTTCTCTGCAGACTCCCAGGCCTTTAAACATCATTAAACAAAACAACGGTGAGCAGATTATTAGGAGAAGAACAAGAAAGCGCCTTAACCCAGAGGCACTTCAGGCTGAGCAGCTCAGCAAACAGCAGCGGGCGAGCAGCGAGGAGCAAGTCAATGGCAGCCCGTTAGAGAGGAGGTCAGAAGATCACTTAACCGAAGGTCACCAGAGAGAAATCCCGCTCCCGAGCCTAAGTAAATACGAAGCGCAGGGTTCATTGACTAAAAGCCATTCTGCTCAGCAGCCAGTCCTGGTCAGCCAAACAATGGATATTCACAAAAGGATGCAACCTTTGCACATTCAGATAAAAAGTCCTCAGGAAAGTACTGGAGATCCAGGAAATAGTTCCTCCATTTCCGAAGGGAAAGGAAGTTCTGAGAGAGGCAGTCCTATAGAAAAGTACATGAGACCCGCGAAGCACCCGAATTACTCGCCACCAGGCAGCCCTATCGAAAAGTACCAGTACCCGCTTTTTGGACTTCCCTTTGTACATAATGACTTCCAGAGTGAAGCTGATTGGCTGCGGTTCTGGAGTAAATATAAGCTCTCCGTTCCTGGGAATCCGCACTACTTGAGTCATGTGCCTGGCCTACCAAATCCTTGCCAAAACTATGTGCCTTATCCCACCTTCAATCTGCCTCCTCATTTTTCAGCTGTTGGATCAGACAATGACATTCCTCTAGACTTGGCGATCAAGCATTCCAGACCTGGCCCAACTGCAAACGGTGCCTCCAAGGAGAAAACGAAGGCGCCAACCAATGTAAAAAATGAAGGTCCCTTGAATGTAGTCAAAACGGAGAAAGTTGATAGAAGTACTCAAGATGAACTTTCCACAAAATGCGTGCACTGTGGCATTGTCTTTCTGGATGAAGTGATGTACGCTTTGCATATGAGTTGCCATGGTGACAGTGGACCTTTCCAGTGCAGCATATGCCAGCATCTTTGCACGGACAAATATGACTTCACAACACACATCCAGAGGGGCCTGCATAGGAACAATGCACAAGTGGAAAAAAATGGAAAATCTAAAGAGTAAAACCTTAGCACTTAGCACAATTACATAGAAATAGGTTTTCTTGATGGGAATTCAATAGCTTGTAATGTCTTATGAAGACCTATTAAAAAATACTTCATAGAGCCTGCCTTATCCAACATGAAAGTCCCTTCTTTTATTATTCCTTCTTTTGATGAGTAGGTTACCAAGATTTAAAAGTGAGACATATGGTCAGTGAGAAAGTATAGAATATGGTAAACAATCATTTTTTCTCTTTGAAAGTAAAGCCTAGTAAGTCAAAATCATCTTGGCTAATGTGTACTGGGGAAACCATCCATAAGAGGTAATCACCCAACACTAATTCCTATGTTGGTCTAGAATTTGAAACGGTCTCCATAGTATGATACTAGAACAGTACTGGGCTGGCCATTGGCCCATTTCTTCAAAAATCCATAAATTGTTGTTTAAATTTGTAAGTATCATGAAATCCTAGAGAAATGAGGAGAAATTGACTCTCCAAGGCCGTGGAAAGCAATGAAAGGAAAATAGCGCCTCGCACCTCAGTCTCCTCTCATTGACCACATTTCAGATTTCACCGCGAAATGCGAGCTGTGGTTAGGCTTGGTTAGAGAGCAGCAAGAAATGTGACCGATGGTGGCACGTAGGTTTTGGCCAGCCCTGCCTGTACATACACATGCACACCCTCGCTGATATTTTTGTCCTTTAGATGCTCAAATGCCCCATAATCCTTTGGTTTGCAGTTTAGGTTCATTTGTCCATATATATCCACTTTTACAAACAACGTCCTTTGATGCTTACATAGTGATTTTTATTTTAGCCAGATATTTCTTTCTTGTATGTGATGAATCAGTTTGGATATTTGTGTTTTTCGTTTTTTGTTTTTGTTTTTTCCATAAGCTTCTTTTTGTTCACTAATCTCACTCGGCACATTGTAAGTAAAGGAATCCCCTCAGTTCAAAGGAATAGATGGATACAAATGTCAGACCATGGGTTTAATTTGTTTAGAACACATGGTGTTTCTCCACAAGGTAACCTGCTGTATTTATTTATTTTCTTTGGGTTAATTATAATTCCCAACCTTTGTGGTCAGGCAGCGTCTAAGGTTACGTTACCACAGACTGACAGTTGGTATATGTACCAGTCAATCCCTTCATTAGATGTATACAGGTTTAGTTAAGTAGCATTAAATAGGATTCTTAGAAGTATGTCTTCATAGTACTTTTAATACTTAAGGCTTTGTAAAAACTATCCATGAAGGGAAAGCTCCTCAGCATAACTGCTCAGGGAAATAGGGCTAAATAACTGAACATTAAATAATTGGTTAAAGGTGCTGTTAGTCGAGCCTCAATGCTTGCTACAAGGATGTATGTACAAGGACTGACTTTAATAATTTGCATTATATTGTCCCAACCAGTAGTTTATTTTTGCCACGGAGATGTAGAAGATATTACAAGCTACTGGATGCACTGTCAGATTAACTTATTTCATTAAAGAAGTTGGGAGAACAAATAGGAAAAAAAAAAACTTATTTTTCTAGTAAATATTAATGTATTACATTTCAAATAATGGTGCCTGACATATTGAATAATTATTTTCTACAGTGTACGTATGCAACAAAGATATTCCATCATGCATTAGAGTCAGTTCTGGCTCTGCCTAGCTGTTTACATTTGCAAATGTAGCAAACAAGGTAATGAAGCAACTATTTCTATTGCAGTAGATATCTTTTGTGTGTGTGTGTATGTGTGTGTGTGCATTGAAGTTGTAAACGGTAACATGAAACAAATGAAAGTTCTTGATATAACGGTATGGAAAACAAGAAGGAAATGAAAATATTTTTATGCCTACTTAGGAAAAAAAAAAGGGTAGCACTATTCATTCCAAGTACTTTTTTTTTTTAATGTTTAAGCTCTTAACTCACATTGTTATGCTTAAGATGATAAACATATATCCTCTTTTGATTGCTTTGTCTATGTTTCAGATGAAACATTTCAGAAATTATTTTGATAAGTGTTGCCGGAGTCGGCAGCGCTGACGTTTTTATTGCATTCTGTAGTGGCGTTTGCACTCCATTTTTACATTCATCCGCAGTGGCTTTGTCTCGTTTTTGTTTTGTTGGGGTTTTGTTTCTTTTTTCACAGTGCCTGGTCTCTTTCTTGAAGTTGGATGGCAGGTAGAGTTAAACCAGTTCATGACTGTTGTGGTGAATGAAGTTAAAAATGTCTTTCTAACCTTGTGTTGTCATTTCCATTCTTGCATTTTCGTTTGCATATTATAAAAAAAAAAAAAAGAAAGAAAAGAGAAAGCAAGAGACAGAAATCAGGACTAAGTCCTCCACATCAGTTTCACTGTTAAAGGGCCCTATACTGATCTCACCTGTCCCGTAGCTCTAAGATTCACAGAAACTGAAATAAAGAGGTGGAATGAGGAGCCTGGACTTCTAAGTGATGTGATGTAATTTATCTCTTTTAGGCATTTTGATGGATGCATCTCAAAATACACAGCCAGAGTCGAAAGAAAAAAATAAAGGGAAGAGATTCCCCAAATAACAATATTTAATTTTCTTAATAAAAATAATAAAATGCACTGTGGCAGTCCCGTCAAGTAACATTTTCTATGCACACTGCTCAAATCAAACAAAAATACCAGAAGTTTCGTTAACTTGGGCAATATTAACATTTTGGGCAAAACTACTCATTATGGAGTTTCTCCCGTGTGTCAAAAACAAATAGATTGTTTATTTGGGGGCATGTATGCCTTTGGTTTTTTTCATGCAATTTTTGTTTTGTTTTGTTTTTCTGAGACAGACATAGTAGTAATGACTAGTGTTAGAAAATACATATCACTATTCTTGAATATTTATGGTCAGTCTACTTTTCAGTAGAATCTGTTTGGATAGTGTTGACATGATAGATCTTATTCCATACTCCTTTATTATTGATTATTTTAGTTTCACCTTTACTTTCATTATTATACATATTTTGGTGGAGAAGAGGTTTGGCTTTTAAAAAAAGGCAAATTGATCATAACACTAAAATACTTTGTATTTTTGACTTACTAAAGCCTTTATTCCATCTCTCAAGACATATTACGAAAGAAATTCCTTCGGGGGAGGTTTAAATATTTTGAATCATTTGTCTTAAATTGTGATTTTAAATGAGCTATTTACACACTTGACCCTTTTCATGATGACTTTCACAATTACTAAGGAATTTTTCTTTGGTGGAAAGAAAATTTTCATCCCCTGTGATCAAAACTATATGCCAGCTAAAATTGTATACCGTTTAAAAAACTGAACGTCTTTTAAAATTACTTCTCTATAGTCTCAATGAAGTTTGGGATCAAATTTTAAGCCAGGACAAGCTCCTGTGTTTTCAAGCCTTCTTTCTCTCATCCTCACTTACCCTGTATTTATTCTGTTGTTTGGGATAGAAAAATCATAAAGAGCCAGTCCACCTCAGAAGTCTGTGGCTTGTGAGACACACTACAGGACTCTAAGTGTAAGATGAAAGGGTAGCGCTCTAGACGTTTACTTCAGAGTTGGAGCAGAGAAGAGCGTGCCCAATACTCTCTACATGACATATTGAGATGTTTTGTTTTGTTTTAAATCATCTTTTAAGATAGTGATATTCTGTTCTAAGCTGTTCTCTTTTAGTAAAGGTAGATTGTAGAGAAGACAAGCATGAGACTCTTAATATTAAAGAGAAGGGAATAAAAGTGATTATCTGTAATAACTCTTTGTTGCAGCCTGTGGTAGCACATTATGTTTATGATTGCACATGTGCACATAATCTATTATGATCCAATGCAAATACAGCTCCAAAAATATTAAATGTATATATATTTTAAAATGCCTGAGGAAATACATGTTTCTTAATTAACTGAAGAGTTTCAGTAGTGCTATTAAAATAATTATTAGCCTCCTGCTGCGTGGCCGCAGACCATCACGAAGTGACCTGTCTGGAGACCTGTGAACTTCCTGCCTGTTTAGTTAATGAAATTAGCGCATCTCTAGATGGGGGGATACCTGCCACCCTGTGGAGTGGATGTAAACGGGGAGCAAAGACGCTGGTGGTCTGGTTCTGTGCTGTACACCAGTCTTTTGCCTAAGTTGAGATGAGCTCACAATTACTATCTTTGGATCAAGGGCCATGGTAAAAATGGAAAAAAAAATAAAACTCAAGGCATCTTTGGTGAGCCAGTAGATGACAATGTGCTGACTGTTCTAGACATAGGAGAAAACTGAGGGGCTGTAATGCAACCTGAGTATGGAACTCAATGTGCTGACCAAAGGTAGGAGCTGTCAGGCAACTGCAAATGGCAAGAGCATAGCAAGGCCCCATCAGGACTTCAGAGGGCAGTGTTACTTTCCCAAAGCAAGACTCAGCCATGGGCAGAGGCATAGCTTCTTTGCAGAGCCCTTCCTTTTGGTTTTTCATTGCCATTTCAGACAGTGAACTCCTGTTCCTGATGGCAGTGCGGTTGTTTAGAGAGCATCTCGCTTGATTGCAGTAACTGGAACCTCTGGAAGATGCTAGGGCAGAAGTGAATCAAGTTAGGGTTGAAGAAAATGTGAAATTCAACAGTAATCCACACATCGAAACTGGATATCTTATGCTCACATGTTATCCTCCTAAATGGAAGGGTGGGGCTGGAAGGTTCACTCTGTCCTACACCAGAAAAAAACAAGAGTTACTTTACCATAGAAATAATGTTAGCCTTCATTAGAGGAAATGGTCTTTCAAGACCTAAAAGTCCCAAATCTCAATCCTGGTTTTACCCTTGACTTTTCAATATATGAACTGCAGCAAATCACTTTTTCTTTTCTTTTTTGTGCCTCAGGTTCCTCAGCTGTAAAGTGGAAAGAAATATAATAATAATTAATAATAATAATAATAGTAATGGAAATGTAGTACTTGTTTGTAAAGCACTTTGAGCTCCTTGGTTGAAAGGCACTATGGGAGTGTCAAGTATTAATATGTGGCCAAGGGGGTTATTTAAACTCAGTTCCCAAGGGCCAGGAAAGGTTGGAGTCATTTTTGTTAAAGATGAGCTGTAAATACCATAACTAGGCAACCTACAGTGTTGACTACGAAGAGGAAAACTGTTATAAGGCCGATAAAAGCATAGTTTCATAACGGCTACCAACGAGGCAAATATCTCTATAACAAATGCCAAATTCCTTAGGGTGAACTATTTGACAACATGAATAATTTGGGGGGAGGGACAGGGATGGGAAACATCTCAAAATGCCAATGTACAATTAACTTACAGCAATATTCACCAGCAGAAAAATGTCTTTCATATGGAATGATTTCATGTTGCTAAGTAAAAGAATTCAATTTGTAGTCCTGATTTGAATATTAGAATGTTGGCTATAATAGTTCTGTTCTTACAACACATGAAGTTTTTTCGTTTTATTTTATTTTATTTTATTTTTTTGTTTTCATAGTGCATGTTCATTTCTACTCACAAACATGTTCTTGGTGTATTTCTTATGCAAACAATCTTCAGGCAGCAAAGATGTCTGTTACATCTAAACTTGAATAATAAAGTTTTACCACCAGTTATACATAATGGCGTTGGTATGGTTTATATGGATTCACGTTCAGCCATGTAGCAATAGGAAATTTTGGACCACTGTAACATATAGACAGGCTCTGATGAATTAAGGTGGTGAAATCAAGTCACCATGTTTTTAAATATAACTTAGATTGAGAAAGCCTAAATCCTCTCAACTTGTTGGTTTGGCTTTGCGTTTGTTTTATTTTTTCTTTAACCAATCAATCAATCTCTTATCGGTAGATTTTATGTAAAAAAATACATATATATTAGTTTCTATAGAAAGATTAACAATAAACATTGTGTTTATTTCAAAAACATTTATTGACTATCAAATATTGAGTGCTGAGTACTGGGTAATGATCATGTTACAATATGTAAAAACTCCCCCTTTCCAAGTTTAATTTTGACTGCTATCATTATACTAACAGGAGTATGACATGAAGATCCTGATAAATCATCACAAAATAATTTAATGTATCAAATGCCACATTTGTTTGCTTAAAATAGAATTAATCAGAGCAAGTTTCCCGAAGGATGATTTTGAAAGGGCTGAAAAGCAGAAGAAATCCAGATAGGAAAAGACCATGGAAAGACTCACCTAAGGGTTTTGAACCAGAAGGGAAAACACAAAAGGACAGGCCGTAGAGCAGACTGATAACTGGGTGTTTCAGAAGATTCGTTTTCGAAGTTTCAAAATAATTTGAATCTACCCTCCTGGCACAGTCTTCATTTCTCATTTTCGGTGAGCCCAAATAAAGGAACAGATCCTTTTATCCCCCTTCCCCCTTCCCCTTTTTTTCCTTTTCCCTGTGTTTTAAAGACAGCAGGGTAGAGAGATTCTGAGGGGTTTTCGCACTGGTGAAGTGCTTATCTCACAGCTGGAGACAATGTTCTCCAGGTTAGATGCAGTAATCACGGGCAATGTGATTTCCTTGTCTCACTTGGATTCTCCCATGAGGGACCATCCTTCCAATGAAGTTGCATATACTTTGTTCTCACTCAGGACTGTCAGAATCTCACTAAAGGAGAAACATACAGCCATCAGATGTTTACAGTTTTTTGACAGAAGAGAAGTTGAGTCAGCACTGTCATTCCCTATTCTTCCCTCTTTTGGTCTCCCATCTCTGTGAGAGGAGACCAAGGGTCAGAGGAAGGAAAACAGGAGGACGAGAAGGAACAGGCAAGCAGCCTGCTTGGATGAAGCCAGCCGGTGACTTGGGCACCCCAAGAGCCCAGTCCCCTGTGTATGAAGGTAGTCCTTCTCTCAGCTCTAAGAATATTCCCAAGGGTGAAGTTTGACTTGTGTTACCACATTTTCAGTTTTCAAGAAATACTAAACAAGGGGAATTTTAGATGAGATCTAATTTTTGTGTTAGAGCTGACTATTTTTTAATACTAGAAGCCAAACAAAACACTAGCTGAGAATAAATTTCTAGCCTTATACTGCTAGGCTGAGGCCCCTGGGGCTTGAACAACGGTCAACTCTGATAATTGGCAGGGAGGAAGTTGGGCAAGGGGCTGAGGTTAGTTGTCGTTGCTCTGGGTTTTGTCCCAGGTCCCAGTCTAACTCCAGCTCCACCAGGAAACCTGAAAGAGTCATGGCCGCATCACCTGCCTCATTCCTTCAGAGCCAAATTTGCTTAAAATGTAAAACATCAGCAGAGAAGAGAAATAAATTCTATTTCTTCAGCGAACTGCAAATTACTCTGTAATTCTGTTCTCCATCTTCCTAAGTCAGAGTTGTGTTTTGTTTTTCTTCTTTTCCTTTTTAAGACACAAGGGTCTGAACACATTTACCCTTTCATGGACAAAGAAATGTCAGAAACTATGAAAAGTAGCTATTGTCCAGTCATGCCAAGATGCCCTGATTCTTCTTGTCATATTTAACATGCTAGGGATAGGAAAACATAAGCGTAGAAGGGGAGGAAAGGGATTTTTGATCATATGAAGGAATAACTTTAAAACCGAGTTTAAATAAAAATAATTTTTTAAGATTAAATTTTATTCCTAGTTTTCTATTGTTCTCTAATATATTCGGGATGGCAGTAATCCTGAAATCATCTTTCATTAATTTAGTGCTTCCTTACAACACATTACCTAAGGTAACAGTCGATTCTTTCCCCAACTTCCTGCTTAATAACAACAACAAACAAACAACAATCATTAACAAATATTGACTGTTATCTTCAGGTAAGGAAGAGAGGCTGTGATGGTAAGAGCTATAAAAAAAAAAGAAATTTGCTAGAAATTTCCTTAAATTATTTCTGTAAACAGAAAGTTAATTTCCACGTTAAGAATGCATAAGCACTAAACTATAAGCAGTTTCCCTGGAATATTTATAAACCGAAACCACAAATACATCGCAGCTGCTTTCTCAGAACATGTATGTGATGTGTACCACCTCTTCCGTAAAGTAATGTCTGTCATCACTGTGTTACCACGTTGGTTTTGCAGTTACTATGTAACCAACTATTTCCCTCAAAGCTTGATTTTTCTTGGATGTTTCCTTTCTTCATAGTATGCATCCCTCAATGTAATTTTTGTACTTTGAAAGGATATACAACAGTGAGTTTGCCAGGCATGACTAGAGAGCGTCCTAACAGTGTATTTTCTATAATTATAATTTTACAACTACCATGCTGATTTTTCCCCCATTGGAATGAATATTACCATTATCTTGTTGTTTGCTGGCGTTGACACATAGGGCAAACCCAGGCTGCACTAACCAATATCCATTCAGTCAACAGTTACTGAGCATTTACTATGTTGCTGGGCACTAGTCCAGGCATTTGGGGGTAAATCAATGAAAGAAAACAGGCCAAAATTCTTATCTATATAGAAGGGAGATGGACCGTAAACATATACACAAAGTAAACAAATAGTTAATAACATTTTATGTCAGAAAGTGATAAGTGCTCTGGGAAAACAGAGCAATAATAAAGGCAAGGTGGGACAGATGGAATCATATTCTATAGTTTAAAAAATAGGCATCACTGGAGCCAACACTTATAAAGAGATGAAGAGAATAGACCTTAAGATGAGAGAGGACAGCTGAGAAGGAAGAACAAGGGGAACAATGCAGCTGGGGTTGGATGGTGGACGAGGAGGATATTTAGAAACACAGACATGTAAAACGTTGAGGTAGGAGGAAGTCTCATTATTTAGAATACCATGGGCCACTATCTACAGTAGAAGGATCATAGCTTCTGTTCTGTCATAAGTAGGGAAATAATTTAGTGTTTTGAGCAAAAGAGTATTATGTGATTTATGTTTTAATGGGACCATTCTCTGCTATTCATAGAATAAATCATGAGAGGTAAGCAGACAAGGACAGTTGCAAGGAGACCAAGCAGGAAGCCGAATTCAGTTACCTCTGTAAAAGATAAGAGGAGCAGAAAAGTAGTTTAAATTCCAGATAAAATTTTGGTTGTGGAATAAACTAGATTGTCTGGATGTAAGATGGTGAAGGAAAGAGTAGGGTCAAGAATTATTCTAAGATTTTTTTGGCCTGAGCAACTGGAAGAATATCTACTGTAAACAGATGGGGAAGATCGTTGGTGTATCGGGTTTGGTGTAAGAAAAGAAACAAGTTATGTTTTAGCCAGGCTATGTTTAAGATCCAAATAAAAAGTTCCAATAGACAGAGCTGAACAGGGAGTTGGGAGTTAGGTAGTCATTAGCATATAGATGGTATTTAAAACTGTGATATTGGCTAAGATCACCTGGGAGTGAATAAAGAAAAACAATAAGCCCAACGTTTGACAATCAAGGAAATGAGTCAATGCTAGCAACGAAATTGAGAAAGAAGAGTGTGATGTAGACGGGAAACCAAGAGAGTAAGACACATTGTAAACCGTGTAAAACTAAAGCGTGTCAAGAAGGAGGAAGCGATTCACCTTGTAAGATGGTGTTGACAGGTCAAGTGCAATACTGCCTTAGTCCATCTGTGATGCCATGAAAGAATACCTGAGGCTCAGCGCCTATAGCTCAACCGGCTAAGGCGCCAGCCACGTACACCTAAGGTGGTGGGTTCGAATCCAGCCCGGACCCACCAAACAACAATGATGGCTGCAACCAAAAAATAGCCGGGTGTTGTGGTGGGCGCCTGTGGTCCCAGCTACTTGGGAGGCGGAGGCAGGAGACTCGCTTGAGCCCAGAAGTTGGAGGTTGCTGTGAGCTGTAATGCCACAGCACTCTACCCAGGGGGCCAGCTTGAGGATCTGTCTCAAAAAAAAAGAAAGAATACCTGAGACTGGGCAATTTATTTAAAAAAATGTTTTATTTAACCCATGGTTCTTCAAGCTATACGAAGGCATGGCGCTGCATCTGCTCATCTGGTGGTGGTGGGGGTAACCATGGAATCAGCCTGCTTCCACTCAAGGCAGAAGCAAAGAGGGGTCCATGTGTTCAGAGATCACATGGTAATAGAGGCAGCAAGAGTGAGAGAAGGTGTCAGGCTCATTTCAACAACTTGCTGTCATAGGTTCTAATGGGGTGAGAACTCACCCCTAAGGGTGGGCATTAATCTATCATGAGAGATTTGTCCCATGACCCAACCACCTCCCTTTGAGCCCCAGCTCCAACACTGGCAGTCAAATTTCATTTCACTATGACGTTTGGAGGGGACAAGTGTCCATAGCAGATACATAGAGTTGGGCATTGACTTTAGCAGCAGGTAGGTCACTGGCAAAGCAGGCTATATAACTTGTGGGGCGCCCATGCTGATGGATTGAGAGTTTCAGAATTGTGAGAAGGCATTTAGAAAAGCTCAGGGTCCTTCTCAAGATGGCCCTGTGCAACTGCAGAGGGCAGGGCATAGTAGGGGGACTGTATTGCACACCCAGGAAGCTGGCCCTGGTCAACAGTGGCATTATTAAGAGCAGTTCCAGTGGAGCAGTAGGTCTGAAAGGCTGATGGAATAAACTTCAGAAGGAAAATGAAGAAAGGTTTGGAAACCTCTGGGTTTCCTATAAAGGAGATCAGACAAATGGGGTGATAGCTGGAAAGAGATACTGAATTAGTAGAAAATCTGCTTTTGTTTTCTTTTAGCGTGGGAGAAATAGCTAAGGATGGATGTGCAGTAGGAAGGGACTCATCCTCACAGGAAAGAAGGAAGAAGGTAGTTGGAGGGATGTTCTTTAAGAGATGAGCAAGTAAGAGGAGATAGGATCTAATGCCCAAATGCGAAGGATAACTTTAAAAAGGAAACAAGTAATTCACATTGGTAGTCACAGGTGGCCCCCAGACTACATTTGAATGGATGTTGGTACACGCATGGCTGTGATGGTGAGGTCCCTGGAAACTTTGTTTTCTTGATGAAATGTTTTCTTTGTCCCATTACTGTTCCATTTATTACTTCATTCAGAACTCCAAAGCAGTCCATTCAGAAACTGGGCGATTTGCACAATAAGTAATTCATACTCTTATGACGTATATCCAAAGGCATTTGACCATTTAGTTAGTCAGAAAAACTGTCACTCGACTGAAGATGGTATTTGACTATCACTTTAAAAATTGCTTCTATACAAATCTGCCCCAATGTATTCATCTTCTTTACTTAGTTCGAAATATTCTCATTTTCATAATCCTAATTTAAGTCAGTATACACTTTTGTTCTGCTTATAAAGACCAGTATAGGAGGGGTAGCATTTTCAGTTTCTTTTAATACTATCTTAAAAATTCCTGAAGATGCACCCAATAAAATGCAGGTTTTTAGTAAGTGTTCTTTGTTGACGAGTGAGTTCATTAATGTTTACAAAGTACTGATTTTAGACTTAAAAGTGTGCACAGCCAGACACCAAAGAGAATTAAAATTTGGTACATACTCTTGATGTTTCCACAAATGTACAGTCAATTGAGTTATAAGGTTGATTTTTTTTAAATAAATCTTTTCTCATTTGGGGGTATTTGATGATGCTTTAGTTGTTGCAGTTAATTTCATTATACATTTTAGCTTCCTCAACAGAAAATTCTTCCCATTCTCTTAATACGATTCTATTGGAATTTGGGGAGACACATATCTATTATTGTCACTGTTACTTTTTAACATGAAATATTATCGTATTTAGCAGAAAGCTTTTGTTCCTTGATAATAGTTGTAGTAATGTCTGAGAAAGTGCTGAAGGCAAGCTACTTTATCTTAAATATCTAATAAAGTAAAACTCAAAACTGGAGAGCCCAAACAAGTGGACCTCAGTGACTAAGAATTTTAGAGAATGAAATTCCTTTAGTTTCTCCTACCATATGTTACTCTCTAAATTGTAACTTATCAATCATGCTTTTTACATGCATGTAGCATCAAGTTAAGACAAGTGACCTCGGCTCAGCACCTGTGGCTCAAGTGGCTAAGGTGCCAGCCACATACACCTAAGGTGGCGAGTTCAAATCCAGGCCAGACCTGCCAAACAACAATGAT
This sequence comes from Otolemur garnettii, assembly GCF_000181295.1. Taxonomy (NCBI): domain Eukaryota; kingdom Metazoa; phylum Chordata; class Mammalia; order Primates; family Galagidae; genus Otolemur; species Otolemur garnettii. Next base: position 13,857,953 of record NW_003852399.1, read on the forward strand.
GGCAGCAACCAAAAAATAGCCGGGCGTTGTGACAGGTGCCTGTAGTCCCAGCTACATGGGAGGCTGAGGCAGGAGACTCGCTTGAGCCCAGGAGTTGGAGGTTGCTGTGAGCTTTGATGCCATAGCACTCTACCCAGGGTGACAGCTTGAGGCTCTGTCTCAAAAAAAAAAAAAAGCCAAGTGACCTCATCATCAATGGCAAATGTTCATCATAAGTGAAAAACACAATTGGTGTGGGTTGCCTGATCCATGATGATTTATGATGGAAATCCATTGGGACTTCAGCATTCCCAAAGAATGAAAATCTGGTTTACTGAATTGGTGGCAGGTGGTCCTGACACTTGACAGTCTGATATTTAAAGACGACAGCTAAGCTTTAACTTTGGTTTAAGTTGTCCTCAGCGAAAGCATAGAGAAGCCTTTCTCACTTGACACCTTTGTGGCCTGCACCATCTAATTTGCTTTCAAACACTGTTACCTCACTAGTGGTTTAATGTCCAAAAAGAAATGGATTGTCATTTGATATTGAATACGTTGGATCCTAGATGATAGACCATTTTCTTGGACATTTAAACATTCTATCAACTTGCAGGAGCACGTGCATTAATTACATTCACTGTTCTTACCCTAACAAATGGTGAGTAGATGGAGTATCCATTCAATTAAGTTGAAAGATGAGCAGATCATTTGAACTAAGCCCACTCCTTAATATCTACTCTCCAGACTATCCTCACCTGTACTCAAGCATAAAAGCCACTAAATCTTGATCTTTTAAATCTTTCTAACCCAACCAGTTTAACTTCAAAAACAAACTCCAAAGTGTTTTATAATTAACAAAACTGTTTTTTGTCAAGACTAACCTCAAAATGAAGCTCTTTCAATATTTAATCTCAGTAATAGAATAGTATTTTACAAAGAAACATATTTTTCATATTTCTTAAATGTATGAACATCCAGAGAAAAGAGTAACACCTGCTCGAACACACCACTGTTCATGATCATTTCAGATAATTGATCATTTAGGTGGACTAAGGAAATAAAAACCAACCTTTTATGAGCATTAATACATTGGATTATGTTTTAAATTTCTTTGATCTTGGCAGGGATAAAGTGAAAAATAATAATAATTAAAAAAAACCAAAGCACAATCTTATAAGTTATTTTAAGATGCTGTCTTCAACTGGGGGGATAATTTTCATGGGAATCTTGGAAAAGTTTTATAAACACCCATGACATAAAATTTTAAGTACCAATAATGTCCATCTATAATTCTCTTAGCCATCAAAGAGATTCTTTATTATCTTTTTTCAGTGTGTGCTTTACTCACTGAAGATGTTTGTTCAGACTATGTTATTCATGGAAATAAATACCTGGTTTGTATTAGTTTGCATTGCAGAAAGTCAGTTTGTATATAATCAGTGACCAGTTATCATTTACCAAATATGCAAAACTTATTAAAACCAGATAATCACAACAGTCTAGGCCATCTTACTACAGTACTGTAAGTTCAAGGGCATGGCTGACCCTTTGTACATATTTTCCATATAAAAAATTAAGTTATTCATCTTCTATACACCTGTTAATTTTCTATCTCCCAAGATGACTAAATCAACTTGGCCTTACCTGTAAAACACTTCCAGAAATTTTGCTGGTTATGAGTAACATCTTTCTGTATGTGATACATCTGTATGGTATGCCATCATACTAAGTTTGGTGGTAAAGAAAATGAATAGATCATTATTTAATTTTTAGCTTGACTAAACGTAACTCTCAAAATGGAAAAAAATGTAATTCTAACATAAAAACAACATAAACACAACAACATAACTCTCACAGGGAGAGTGAGCGCATGCAAAAGTTGTAATTAACTCACTAATGAGGAAACCAGCAATATGGCAAAGCTGGTTCAAAAAAAGCATGGGAAAGATTGAAAGAGAAAGAACCCTGAAGTTAGATTACTAAATTAGATACGACATAATTCATATTCAATGAGGCAATAATAACCATAATCTTTTGAATTATGTTTCATTACTAGATAGAAATTGTTTACATCTATCTGGACATAAAATTATCTGTGTGCCATCAATTTTCCATGAGTTAACTTTTTAGAGATGCAAAGTAATTTGAACAGTTATATTCTTCTCCAAAATATATTGACACTTAGGATAAAAAACATTCTAGACCATGCCGAATATGGCATTGAAAGGTTGAATAACCATTATTTGGGCCTATTTCCACATTTGGTTATTTTTTCCTTAGCAAAGCATAGAAGAATTTGAAAAAGTATTAAAACATTTATATCTGTATAAATATACAGATTGCTTTCACTTATAAGTAAGTTACTTGTAAAAGTCCATTACTTTCATTTATAAAAATGAAATGAAAATTACTTCTCCCTGTGAACCGAAAGTAGTATGAATTACAGTTATTTCAAACAACATGAATGTATTTCTTGAAGAAAATAATGAATGAATTTTAGTTCCCAGACATAATTGAAATCAAATTCACCGCAATTTAAATACCAGATTACTCAATAAAAATTTCTACTTCTAGCTTATGCTCAGTTTAAAAAGTGCCATCATGAAGAAAAAAATAGGGAGATTTAAAAGTAGAATATTCAGAGTACATTTATGGGAAAACATAAATATATCATTTTTTCATTTCCAAGTGAATAATGTCTTATGAAAGTGTCACAGCAGCCTCTAAAATTCAGACAAAAGCTTTTTTGCTCAAGATTTTATGAGTCACTAGCTTCCTTCTGTTTCAAAACATCAAGAAGTGTACCAAAAAATTCACTGTTGGGCATAGGATATTTGCTGTATTTTCTTTAGAAAATAATTCTCCCACCCACCACTATTTATACTTAAGTCTATGATTCTACTGATTATTTTTAAATAAGGGACTAATGGCAAAAATACGAATTGGAGATGAATTTCTTCTCTAACTACTTGCCTTTGGTCCATTTCAGAAAACATTTTTTTAGCTACCAGAAGAGGGCATGGAAGGGAAGAGGAGGTAAAAATAGAACGATTGTTTAAAATCATTAAGGTCAGTAAGATCCAAGCTCTTTCCTCCTTTGTTTTTGTTTTCAAAACTCTGTATTTAGGAATAGGAAACACTCATAAATATATTTTAGAGTCAATGCAATAATTTGTTAAGGACCAAAAATGTGTACTAGGGAAATAGGTTTTAACAATAAAAAAGGTAACATTTGGAAATTATTTTGGAATAAAACCCTTTGGTATTGCTTTCCATGTTTAAGATTTAGTATGTATTGAAATTATTTTAAGTATTTTAGTCATTGAATAAATATTTATTGATGAAATCATGATAGGTCAAAGATTAGACATATCTAAGCAAGGACTGGGGGTGCAGGTGAACAATCTGTCTTGCTGAAATGTGCACAGGAGAAACTACCAAACCCAAGTTTGTTCTCTTCTTACTCATTGATGGGCTGCTATGGTCTGAAACTTACCCTCCACAATTCATGTATTGAAATCCTTCCCTACAAGGTGGTAACTAAGAGCAGAATCCTCACGAATGGGATTAGTTCCCTTAGAAAGAGACCCAAGAAAGATCCCTCACCTCTTTGCACAGGATACAGTGCAAACGCAGTCCTTTGTCAATTCCGAACTAGGTCCCAACACTGAGTCTGCCACCCTCTTAACGTTAGTCTTCCCGGCTTCTGGAGATACGAGCAGTAAGTGACTGCTGTTTATAAACCTTCCTGCCTATGATATTTTGTTATAGCACCACAGAGGGTCAAAGACATAGGCCTTACAGGGTTAGCTAGTACAGAAATGACAGAAGTCCTATAACGTGCCTATAGAAGCTGAAATGTAGGAATGCTTTTATTTTTAATTTATTTTTATTTTTTTAAATCATAAATACATAGATCATGTATACATGAATGCATTTATAGGGTACAATGTGCTGATTTCATGTAGAATTAGGAATGCTTACATCACACTGGTTACTATATACCTCATCTCGTTTACTTCATTATTGTGTTAAGACATTTATACTCTATACTAATAGATCCGACATGTACCCTTGTATTATGCACCCCAGGTGTGATCCCAACAGGATCCCTCTGAAATCCCTCAATCTGGGTGTGGACGACAAAATGTATGATTTCTGGACAATCTTTTTCTTTTATTCATTGGTGAAAATTTGTTAGTTGTCAGGTATTTTAAAGAATAATGTCCTATTTATTTCACCCCCAATTGATTCAGGTTTGTGAAAAAAATTGATTGATCATCTGTAGAATGAAACTTCTGTAATAATTAATATCAGTAGATAAAACTATCCTTATAAGAATCTTCAAGCCACTGTAGCCTCTTTTTTCCTCACCTCCTTGTCCAATCTTTGAACAAGCCCTAATTAATCATTTTACTTGCCAAACAGCTTTCCAGTTGGACACCTCCCCTCTGCATCCCCTATCCCCGCCCCATTTGAGACATCTTCAGGGTCATGGCTATGGACTCCTATTTGGATATAGAGCTTACAGGTGAACACAAAATGCAAATTTGACCTTGTTATTCACTTACATTAAGACCTTCATGCTTCCCGCTTAGTTTACAGACTAAAACACAGGTGTTTGTGCACAGAAAGCCTTCACCGGCTCACCCCCGTTGACCTTGACAGCTTCATCACTCATTAGTCCCTGGTAAAACTGAACTGGTTCTGATTTCACAAACACATCAAGGAATTCTTAGTTCTGGATCATTATTTGTACTGTTTCCTCTGATTTGAGTGTCCTTCTTACATCTATTTGCCTATCTTTCTCATTACTGAACTGTCCTGACGAAAATCAGAAATTACCTCTTAGCATGACTTTCCTGTATAGAATGCTGAAAATTTCCCCCCACTGAACTTCCTCGCATATGCCTCTCTCTTCACTCCCATCATGTGGAAACAGCCTGCCTTTGTATAAGAAAGTCACAGTTGAAATGTGGCGAGTATGACTGCTCTTTAAATTAAAAAAGCACACATAGCTAGTGGCTACTATACTGGACTGTGCAGGTCTATACTCTTTCTGACAGGGTTTCAGGCTATATTGCTGTGCTGTAGGCAAAGTATGGACACCAGCAGCTAAATATCCTTTGTTTCTATGGTAAAATGTTCAGTATTTAATTATAAGCGTATTATGTGAATTAATGTTATAAGCTGCAAAAAAGGATCACTTAGAAAATTTCAGTTTTTAAAAATGTATTGAAAAATTTACTTTGGCAAATATACTGAAGTCATTTTATATCCCCATAATAAGACCCTGATTCTGTAGTCAACTGAAACAGGCTTTTCTCCAGGGTCCTTTTTAACCACCGTGAAAAATTGATTACACTTCATTTGATCTCAGGTTTACAGTATCAGAGTATTCATGTATTTCTGGACATTATTGGTGGTTTTATAAAACACGGAGAAAGCAAAAGCTGTGAGCAATTTTCAAACTTCAACCTTAATTTCAATATTTTAAAATTTAACTGACATGGTAATTATCCTAGAAATTGTCTTAACTAAATGATTTGTGAAACTATGATTGTCCCATTAAAATGACAGAGTACTCAATCAGGAGAGAAAAATGGTTCTCTGAGGTTTGGCCCTATTAAACAGGTTCTTTATATTATTATCCACTTCTCATTTTGAATGCGTGCAGCTGTATGTTTCTGTGTGTGGGGAGAGGAAAAGTGTCACAGCCAGTCGATGGCGAATGTTAGTGTAGAACAGAGCAGCAGAGGGATAAGCACACAGATTCTGGGGGCAGATTAGATTGCCTGATTGGAATCTCACTCTGCCTACTGATACGTGATGGAAGCAATTCAGTTGCCCAATCTCTAGGTCACTTTCCTCATCTCTGGGTGGGAAAGATGGTGTTATCTGTCACACTGGTGTGGATTGAGCTATGGTAAAAACCTTTACATCTTAATTTTATAAAGTAAGAGAGGATGCTTCATGTCAGCACAATATGTGCATCTTAAATCAACTGAGGACTCAGCTCTATACCCTTTCAGCTCAAGGATTTCAGCAGATACAGCAGTCACTATCTGGAATATTGCCAAGTGCCATGCCAGAGGCGAAAGAGCTCAGAAAGATCTACCTCAACCAAGTGCATTCACCCAGACGTGACCCACATTACTTAACACTCAAAATTCATTGGCCAGGTGGGGGTCCAAGGCACAGAGAAGTATAGCCTTATCCTTTGCCTAAAAGGAGGAACAACCAGAAATATTCAATGACAAGACAGTAATTGGTATCACAGCAACTATACTTATATAGTAAAGACCTAATTTAGACACATTATTTAGAAAAAAATGTGAAGTAAGTTATTATATAAGTCACACTAATACATTTGGAGCTGATTCTTCCAAGGCCACCTAATCTGAGGAGAGAAAGATGATATTGAATATTGGTTAATATTTTAACTCCCTCAAGTATGATATAATTTAATAGGATACTGTGATTATATCATAATTTTTATGCAAACAAATAATTATTTATTTATACATTCAATAAGTATTTACTGCAGATTTCTCACATAAAGAACTCTGCTAAGTTCTGGGAACACACTGGCAAACCTAATAGAAATGTTCCTGTCTGCGTGAGAGATTTGATATTAAATACATCACAAGCAAATAGTCACTTGGGATTGTAATAAATGATACAGAGACTTTCTATGGAGGTGATGAGATTAATGGTAAATATTTGGGGATTCTGTGAGTCTTCAAATTATACTGTGCAATTATTCATCCATTGTGCATTCACTTAGGTAATGAACCAAATGTTATCGACTGGGCATTAACTAAGCAGAAACACAGAGATTACTTCGTGCCTGATACTTTCCTTAAGGAGCTCACAGTCTCCCTCAGACACAACTATGTAAAGAAATCATCTTAACAGGGCACAATAAATACTATCAAAAATAAACTGAAGAGAATAGGAATTTATTCCATATTGGTGGAGTGAATATCTGAAATAGCTTTTGGGAGGAGCATACACTTCCAATCAGATCTGACAAGATAACATTAAGAGATACCTATTCCAAGTGGAACATGTGCAAAGGTAGGAATTTGAGGCCAATTCTGTGTAGATGAAGAATCACAAGTAGAGTGGAAGGAGAAGTAGTAAACAGTCAGGATGGAGATTCTGGTAGGCCATGTTAATAAATACCCAGTGCCGTCCTGAGTTAGCTCCTACACACAGGTAATAAAAATAAAGTCAAGAAATTGAAGCAAAAACGTGACCAAATCAGGTTACACCTTATACACTTTTAACAGTAGGATGTGTAGATGGAGATTGAGATGGGAGAAAGACCTATTAAGAGTCAGTTATAACCATGACAATTTTGAACGTATTTCAGAAATGCAAAGGTAGTTCAACTTAAGAAAACAAATCAATACAATACACTTCAGCAATAGATTGAGGAAGAAATACCATATGATTCTCTTAAGAAATACAAAAAAAGCATCTGGCAATATTCAATACTCTATAACAAAAATATGCAGTCAATTAGGAAGAGAAGGGAACTTCAACAACCTTTTAAAAGGCATCTATGAAAAAATCCACAGCTATTATCATATTTTATACTGAAAGAAGGTAATGCTTTCCTGCTAATCTCAGAAAAAAGACAAGATAGAGCTATTTGCTCTTGCTACTTCTATTCAACATTTTACTAGAGTTCAAATTAGGTTAATTTGTCAAGAAAATAAAATAAAAGTATCCAGATTAGAAATAAAGAAGCAAAACTATCTCTATTATCAATATGACATAATCTTGTATATTGGAAAGCCTAAGAAATCCAATTAAATGTTATTAGAACTAATAAATGAAATCAATGAGCACAGCAAAGTTATGACACAAAATCAAAATACAAAATACATTTTCTGTACAGTTGCAATGGGTTATGAAAAAAAGGAAACTAAGAAAAAATTTTATTTACAGTAAAATAAAACTTTTGGGAATACATTTAACAAAGGAAGTGTAAACTTTATGCTCTGAACAGCACATGTCCTTGCTAAAAGAAATGGAAGCAGACCTAAATAAAAAGAAAAACACCAGGATCTTGGGTTGAAAGATTTAACGTTGTATAAATGGCAGTACTCCACAATTGAGTCTATTCAGTACAATCCCTACTATAATATAAACTGACTTCTTTGCAGAAAATGACTATGTGATCCTAAAATTCATATCAAAATTCAAAGAACCCATAATAACCAAAAAAAAGAAAAAAAAAGAAAAAGAAAGGTAGAAAGTAAGAACAAAATTGGAAGACTCACACTTTTCTAATTTCAAACCTTATTGCAACACTGTAGAAATCAAGACAGTGAAGTGGCATGTCAATTCAATGCCTGGTGTTGCCATCAGAATGAACACCAGGATCAATGCAATAGAAAGAAGGATACAGAAAAACCCTCACATTTCTGATCAACCCTCATATTTGGTTTTCAACAAAGGTGCCAAATTAGAAAATAATAGTCTTTTCAACAAATGGTGCTAGGATAATCATATATCTACATGTGAAAGAATGAAGTGGAATTGCTATCCCATACCATATTAAAAAATTAACTCAAAATATATCAAAGATGTAATTGTAGAATCTAACCCTAAAAATCTCAGAAGAAAACTAAGATATAAATGATTTGGGATTGGGCAATGTTTTTTAGATATGATACAAAAAACATAAGCATCAAGAAAGATAGATAAACTAAACTTCTATAAAATGAAAAAATGTGTATGTTATAAACAATACCATCAAAAAAGTGAAACCTGCAGAAGTGGAAAAAATATTTGTAAATCATATATATGATAATCATGTTTTATCCAGAATATATTTTTAGAAACCTCTTAAAACTCAACAATAAAGACAGACTAAGCATGGGCAATTTATTTGCACAGACATTTCTCCAAAGAAGAGATGTGGTAGACAATAACTACATGAAAAGATGGTCTAAATTATGATTCATAAAGAAAATCAAAACCACAATGAGACAGTACTACCTTACACCCACTTGAATGGCTATAATAAAAAAAAAAATGGAGAAGAGGGGAACTGGGGGACTATTAAGAGGTGTTGACACAGTGGTTTGGTATTTCTTTCGTGGGTAATGAAATGTTCCAAAATTGTGGTGATAAATGCATGACTGCAAGTAGACTGGAAAACCTTGAATTGTGAGCTTTAAGTGGGCAAATTAAAAGTACGTGAATTAGACACTGCTAATTTTAGAATCTACTGGACGTGATAACTAATCAGCTTGGAGAATAAGGAATATGAAGAAATATAGAAGCTTACACAAAATTCTTGATTTTTCAACTAAACTATGCTGGGGCCAGTCACCAAGACAAGTTGTACCATTTGTGTATATTTGGTAGGGAAGTTATAAACAGAGAGACAGAGATAAATATAGTTTTGGACACATGTGTTTGAGCATCTGAGATTTCTACTTTGGACAAAGAGTAATAGAGATTGAATATACCCCCAGGCACACACACACACGCACTGAAGCAATTTTAAAAAGTAGATAAGTATATGAAACAATGGTTTTACTTAACTGAATACCTGGTAGCAAAGGACATTGATCCCTGAGAGACGGGAAACAAACAAGGTGAGTCTTAGAATTTCCCCAGGGTATCACCTGGAGAGAGATTCCAGGCGATGGTGTACAGTGGGAGAACTCAGACAGAACCCAGAAGATTTCCTTAATGGAAGAGATGGAGCTGAGAATTCAGGGATAGCAAGGCATTTAGATTTAGTAGGAAGAGTACGAGGGGGAAGAGCGGTAGAAAAAGAACGAGAGAAACAGAAACAAATGGTGGCATCCAGTGTGTTTTGAGATATGCAGAGGGTCTTTCTTGAGTCGATAGCTTAGTACTGATTAGCACATGCTTGTGAAGAAACTACCCAAGTCCAGATAAAACCACTTGAAATGATTAGGGGGCTGAAAATAGTTCCTGTACTCACCAATCTCACTGGGAAACCTCATAATTCAAATTATCAGAGATATTAAATAAAGTTCACCAGAAGTTTTCTGTGTTGGTAGTGGAGAAAAGGCTTGCAGCCTGAGACTAAATAGTTGTCTTGGTTAAAAGCAAAACCTGAAAGACTCAAACTGTTTTTAAGTGATTCAACTGCATTATATCATAATCAGGTTACTAATAAAAGGCAAAATGTTTTAAAAGGCCGTAGATAAAAGTCAAATTATGCACAGTTAGAAGAATAAGAACAACAACAGATTTTTTTGAAATACGGAGAAATCAGTGGAACAACATCTTAAAATGAGAAAAGAAAAGGTTGTCAACCAAAGTTCTATAACCAGTGAAAATATCTTTCAAAAGCAAAGATGAAATGAAGAATTTTTTAGACACGAAATAGATAAAAGAATTCCTCACTTGCAGGTTGCCCTCTAAGAAATTTTAAAAGAAGTCTACCAGAAAGAAACGATAACAGATGAAAATACCCAGGTCCTCACCAGTTACCCTACCACACTGAGAATGAATGGATGATGGGAAGATGGAGACAGGGTCATCAACATTTAAGATAAAGGTTAGAGGATAAATGGCCTAAGGATGTGACTGAATTCATCAGACATTTTTTTTTTTTTTTTTAAATAGGCTCAAGAGACAGGCAGCACCTGTGACTCAAGGAGTAGGGTGCCAGCCCCATATACCCAGTAGTGGTGGGTTTGAACCTGGTCCCGGCCAAAACTGAAAAAAAAAAAAATAGGCTCAAGAGACTGTAAAAATAACTAAAATAACTCAGAACTCTAAGATACATGGTACCATTTTTGGCCAGAGATTTAAAAATGCAGAGATCCTACCAAAGACTATTATCTTTTTAGATTTCATATGCAAAACAATCATGGTAGCCCCTTAAGACTGTTTTAGAGGTAATTTTTATAGAAAAAAAATTACATAGGCCACAAGAAATTCTTCCCTTACCACAGTATTACTTCTTCTTTCCCCAGTTTCTGGGTCTTCTTTATGTGGCAGGCACTTTGCTAGCTAGGAATACAGCTGTGAATGAGACAGATAAAATTTCTGCTCTCATGGAGTTTATATTCTAATGAGCAAATCATAAAATAAAAAGTTACAAATAATGTAGCTTTTTAAGAAATAAAGTAAGGGAGGGGAATAGAGGATTAGGGGTAAAGCAGTATTATTTTAAGATGTGGCCATAGATAGGCAAGATTTCCCTGAGGAGATGATGCAAGAGAATTGAGTAATAAGACTCAGCCACTGAATTATCTAGGGGCAATTTTTACCAAAAATGTCTTTTACTTGAGTCCTTTAATTTCCAACTTACAGGTTAAATTATACCATAATGAAATAATCAGAAAAATTCAGAATGTAAGAGTATTCAATAAGACACCTACTCTGGTGTCCTCCAAAAGTTACTATTATTGATTGAATGAGGAGTTACAGGAGAGAAGGGGGATGGGAGAGTGGGGAGAAATACAGAGAAAAGAGAGAGAGAGAGAGAGAGAGAGCAGTTAAAGAGAAATTAAAGATATATAACATCAAAAGCAACATACACACCTTGAATTGATCCTGATTCATTACAAAGGAGTTATAACAGAATACCTATGAGAATGGCTGCAATCTAGACACTTCTTACACAAAATACTGATAAGGATGTGGAACAGCAGGAAGACTCATTCTTTGCTGAAAGGAATTCAAAATGATACAGCTACTTTGGAAGACAATTCAATAGTTTCTTATAAAAATAAACATACTATTACTATATGAACCATCAATTTCTCTCTCTCTTTGGCATTTATGCAAATGAGTTGACAACTTATGTCCATACAAAAACCTACACACAGATGTTTATGGCAGCTTTATTCATAATTGCCCGAACTAGGAAGCATTAAACAAATTTTTCTTTTTTTTTTTTTTTTTTTTTTTGTAGAGACAGAGTCTCACTTTTTTGCCCTCAGTAGAGTACAGCAGAGTCGCTCCAGCAACCTCCAACTCCTGGGCTTAGGCGATTCTTCTGCCTCAGCCTCCCAAGTAGCTGGGACTACAGGCGCCCGCCACAATGCCTGGCTATTTTTTATTGCAGTTTGGCTGGGGCTGGGCTTGAACCCGCCACCCTCAGTATATGGGGCCGGCACCCTACTCACTGAGCCACAGGCGCCTCCCTAAAGAAATTTTTCGTTAGGTGAATAAACAATCTGTGATATGTCCAGTGAATAGAATATTACTGCTATAAAGAAACAATATTATAAAATAAAAAAATAAATGAGCTATCAAACCATGAATGTACATACAGAAATCTTAAATGCATATTATTAAATGTAAAACATAATAAAAAGACTGCATACTATATGATTCCAACTGTATGGCTCTCTGGAAAGTCAAAACTATTAAGACAGTGAAAAGATCAGCAGTTGCAGGGATTGGGTAGGGTAGCGAAGGTAAGCAGATGGGGCACAGGAATTTTAGGACAGTGAAACTACACTATGTACTATAATGGTGGACACATGTCATTTTACATTTGTGGAAACCTATAGAACATACAACACAAGAATTTGGTGCTGATGATGTGTCAATGTAGGTTCACTAGTTGTAACAAATATATCACTCTGGTGAGGGATGTTGTTGATGGGGGAGTCTATGCATATGTGGAGTGGGGGAATGTACGAAATCTCTGGAAATTCTGCTAAATTTTCCTGTCAATCTGTATCTGTTCTAAAAAATAAAGTCTTTATTTTTAAAAAGGAACTAGAGAAGGCATGTGAGTGTGAATGTAGGGAAACTTGAAAAGGGACTGTCTGGCCAAAGGAGAAGATAGATGCTAGAGCAGAGACGATGGAGAACTGAATAGTCATTAGAAAAGGTCTTTTTTTTTTTTTTTTTTTTTTTTGTCTAATACAATGTTTCTCAAACTGCAGTCCAGAGTCTATGACATCAACATCATTTGGGAACCAAGAAAAATCGCAAATTATTGGACCTCATCCCCAAACTACTGAATCAGAAACTCTGGGAATGGGGCCCAGCAATCTGGTTCATGAAGTCTTCCAAATGATTCTGGATCAAAGTTTGAGAAACACTAGTCTATACTTGGAGAATGGAAATACAAGACACACATAGTTCCCAAGACAGAAAGCCAATCCTGCTTCCTGTGCCTGAGGAAAAGTAACCCACTCCTGGGACTGGCCCAATAGATATCAGGTTCTCACTCATCAGATGACTCCCTTCTTTCCACGGAGGAAGAGTGGAAAAAGTTCAGTTCTCCATAAGCCCAAGTGAAAAGCTTATATGGAGAAAAAAGCACTCTCTGGGAAAGAAATTGGCTGTTTATCAGGAACCTAAGGTAAACCCAGGCACCTGCCCCTCAGTACAGTGTGAATGACTTAAAGAGAGCTCAGCTCTATTACAGTGTAGATTTGGCTTTCCCTCTTGCCATTTGGCTCAGGATTCTGAAAGATGTGTTATCTTCTCTTGATGTGTAACACAATAATTGTTTATAAAAAAACAAACCAAAAGAAACAAAAAAGGGATTCATCTCGTATAGTCTCTTCTAGAGCTTGCTTTAAATATCTCAAAAATATAGATTACAAAGTCTTTAAACTTTAGTATGAAGGCATTTCTTTCACTAGTGAGTGTATAAAAAGTACTCATTCTAAGTACATAAAAACCAGGAGGAAGAAAGGGAAAAGACATTAGTTTGAGTAAACAAACAGACACATACATTTTTTAAAGACTAGTATTTTTAAGCAATACTTGCACATCACATCTCCATCGTAATTTTAGCTGTCAGTTTCTTCACTTAAAAATTCATTTTGTAGTAAAATGTTAGTTACTAAGGAACAATTTTTTTAAAAAGGCAAAGATAAGTGAAAACTATGGACTTAAAACTTAACTATCCCAAAGTCTTTTTTTAATGGAATATTTATGCTTCATTAGATGATAAATAAATTTGAAAAATACTCAAATTTAACAGATTTTATTTGTTCATTTGTTTGTTTTTGCTGAAGAGGCACTCCTCACAGGTATTAGGACTGCTTTGAATTCAATCTGGAGTTGAATTCTCTGGTGAGGATAAAATATACTATGGGAAAAACTGATAATTTAAATACAAATTTCATATGATTACAGATGGGTAAAGAGTATCAAACTCAAGTACCTCAAGTTATTTTGGGGATCTCAAGAAGAGTAGTATTCACTTGTTATTAGATTATAGCTCATTATTTTTGAGATTTTATTAATTATCTGAAGTTTGAACTGGATCTGAATTTCTTATTATTTCCTTTAATACTTGGCTATGAAATTCCAAACAACTGTTTTCAAAGCATTTTTCTCAGTCTAAGGTAGAATCACTAAAAATTAAAATTGTGTTTTTCCTGGAGCTAAAACTTATCCACTTGGCTTTGAATAAAAATCATTAAAACAGCTAATATTTGGACAAAAGTTGTACATGCAAAGTATAAACCAGAAAACCCTGTCAGAATGTCACTAATCTTCTCAACTAACTATCCTCTAAATGCTTAAAGAAACTAGCTTATAGACCACTCAAAAAATTAACCTTTGTTATTTTCCTGTTTCTGCCTCTTGTTAAAGATGTGTATGACTGTATGATATATAGATATATTGGCTAACTTTGAAAACCTACCTAAAAATTGGATACAACTAATTTGCCTTTTAAAAATAAGACTTAACTGTTTAATCTAATGACTTATTCTTGAAGTGAAAGACTGGTTTAATAGGATACTTTGCCATTCACCTACTAATTTTGTTTTTCTAATCACAGCTACTAACTCAACTTTTAGTGTTTAAAACATCAAGGGAAGTTTCAGACAGGGGAATGTTATGGTTCAAAAAATGATAGCCTCAAAGATGCTGCTTTGACATGCTGAACTACAGAAGCAAATTCAGGGTCTCTATGATCCCCCCCACACACACACACAGTCTGACAATTCTCTATTTCCCAAAGCACAGAAGGAAGCTGTTCTCTAACATTCCCTGATCTACCTAGAAACCAGACCTACCACAGAGAAACACAATTGCCTTTGATCACTTTCCTGCAATTTCATTGACCAGAAAGGATTAAAACTCATGTCCAGAAGAAGAAACTAAAAATTAAATATCACACCAATTGCTCAAACTTTGTCCCAAACTTTCATTTGTTCTCAGGCCCAGTTTTATTCCCAAAGGATCATTTATAAACCATTTTCTGAGTAGTGGGTCTGTTCATTCCCCCTAAAAATTATTAATTCCTTATATACCTCATCTTCCCTTTCCCCATGGAGAAGGGTGTGTTAGCATCTGGACCTCACTGGGTTACTGGATAATCATTCTCCTGTGATTTCCTTGTGTATGTGACTTAAAATAAATTTGTATGTTTTTTTTTTCTCCTGTTAATTTGCCTTTTTTCAGTTTATTTTCAGCAAATAAAACCTTCTGATGATGAAGGGGGAAATTTTTCTTCCTCACCCCTAAGGAGATTGTAGATATGTGAATATGTCCTTTGTATTTCCAAAGTACATTGTGCAACATTTCTTAAGGTTTTTCCTTTTTTAACTAAGTTTTTTAAGTTTTTTATTTATTTAAGATTAATGTGAGGATTCAAGCAATTAGTTCGCAATGTTTATGCTTGTTCAGTAAAGTCCCTGTTGTCACAAGAGACAAATTCAATGTAAGCTTTTTTTGTTATTGGTATCCTCATTTACCTACTCAACTGTCTAAATATAAGCAGTCTAGGAGTTGGTAACCAATCTTGTTAATTCTAAGTAGACAGATGTTTGTGTCTTTTTAAACTCATGTACATTATCAGGAAAGTGTACCATTCCCCTGATCATTTGAATTCTTTATTGAATTATATCGCTAGTTACTCACTAACTAACTGAGAGTTGGTATGCATTTTGTATAATTTATCCATCTGTTAACACATATGATTTTTCAACCTTACTTACTTCTCCCCTGCTTTGCTTTTGGTTTTAGAGTATATGAAATCGATTTTACATTCCAGTTAAACAAATACTTTATTAAACATCTACAATAGGTTCTGAAGTTCAAATGAGGGTCAGAACAGGTGAATAAAATACAATTTTGAAAAATATGGCCAGGCACAGTAGCTCATACCTGTAATCCTAGTACTTTGGGAGACCAAGGCAGGAGGATCACTTTAGGCCAAAAGTTCAAGACTAAGCTGAGCAACTTAGTAAGGCAAGTTCTGTACCAAAAATGACAAAATAATTAAAAAAAATTATTTAGGAAATACAACATAGGTAAACCAACATGCCAAACAAATTAGTACCGAAAAGCACTTTATCATTAGTAATTATGCAGAAAAAAATATGTGAAAGTTTCACCATCTTCCTCGAAGTAGGACAACATTTTTGAAATATAAACAGTGTTTTCTGTCCTTCTCCTTTTCACTTCAGTTTCCTCAAGTAAATAGTGAGCTCATTGCCTCACTATTGCCTCACTAAAAAGCAATGTGTCAGAAAGCAGAAAAAAGTGATGTCTTCAGGGTTTTCAAAAGTGTCAATCCATTACTGAGATTTTGCTTGATGCCTTTGAAGCATGCAAAAGAGTGAATTTTTCTGCGCTGGGTGGAGGAGAGATGAAGGAGAGGTATTCATAGGCCAAATATCAGAGGAGCCTAAAGGAGGACTCTGTATGTATGTCTGGGCTCAGCAGAGTACAGGGGCAATGTTAAGAGTTCAGAACTTGTTTAGTGGTGCAAGATATCTAGTAAAGGGCTACTTGGAAAGCTTCTCATGTCTTAACAGAGATGGAGGGCAGTAGGATTATATTAGTAATTTTAAGATGTATCTTCTAGCACAGGTGGTCTGCATCCTGGAGGAACTTCAGAGTTCTTCTCACCAATTGTTTGGTACCATAGAAAAGCTCCAAAACTTAGGAGTCTGAGGAAGGTAGAAACTCCAAAATAACTAAGACAAAGTTTTTGCCATGCCAGCAAGAAGGGAATTCACATGAGATTATCACCAAAAGAAAAAATATATAACATCTGTACTGGTTGACTGAAACTCATAACTGCTATAGATGATAACAGATGCCTTTTTGGTAACAGAAATTTAATTTTATTCCCATAGGTAAGATTAAATGACTAGAATAATATGTTACCATTCCTCCTAGAATCCATAAAAGAGTTTAAAAAAATGTTGGAAAGTAAAGGAATAAACTTTTTACTATTGTACTATGTTTCAAAAAAAATCAATGATTTTTCT
The DNA here is from genome assembly GCF_000181295.1 of Otolemur garnettii. Classification (NCBI taxonomy): domain Eukaryota; kingdom Metazoa; phylum Chordata; class Mammalia; order Primates; family Galagidae; genus Otolemur; species Otolemur garnettii. The sequence continues at coordinate 13,875,142 of NW_003852399.1, forward strand.
CATAGATTTCAGGATGTTTAGGGTGAGAAGAAAACATTTGCAGAAGTCAAGCAGAGATAGAACCCTTCAACACAGAAAGCCCATGTGTAGAAGAGCAGGCAAGACCCCAGCCTGGGGCTAGACCATAGATTTTAGTCTCTTAAACTATGTCTTTAATCTTTTCTCTTCAATATAAACCAGGGTATTATGGGTTTGATGGAAAAAAATGAGTTAAGAGAGTAAATTAAAATCAGAGCACCATGCTTTCAAAATAATGGCAGTCCTGCTTCAAATGTAGGATAATTAACACAAAAAAGACAGCAAAAGCAGCAATATCATGGGCTTGTCATTACAGGTCACCATGGCTCATAATTTCCTTAGTTAAATTCTTTACTGGATTGATTTAAGTTCATGACATTTCTTTAAAAAGCTTTTTAACAGGCTCCACCTCTATCCCCAACTTTCATCCCCAGCTTTATTGGCTTTGCTACCCAGAACATTCTGTACACAGAAAAAGAGGCAACAGTAAAGAGAGAACAGAAGCTCTTCCAGATATTGATGTTGTTAAGTGGAAAACAGCCAAATAATACTTTTTCTTTTCAAATATGGCTGTATATAAGAATTTCTAGGAGACATACAAAAAAAAAAAAAAAAGCACACTCTTGGTGTTCCTTGCAGCTGTACGTGGCTATGTGCCTATAACAACTGAATGCAAATTTAAGGTACAGCTTGCTCCCAGTATATATCCCACACTCCTCATGCACATAGTGATGACCCTCAAGGAGCCAGACACTGTCCTTGATACCAAAGACACTCAAGACAACAAAGCAAATAAAAACCTCTGCCCTCTTGGAACTTATTTTATGATAGGGGCTGCTAAGTGGACAGACATATTAGCAAAATATAAAATATATCAGATGGTAATAAGAGTTATAAAAGAAAATAAATTAGAGAAAAGGGGTAGAAATCCTGGGGATAGATGTGATTGCTTTTTCAAGTAGAGCCTTAAGGGAAGGTATGGCTGAAAAGCTGAAGCTCCATCAAGGTTGGGAAGTGCTGAGGGAGGAAGTCTCAAGGATACCTGTGGGCCTGGCAAGTCTGAGGAGGAATAAGGAGATTGCTGTAGCTGGAATAGAGGGACGAGGGATGGGGGGTTGGTGGGGACGGGGGGTAAAGTGTGGATGATGAGACCTGAGAAGTGGGGCTGGTATGTATCAGATGGTGAAAGCAATTGGGATTTATGTTGAGAAAAATGGGGCGTCTCCCCATTAGAGAGCATTTGGCTGACAAGCATCATGGTCTGGCTAACTTTCCAAAGGTGCACTCTGACAACTTGTCAAAATTGACTGTAAATGGGTAAGGGATAAACAAAACAAGGGGCCCTGATAGAAGCTTTTGAACAATCTAGGGAGGAAAGGATGTGTTTGGGAAAGGGTAGTAACTACAATGGTACATAGAAGCAGTTTCCTTTTGGATATATTTTGAAGGCAGTGTAGACGAGTTTTTCAGGTAGATTAGATGATTTTAGAGAAAATGAGAATCAAGAATATTTTCAAGGTTTTTAGTCTGAAATGATTACTGTAATGACAAGATTACTGCTTTTTCAGATAAGAGAGATTGTGAGAGGAGCTGGTTTAAGCCAATAAAGTGGCTTGGCTTTCAGATGTTGATTTTGAGATAAATGCTTATGAGACATTCAGTGGAAACGCTAGCTGGGAGGCTAAACGTAAGAGTCTGTAGTTCAGCGATGTTGGGGATATACCCACCTGGAAAACAATATTTCAAACTTGAAAGTAGGTGTGGCCATGTGTCTACACACAGAACAATGAGAAGGTCTGAAGATATCACTTGAGAATTCCTCAAAAGCTCACAAACTATGAAAATGAACATTTCTTCTTCTCTCTCTGCTTTCTGCTATCTAAAATGTGAATGCAGTAGCTGAAACTCAGTCAGTTATCTTGAAATTAGAGGAAATCATGGGAGACAGGTAAACGCCAGAAGCCTGAATCTTGATGACTTAGGGGAGGCGCCATCATAGCTCTGAGCAACCAAAACTTAAGATAATTTTAATATGGGGGTGGAGGGAATTGCTTATGTGTTTAATTCACTGTGTCCAGTTTTCTGTTACTTATTGTCAAATTGTATTTGTAACCGACAATTGGGTGTATTCGTTTGCTGTTGCTGCTGTAACAAGTTACAGGCTGTCCCTGGGTTATGGACAAGATTCATTCCCAAGAACATCTTTAGGTTGGATTTGTGTGTGACTCAGATCCCAATAAAGAGTATATATATGCTAATAATGATAATAATACTCTAATAGTTCATATATGTGGTAATAATAATGTAATACTGTCATAATACTAATACTTCTGTACTATAAAAATAAGTTACAGAAACTATTCCACTCTTTTAATTCCTTGGTTTATAGGAATGTTATGCTTATTTCAACAATTAATCCACTATGTTTCTTAGTAATAATTGATGCTTTCATTGGAACACTGCCTTTCACATGTTCCATTATTCTCATATTATTGTTTATAAATGTTTTGATAGCTGAACAACTGAACGCTAATGCTTTCCCAGTGGATTATGGTGTCTGGTCTTCCTCCCAGCACGTCATTATTTCTGTTTTCATTTCCATTGTAATCACCTTTCTCCTTGCTTCAGCTCACCTGGACTTGGAGTGGACTTTTGCTTTGGAGGAACGGCCACAAGGGTAAACACAGACTCATAAAGTTTAATTAAGAAGTTAAGACAAAAGTAGTGCTACGTATGAGTGACTATATAAAGTTTATATTATAAATAACGAGACTAGCTACTGACTTAAATGTGCTGTACCAAGGAAACTGTTATGCCATGGGAGTTTTTTACAAGTGCAGAAGAAAGTACTCCTCAAATTATTAATTTAATTATTTAATCATAAATTATCCTTATGGAGAGTCTTGAGAGTCCACTCATAAGTGTGGAATGTTGTAAGCAGGGTCATCTGTAACCTGGGGACTGCCTGTCCTATACAGTTAGTGACTTAGAAAAACATAAGTTTATTCCCTTATGGTTCTGAAGCTCACAACCCTTAAATGGATTTCATTAGGTGTGATGGTTAATTTTAGGCATCAGCTCCATTAAGATTACCTACAGAACTGGCAAAGTGTTATTTCTGGTTGTGTCTGAGAGGGTGTTTCCAGAGGAGATTGGAATTGAGTCAGTTGACTGAGTGTGGAAGATCCACTCTCAGTGTGAATGGCAGCACCCAGTCAGCTGGGGCCTGAACAGAACAAAAAGGTATTTTCCCCTCTTTCCTGGAGCTAGGATATACTATTCTCCTGTCTTTGGACATTAGAACTCCAGGCTATACAGATTCTGGATGCCATGACTTATACAAGAGGCTGCTTGGCTTCTAAGACCTTGGATTGAAAGTCTTATCATCAGCTTTGCTGGTTTTGAGGCCTTCAGACTTGAACCAATCCACACTACGACCACCCTGGGGTCTCTAACTTGCAGACAGCCTGATGTGGAGCTTACCCTCCATAAGTGCATGAAGCAAGTCCCCTAATAAATCCCCTCTTAACTCCCTCCATGTATCCAGCCATTCTATTAGTTCTGTTTTTATGGAAAACCCTGACTAATACAATAGGGTAAAATCAAGGTGTTACCTTGCTACATTCATTTTGGAAGTTCTAGGAAAGATCCTGTTTCCTTGAGTTTCTTAGTTTCTAGATACTGCCTGTATTCCTCAGCTCTTGGCTTTTTTCTCCATTTTCAAAGCCACCAATGTGGCATCTTTAAATATCTGACTCTGACTCCTGCATCAGTCATTGCATCTCAGACCTCTCTCCCTCTTTCTCTTATAACAATGCTTGTGATTGTATTGGGCCCACCTGAATAATCCAGGAGACCCAATCATCACTCCATCTCAAAATTCTTAATTTATAACATATGCCAATTTCTTTTGCCATGAAGTAACATACGCACTGGTGCTAGGCATTAAGCCTTTCACATCTTTGGGAACCATTATTCTGACCACCATACCAGGTAAGCCTTTGCTAAGATTCACATATCACTTAAGGAAACATGCGCCCTTGTCAAATCAGAACATTGGTAGCTTTAAAAAAGAATTCTTTCTTTTCAAGCAAGTAGAAACTTTCGTAGGCTTATAGATTTCAGATGAATAGATAATAGGAAAGAAACCCAGCTAAGGCAGGCAGATTTGGTGAATGACTACGTTCAATCTGCATACTAACATAAAAGTATTTTTGGAGTATTCTATTTAAAACTGTCTCAACTGGGTAAGGCAGTTGGATTTTTTGAAAAGGAAGGTATTGTGTAAAGGGAGGTCGGTAAGATGGTGACATTTACAGGCAAGTGTGACAAAACTGCTCCCAATTCTGGGCCTATATATTTTCAATCTTAGTTTCTCAAGAGAAAACTTTCTGATCTCACAGTGATTATAGATTGAAAAAAAAATCATTAGTTTTTCAAGTAGAAACATAACTATGGCTCTAAACTGGGTCAAGTCCTAGGCATTAAGTGAGGATGATGAACTGAGAAGAGGTAGTAAGGGGCACCCCAGGGAGCATGAGTGGCTTGTGTCCCAGTAGCAGGTGAATGGTATTGGCATAGGTTAATTATCAATAAAATGGAAGTTCAGTATCTTGTCTCTAAATAGTGGCATTCTTAAAGTCAGGCTGATCCAGGGAGAGCTATTTAGGATGTAGCTTCTTGACCCCAAAGGAAGGAGAAAAGATCGGAGCCCCAGATGAAACGGCTGATCAGGACTCTGATCGAGGTTTTATGAAGTCACCTCTGATCCTGTGTGAGAATGCACTTCTCTGTCAAGAGTTAAGTACACAGATTCAATTGAGTTGAAGGTATTTGGTAATTGTCACTTTTCTTAAACATGTATAGGTACCAGGTACTGAACTAGGTACAAGATTATAGTGCAAAGATGAAATACTCAGTTCTGTCTTTCAGGTAGCACTTGGTTTATGGGAAAAGCAGAAAATACATCACCAATTACAGTCTTTTGTGATAAACGCAGGGCTGGTGCTGGTGAGAAGTCCAGCATGAGAGTGAATGAAGTTCAATAAGTAAATGAAATGTGGTGCCGGGAGGCTGATTTTTACAGGGTAAGTAAGTAGTAGTTCCACAGGAAGGCACAGGTGCTTCAAGCAGAGGGCGGGACATTTGCAAGACTGAGATAGCTTTAAAAATATGGAAAACAGTACGGTGTTTGGTGTTGTGCTGTGTGACAACCCTAGAGGAGAGAAGCTTGTTGGGTCTGAACAGAGCATAAGCAGCTTCAGAAGTTAAGGATTTATCCTTAAGTGAAAATTTGACTCAAAGGAGAAAACTGAGGATTGGATTAACATTCCAGAAAAGTAATTTCAGAAAAGTAGAGTCTGTAGTAGGTAGCGAGATTATAAATAGGATTGTGAAGTTGGTTTGGAGGCCCTTGTGTGGAGGGAAATGCATTCAGGATGGATTTCAGGTGGGGGATCGAAGAGAGGCTTTGAGGTTGAATTAACGCAGCTGTATTAAACAGTGGTCTTGGGCAGAGACAGAGACTGAGAAAGAAAGAAAGAAGGGGGAGAAACAAAGGAAGGAAGAGATGGAGGGATAGGAGGAGAAGAGAGGTGAGAGGAGGGGAGTGTGGGTGAATACGAGAGAAGGGGTATTTGGGAGCTGGAGTGGCGTGCTGGGGTGTGAGTAGGTTCTGCCTTGTACATATATAAGAAGTAGAAAAGGAAAAAGGAGAAGTTTCCTCACACACAGCTGTGTGCTGCATTACTGTTCAAAGCTTATCAAGCACTGCCCTCCTTGTGGGACGATGAGTTGGGCCAGGCCATGGCACTGTGGCTTGCCTTGGTCAGTGAATGATGAGGGCCTGGGAAGCATGCCCCGTGCACCCTTTTCCTCTGTCACAGTAATTAGTAATATTCCAGAGGAAGCTCTTCTGTCAGTCTGGGTACCAGAGTAAAGACCAGTCCACCACAGCCACCACTGGACTGTTTAGACGTGATGTAACCTCTGGGGTTCTGGCGTTGTGTACATGCCGCATTCCCTAAACTTGGCAGGCCCTCTTCTCTTTTTTGATTGTATCAGTTAACCTTTTATTTGAAAGTATTTGACCTTTTAATCTTTACGCAGTTTTTTAAAATTTTGGTCAGTATGATGGTACGTATGATTAGGTTACATTGTTTGACTTTGGTATGTTGTTCTTTTAATTTTTAAAAAATATAAAATTTATCTAAAAGTCCCTCTTTACCTCCCTTCTCAATATCCACTTTCCTTTCTAGAGGAAGGAAAACATACTACGACTACTACTAACCTACTTTCGCATAGCTTTGTAAATGTATATACAAGTATGTTTAGAAATACATGTGCGAACATAAACACATATTTTAATCATACTATGATATGTGCAGTTGGCCTCTCTGCCTATGGGTTCCAAATCCACGTATTTAGCCAGCCATGGATAGAAAATATTTTTAAAATCCACACCAAATAAAAATACAACAATAAAAAATAAGAATAAAAACCAGTGCAGTATAACAACTATTTATGTGCCATTTACATTGCATTAGGTATGAATAATCTAGAGATGACAAAGTATACAGGGAGATGTGTGTAGGTTATATGCAAATACTACACTATTTTATAGAATGGACGTGAGTGTCCATTGATTTTATTCTCCTTGGTGCTGCTGTTCCTGAACTAATCCCCTAGATACCGAGGGATGACTGTATATGCATTGCATATATAGCATGTAATAAGATTTTTCTTTTCTTTTCTTTTTCTACTTGATAATTTGTCTTAAAGATAGTCAAATATTAAAACATATATCTCTTTCTTATTCATTTAAATCACTTCAGAGTATTCTAATATAAGAATGGATTGTAATTTAACTATTACCCTATTAATAGATATTTAATTTTAAACCAATTTTTCAACTGCATAATAAATCATAAAAAGTGAGTGTTGTCCATACTTTTATGCACAGTTCCAAATACCTCTCTAGGTTAGAATTTTAGAAGTTGAATTGTTGGGTCAGGAAATAAGCACATTTTAAATTTTCATAAATACAGCATGACTGTCCTATAGAAAATCTATTCAAATTTATACTCTCATTAATACTGACGAGAGTCAGATATTTCCCTTTTCTTTTTCTTACTTTAATACTTTTTATTATCTTTCTTAACAAAATTATAGTTTCATAACAATTATGGTGTTCTTCACTAATACCTCATTAGAAAATCCTTTGCTATTAGGGAAGGTCATTGTGTCTCTTAGTTAAATACCCTCATATTTCACATCTCTTCAAAAGCATTATTAGGTGTGTGATGACTCACATACTGCTGAGTCGAGTGTTCCTTTTCCATGCCATGAGGTCAAAATCTTTCAGGTACGTTTATATAGCCCCAGTCAAGTTGAATCTATTGGGGTCTAATAGATAGATGACAGATCGTTCTCACAATCAGTGAAAAATCTCTATGGACATCAGAAAGCCTGCAATAGAAAGCCTGCAAATAGAAGGTTCTATTTTCTTCCAAACATAAGGATCCAATGGAACTTTACTAAAGTGACTTAATTACAGAATATTCAGTGTTCCAGTACATTAGCCATGGAATTCTAGGTTAACCTTCTAAACTAGGTTTTCTCCTTCCCCCAAAGAGTAGCCCCAAACCAATGTCTCTCATAGCACTTCATTCCTCCAAACCAGAAGGCCTAAGGATGGCCTCTTGAGACTGGATTCAGTGTACAGCAACCCCGAGTTACCCTGAGTCTCAATTTTGGTTCTGCTTTCTTTACGTGTAATTGAGGTTTAACTTGAGCTAAAAAAAGACATCCTCCTCTTTGATCTGTACTTATTTAACGAAGATGTTTTACGCTAGATTGAAAAATCCAGAGAAATGTTATCATCCCAGTGTTTAAAACTGAGCTGAGTTATCACCACCTGCCCCTCCCGTGCTGTGCACGCCCCGCTTTACCTTTTGCTTTGCTGTCCCTCATGGATTTTTCAGAGTCCGACACTATAGATGGTTTGGAGATGATGTCTAAGCACCAATGATCTGTTCACGTGGTTCCTGATTCCCACTTTTTAAATGGTTAACCAAGTCCAGTGTGAGCATGTCATTTATCAGTCTTTTCGCCATGAAGGATAATTTTTCCTCTACTTTCAAAATGGTCTCTATTCATCTTGTTGTCAGATAGTCCTCGCTGGCTACAGGCAAATAGGTTATTTATTGCCAAGCTAACTTTCTCTTTGCACAGGAAATCGTGGGGAAGGCAGGTTGGAAGCTAAGCTGCATCATCCCTGGGATCATAAGAGGTAGTACTGTCATATTTTGTGGGCTGTCAGCTTTTAGTCCCCTTTCAGGGTGGAGAGGCCATCCTTCAGGGAGAACATAATGATCCCTGAATGTTGGCTGACAGGCTCTTGATCTGTGCTTTTATTATGTTCTATTTATCAGTCTTTTCTCAAAGACTTGACCATGGGACTCTTTTAAAACATTTGAAATCTTTAGATAAAAGCTCAGAGACAGGCTCTTCCTACTTCCATTAATTTCATAATCAATGATGTCAATTTGCCACTATTAATAATGTTGCCACCGCCACTTTCCCCAGGCTTTCCTGAACTTAAAAGCTTGAAACGCTTCCTCCTCCTTCTCCCTCCCCATCTTAGTTTTTCTCATTCTGCTGACTGCACAGAAATTTACTCCTCTTTTCCCTGTTCTTCAAAACCTTTTTTTTTTTTTTTTTTAAGATTCTTGTTACGACATCATGGTATAGTTTACAATATCCAGTTTAAAAGGAAGCATTTGAAAGCTGACAACCTGAATTATCAATCTCTTTTTTTCACGTTTTACATTTTACCTATGTGGTTCCATTTTAGCTTTTGGATTTTCTCACAAAGGCAATGTGTCAGCTTATTTTTTAATTTATTGAGAATTCTTTTATGATATTTCAATCCTCTTCATATGCCCGCTCTTGTATCTTGTCAAGCAAAGCACAACAGAAGCTTTTTGTGTATTTTATATTTTTCCTGCAAGTATCAATAGTTATTAAAAGTTTTGAATTTTAAAAATGGCTAAATGTGGATTAATATATGGTAATGGTTAATTATAGTCCTGCCTTAACTTGCCTGAGTTAGAAGACTATATCTGCTTTGTAACTTTGGGTAAATTGGTTTACTACTCTGGGCTTTGGGTGCCTTATGCATAAATCATACTAATAATACTAATCTCTTAGAGTTAGTTTAAGAATTAAGTGAAAGAATTCTTGCAGATTATTAAGCACAGTGCTTGACAGAAGAGCTCAATAAATGCTATCTATAATAATGTTAGGTAATACGAATATAATAATAATGAGACATAAAATATAATTATACCTATAATTATGATAGTACTACTGTAAAAACATTCTATCCAGGAGCATGCATCTGCTAAGTTCCTTTGGCTAAATTTGCCTGTAGGATATTGAAGGGAACAGGCTTGCAGATCACAAAGAGCCAGGAAGCCATACGGTATTGTAAGCAGTCTCATTAGGATAAGTAGACGGGAGCTGAGTAGTTTATTTTAGGAGCAGGAAGCAGGAGGAGCTTAACTATCTGGGAGTATGAGAGAGATAGGATTTAAATTGAGGCAGATTGGTACCAGGAATTCAGAAAAAGAAATAGGGAAAAAAAGAATCCAATCTCTAAGCAGAGATTGGAAAACAGGGAGAGTTTTCTGTGGCAGGTGAAAAGTGAGACTCAGCAGATGTGGGCTGGGCCAGGAGCAGGCTCCAAGCTGTTGTTGCCCAGGCAAAACAAACAAACAACAACAACAAAAATGATTCCAAAAAGCAGCACAGTTGAATGGTCACCTGAAGAATTGGTAGAAAGACTAAGCAGGCTTTACACCATCTATGAGATAGCATTTTCTCCCCAATTTTCCCTTCACTGCCTGTTTTTCTCCTAAAATCAGTCTTCAGATTTGACCTACTATCACTCCCTCATCCTTTTTCTCTACAGCCTCTAAACATCAGCTATCTCTGGGGGCTTTTAAAAAACCCCTCCCTTTTCTTTATGCAGAATAACTTAATTTCAGAGACTCCCCTGATCCTGTAATTCCACACCCATCACTTAACACTGAAAGCATTGTCTAGGACTGAGATTCACCTTCTTTACCAGGTAAAAAGAAACACAGCAAATGATTTCTTCTGATCAAACACATTAATCTTTTTCTTACCGACATCCTAGAATTCCATGTCAATTTTTTTAACTAGATTTGAAATTTTATCTGGAATATCACATCTTGCCCTAAGAGCTAGGGGAAACTATTGGTGAATTATGATAAATCCGTAACTACTTTTGGATGTAAGGGGAGCATATACTTTTACTGAAGATAGATCAGAAGCATCAAGTTCTCATATGGACAAAACACAGCACACAAGTCACCCTTAACGCTCAGGTCAATTTGCTTTTTTCTTCATGGGAATAAAAGAGTATTTGTCAGAATAGTGATGTCACGTAGTGTTATTTTTACCAAGAATTTAGTGTGTTTCATTTATAAGACTCTAACATTATTTGTTCTTTATAGGTAACTACTACCTACTTACAAAAGATCAAAGAGCTACATATTAAAGTGCTATACGTGAATCTCTTTTATCCACCAAATCTAACTCATGGCCCCTCTGAGATCATTCTCTCCCTCTCTCTGGCAAAGCCAGCTGCTGCATTGTCAGAACACATGAGCATCCCTGTGAAGAGATGGTGGTGAAGAACTGAGACCTCCAGGTAAGAGGCAGCCATGAGATGCCAGGCATGGGAGTGAGCCAACCTGCAGTCCTCAGGGGTCAGTCAAGCCTTCAGAGGATTTGGGACCCACAGAATCTTTGTGAGAAAATACATACTATTGAGTTAAGCTGCTGAATTTCAGCATACTTTGTTAGGCAGCAATAGAGAACAACGGCACTTACTGTCACCAAAAGGGCACCCTTGATATGATGCCCCTTACTTTATTGGCTTCATCTTTTGCTAACTCTTCATTTGCTCAACCTACGCCATTCACATCAATCACTTCTTCAAATCAGGGATGTGTCTCCTACAGGGTCATCACCCTCCTGAGCTCCCCGCCCACTTTAAGTCTGTTCAAATATGATCCTGGTGGCACTCTCCTTGACTGTCCCCAAAGTGCCCCCTCCTTCTTTGTTTTGTTTTCCTTCACAGTATTTATCAACACTTGACATATGGTATATTTTTTTGTTGCTGCTGTTGTTATTGTTGCTTCTCTCCTTCCACAATAATACAAGCTCTGGGGCGGCAGGAATTTCTTGTCACTGTTTTGTTACTGCTCTCTTTTTTGCATTTCCAACAGTGGCTGGCAAATACTCAATGAATACTTATTAAATGGATCAGTGTCGTATTCTTCTGATTTTAATTATTTGTTTGCTTATTCTCCCCACTGGATTGTAAGCTCCTTAAAGTCAAGCGTTCTAAATTACTCATCTCAGTATTTCGGTCACCTATATCGTGTGGCAGGGAATAACAGGTGAATTTGATAACGTAGAAAAAGAGATGTGAGTTATTTTGGGAGTTTACTATGCAGAGTGTATTTTAAGTAGTTAAATAAGAGTTTTAAAATGTAATGAGTCAGTGATCTTGTGAATTAGCAAGGACTACTCAGAAACAATGAACTAGCACTATAAGTTTGAATTTTAAAGCAGCAACATCAATTTATTATGTAGTTTTAAAGCCAATTACATTTGGATTCAATAATACGTTAGGCACAAAAATTAATTTCATTGTATTTTAATTGTCCTTGAGATTTTTTTTTCCTTACTTGAGCAGGTTGTACCTACTAGTTTACAATTAAGACTGCTTTTGTAAATGGGCACACTCAAAGTCATTAACAACTGTGAATTATTTGATGAATATTTCAACATTTAGAGAAAATTTACCCTTGCATAATCATCTTTGCTCATACTTAATATTTTTGTACTTAAATAGTTTTATAGAAAACAAGCTTGATTACATATGTTAAATTGTTCTTACCTGATTTTCTAGTCATTGCTATTATAAATTTCACATAAGGGAAAATAAACCAGTGAGAAATTGGATCTGCCAATTTGTTTGTCACTATCTAAAGGCAACTTTTGTAAGAAAAGGATTCTATTATTTCTTGAACAGAAGCTATATCAGGATGAACATCTCCTGGCAAATTAGAGAGTTCAGATGACTTATCCAAAGTCAAATAAGTAGTTAGAAGCAGAAACAAGGCTACAACTCAGCTGTCTACACTCCTGGCTAATTGTTCTGCTCACTATCCTATTCTGCTTCCTGAAATGTTAGGGGATGTTGTTGAACGGGGGTATCTCTCCCCAGGGAGTTGTGTATGCCATTATGTGAAACAACCCATTACTAAGCAAGTAGTAATGGAAGAGGGAGAGAGGAATGTGGAAGGAGGAAAATTATGCAAATGCTTGAGCTAAATTCTGCAATGGTAAAATGCAAAATTCATAAGTTGCTCATTGTTGTTAACATTCAAATGATCACTTGGAGCTAGGGTAGGACAGGAAGGTGGGAAAGTAAGGAAGGTTATTCTGTGTGGCCTGAGAGACGTGAAATGCCATATTCTGTGTGCAGGTGATGTTGGGGATGGTGGAGGTAAGTGTAGTTCACTACCTAAAGTTTTGTACCATTGTTATTAGTATGAAAAAGTATCCATTCCTCAGGAGAATTTATGGAGGATTAATTTAGGAGGTGGTAGAAACCAAGATGGCTATCGTTATGTGGTTAAAGTACCAGAATAGCTTGGTTTTATGACTAAGTTTACTCACTCAGGCTTTTGGAGTCAGTTTTAATATAGTTGAGTTAAGCTGCTGAACTTTAGGATAGTTTGTTACGCAGCAATAGAGAACTACGGCACTTACTGTCGCCAAAAGGGCTCAGTATCCTTGGGAATTTTGTTCAATCTCTTGTGTTAGCCCTGGGTTCCTCTCAAAGCATACCTGACACAAAAGCTCGTGTCCAGGTGGCTTATTCTGAATATAATCTCAGGGAGAGGAGTAAAGGATAAGAGAGAACAAAACGTGATAGAAATGGAAGCCAGTCCAAGCACACATGTTTTACCCAGTAGCCCACAGAATAATTTGTAATCCAATTGAACCCTCACTAAAGTTTTATAAAATGTATGTCAGAAAGCTCTTTTCTTTCCCCCCAGTGATCGAGTGTGACCAAGTGAACACTGGCTCTCCATGCATGTCAGGTGCCCCAGTGTGAGTCCCAGTGGATTCCTGTGGGTCCCATTACAATAGTGGAGTCCCTCAGAGGTTAGAAGCATGAGGGAGGTGCTGTATGAAGCTGGCGAAAGCCTTCTTGGAACTGGTGTCGGCAGGAGCAGATGGAGAGAAGGGACAGGCCCCTTCAAAGTTCCAGTGGCAGGCGGGTGGTAGGAGGGAGAATAGGAGGTTGGAAAGGCCTTGAAACTATGATTGAAGAGTTCCTGATACACCTCTGAATCCTGGTGTCTTCATGTGGAAAACAGGCACAAACCTTGTATATTAGGCTGCTGTGAAGAGTCACTGAATGAGGTAGGATCCAATGTGTGGTCACAGCTCCTTGAGAGGCTGAGCAGGGAGAAGCGTGTGAGCACAGAGCTGAAGTTGAGCCTCCCCACTGGGCAGTACAGCAAGACCCTGTGTCTTCAAAAAAATTTCTTAATAACTACTAATACTTAAATTTTACAAGTCATTATATATTTTTCCTTAATAAATCTTGTGATCCTATTTTTGTGTGATCAATAAAGTGATTACTTTTATTGAATACATTTGTCTGTATGCCAGAACGGACTTAAAGATCATGAGATCAGACATCTTTCACCTGAAGGGTAAAATAAAGGCTTCCTAGTCGCATTTGTGATAAATTTATATCATGACTTCAACTATAGTTAATGTCCACAGTATAATTCCAAGTCAACTAATTAAAGCCCAAAATAAAGTTCATGCAATTTGCAAATAAGACTTTTTTTTTTTCTGGATTTGATGGGTTAGCAATCATTTGCCACTTCCCTGTTGGCCAAAGTGGGGTGACGGGTGAGAAAAATGGAGGATTCATTAAAGTCGTTAGATCTGTTAGAACTCAGATGTGAATTTGCTTTGTAATCAGTTTTACCAAAGTGTGTGTGTATGTTACCAACATCATTATAAAGATGGCAACGAAGGTTTAAATTAACCCCTCCTGCAATGCCAGACAGGGCGAGGGTCTTTCTTGTCATTAATTTCATTTAACTCAAAGAGGAATTTCAATACCAGGCTAGAATTGTTACTAACTTTCAGTGTACTAAAGGACTCCTCTTGGAGATCTTAATCCTAGTCATTTTATTTTATTTTTCTAATAGAAAATCATTTTCCTTTCAAATGGTAGAATTTCGTACTCTCTTCCTGAACTGACTTTAATGAAGGCCCCACTTCTCCACTTGTATTTCAGATCTCTGGGAGTCATGGGAGTATTTGCAAATATTTAGCACCTGCAACTCCATCTTTCATCTTCAAAAATCTTATTTTTATTTAAGAGTCGAGTGTCTGACCAAGAACAACAGTTTACTGTGTTCATATGATTAAACAAAAACATTCGTGGAATTCGAGTGGTTCCATCTGAACTAGACAGTTTAGACTGATGCCGTGCAGAAAGGATGTGGAATCACAGAAGAATTAATGTGAAGTATATGATTTTGGCACTGGGAAGGCCCTATGAATACCATCAATTTGAGATTTTTTAAGAAAATGTCTAAATGTGTTTACACAGCTGGATCCTCTGCTGCAGCTTCATCTCTTCTCTTCACGTTACCAGGTTATTTACAAAATGTGTTTCCCTCTGCTTTTTCCTCTATGCATTTTATTTTCCAAGTTTGGATTTTAAAACCTCAGAGATCAACATCACGATATTGTAAAACACGTTCTGGAGAGTTTTGTCTGCTGCTGTATAATCAATACTAGGGGAAAAAGAGGCAGGCAGGATATAACCTGTTAAAATATCATCTTAAAGTTTTATCTAATCAAAGACACTAAGAATTAGTTTTATAAAACACATTGCTATGTGAAGTAACTTTATTTTGCAATCATAGCTTAGGATTGACAATATCCACACTTTAGCAATATTCTGAAATAGAAACTTTAGTTAGTATTTGTAGTTTACTCTTTGGGTATCCTGGAGTTTTTGTCAGAATTTTTAAAACTTAATTTAAAGTCAGGGCAATGTAAGGTCTGGAGAATGTGACGTGAATTTTAAAGATTCCTGTCCTTGTCTCGGGCCCAATTGCTGGCTGTTTGATTTAGAGAAGTTATTTAACCTCTGCCTGCCCCAGATTTCTCTCTTCTGAAATGGAGAGTTATTTTTCAACTGCCTTCTTCATTTAGTATCAGGAGGCCTAATGAGATAATGTGCCAGAATTGTTATCCTGAATCATCTTTTTGGGGAGAAATTAAGCCCCCAGGCACAAAGGCCAATCCACACAAGGCCTTTCTCCTCCCTATAGTTATATGGAGGATGAGCGACCTTGGCGAAAATATTCTTGCCCACAAAATCCACAAAGGCGTATTTGGATCTCCAGGCTGGGGAAGGACAGAAGCCTGGGGAATTCCCAGAAGAGAAAGTGGTAAATTATAACGGAAGAAAAAATGATTAGAAATCCTCAAACTGTATTAAAATATCTGACTTATTAGCTACAGTAATTTGTGTTTTGCTCACTGAAGAATGTATGAGAACACTGCCTGGCACATCGCAGGAGCTCAATACATATTTTTTGGATGAATGAATTACTGTGAGTTTATCTCTCGTGACGCACTTGAATTCCTCCAGTAACAGACAATGTTAGCTATGTCACCTTTAAGGGCCTTTTTTTCTTTATGCTTGAGGGAACTCTTAGCATGTCGTAGTGTTTGGATGCGGCGTTCATGTCTCATTCATGGGACTTGTTAGACAATTCTCTTCTGTTTTTCAGTATTTGTTTTTTTCAATACATGTCATGTTTACCTACTGACTGCGACGGTGTCCACATGACATCGCGTTACTCCATTCCTTAGGAGATTGTCCCATTCACACAGAGCATGAAAGTTTGCCTTAACAAACAAATATTTTAGCAGGGAGACACATCGAATACTTTGCAGCTGAAGTGCTTCTTTCCCTTTGGTTGAGGATAAATCTGCCTGCGAAGGTGACTGTGGATAGAGCTGGAGAGAATGGCTCTCTTTTGGCCCCAGAGGCAACATGTATTCCTTCGCACCAAGGAAAAAATCAAATTGTCTCATTTTCCTTCTGTACTGGTAGTTCCCAATCTGTTTTGCCTTGGAACCCACCAGGATCTCCCTTTGCTGCAATGCGCTTTTAATAGAATTCCCACAGCAGCTGCTGGTCTAACATTTTAAAAAGTCCTCTCTCCTACTAAAGAAAATGTCAGTTAATAAATGTGTAAACTCGCTTTTGCTTGAATCTCTGTGTCTGGCGTGTGGTCACATCATCTTTTCCAGAGCCATGTGGGGACTTCACGGCCTTCCCCGTACCCGGGCACCCCTACCATCCATTTCTGTGCACTGTCATGAAATGTCACTCCACTCCTGCCTGCCAATTCTGTAAGTTCATTTTTCCTTAAGATTTGTATATGGCATGTCTGGCAGCCAATAAAGAGCAGAATAACAAATCACGTGTCAGAGACTTTTGTTTCTGGTATTCCAGAGCACTGCATATGCGGAGAAAGCCCTCTCAGTATCAAACACCTGAAAAATTCCAGGTTAAATATTACATTTTATTAAAAGCATGGCTGACCTGGCAGAAAAGAAAATAATCAATGGGCAGAAATGTTCAAATCCACATGTGTAAGCAAGTGCTAGATCTGATACCTGCTTGGGGCAACTTTAATCTCTGGCAGTCTAGAGCCTGAGTGGTGACATTCAGTTCAGTAGAACCTCCACAGTTGACCACTTCCCTACGTTGACCACCTCCTCTAGTTGACCTCATTTTTATAGACTGGACATGTACCAGATGTGCACATCAGTACAGTAGGCTGAGTTCCTTATGCTGACCACTCCCACATGTTAGTTACAGCCCCTTGAGGGGGTCAACTTAATGCTGAGAAACCAAGTTGAGTGAAAGACAGCAAGGTGAGCCTTGCATAAAATTTGGACACAAAGAATGACAGTGTGTGTGTCTGTGGATATATATATATATATATATATATATTTAAATGTGTATGTATTTTAAGGAACAAAATGTCCCCATACAGCAGAAAGCCTGTCAATGCTTATCTATCTCAACCTTGCCTGTTGGTTGGTTGAAAGTGGGAAAAAGAGGCTTCTTTGAAAATTCTTAACCAATCACAGATTGGCATTTGTAAATATTTGCAGATGGGATTTACATGCTTTATGTGACTTCTGCTTACCTGCCTCCTCAGAAAGCTGACAGTTTAGCTTTCAAGTTGTCCTAGGTTCATATCAGACGTTTAACAGCAGATACACACTGGATGTTGACAATCGGAACTGTGAGCACAGCACTAGGTTACAGCCCATTGCTTTAGGCCTTGTGTAGGACTGGAGGGTCTCAGGGGACAGACCAGAGCAGGAGGTGCCAGTGACACTCAAGGCAGAAACTATTTACCAATTAGCATGGCTGCATCTCAGTTGTTTATGTAGGAATATTAGCCTTAAACTTGGTACATTACTCAAATGTTCTGAGTCTGGGTTTCTTTCTATTTTGTGGCCTGTCTGCCTCAGAGGTTATAAAATAATGTCTGTGAAAATGCTTTGTGAAAAAAAAACAAGTAGCAGTTGGTGAAGGTCTGGTTTTTACACAGTTGTGCTTCAGTGTACCAGGTAACGCTTTATGGTCTGAAATAACTTACTTAGTTCTTCAAAGTACCTGATGTGGAAGGTTTCCTGTGATTTCCTCACCTGGATTTCTATTGGATGAACACTGCTTGCTCTTAGAGAAAATGTGGTGAAAGATGTTCAGTGAAGTAGGCTTTGGGGAGAAATTGCACAAAAGCTTAACTCTCTTCTTGGAATAAAGCTCTCACAAGTACTTAAAAATGGGTGTGAATGCTGGAGGTGTTAATCAGGAAGGTGACAGGTATAATGGGGACGGTCTCGGGAGGACATTGCTGGAGAGGTGCCAATAGCTTAAGGAGAGGCTGTTGAGGACATCGGGAAAGCTGCTGAAAAGGGGTGGTGGGTTCGGTGGGCAGCGGTGGCCTCCTCTTCCCCTAAAAGGAAGCAAAGAGATCAAAGGGAAAATGGCAAAGCCCATTAAAGAAAGAGAGATTAAGAAAAGGTTAAACATTAAACCAAGGGACAAAAGACCCCTAGCCCTCCGACTACACGTGGCTGAGCACCACCTCTGGCATTAAGAGTGTGAAAGAAACCCTCTTCTTTAAACTGGTAACCTTTTGTTTCCTTTTGTTGTTGGGAAGTGGAGTCTGGGTCACAAATGGAGGTCATCCAGGGTGAAGAATTAAGCAGCCATTGACTGAGTGGGTCAATCAGAGGAAGGCCTCCAGTGTTGTCAACTAGGAGGTCAGTGATGACAAAGGTCACCCAGTGAACCAACTCTCAGCCCTGGTGCAGGCTTGCATGCTCCGGAATTTTCAAATAGGAGAGTCTTAGGGAAGTAATGGTGTGGATGGTGTGTGGTGAAGGGAGGGAGCAGGGCCGGGGAACTTGCCTTGGATGGTGCTTCTGAATAACAAGACTAGGTTTTTACAG
The DNA here is from genome assembly GCF_000181295.1 of Otolemur garnettii. Classification (NCBI taxonomy): domain Eukaryota; kingdom Metazoa; phylum Chordata; class Mammalia; order Primates; family Galagidae; genus Otolemur; species Otolemur garnettii. Next base: position 13,893,853 of record NW_003852399.1, read on the forward strand.
GAAAGGATACTGAAGAGTGTTAGCAGGAACTACCTGCAGCTTCTGCTCTTCTCTTCCTACCTGGTGCCCCTCCTCTGTGCCACCCCTGGTCAGAGAAGCTGAATGGGAAGGAGATGCAGCCTCTTTATGTCCCTGTCTAAAATAGGGTTCTTTCTTTTCATCAACCCATTTCCATAGATTAGGCTCTGTTTCTTCTTTTGGGAGTTCCTTATCTCAGAACTTCTATCTTCTTACTTCAACTGCAAAATCATGAACATTTACAACAATGACCACCATCCTCCCAAAGCCATGAAGAAAACTATAGTGAGATAAAGTAACAGGTTGTGTTGGGGACACTACTTGCCTTTCCTCTCAGTTGTGTACCACAGAGTGGGGGCGTGCAGAGAGAATCTTTTCAGATGCCTTAACATGTGGATTTGTGTCCCAGCTTTTCTATTTATGAAGTATGTAAGACTGGAGCCCATCATATGTCTACAATGGTATTTATTTATTTATTTATTTTTGCTAATAAATAAGGGTTTGAGACTCTTAAAGTTGACCTCATTCTATTTCTCCCAAACATTCTACAACTAAGTTGTCCACAGAGGAGTGAGAAGATCTTTTTTTTTTCTTTTAAAGCAAAAAACAAAAAACGGAAAACAAAACTCTTTAAACTTCCTGGGCAGTGGCTCACGCCCATAATCCTAGCACTCTGGGAGGCCATCATAGGAATATCCCTTGAATTCAGGGGTTAGAGACCTGCCTGAGCAAGAATGAGACCCTGTGTGTACCAAAAATAGAAACATTAGCCAGGCATTGTGATGGGTGCCTGCAGACTCAGCTACTCAGCAGGCTGAGGCCGGAGAACCCAGAAGTTGCTGTGAGTGAGGCTAATGCTACTGTACTGTAGCCTGGGCAACAGAGTGAGGCCCTGTCTCAAAATACATACATACATACACACATTCATACACAAACTCTTTAAACTTTAGGACAGGAAAGTAACATATACAGCAGAACCTTCATAGTTGACCATCTCCCTACATTGACCATCTCCTTAAGTTGGCCTAATTTTCATACACCAGACATCATCACATGTATGTATCAATACTGGCCTAGTTCCTTATGTTGACCACCTCTGTATATTGACCAGTTTGTTACAGTCCCTTAGGCAGTCAACTTATAGAGGTTCCACTGTATTTATAGCATCTTACCAGTATCAATTTATCTTGGGTGGGCAAGCTGACTTTCCCTTTGATATTAATCTTGTTTTTTCCCCTAAAAATGATGTTCAATGTAAGCTTAGATCACACTGCCTGATAGCTCCCCAAGTCCTCTGCATTGCTCTTTTAGAATTATTCCTCACGTTTTCAATTACTTGTTCCCTATCTGTCTGTCTTTCCTACTAGAGGTAAGCTTGGTGTGAGGAAGACCCAAGTACGTATTGTTTGCTTGCCATCATATTCCAGCACCTCGTGCCTGACACATGGCACTTACCCTGATACATATTGTATAAATGAATGAATGACTTATTTTATAAATAAAATAGACAAAACTCTAAAGTCTAATAAGCATTGGTAGGTTAACTCTAATTTTTTTTAAAACACTTAACATTGATTGCTTTTATTATTTACATACCATTAGAAATAATTATCACATTCATCTAGCAAAACTGGAACTCTGGCTGCTTTGATGAAACTCTTAAGGAGATAAGGGAATATTTATCTCAGTACTTTTGACTTTCTGCTTGATTATTACTGATCTCTATGGATCTCCGGCATCACTTAAATTTCAGAACACAGTCTACATCTGATTATCCTTTTGCTACCTTGGCGGCATCTTTAGCATCCTACTGCCCCGGTACAGTCTTGCAGAGGGTCCCTGTCCAATCACTAACAAACACGGTGATTCAAAGTTAATTTGCCTTCATGACCTATTTATGTCAACTGAGGTCATTAACTCTCCTTTGTGACAAGGTTTGGATTGGTAATATGACATTCATCTGACATATGAACTCTCTAAGGAAGTGTGCTAGCTCATTTTCCAAGCTCTATTAATGTTTTCAAGTTCCTATGTTGTTTTCTTGGATTTACTGATCCTCCGCTATTCTAATAAGGTGTAATTATAAAACTGGTCTCTGCCATGGTGTGTTTATTTTGTTCATTAATTCAGAGAGCATCTTTTAAGCACCTACTATGGACAAGGCACCATAGAAAACATAGTTTAGTTCCTGCCTTTAGAGTCCCTGTCCCACTGTTTAGTGGGAGTGTGGTTGTACATAGTCAACCGGCTATTAGGATACAGTTAATGAATATTATGCCAAGAGTTAGCCTTAGAGCACAGGGGGAAAGTACATTATAAGATTTAGAGAGAAGACATCAAAAGCTTCTCAAAGGAGTGAGTGTCTGAAGAGAAAATAAGATTTTATTTCTCGCAATCTCTTTTAACTCATGTTCGCGGTTTTATTTTCCACTGCCAAACTGCTCATTGGAATATTTTCTTAAATAAAAGTAATTCCTTTCATAAGTGGTGTTCTGGTATTAGTTGTTGAAATCATGTTCAATGGGCTACTATGGAGATGTCTCTATTATTCTCCTATATAACAGAGATGTTTGCCTGAAGAGAGAGAATTCTAAGTGGGGCTATAATGAAGAAAGCCTGAGTGTGTGTGCACGCACACACACACGTGCATTCCAAGTTCACAAAAATGATGGCAAAAACATAGAGGAAGATGTGCATGACATTTTTTGTGAAAGATGGAGTAGACTAATATGTTTGGAGAGGAATATTTGTACAAGTACTTGAAGATAAATGTTTAAAAAGTCATTCTAGGCTGGTTTCTTCAGAGCTGTTACTAGCAGACTTAATTGGGACTTCAGCCAGAGTCATTTGGACTTATTTTTGCATAATGATGCATTGTGTTCTCCATCCCATCCATCCCAATTTTGAGGCAACTCAAAATTGTATACGCATATGAAGTTCTTCAAGATTCTTCCAGTTTTATTTCACAATTACAAACCTATACATACGTTCGTGTGCTTGCCACTTTGTATATTCATGGATCATTAGTTTTCAAAAATTTTTGAGACATCCTTTTGAACGTTTCACGCCTTCTTTTTCCTCTCAACTCCCCAAATATAATCATTTTATCTTCTTTATGTATGTTTATCTAATATTCTGATATGATTATATTGGCTTATTTGCATATATAGTCCTCAGTAGACCGTAAGCTACAGAGGGCCAGGAGCCCCTCCTTCCTCCTCCAATTTCTTCTCCTTGCCCTTCTCCTCCTTCACCTGTGTCTCTTCTTGATGCCTGGGGTCTAGGTCGGTACCTAATCCTAAGACATTCTAAGTATTTCTCCTGCATTAATCTGAAAATCTAGGTGATACTGAGGAATTCATGAAAATTCTTTAAATCTTATTTATAAAATGGAGATACAATATACTCTGTCCAGGTCTTTGGATTTTAAATGAGATTGAACAGATAAAGTGCTTAGGACAGTACCTTGCACTTGAGACACCGTTGAGACTGTTTATCTGTAAGTTACTGGGATTTTAACTTATAGATGTGGGTCCCTCGTTAGTCCCCCCCCCACAATCTCAGAATAATGTTTCTATAAAGAAAATCTAGTTCTATAGCTTCAGATAAGTCAAATATTTTATGTGTAGTTCTGAAAGTCTCTCACTGGGGACCCATGTACACCTCACCATGACCCTTGGTAACATTTTCTTTTCCTCCCTTTCTGAACTTGTGAAAACTCCCAGATACTTCATACATGTTGTCTTTGTAATCCTCTCTTGAGAGAAAAATAAAAGGAGGGTATTAAACTGTCTGTAGTCGGGTATGACACTTTGTGTGTGCATGTATGTATATCCAAATGTATCTGCATCTTTGGAAAATTTTTTAAATATACTTTTTAAAATTGTTCAGGATTCATTGAGAGTACAAAGAATTAGGTTACACTGATTGAGTTTACTAGGTAAAGTTCCTCTTGTAATTATGTCCTGCCCCCCAAATTGTGCCATACACCGTGATCCCCATTCCCCCTTCCTTCTCCCCTTTCCCTGATCCCTCATTCCCCTACTCCCCACCTTGTATTAGCTCATCTACTGCCTTCACATTAGATTCAGTACACTGGATCCTTGCTTTTCTAATCTTGTGATTCTTTATAAGAAGAATCTGTTCCACCTCCATCCAGTTTAATACAAGAGGTGTAAAATCTCCATCTTTTTATGGAGAATAGTATTCCATGGTGTACATACACCACAGCTTGTTAATCCATTCCTGGGTTGGGGACATTTAGGCTGTTTCCACATTTTAGTGATTGTAAATTGAGCTGCAGTAAACAGTGTAGTTCACATGTCCTTATGATAAAATGATTCTTTTTCTTTTGAGTAGATGCCCAGTAATGGGATTGCAGGATCAAATGGGAGGTCTAATTTGAGTTCTGTGAGGGTTCTCCATACTTCCTTCCAAAAAGGTTGTATTAGTTTGCAGTCCCACCAGCAGTGCAAAAGTGTTCCCTTCTCTCCACATCCACACCAGACTATTTTTAAACTTTAGGATTGTATGATAGGGTGCCATGATAACTCAAAAGAGGAAAGAGTACTGCTAATTGAAGTGATTGGAAAAGACTTGATGGGATAAATGAGATTTAACTCAGTAGGATTTGACCACATACGGGCATGTGAAGGACAGATATTGCAGGAGAGAGAAAAAGATACAGAAAAAAGGATGATCAGATGTATGAAGGGCAAAGTGTAAAGTGGTTGGGGTGGGAAAATTAGATAGGGAAATTAATTAAAAATCACTATTTAAACTGAAATGTCTCCTATAGTATGCAGAGGAAGTATTATAATGAATTATCATAACAGAGGGAAGATCATGAGATTATACCTATCAGATTTTACTGGTTAGCCTTTTGTTTAAATCAGGTACCTAACTGCTCAAATTTCATGAACTGTGGGAACCCTCAGCTGTCTAACTCCAAACTTTTAAAATTAATCACAAACACTTTATGCCAGGACCTGATTAGAATGGGCTTCAATTTATAAGACTCAGCAAGAATGATAGTATCAAATGATTTGTGCCTTATCCTTTTTTTTTCTTTAAAGACTTAATACTTTATCCTGTTTTTAGAGTTGCCACATAAAATCCAGTCTGTAGCAAATAATTTTAAAAATACTCAAATGCTTTATTGTATATGCTTACACTAAAAATTCCCTGTTGTTTATCTGAAAATAAAATTTAACCAGACATCATGTGTTTTTATCTGCTAAATCTGGCAACTTTACATATACTATGTGTGTGTATATATATATGACACAGACAAAGAATGTGCAGTACTTAACAAAACAATTAGTATTCCCAGTCAGATTTTATAAAACACAAATTCTGAATAATATTTTCAACCCCTGTCATATCTATACCTACTGATTGAGGGAGAAAAATTACACAGTGGATTCTAAAGTGTTTTAATGAAAACAGTCGGGTTCTCTTTTTAATTCCTTTGTTTGTTTAGTGGTAGTGAATTAAATTATCCTCTAAAATATCTTCACTTTGTATGCTATGGACTTTGTATGTCCATAAATTTAAAATAGACAACTATTTAAAATTCCACATGAACTTTAAGGACACCCCGTATTTTACTCACACAATAGAGAGATTTGGCATAAAGATTTAGTTTTAGTTAGTCTATTTTTGAGAAATAGTAGTCAAAGCTACTATATTCAACTGGAATTGGTTTACAGATAAAAAATAAGCTATGTGAAAAGAGTTCTGTTTCTGCAGGGAGTGCTTAAAAGTGTCCTTTGCCTTAACGATAATTTTGGTGTATTATTTAAATATTTGACTAAGACAAATGGAAAATATTAACATGTAATTCCTCAGATTGATACATTTCTTAGGATAACATTTTATACTGGAACTATATATTCGAGCAGGGGGTAATTCAATGTCCTCTTGTAATTTCTTATTGTTGGAGGGCTAAACAATTTCACCAGGAAACAGTTCAGAGTAAATGCAATTTCTTTCTATGTCCTACACTGAGGCTCACCAAATTAGTTTCAAAAACTGGCAGTGCAACATCTTGGAACGGAGCGTGAGGAGAATTTCAACCATCTACCCTTGGTTGAGAAGAAAGGTACAACTCGATAGATGCCTATGTTTGGCTCATAAAGTTATCATTCTCTGGCAAAGCAAAATAACTAGAAGAATTATGAAAATGGACCCTGCTTGTTTTACCTGATATATTTCCTATACGGAAAAACAAATTCAATTCTTTTTTTTAAAGTGACTTGGTAAGCCTATATATAATTAATGAGGAAGTCTGTTGTTTGTGTGACAGAATCACAGGGCAAAAAGGATACCATTTCATTTCCTTTCTCTAGATAGGAGGGAGAAAAGCATCAGAGAATCAAAGTCTCAACACTTTCATTTTAAAAAGAAAACTATCCAAGATCCAGGACTATTCTTTGTAGAATCTTGTTAATTGTGTAGTTGTATGATTGTCTTTTACTGTAGTTTGACAACTGATCATCTGTGACTGTTGTGAGATAGTGATGGTAAGATGTGTAACGAGATTATTAGCTGTGAATTAAGCTACACTGGCATACAGTATGAATTCCAGATGTGTTTTTAAAATGTGTGAAGGAACAATTGTTCTGATGCTTCTACATATAAAATTATGGAAAAATTACTCACCATTGAGAATCTATTATTTTAAGAGGGCTGAATAATTTGGGAAACTGCTTGGAATAGAGGAGTGATACCCAGTGGGGGAAGTGATTGAAGGAAAATAGGTATTACTGCTGGACTTTTGTTTTTCTGAATGAGATAGACAAGTTGAGGCTAAAAAAATTAATTGGCATTATAGAGAATAAAAAAATTAGAGGAAATGAAAATGGAAGAATGAGAAAATGGTAGCACAGAAGGATACATATATCTAATGTAAAAATTTTAAATTTCTATTACTTGAAATTATTATCTCTACTTCTCTAGGAAATTTTCTGCAAGATACTTTCATGTCTGTTTAATGCATTGTAGAGTTGAATCTACCCTGGGAATTGGTTATAGTGCTAAAATGGTTACAAGGCAGGCACTGGGCTACGAGCAATACCCTGTGTCCATGGAGGTCTTACACATCTGAATAGTATCTAAATCTTTTTATTCATTTCCTTGCTCAAAATTCTTCAATGGCTGTCCAAAATCCATAGCAATGATTTTTTAAATCAGGTGGAAAAGAGGAGACACTGTATCAATCATTTGAGACATATTTCAAAACACATATGGTGAGCATGTGTATTTGGGAGAGGGTTCCCATGGAATTGTATTTTCTGCCCAGAGGCTTTGTACAGTTGTGAATGACTGGCCTCCAGGATAAAATGAAACTGGCACAGTATGGAAGGCTGTCAAAATGGTGTGCCTACTTTTATTTCCAACTTTACTTGGTTATTCATGCTTTAAGCTTTGCACTCCAAAAATAGTAAACATATCATATGTTTTGTCTTTAGCTAAACCCTTTTCTTCACAGTTGCGAATGTTGTTCTCTGTCTTTGGACTATGTCCTCCTCTACTGCCTCTTCTGGTCAATGCCAACTTGTCAGTTCCTGGCTTTTATAACACTTTGTACGTAGCTAGTTATTCACACTATTTGCAAGTCTACTTTTATCTAGGTTATAAGATTTTAAGAGCTGTGGCTATGTCTTTCTATCTTTGTGCCTCTAGGTGACATTATAAGATCAAGTACATAGTAGGTTCTTTTTTTAAAAAATTTTTTTTAATTTTAATTTTATTTTTTTGGTCCGACCCCCACCCCCTTCCACAGTAGGTTCTTAATACATGTTTGTCAATATTGAATAAAGAAAACAAAAAGTGGAGGTTGGGGTTGATGGCAGAGTGGGAAATGCAGATATTACTATCTCTTTGCTGTCCTTTTATTTCCCAAAATATCAGAGAAAAATCTCATAAGCATATTTGTGAACTTCAACTATTTTTTAAACATATTGTACTTTCATATGGGATATATCAGTATTATCAGTTACAATTTTGTTGCTGTTGTTGTTTATGTAGCACAGAACCAAATATATTGGATTATCACTTTTTTTATTTGTTTCTCTTTTAAAAAGAAAAGGAATATTGCTGTTAAAAAATGGCAACCACTTATAACTCAAGAGTGATACAGACATTGAACTACCATAGGTAAGATTTTGGCTGGTGATGTTCCAAAACTCTTTTTTGCCATAAAAATTCATATGCAAATAGAGAAGAAAGTGGGGTCCAAAGAAGAATAACATTTAATGGAAATATTGCATTTGCACAATATTTCCAAATAATCCAGTAAGAGAGAAAAGAAAAGAAAGTGAGATGGGAGGGAGAAGGGAGACGTCTTTGGAGGGTGGTGAGATGAAAAAGGAATGAATGCATTGAGAAGGGGGAGGAAGTGAGGGAGGTCCTTGGACTACTGGCTTGTGTTTCACCCTAAAGCCTATCTTATTGGGAGAAATTGCTCCCTCCAGGTATGTCATGAGATAGAAATTAAGACTTTGGTTATTCCCACTGTGCTAACCTTGTGGACATATCTTGAGATGAGCTGAAGGGACTGTAATATTAGCAGTTTAGGTTTCCAAGTTGATGCTGAGGACCCAAGCTATATTTAACTCTGCGGCTGAGAGACTCCGCTATCTGCATCCTGAAAATGGCACAAAGAAAAAAACTGCTACAGAGGGTGAGCATGGCATGTTCCTCAGTCACCTGATCACTGGGTTTTGTTTTTGTTTTGTTGTTCAGTTGGAAGTGACTTTACCTGGCTATTCAGTTTCGGTGCTGAATCATTCTGAGGGGGCATAAATCTACCGGCAGAGCCCAGACCCTGCGGTAGTTTGCTGCAGCCACGTCAGCGTAGTGTGCGCAGGCGAAGGCAGCAGTAGGCAAGAACGCCTGGGCTGCAGCATCTCCTGTTTTCAACAGCAACGCCTTGTGGCAGTCACAGTAACAACAGTGGTAACCCACAGGGTACCGGTGGATAAAGTCATTTCTCTACTTCCTGTCAATGACCGGGAATCAGTAAGCTGCTGTTTTTTCTCTACTTACTGTCAATGACCGGGAATCAGTAAGCGCCTCAAGGCAACTGTAATATGCGTCACAGGAATGACACCAGTTAAAAAGAATCCAAGGGGATCCCTGATGGTGTCTTAGCTCTTTTAGTTACAACATTATGTAAAATGGGACCTCATTTTGTATCCAAAATTAAGAAAGAAGGACCTACTGGTTGTAGTCATAAATAGTTGACTGCTATTCTCTATAAAGTTCACCCCTATACATACAACTAAAGATTGTAAAGTTAAAATCTTGCCAATTTATTCTATTAACAGAAGACATAGCACATTCTCTTTCCATCTGAATATATTATGAGTATAGAGAGTTCATGAAATATATATATGTAATATTATCTAGTGTTTGAGCCAAAACATGAAAGTTTATCATGTTTATAAATGTGATATAGTTGAAAGTCATTTCAGTCATTATACTTTGCTTGCAACTGTGTCTAAAATATCAGTAGCCATGATTTCTTGAGTAGTATTGAGAACTAAAGAATGGCTATACATGAATTATAATTAGAAGTTTATAAACTTATATTCCCTATTTATGACATCACCGATGTCATCCAAATGTGAAAATAACAAGCTTTTTGGTGGTGTTACTTCTAATTGCCTAGTTTTGTTTTTCATTATGTTGAAGAAGCTATTTATCTTTCTGAGACTGCATGGAGCTAATATGTTGCAAAATTGGTGTCTCCCTTTCCTCACAACCTTCATGAGCTGGAGAAAAGATTATTGGATGTGGATTCCAAGACTTGAGCTCTTGTCCTGGTCCAGTTTGTAAGTATTTGTACAAATATTGGCAAGCCACTCTTGGAGGTTTCAGTTTCCTCTTATGCAAAATGAATGGGTTGAACCCGAGACTCTCTTAAGGTTTCTCTAATACTAATGGTCTGAGTATGTGATTCTATCTATTTTCCCCTGTGGCGTGTATTACTGCTAACTGGTTAATGTCCAAAGAGAGTCAGCACCAAATATATATATATATATGTGTATATATATATATATATATATGTGTATATATATATATATATATATTATTTTGATATATTACATTTGCCAGGAAGAACAATAGACTTCCATTAAATAAACACATCATTAAGTGGAGACCAGTTCATTGAACAGAGGCATAATCTACACATTTGCAGATGACTCTCAGATGTTAGCAGGTTATAGAAAAACTAGCTTAGGACAGCAAACATTATTATGTGTATCCAAGATTCAGTTCACTTGCTTTATATACTACTATCTTTGAAAATTCCATGGTGGTGGAAATCAATTCATAAATTAATGGAGTAAGATATTCTGTTGACAGAAGATGAAACCCATTATGGGTTAGTTCTATAGGCTGCATAAGAAATATCTGATAGACAAGAATTAAGACACAAAATTGTCCCTTAACCTACCTAGAAATGACTCATTTTTATCATTCCATTTCAGCTTTTCTTTCCAACCAAGTTAATATCATTAACTGAGAATGGGTCTTGGTTATTTTTAAAAGTAAATTTATTAAACCATCAAATGATTTGAAATATTTTCATTATTTGTTCATGACTATCATAGTAAAAATTCCCATTTGGTCTTTTCTGGCATCATATATTACCATTAAAGGAACATAATGACTTAAAAAAAAAAACACTATTATTAACTGTATTCAAGAAGCCCGGGGGTATTTAGGAACAAAATAAAATTAATCTTGGACTTTGTTCAAACTATACAAAGAAGTTAAACTTGGGGATAAATGTCTTTATTGTGTTTGTTTATTTTTGTTCTTTTTTAAAACAGTGAATTGTGCCTTTCATTATAAAGGAATGCACACTACTGTGGCTTCATGTATAATGTTAATTAGTTGTTCATATATGGAGTATATACCCACACCAAATGTTATTTGATGTACAGAATCAGATCTGTTTGGAACTTTCAGATGAAAAGCTTGGGACCACCCAACTTGAAGCAGTAATTACTTTAGCAAATATCTGTATGCTTTCATTTAGGAAATGTGCATTTGAGGACATGCATTTTAGTACTTTTTAAAAATAATTCTTTGATGCCTTCTCCTTACCAAAACAAGTGCAAACTTTGGTGTGAAGTTGTGAACTTAACTGTCAAGCAAAATTTCACGTAGTTAAAGGAAGAGCCTGCACCTTACCAAGGTGGTCCAAGTTTTATCTCCAATCTGATGCTTTATGAACAATCTAGCCTTCTAGTTAATTAAGGTAATCAGGGTTGAATTTCTCTACAACCTTCGTTATTGCCACTTCTCCAGAGATGGTAATGTATAAATCTCTTGATTTTGCTCAATCATTTCTTCACTTTCTGATCATTCAGCTCAGATTTTATGCTGTCATTTCAATAACATTTTGTCATTATAAAACTCATTTTTTCTGTGTTTTATACATCCTTGTAAAACATTTTCTCCTAACACCTGATTGTCAGTCCCAGTACCACTGAGAATAGTTGAGTACTACTGGAGAAGGTCACACTAGAGACCACTTCAGTTCAACTAGTAATTTGGAATCAGTGTGTTCAAATGGATTTTTAATACTGCTTGGGTATCCCCCCACATTTCTCTGTCCAGAGAAATCCGCCCAGATCTCTTTGTGGCCATTATTGTCTCCTTTCCATCCTCCTGAACACCCTAAGCACTGTTTGCATCTGTCACTTTCAGCAGATAACACAACCTCCTGTAGAAGAGCCTTCCCCTCACCACTGCCCAGTTAGAGACCTGCTCACATTTGTGTTGCTTCCTCCTCCAGCTGGGAAAAACACAGAGCTTTTCCTTTTTCTTTCTAACAATAATCCCTCCCTGTGAGTTTTAGATCCAGATCCTTCCTGTCATTTCAGAAGCTGTACCTTTTATTCTTTTGTTTTCTATATGTCCACCCCACCCCTGCTTTCTCAGAGGAATTCTCATTTTCAACATACTTGCCTTTCATTTTAGCAGTGATAGGTACAAATCAACGGCATAGGACCTGGTCCCTACTGACCGGTAAACCTCCATTCCCCCTTTCAGCCAATCTCTGTAAAAGAAGGATTTTTACTTGTGTTCACCATTTTCTCAGTTTTCACCTGCTTTCCAGTTCATTATGATTGGGCTTCTTCTCCATCACTTCACCAGAACTGCTTTCAATAACAGGAACAGTGGTAGAGTAGTAATACAATGTCAGAAATAGAAATAATGAAAGTGGGAGCAGGATGAATTACAAGTGGAAACCTTGGGCAGGGGAGGAGCGGAACATTTTGGAAACTTGTGACATTGGTGTTGTCCCAGTAGTGGGTGCCAGGACAGCAGCTAAGAGTAATTTTAGCCGAATATCAAAAAAAAAAAAAAATGAGGATATGTATTGTCGTTGTTGGTAGCGTATTTTGTCAAAAACTACCCCCCCAAATGAGTGTTCATACAGGAAAGGAACTGGGAGCTAGGGATGAAGAGAACCAGTGTTAGACTCTGAGCAGTGAGTGCATGTCAGCAAAAAGGTTTAAGAACATACATGTAAATTTTAACACTCTAAGGTCATAGGGAAGTTAAAAACATGAAAAAATATATACTTCACTCAATTTTCAAAATGTATTTTTTATCTATTTATTTGCTCAAATAACTGTGCCAACCCTTTTCTTCTGCATCGTTTCATCATAAGTTTTGGGTGAATGTCATTCATTATGTTTACTTAGTTTATTTGGATGTGGGTTTTAGGTAGAAGGGGACTAGTAAAGGGGGAAGGACAAGGGGAGGCATCTGTGTGAACTTCCAAGCTCCAGGCCACATTATACCACATGTGATGTTTTCACTACAGAAAGGCAGAACAGACTTCTAACATGTGGAGAGAATAATTTCCTTTTACACTCATTAAAAATCTCTTCTCAAAACAAATAACAAAAAGGTTAAAAATGGATAAGATGATATTTTCAGTGGTACAAGGCTGTGACTCAAATTCCTCCCCCCAAATAGAAACCCTGGAGTGTACAAGTGCATAATATTCCTTTATGAAATTCGAATGTAAATGAAACACGATCCTTAGATTTTGACATGTTCCTCCTCAAACCTAGAGCAGGAAATATATTTTCTGAAAATATAATTGTTGGGACAAAGTCTATGTAAGCATCTGTGCATTTGAGTAATGAAATCAAGGGATGTATCTGACTTCATGAGTGAAGTAAACCCTTTTTTGTCAAATTCAGTTGAAGCCCAGGGAGTGGAATGGATGGTGGAGCTGGATGTGATGTGGCCCATCACGTCACTGCTATTGTCTCTGACTAGTGAAGGCAATTAAGTAGTTACGGAAAACCACAACTGTTGTGACGGTTTTTGTGCTTTTATCAAGTTTGATATAACACAGACAACTCTTTTATCTTTGCCATCAAATGTGTTCTCTGGGGCAAGTGACACATAAAACTTCTCAGTAACTTTAAAGAGCCACTGGACTTCCTTCTGCATGAAAGAGTGGAAATTTGGGGAAGTAAATGAATACTTGGTGAGCACTAATTCTCTCTGCCAAAATCCCAACCATTTTGCAGAAGAAAAGTAGGGAAGGACAAGAAAGGAAGTTACAACTAAATTTCAATAAAAAAATGCTTGTGACTTCAGTGGGTCTGATTGAGACACACTAGCTTCTTTGGAGGAAAAAGATCAGAATGGAGACATAAGAGAAAAAGTATCAGTAGCGTTGGTGCAAGAATATTCAAAAGGAAAAATCCTAAATTTTTGCATCAGAGGTACAATATGCATCTGTTCGTACTCTCATGTTTCATCTCACACCATGCTCATTTAACATAAGGGAAAAAGCACTGGAATTTCCTACTGGTACTGGACATGCCAGCTTTAAATTTTTGGATCTCAGCTATGCTTTGCCATTCTAAACTCTCTCCTGTAATTCAGGGGCAAGGAACCCATAAACTACATTTCTTGGGCTCCCTTGTCAGTTGTGTTCCAGTTAAGATTTTCCAAATAGGACATACTGACAGGAGATAAAAAGATAAGAGGAAAGGAGGCATCATTTTGTTCTGTTATTTCAGTTCTGGCAGGTGACATTTTTGCAGATGCATGGGTCCTCCTGTAACAAAAATATTTGCATAAATACCCTGGTGGGCAACTTCCATGATGGACCTGGGATCTCTGATCACAGCAGTGGAAGAAGTGTTGCCTTAGCAACCTCAGTGGTGGGCGCACTTATGGGCTCTGGGTGACTCTCTAATCTCCCATTGGCTTCTCCAGTCCTATGGTGGGAGTGGCTTCCTCTAATTAGCATCTTGTGTAGCGTTGCTGTGACAACCCATTGCTCCTCCTGCCCTTCCAAGAGATCTGTCTTGGAATCTGCTGTGGAAATACCTACAGTGGTCCTTACTGGGCGCTACCCAAATACATTACAAAGCCACAAAATTTAAAGGAAAGAATATAGGGGAAAAGGCAGAAAAGACACATAGAGAATAAATATGTATACTATAAAAGGATCTATTCAATGAAACAGAAGAAACATACAAAATATTCCACGTTTTTAAATAAATTATAGGTTATTTATGGTATGGTTCTCATGGAATTAACAGCTCAAATCAGAGATACAAGAGACCAAAGATAAAGGTCATACAATAAAGTATCTCTCTCTCTCTCTCAATATATATGTTATACACACACACACATATCTGCAAAATAAATCACATAAAACAAAAGAAGAAACATATACACATAATAAAAGAGATGATTTAGATATGGAAGATAAACTGGAAACTGTAATTGGTAAAGAAGACAGCAGAACAAATAGGAAAGATAACAGTGAAAATTTTCTTTTAGGAAATGTTCCTGAAATGAAGGAATCCATGATTCTGCAGATAAAACGAAAGCCAATCTAGTTATTCTACTTTAATAATAAAAACAAGAATTACATGGGAAAGATAAAACAAAACAAAATAAAATAGGTTAATAGGAAAAACTTAGACTTACCACAACTGCACAGCAGTCTTCAATACCAGAAGATACCATAGTAACAATACCAGAAGATATCATAGTAACATACCTAAATTTTCAGAGAAGAAAAATGTTCTCTTCAGGAATTTTCCGTTTGTTTCACCTCAGGCATAAATGGTAAGAAGCAAATGATTTCAAGTTTGGAAGGAATAGAATGAATCCATGTATGTTTTTGGAAAAGAACTACTTGGCAACAACATCGTCCAACCAAGGGATAAATCAAACAAAAAATCCAGGCAAGGAGAAGCTCTAGAAATTGAACTAGTGGCATTTGTTGAATCCGTATAATGATTAATTAGAACAGAAATATGGAAATTGTGGTAATTGAAGTGAAGGGAATTTATAAGCCTTCACTTATATAAGAAATGCGTGAACATATTACATGTACTTTATAAGTAATGAAATCAGAAACTATTAGAAGGAAAGGTAAGAAGTATAGGGGGATTCCCTTTCTTATTTTTACAGCAGACTAGATACTTATGGATTGAAATGTAGATTAAAAATCGATACATTTCATAGTTTTTCATAATATTGTCTTCTATATCTAGAAGGCTATCTTTTAAACCGGTTAATAGGTCTTATGAGGAAGACACATTTATCTAAATCCACGTAATGTGGATTGTTCCACTCCCCAGAAATAAAAGGCGTTTCCTAAAATATAAAAAAGATGGGATAAAATTTCAAGACCTCCCTGTGAATAACTTTAATTACAAATCAAGTCCATGGAGGGGGAAGTTTCAGAAGAAAATAAAACAATAGTCCCTCAAACATAGAGGTTATTTGTAAAGATTTCCTCCCTAGTTAAATAGGAAAACCATAAGTTTAAACCACTGCAGCGTAGAGAGAGTACCTAAATGAGCTGGGGCACAGACGCCAGGGATAGAAGTCCCGGTCATATTCCAGGGTTCCTGCTGAGATGACATTCTTTGCATTTTGTTAATTTGGGCCATGCTGTACAATATTCTGCTAATGAGAACAAATGTATCTACATGGTAAGAACCAAACCAAGAATTTTCACATCTTTAATTATTTAGAGCAGTGCATAAAAAGCTGGTCAACATTTCCATTAAAATCCACAGTATTGAAGAGTTTAATAGCAAACTCTAAATATTTCTTTCAGGGTGAATCTAGAAAATAAGAAGAAGCACACATTTTATATGCTTAGACGATTTACATTTACCCCCCCCCCACACACACACACATATGGAGGAATGGTCAATGCTTTAAGTTCCGTCTGTTAATCTCTACTTACAACTACTGGCATAGAAATGAAAGATTTAGTCTGTAATTTGACCTAATTCTTTTTTATCATATATGAATACCAAAGACTTTTATTCAATGTATATTCTTGATAGTCAGACAATTCATCAAGACTTTTAGAAGTGTAGGAATCTACTGTGCTCTTAATTCCAAGGCTGAAAGGTTTTTACATGAAAAAAAATATAAGGGATCCAAGTGAATTAATACCATTTGGCTTGTCAAAAATGTATTAATTGAATTGTGTGGACTAAACCCTAATGACTTCTTTACAGACATAATAGCTAACAGCCAAAACGTAGTATGTTAATTGAAATACGTAGTTATTTATTACAGTAACACTCAAGTACCTCATATTCATTTTATTATAACAACGTTATTTTAAACGTTGATGAATTATTTGGAGGAAAAAAATGAGAGTATGAATATGTTTTATTAAGATAAAATTCATTATAAGTCACCAGGAATAAGAATTTAGACATTATTTATTGAGTAAAGTCACTTAGAGGATATAATTTCCTTGGAGAGAAATTATGCCTTCTCAAATATATTCCCTTTTAACTATTTTACTTGTGTTTGTGTGTGAATAACTTGTGTAAGTGTGAATATTGCAGGTGTGTTCATATGTGTTAACGTGTTCATACACACCACAGCCTGGGTCTGAAGAGTTCCCAACACTGAATTAATCTCCAAATTTAATTTTGGCAAATTATATGTAAAAGAATCTGCATGTAGAGGAAAAAAGATTTCTTTCAATGCAGGGTACAGTTATGTGGAATGCTGTTTAATTAAACAAAGTGAACTTATTCTTTTGTTAAATTTATTTTGGGTTGGTATAAGGGTATATAACATTAGGTTACACTATTTGTGTTTGTAAGATAAAGGCCAAAATCTGGGATAAGGTGAGTTCCTTCATCCAGGATGTGTGCCATACACTCTGGCTCTCAATATTTCTACCCATATCCTCTCTTATGTAACACCACTAGTTTAGAGGAAAAACTTCCTGTCCGATTAAGAATCTTCCTTTTGCTGGTTCTATTCAAACACATAGGTATTTATATCTCTATCTAACCATACTTAAAGACTGACATTTTGCAATAGCTCATTTTTCTATAATTGCAACATAAAACAATATTGCCTGAACCTTGTCAAGATATATATATTTAGCCCATGAGAAATATTTGAATATTTCTATTTAAGGGTACAGAAATATGTTTGTAATTTATTTAATTTAAACACAAATGCTATTTAGAAAATCCATGAAAAATGAAAACCACATAGGATCTCATAACTCTTTTGAAGTATCAGTTTAAATTCTCGGATATAAAACATCAGGGTAATTAGTCAAAATATGTGATTTGATGGTCATCTCTGTATATTTCCCATCATCCCTCATGAGACTGTATCAGTCTTGGCACAACTAGACCACTAAGGCTCTGTAGACAAAACCTGATTCACCAACACCAATGGTAAATAAAGATTTATTGGAACACCGTCATGTCCAATCTTTCCTACCTCCCTCCCTCTACACACAGACCATGGCTGTTTTCACATCACAGTGGTAAAGTTGAGAAACTGTAATAGACACTTCATGGCCTGTAAAACCTAAAATATTTATTATCTGGCCCTTCACAGGAAAGGTTTGCCACCACCTTGTGTAGACTATGCTGAGGTAGTAATCAATGTTCAAATTTCTGTGTCTGAGCACAGTAACATTTATTTCTCACTCGTGCTGCATGACTCACATGGATGGCAGTGTTGCTAAGTTCAGGATACCAGGTTGACGGAAGTTACATGTCCGTGCCATCACCAAGGAAGCAGGCCAGACAATGGATTGTAAGCTCGAAGCTTGCAGGAGGTGGGCTTCCAAGCAACCTCCACAGCTGCTATTTATTGAGTATATATTCACCCCCCCACCCCACTCCCTTCACTGGAGTTCCACAGCTGATCAATTTCCAACTGCCAAAGTCTGATCATGAACGTCCAGTAACTACCAATTTGTTTCTGCAAACCCGCTGTCCCGGTCAATTGTCAATCACCATTTTGTCTCTGCAAAACTGCTGTCCCCTTTCCTACACATCTTGCTGCATAGGTTGCTATGTAGGTTGTTACATAGATCACTGCAAATGTTGTTACACAAGCTGCCACATAGCCTATTACATAGGCTGCTACAGTTACATCTTGGCACAAACGTCCAAGTTCATAGAACTCTAAAATTCCCTTTTGGAAGTGGTGCCTTGATTCTTTCAATGTTTCTTTGGCCAAGTCAAGTCACAGTGCTATGCTGATGTGCTTACCCTCAAAGAAAGCATGAAAATGAAATCCTGCCCTGTGACTAGAAGGAAAACTTGAAGGTTTATGAATAGTCCTAACAAATACCACAGGGACATTTTCAGTATAATCTAAAGGGTAGTTATCATAGTCTTAAATTATTGAGTTGGCAATAATCTGGCCTGGAAAACTAGATGTGAAACACAAGTTTACTATAAAACTGTGTAGCAGTCATAAAAGAAACTCTAAAAATTCATCTTGCAAGCAAAAGATTTACATGCATCTATAACACATATTTATAAGAAGATAATATTATTAATTATTAATACACACTTGTAGTGATTTTATAATCTATACCGTAAATTATAAAGAGCTGATTAAAGATCTTGCATAAAATATTTAAACTATGAAGTGGGTATTGCTATTTCATAATCACTCAAAACTTTAATGAAGGCTGGAATATTTTTCTGGATCTTTATAGTATGCCATGGGTAATAAACTAGACAAAAGTTAGATAGTCAAGTACATTGTAATGGTTTGCAAATTTTCAGTGTCATTAATGGAGTAAATATAGTAATCCATTATATTTTATAACATAAAAATAATCAATTTAGTTAATTTTTATGCACCATTTTAAAGCACAAAAGAAAAGCCGATCATTGCTCAAAATTCCATGCAGAACCTTTATTCGTCAACAAATTACTAACATGAACAATGATAATAGGACTATTTATGTTACATCATTCATTCAAAAGTACCCATTCTGTTGAAAGAATACATTTCTGTAGAGTGGAATTCCATAGAAACTCCATAGAAAATATCTTCTCTCTTCCCACTCCATTACAACTGTTCAAATTCACTCTTTCAGCCTTCTTCTTTCTTACATAGTGAATAAAATTTGGAGATGGATCTGTGACTTTCCTTGTCACTTTCACATAACAAAAATTCCTCTTGACATTTTGTAACTATTGTTTTCATTCCAGTGTAAAATTAGAAATCTGAACTTAGTAGGAAATTAATGTTTCCTTAGCTAGGATCTGCCTCGGGCCGGAACGTGCTGTGTTTTGCAGAGAGAGCTTTTCCATGTTAACTTTTCCTATTTTCTCACCACTAGACTACCTGCCTCTTCCAGGATTAGAAGTTGGGTAACTGCAGGAAGGAGATGCCAGACATGGGAAAATTCCCACTGGAGTTATTCTGTCATAAACACTCTAATTGTTTCCTCAGACATCCCGTTCTGGAACATTCACCCAAACTTCTCGTGATAATGCATCAGTCATCTTCCGTGGCTGAGCACTGGACCCTATGCTTCAGGGGTCTACCCTTCTTGTTATGGTCACATCATTATTCCAGGAAGTCCTCTTGCAGAGAATATAGAAATGATTTCACCTGGATCTCAACTTGCTGCCCTCCCACTGAGCAACAAGAAACGGTCATTCATCCCTACTCCCAGAACAGCCTAGTCTGATCGCCATAGCCTTTTGCTATTTAATTTCTCCAGTGTGTTTTGATTACTGCCTCGTGTGCCCCTTACTCTAGGGAACACTTACCAATAATTTCAGTGGTGTTCTTGAAGCTCTTTTCACAGTTTTAAGCTGAGAGGGAAGAACGCTCTCCATCATTTTCCCTTGCACATCCTGTTCAGATCTTTCATATGGCTGGTGGACAAGACTCACAAGTTTCTCTTGGGCCACTACCTTTGCAAGTTCTGTTTTGGTTGTCTAGCAGCTTGTTACTTTGTTCTAGGCATTATGTAGCCTCCAATAAAATGGAGACAGAATCCCATGGTAACATGTGTTCACATAGTGCATATGTGGGGGCACCTATCATGTTCCACTGATGTTAGAAACGAGTATTGAACAAGATCCCTCCCTACATGTAAATGACACAGAGCCGGGTTACCATCAGAAAAACATGATAAAATAGTTTTTGAACTGCAAATGCGGTAAATGTTGTAGAAAAAGCACAGGGAAGAAAGAAAGTCTACAATGGTGGACCTAGATGAAGACATCAAAAATGTTTCCTTGAAGAAGCCAGAGTATGCCCCAAAGTGCACTCATTTACTGAGGAGCATAAGTCAACAGAATTAATGGGCGATGTGAGGTGTTAAAATGTTTCAGGCGTGCACACCCAGGAAAGAATCCGTTGGCTGAGGAACAAGGGGGAACAACAGGGCTGAATGAAAAGCGTAATGAGACATTAAATTATAATTATTTAAAAATACCTAATTTGCTGGCAATTTGCTGGGAAATTTACCAGACACTTTATGTGGATTCTATTTTGAGCTCAGTGAGATGTATGTCAAGTATATTCTAATGTCAACCTCATTTTGAGACTTTTCTAGTTTTTTCTAGTTTTCCTTCCTTTTTCGCTATTTGCACCTACTTTAAATCTACTCCATTTCATTCTGTTAGTGTGTGTCTGTCAGGGCTGGGACTAGGTCAAGGCAAATGTGGAGGGGCCCATCAAGGGGACTGGCATATAATCCTGAGAGTGAGCGCTGCCTGACGCTTCTATCTCACCAGGGCCCCATCCCCAGGGGACGTGATGAATTGGCCCTCTGATCAATTCAGCTTCTTTTTCTATCTGAGCTTTACTTACTTACATGTTACAGGTCTCCCATCCTCTAGTGGCTGTGTTGGGGTGGCTCTATTCTGGAGCTGGCCGCAGTGGCAGCCGCTTTCTGGCTGTGGAAGCTTTTTGATCATGGCAATGGTGGTGAGGTTCTGGGTCTGCGGGCTTCCCGATAGTGGCAGAAACAGTGGCTTTCTAAGTGGTTCCAACATGTGAGGCAGTTTTGAAGTTATTTCTGAAAGTTCAATTTTATTTCTTCAGCCTTCCCCAACAATTCTATAAGCTGTTTAATATACCATATCATACAGCCATTTCTACTTATTTAAGTAGATTATGTTTTTTTGCAAACATACCATGACCTATCAAATTAAGTTTCTCAATTTCAAAGAAAAGTCATTTCCAGGTGAATTTTTTCCCGACTCTTGTAATCTCTGATTTGATTGTATTTCATACAGGCTTTTTGACAGCCTAAGATGTGTTTGCCTTATTTCTCCCGTTCACTGAAGTTTCTCTGAACTAATATCTTTTTGTGTGTATGTGTGGGGAGAAGACACATGTAATGCCCAAGTAACTTCACAGCGCCCCTCTTTTTCTCACAAGGCTGTTTATTCATTTATTTTTATTTAATAGGAGCTATCCAGTCTTACTGGGTGGGGTCTATTTTTATAATCATCACTTTGAGGTGACAAGGTGGCTACTGGGCACTCAGCTTCCTTCCAGGCAGGAGAGGCAGTCAGGTAACAGGCAGGAGGGATGGGTCAGGTCTGGCTCACCCAAACCCTCCTCCTGACCTTCCTAGCTGCAAAGGAGACCATAAAATTTAGTTTTAACATAATATTATTGATGTAAACAGAATCAGGTAAGGAACGGTAGCAAATATATTGGAATGGCAACATCTGCCCTTCCATGGAGTCATCCATTCTAACTGGTCAAAATCGGATTCCAGCTCTTTTCATATCTGTTATTCTGATTTCGCAATCAATTTCCTTTCCACGCTTTGTCCTTTCACTTTAAAAAAATATCTAAGCTATTTATTTTTTCCTAGGGCTGTTTTTTCCCATATTTGAAAATGAACATGAAAAATCTATTTTTGTATGCCTGATTATTTATCAACTCACAGTGTACTCACAAGGATAAAAAAAATTGAAGGGCTGTTGGGTGGGAGAAGAGAGTACGTGAAGAAGTGGATTATCAGAAATAATAAATTAAAAATTGGAGTCTGCCTGTCTCTGTACCTGTATCAAAATATTACCTGTCTCTCATATCTCACATCTGTGCCATTGATTCAGTTCATGTAATTTTACGCCATAGTATTGCTTCGAGCACTTGAATACAGATTTGAGAGATAATTTGCATGGACATAACTATGCTAGTTTCATCTAGTCTCTCCAAAACAAACAGACAACTCCCCAACCTATAATCTTGGTTTCAGGTATGCTATATATAACTTGATTTACATAGATACATTGTTTTATATCATCCCATTAGGTTAAAATTAGAGAATATAGTTGACATGATTTAAATTACATTGAGTGAAAATGAAAGGCAAAAAAGATTTTAGTTTGGTAAATACATATCGGTGACTTCTAAATCTCTTCACAGAGAGTTCTCCCAGTTAATAATTTGTTTATTAAAATGGTATTTCCATGGATATTGAGATTCAAATTTATTTTTATCTGAAATGTTTTTGTTCCATGTTACTTTAAAAAATGTTGAACACATTACCACAACGAATGACATGTTTACTTGGCTAATGCTCTACCTGTGAATATCCCTGGGGGCAAAATACTGTCTCTTTAGTATTTCGCTGACATAAACATAGCTCAGTGGAAATGAACGCATCAATGAAACCATTTCTCTAAGATACATTTTTTACTTCAAAAGTCATAATTAGGCAAGTCCATTCCTCTGATACTCTTTAACCAAATAATATTCTTTAATTTGCATATATTTTCCTGGCATGTGGGCCAACAAAGATGAATTAGGCAGTTGGTTGTATTACAATCCACAGATTATAGTCTGCCAAACTCAAACTGTGCGACATCATCCTTAATTAGCTGTTTGCAACATAGAGTTGAGTAAACGGAGATATCAAATGTGAAGCGTGTTGCTTTAAGTAGTTGGGTTGAAATGCAAATGAATTCACATTTGCCCAACTGGAATGCACATAGATCAGTCAGTCAAGAAATATTTACTCCATGCCTACTACAAGTTCAGAACTGTGCTAGGAATTATGGCGGATTTTAAAAAACTGATAAAGAGACCCTCTTGCAAAGAAGATTATCTTATAGCTGGGGAAATCAGTGATAAAACTTCTGAAACTATTAAAATATCTACACGCAATGCTAATTAATGCTGGCAGTACTATGTTCACCACTGTCACTACAGCACAGTAACATTGGTAGCAGTGATGCCAAGACTAACACCCTGTACTTGCTGATCTTTACTATGTTCCAGGAACTGTGCTAAATATTTTATCTCTATCGCCTATTTCTTACAATAAACCTGTGAATTATTTGTCATTTTTAAGGTCATTGACATAAAGCAAGTCTTAGAAGAGTTAAGAATAACTTGCTCAAAGTCACACACCTAAGGATGGGTATAGTATTTGAACTCAACCACTCCAAGTGCGTTTGAAAGCAGGTAGAATGCTTATAGAACATCGTGTTTCAGCACGTTGGTACAGTTCCTCCTATCATGTTTCAGTAACTGCGTAGTTGCCTGTAAACAGACTTGAAACAGAGTGGAGATTGGACACCTTGAACAAATGTCAAAGCTTGTAAAAAAAAGAATACTATTTTGATTGGAACATTTCTGTGATGATTTGTCTTATTTCTTAAATACTAATTTGAAAATAGTTTAATCTTTTCTTGGCAATGTAAGACATAATAATGACCCTCTTACATCTTATACTAGTTTCCTTTCTAGACCATTAGAATTCATTTTTGCTGCAATGTGACTCCCTACAGCCCACCTCCTGTTTCTCATTGGTAACTTCACCCTCACTGTGTGGACATATCAGACTCAAGGCTAAACGTGTATCAAAATGACTCAACTCATCTCTTTTCCTGGACATGAGTCATCTCCACAGGATTACTTTCTCATTTTGACTATCCAAAAATCTGCATGTATGTGTTCCTCCCTACTCCTGTCCCCAAAGTTAAGAGCATTTAAATAAGCTGTAAGAAGTTTGGTGTGTTTGTTGAAGAGGAGAAGAATTGAAGAAATATGCAAAAGAAAATAATCTTAAAAATAACCTAATTAAACATCCATGAGTTTCATTAAACCCCATCAATTTACCTCTCACTTGATCAGGAGTTTGGCATATATCATTGCTAATTAGTGCAGAATTAGCTACTTTGGACAATATTTTAATGTTTGTGAGGTTCTCAGCCTTGTGCTAAATGGTGATGTTGGTGCAAGTTTGATTTTAGTGTCTGTAAAAAATCAGTATAATCCAATGTTTTGCAAATTGTGTCCCATTGACCTGAAATCTCAGTGAAAGAAACTTAGAGCAGTTCCAAGTGGTCAAGAGGAGGACGGATGAATGAGGTTCCAGACTCCCAGCTCATGCTACAATCAGAATCGCTCTGTGTGCAGGTGCTTTATTTTCTTTGCTTTTCTTTTGGGGTGTCATATTTCCTCTGGAATCTCTCTAATATGTGGACATTATTAGAGTGAAGAGTAACAAGAGAAACAATCTACTTTGGTCTACATAGGGATGCTCAGAAGGTGAGGCAGGGAGAGTGATTATGTTTTTATTGATTCAAAGTTCTGCCTGTTCCATTCCTTGACTATTGTCAACATTGCTCCTGAATGAGAATAGAGTAAATGCCACACAATGAAAGCTTTGGTAATAAATACTCAATTCTATGTGACTCATTTCATCCAGATGACAAAACTCTGGCAGGCTTTCTGCCTCTATCTATCTATCTATCTATCTATCTATCTATCTATCTCAGAATTAGACGTCAGAAGTGGATTATCGTCATGAGAATGGCAATGCTTGCCTGAAAAGAAATATCAAGTTAGACATTTTCCAGCAGAAAGTAAATCATATTGGGCTAATGAACCTGACAATGAAGATTGGCCTTTCCAGTTAGGTTATATGGCAGACAGCTAAGTGAAATAAATAAACTATACCTTTCACACAGATTTGAAGAAAAATTATTTAAAATTTATGAAAACTTGAAATTATTGTATTAAAAATCTTGCAGTGACAAAGGTATGAATATTAACAATAATACTATTTTCTTAGCCTTTTCTGTGAAATAAGATGTCTCTAAGAAAAAAAATAACAGATATTATTAATATTCTTTGGATGACATATAACATTTTATATGTTCTACAAAATTGAAAAATAAATGATTCTAGTAACTTGGTAACAGATCGTTTTGTGAATTAGATGGTATTCAATTATTTGCTTTAAGCAAAGTACAGGGAGGAGTTAATTTGGTTATCATCTCATAGATAATTAAAATTAATGTTTATGATAATCATTATAAGTTTTTGGACATAAAACTTGGAAAGACATATACAATTAAAACTGAGTGAAATGACCATACAAACTTCTCCCCTTCCCATCTACTTGTCATATTGTGTGGAAGTTTCTCAGCAACTAAACTGTATCATAAAAAATAAAATTGGAATAGAATTATTTCTGCTACAATCTAATTATAAGTAATATTTATTCATATGGGGAAAAATCCTGCTTCATTTATCTCATTATATGATGTATCTTCATTGAAATGTACTTTTATGGTCATTAATGAATTAAAATATTGAAATAAAGTGAAATTTCAATTTATAATTTTTGTTACAGAGAAGTATGATAGGTTGACTAATGAAATACTTTCAAGCACAGTATTGCATTTCATTCAATTCTAGAGTGAAATTGAAATGAAAAGCCAAGTTCAAAGAAAAAAAGGTACTCTATTCTAAAGTTTCTAATTGATAAAAAGAAGCTTATAGCTTATGTATTTTTTTTTGAGGTTGGATTATGGCAGATATCAAATCTGTAAGGTATTTAGATTTCACTAGATGCATGTAAGAGTGACATAACAGGTTTATTTTAAAATTCAAAATTTGTAACATACTAAGAATGATGTATTTTACAACCATTTCAAACTAAGATGGAAAATTATGAATGCCAGTTTAAACCTGAGTAAGAATATTAGTAGCCTTTAAAAATTCTCTTAGGGACTCATATACAAATAAATTATTTAGATGGGCAGCTCTCTGATTCCTTCCTTGCTGTCCATAACCTCTGTCTGAGGTGAGGTTGCTC
Source organism: Otolemur garnettii (assembly GCF_000181295.1). Taxonomy (NCBI): domain Eukaryota; kingdom Metazoa; phylum Chordata; class Mammalia; order Primates; family Galagidae; genus Otolemur; species Otolemur garnettii. The sequence goes on from NW_003852399.1 coordinate 13,920,278, forward strand.
CACTTGGTCTCTGAGAACCTCTGTTTTAGCTACCTCTGTTGTGAAATATCTATGGTTGTTGTGTTCTGGTTCTATCCAAGGTTAAGGCCTGGTGATTGCCATAGCAATACCCCTTCCTTTATTTAGCCTGCAGTGACACTGTGAAAACAGCATCCTTCGTGTAGGCCACAAATTGTATTTCCTATCCATACATCCTCTCTCTATCCCATTATTGGAAGTTGGTTCTCTACTCCTAGTCTCCACTTCTTCCCAACGTTCTGTTTAAAAATGGAACAAAATTCTTTTGTATCCTTATATCCTCACACTTCTTTGTTGATTTTTATCACCATTTTCCTGTATAATTCCTACTCACTTTGAAGTTTTTTCTCAGTAGGTTTCCATCTGTAGAACACACCCCTACAGATCAACCTCTGATTTCCTCTTCTTCTCCCTCCAGGTTTCTCAAAAGGAAAAAGGCAGAATTCTAGGAAAGAATTTTATCTTCCTGTGTGGCACAGAAAACCACCTCCAAATTATATTCTAATCCTTTCTACTGTGGTTTATTTTAAAACTATTTCTGCCTTCTAAATCAAATTTTCTTAGAATTAAAAATTCTGCTCTCTCTTTAAGGTGTCTGGTGCTTATAAATCAAAGTGCCTTATATTAGCCTGTTAAATGGCAGTGGGTTTCTCAATTCTATTTCTAAGTCTCATGCATAAACATTAACTTAATTAAAAAATGTAGTTTGTTTCTATCCTTCATAAAGAAATGGATATTGGAAAGGCAAAACAAAACAAATGCCAGCAAACAGAATTTGGAATAAAAGTCACATGGGAGGATAGTTGAAAAGTTGTACTGCCACGTTAGCAGTCTTCTGTAACTTTATCTTTGCCCTTTGCTAGACTAATTTCTTAATTTAATTAGACAACAATTAAATTGGGCAAAACAAAAAGGTATTCTTGTCCTGCCAGAAAATGAGGAAGATATCCCAGGTTGAGTCTTTGCTACCGACTTCATCTCTGTGATATTATAATGGAAAGGAAAATCGAAGAATGAGTTAGTGGACAGATTTAAGTGACTAAATTCTCTTAGTTCTCCATCTCTTTCCATCCACCTTCCCAACACCAACAAAAATGAAAAGAACTAAACAAAAACCTTTTATAGGCTATTATGGGAATAATATCGATTGAGTGATTAGAATGATCTACGAGCAGGATACATCAACCTTTCCTCCTCACATTAAAACTCAAAGTTTTCCAGTCTATCGCTTTTTACATTGGCTAAAAATAAAGTGGCAAACATTTAATTTGTGACTTCAATATCTTCTACACATGCATGAAGGCCTTAAAGATTAAGTCTTGCAGTTATAGGTAAAACAGAGGAGAGGATTTGGCTTAATTGTGACCTTTTGGAGGACAAATTGGTTGAAAGCTGGAATCTTTTGCCAACCACCTCTTGTTTTTTAATCAAAGAAGTGTCTTAGAGTAGGCGTCAAATTTAGAGTGATTTTTTATGGTCAGGGTTTGATGCAAGTTGGGTGGGCAACCCAGGTGGAGATAAGGTCTGAAAAAAACCAAGAAAGTTTATAAAGGAAATTTAATGAAGTTAATAAGACAAAGAAGATCAGACAGATTGGGCATGGAAGACAGAGGTAGGAGGTAAAAACTGGGGCAAATTTGTGGAAAGTCTTGAATGCTGTGAAACCACGGAAGAGCCCCAGGGTTGGAGGAACACAATGGCTCAAGTGGGAACAGGTTTTGCGGCTTAGGCTCCTACTTGGAATGTGATTGCATTTTCCCGTATAATTAGATGCCTAATTGTGCTCCTACACTTAGTGGATACATTTACAGCACCACATAATTGTGATTTATTTCAAAGCTCTTTATAATGCGGGCCTACCACCTCTTACATATCAATGTGCCATATTTAATTGTTGAAACGCTTCGTGATATTCTCTGACTTGCTCTGACTAGACTTTGAGTAATTAGAAAGGAAACTTAATGTTGCTCAATTCTAAAGAGCACATGAATATTAAAAATTTTAATATCCCTCTAATTAGACAACAAAGATATTGAAAAGTCAATAGTATATGTTACCAATGCTAAAAATAGTGCATTGGTGAAAGGATACAATACTTTTAATGATCCAGCTATTTATTAAAAAGTTTAAAACATCCTTTTCTGTTAGAATCCCTAATATTGTTTTTAAGTATTTATCCTAAGGAAACAAGAGTATATACAAAAATTTAGATGCAAGGGTATATAAAAGCACATTGCTCAGAAGAGTAAAAATGCAGACAAAACATTAATATTCAACATAATACAGAATAGTATAGAACAGTAAAATGACATTGTGGAAATGACTGAATTAATATGGAAAAAAATTACTATTAAGTATTATTAGTAGGAGACCAGGTTTATGAATCTAATTTTGTAATAAGCAAATAAATAAATAATATTTAATTACATGACTACAGCTGAACATACACAAAACTTAACATTGGTTTTTACCTCTAAAGTGGAACATGTTTGCTTTTCTCCCTATAGTGACTATATATGACTTTCGTTATATATAAGTTTAAATTGTTTCAATTAGAAATTTATTTGAATAACACAAAAAATATCCATAACGGTTCACTTATACCATAAGGGAAGATAGGAACACACAGGATTTCACGAGTAAGGCAATGATCAAAATACAACTATATAAAATAAATATTCATGGTGGTATAGCAAAATAAAATTTAGAAAGAGAGAGAGAGAGCAAGCTCTAAAAGAGCACTGAGCTGGGTGCAAAGACGGAGAACATCATTGAGACAGAGGTTTGCTTTCTACAGTGAAGACTACAGGGAATAAATGGCCAGGACACATGAAGGTAATGCTGATGTGATGCTTTCTTCAAGGAGTTGACGACCAGTAGACCAGGGTGTCCAGTCTGCAGCCCGGAGACTGTGTGCTGTTTTTGTGAAGATTGTTTACTTTTATCTGTAGGGTCAAATATCATGAAAAGGATGCAAGGACCTTTTTGTTGTTGTTGTTGTTCTAATTAGCTTTCCTTAGTGTTTGTGTATTTCATGTGTGGGCCAAGAACACTCTTCTTTTAGAGTGGATTCGGTGGCTCATGCCTGTAATCCTAGCACTCTGGGAGGCTGAGGTGTCAGGATCACCCGAGCTCAGGAGTTCTAGGCCAGTCTGAGCAAGAGCAAGACTCCATCTCTACTAAAAATAGAAAAATTAGCTGGGCGTTTTGGTGGGTGTCTGTAGTCCTAGCTGCTATAGTCTCGGTGGAAAGATGATCTCCTGTGCCCAAGAGTTTGAGGTTGTGAGGTATGACACCATGGCACTCTACCCAAGAGTGAGACTATGTCAAAAAAAAAAAAAAAAAGGAGAGGAAGAAAAGAGAAAGAAATAGAAAAACAACTCTCTTTCCAATGTGAATGCAGCAGAGGAAAAAAGGCTGGAAGCCCACTGCTGTGGTTGAAATACCTGGAGCTACGCTAGGGGTGGAAGAAAACAAGAATTCAAATCAGACCAAGTGATCTGATAAGCATTGTAGTGCAGATGATGTTCAACTGAGTTGTTTTGGAAAGTTAATATTTCTAGTTCGCTAATTATAAAGGTTATGTGCTAAATCTAAAAAATAAAGAAAAAGAAAAAGAGAAAAGAGAAATAATCTCTTTTTGAGATTGCAGTTGTCTGTCTATGTTGCAGTTGTCTCCCTCTCTCTCTCTCCTCTTTCTGTATAAGTATATATCTATATAGATAGATATAGATACAGATATATAGATAAATATACGTGGACAATATTGATGGCTTTAGGTCAAACTACATATATATCAGCTTACCTGCCTGTTATCTGTACTGCAGATGTATTTCTGAGTTTATTGTCTACTGACTTTTATTATTATGATATCACAGAGCTTTCATGTATTCATCCATTGTCTCAAAATGCATTTATTTTGTGTGCCTTTGTTGTGGTAAACCCACAGTTCCAGGGGGATCAGTCTATACGATAGACAAAGATCCTTGACTTAAAGGAACTTGTGTTCAGTGGGAAGAGCAGGGATGTAGACAAAAATAATTATCCTGAGTAGTAAGTAAATTATAGTGTATGAAAAAGGTGGTAAGTTCTAAGGAAAATAGAAAATTGGAAAAGAAAAACGAAAGAACAGACCAGGGAATGGGAGACCAGAGGGGCTTGCAATTTTAAGTAGGGCGAAAGGTCTCCCTGAGAAAGAAGCATCAGGCAATTTATTCAAAGGACTAGAGAGAGCAAGCCATGTGGATCGCCAGGGAAGACCACAGCAGGCAGGAGAAACCACAGGGCGAAGGAATCATGAGTCAGAGAGAAGCCAGGCTGAGTCCTAGATGAGATTATAATGGGTGTGGGGCCAGGTAGGGGCAGGGAGTGCTGAAAGGGCTTCAGCCTTTTTTTTTTTTTAATTTCTTATAGCATAACTAGGTACATTAATGCAATCATGGGGTACAGTGTGCTGTTTTCATATACATTTTGAAATACTCTCATCAAACCAGTTAACATAACCTTCATGTCATTCTCTTAGTCATTAAGTTAAGACATTCATACACTGCTTTTAGAAAGATTCACTTGTACCCTTGTAAAATAAACCATATAGGTGACCCCACCAATCACTCTCCCTCCCCCCAACCACCCCCCTCGCCTCCCCTCTCCCACCCCCTTCCTATATTCTAAGGCTATAATTAGGTTATGACATTCCTATAAAGCTATGAATTAGTTTCAAAATAGGGCTGTGTACATTGGATTGTTTTTCTTCCATTCTTGAGATACTTTACTGAGAAGAACATTTTCTAATTCCATCCATGTAAACCTGAAGGAGGTAAAGTCTCCATCTTTCTTTAGGGCTGCATAGTATTCCATGGTGTACATATACCATAATTTATTGATCTATTCGTGGGTCGATGGGCATTTAGGCTTCTTCCATGACCTAGCAATTATGAATTGGGCTGCAATAAACATTCTGATACAAATACCTTTTTGTAATTCGATTTTTCTTCTTCGGGATATATACCTAATAAAGGAATTGCAGGATCAAATGGCAGGTTTATTTTTAGTTCTCTCAGTGAGGGCTTCAGGTTTTATGGTGAGAGCAATGGGAAGTTATCACCAGGTTTTTAGCTGAGAAATGTCATTCAGGTGCTGGATGAGAAAGGGCCAAAAAGGAATAAGGGGCGATGTGGGAGATGACTGAAGTGGCCGTAGCAGCCATGCAAGCCTTGGGGGCTGGTGGTTTACAGCAGGGAAATGGTCAGAAGCCAGACATGACTTGATCATGATCAGTGTTTTGAATTAAAAATGTGTTAGATAATATTTAACACTTCACTAGATAGGATCAATTTTAGATTTGAGAAGACAGAATAAAGATTCAGTAAATTTATTCAGTATAAGTTTTATAATCTGAAAAAACTAAGCTGAGAGTGTTTGCTTTTTATTGGAAAATTTGAGCAGTTATTGTCATTTCACTTTTGATCCACTTTTGATGAGGCACAGGGATTATAATGTTAATTAGTCATAATTTGACCTTTCAGAGATCACCATCAAGTGGCAAAATATAGGCCCTAGGAAAATATTTTCAACACAATCCATGAGGTGCTATAGTACAAGTTAGAATACATCATGAGAATATTAGGAAAGACAACTAACCCAACTTGTCAGGAAAGTAAAGAAAGAAGGATTCTCAAAGGAAGTCCAGTCTAAGCTAAAGATTTAAAGGATCAGTAAGTACTAGGCAAGTGAGAAGAGAGCTAGGCTCAGAGACCACAGAAAACACAAGTACTCAGAAGCAAAAGAAATTATGGTATATTAAGATAAATTTAAATATTTTGATGGTTAAATCATACAGTTTAAGGAGAATAATTGTGAGAGATGAATGGGGTGAAAGGCTTTCCTAAAATTCTGAAAATCTGGTTGAAAGTGTTTTATGTATTTTCTTTGAAAGCTAGAGAAGAGACCTGATTAAAGTTTTGCATTAGATCCTTCCCTCTGATTAAGAATGATCATCACAGGGGGCAGAGAGACCACATAGGAAGCTTTGCAGCCATCTGGAAGAGAGGTTGTGTTGGCAGCCTGAATGAGACGAACGGGAGTTATCTGTTAGGAAAAAGACAAGTGGAGAGATTGAAGGATTGTTTTGAAGGATAGATATAATAGAATTTAAGCATTTATAGGATGTGAGAAATGAGGGAATACAGAATATGTTAGCTAGGATAATGCACCCTATGTTACTTGAAGACACCAAAACATCAGGGGAAATGAAAGATTTAAAAAGAGATTGAATATCATTGTGCCAAATAAAAAACACTGAGACAAGGCCTGTAGTTTCCATTGTGGAAAGATTTCCCTTACTGATTCAATTACTTTCATAGTTATACAAGCATACAAGTTTTTTTTTAATCAAAATTTTGTTAAAATTGCCCTTTTTTCAATTTTTTTTTGTTTTTTGGCTAATAGCCATTCGCGATATCTTATACTTAGTTCTACTGTGTTGATTTCATCTGTGAAATATTGTTGGTTCTTTCCACTGTATGATTGTTTTCTATTTTGATAAGTTTTGCTCATTTTTATTTTTATCTACTTTCTTTGGGTTTTCTCTCCTGTTCTTTTTCTCCCTGACTCTTTGAGATGATTCTTAGCCATTTTAAACTTCTACTCTAATATCTACATTTACACAATATGTAGTCTTTCCATTATGGCTTTACCTATATTCCACCACTTTTAATGTTATATTTATTATTTTGTATTTTTAACTTTTGTGTTGTATTTTTATTATTTTTTTATTTAACATATTTCAAAATTTACGTTACTTCCTCTCTACCTACTGGATCATTTAACATTTTGTTTCTTAATTTCTTAACTTACTAGGATATTCTGTTCTTTTTAAAATTTAAGAAGTATTTAATTTATTGTTTTTATTCAATCTATTGCTTAATTGAACTACACCCAGAGAATATAGTCTATATGATTTTCAATTCTTTGATATTTGTTATTTGTTTTATGATTCAGTATATGGTCAATTTCTCTCAGTGTTCCTAATGTTTCTGCTAGAAGATGGTGCTACTATTTCAAGTATTCTCTAATCTATTTTCAAAGTTTGAATTTCTCTGGACAGAATAGGAAATTGAAGTCTGAATCTAAATCCGTAGATATACTCTTTCCAATTCATCCTGACCTCAAGAGGGCAAGTCTGTTTGATTGAGCCTCCTGTTCAGCTTCCCACCTTGTACATGGCAAGCTTTGATTCTATCTTCCCTTACTTATAAAGCTGAAAAACAAATATTGTAATTTCCCTGAATCAGTAAGTCCTCTTAGGAAAAATAAATCCTAGAGGAAAGTGTAGGAAAATTCTTGACACTATCGGGCTGGGAAAAGTATGTATGAAGACCCTTTCAGCAATTGCAGTAACACCAAAGCTAAAAAGCTTCTGCACAGCTAAGGACACCACAACTCAACGGGCAGCCTTCAATATGAGGAAAGATATTTGCATGCTATGAATCTGGCAAAGAACTGATAATGAGAATCTACAGGGAACTCAAACTAATCAACAAGAGTAAGTGATCATTCTAAGTGGGCAAGAGACTTGAACAGAAACTTCTCTGAAGAAGACAGATGAATGGCCAACAGATAGGTGTCTACTCAGAAGAAAAAAAAAATCATTTTACCACAAGGACATTTGCACTAGAACGTTCATTATAGCTCAATTCATAACTGCCAAGATATAGAAGCAATTCAAGTGCCCATCAATCCATGAATGAATTAATGAACTATGGTATGTGTATACCATGAAGTACTAGTCAGCTATAAAAATAAATGGAGAATTTACATTTTTTGTACTTTTTTGGAGTTGAAGCACATTCTTCCTAGTAAAGTATCACAAGGATGGAAAAGCAAATATCCAACATCCTCAACAGTAATATAAAACCATTAGAAAAACACCTACACACCAACAAGAAAGAAAAACATGAGTATATTCAAGTGGTGGGGGAGGGACATTGGAAAGGCCGGGAGGGAGATGGACTGGTAAGCTCTGGCTCAGTGTGCACAATGTAAGGGTATATTGACCTACAACTTGACCTTTACCTTAGAAATGCAAACAATGTGACCTAATCATTTGTAACCTCATATTAATCTGAAATATTAAAAAAAAATAAAAACAGATTCCATATTAGATTACTTCTCCTCAATTTATCTCCCTTTAAAGCAGCTTAGACTTTCTTTATAGTTTTGCTACTTTTTTTTTTCACTCTTTTCTTTTTTTAGTTAAATCATAGCTGTGTACAATAATGCATTTATGAGGTACAATATGCTGGTTTTATATACAATTTGAAATATAACAAACTAGTTAACACAGCCTTCACCACACTTTCTTTATTATTGTGTTAAGACATTTATACTCTACACTTAGTAGATTTGATGTGTACCCTTTTAAAATGTACCTTAGGTGTGGTCTGACCAATTATTCTCCTTCCACCCATCTCCCCCCCACCTTGTTCCCCTTCATCTTGGGCTATAGTTCAGTTATAGCTTTCATATGGAAGTGTGGGTGCTTATATATAGGTTTCATAGTAGAGCTGAGTACATTGGGTACTTTTTCTTCCATTCTTCAGATATTTTACTAAGAAGAATATGTTCCAGCTCCATCCATGTAAACATAAAAGAGGTAAAGTCTCCATCTTTTTTAAGGCTGCATAATATTCTATGGTGTACATATACCACAATTTATTAATCTGTTCGTGGGTCACTGGGCACTTGAGCTTCTTCCATGACTTAGCAATTATGAATTGGGCTACAGTAAACATTCTGGTGCAAATATCTTTGTCATAAAGCGATTTTTGGTCTTCTGGATATACATCTAGTAGAGGAATTGCAGGATCCAATGGCAAGTCTATTTTTAGACCCCTAAGTGATCTCCAAACTTCTTTCCAAAAGGAACGTATTAACTTGTTTTCCCACCAGCAGTGCAGAAGTGTTCCCTTTTCTCCACATCCACGCGAACATCCATAGTTTTGGGATTTTGTGATGTGCGCTAATCTTACTGGAGTTAGATGATATCTCAAAGTGGTTTTGATTTGCATTTCTCTGATGATTAAGGATGATGAACATTTTTTCATGTGTCTGCAGCCCATGCACCTCTCTTCTTCAGAGAAGTTTCCATTCAAATCTCTTGCCCACAATGAGATGGCATCACTTGTTCTTTTCTTGTAAATATGTTTGAATTCTTTGTGGATTCTGGTTATCAAACTTTTGTCAGAAGCATAACCTGCAAATATCTTCTCCCATTCTTAGGGCTGTCTGCTTGCTTTACATACTGTGCTCTTGGCTGTGCAGAAGCTTTTTAGTTCGATCAGGTCCCAGTAATGTATTTTTGGTATTGCTTCAATTTCCTAGGGGGTCCACCCTCATAAAATATTCTCCTGGGCTGATTTCTTCAAGTGTTCTCCCTGCACTCTCTTCTAGTACTTTTATAGTTTCATGTTTTGAGTTTAAATCTTTTATTGAGTGAGAATCTATTTTTGTTAAAGGTGAAAGGTGTGGGTCCATTTTCAGTCTTGTACAAGTCTCCAGCCCTCAAAGATCTGAGAAATACAATAGAATCCCTCAGTAACAGAATGTCTTGCTACTTTTTTGATGCTTTTAATTCTATGTATATATGTTTTATTTACTTTTTTAAGCACCTACAATCAAGAATGCACTTATAGACAAAATTGTAAGGATTAGAGACTTGAAATTTTGGTGTTTCTGGAAATTTCTTTGACATTATGAACCTGTGTGAAGATTGATATTCAGCTTGCTTACATGAGTTAATAGATAGGCTCCATTCTCAATGGGAGCTGTTGTAATTTGGCTTCTTTCTGATTAAGCATTACTCATGATAAGGTTTTAAAAATATGTTTAGAGTTACCCCTTTTCCCTACTATTAAAAAAAAAAGAAACCTGTAGTTCTCATACTATAAAGTTATTAAGATAAGGTGTTAGGTAAGAAAGAAGATTAAAATCTTTGCTATGCTGGAATTTCTATCTCAGCTTTTGGTTACATACAGGAGAGGTTAACTCTACCATAACCACAAACAATGCAATAATTGCCATGCTTAAGTCTCTTTCTCAGAAGGCACTGTGGGGATTTTCACATAGCCTCTGGGATTCTATTGATTTCTATACAAATTAGAAGTTAGCTTTTTAAAAAGAACAATTTGGACTTTTCTAACAACAACTTATTTCAACATACACATTTAAGACTTTCTTGATCTTGTTGCACTGCTTATTCATTAACACCAGCACAATAGAGCAAATCCTGCTGGGACTTCATGAGTTCTAGGAAAACAATTCTTAACTTCATGTGTTCCTATAAGCATCTGAAGTTTAATTACTGTTTAGCATTGTTATAGTTCTCTTTTAGAACACACACACATAAACATTTTTTAAAAAAGGAACATGTGAGAAAAATGTGATGTGTAATTAAATATATTAAAAATTCCCATCTGAAAAAGCAGTGTAATACAGTGGTTAAGGTGCCAGCCACATACACCAAAGCTGGCGGGTGTTGTGACCTGGGAAGCTGAGGCCAGAGAATCACTTAGGCCCAAGAGTTTGAGGTTGCTGTGAGCCGTGAGACCACAGCACTCTACTGAGGGTGACATAATGAGACTCGGTCTCAAAAAATAAATAAATAAATAAAATAAAAAAAGCCATGTAGGATAAGAAGCTTAGCAAAGCTGTTGACTGAAAGATAAATAACCTTTTACTTGAATTTTGACATTGCACTTATAGGGATTTCTTTGCAATAGAGATTTTTGAGATGGAATACAGCCGAAAACCTGTTTTAATTCAGAAATGATGGGTATAATATTATCTGCACATGTGTAGAATTAAATTTTAGAATAACTTGCAATAGTAATTGCAAGTGCTTACAATGTGATTTTTTATGAGAAAAAATATGGAACAATAGAAAAAATACTTCAAGCGAAGCAATGGGAATATACATAATTGAAGTGAAAATAGAATGCCGTGGATAGTTATAGAAAACAGAATTTTGATAGTTACATTTGTCATGGGTTACTCCCAGTAACATATGTCTGGAAAGAATAATTTTTCTACATGGTGACTGGTTTAATGATTTAGGTGTAGAAGCCATCTATAGTATGGGAAGAAACATTTTAAAAGTAACTTCAGTTTTATCAGTAGGCTAAATAAGAACTTAATTGTTCTGCAGAGCTAAATATCCCCTAAGTCTCAGACATACTCCAAGTGAAAACTAACTTGGTTGTGTTTTTCAGATTGCTAGACAATAATTTCTGTAATTAACAATGTAGTCTACATTAATTATCCCCCCCCCTTTTTTTTTTGCAGTTTTGGCCAGGGCCAAGCTCAAACCTGCCACCCCTGGTATATGGGGCTGGCGTCCTACTCCTTGAGCCACAGGCACCACTCAATTATTTTCCCCTTTTTCAAATAAGGTAACTAAGATATAAGTGTTACATATAGTTTTATAGTGTATGGCTGGCAAAGTTTGGACTATAACATCCAGAATTGAAGAATTCCTGGAAGGAAAAAAAGAAAATAAGCATTGTTAGGTACCTAATGAATCCAAGCACACACATCATTCCAACAAAGGCCAGTTCTGGGCTCTTATTGTACTATTTGGAGACTGTAGTAGCTCACTGGGTAGAAAAAAAGGTATTTAAAACAGAAAATGGGCAGGTTAGCATAATGAGATAGAACAGCTACATTTGTAAGTTCTCTTCCAAAAATTAATGTCAGATAATTAATTGGCTTTTCAGACGCTAAAGCAAATGTTAACAAAATAATCTTAAGATTATTTGATACTACTAGTTTCACAAGTAATTGTAATGTATTAATAAGAATACATTATTTACCTCTAGATCTTACGTTTCTGGTAAGTTCTTTGTGTTCAACTTTCCTGGTATCTGTGATGGAGTTCTATTGGACCTGTTAGTCAACCACAGGACGTTCAGATCCCATAGCCATCAACTTTTACCAAACTTGTACTTTAGAAGAGTCTTTGTACCTCTCACATTTTTTTTTGCCTTTTACATGTGGAGATTTCTCTAAGTTGGAAATATAAATAAATATCTATTAAACATATTATGCCTATGATAATGTAAGAAATGAGCCCTTTGTTTTAACAGTAAGCATTTTAGGGAGGGTATGAAAGTAATCCCCCAAATAGCTCCAAGACATAAAAACAGAGCTGCATGGAATTGTTCAGTCTAATGTAAGTGGAAAGCTTCAGCTCCTTTCAAATCCTCTCCCTGGGGAAGTTAGGGGGAAATGATGGCCATTAAAAACAAAATCAATGGTAGTACTTGTTTTTAGATCCTGACTGTTCAAAGATGAACCCTTGTCCAACGTGAATCCGTGAGTGCTTTCATTTTCAGACAAAATTTCTTCATGTTTTAGAATAAGTGAGTGAAGAGAAAGAAGGTCCTGGTGACAAATTTTGAGACTTTTTAGGAGGTCAGGCATCCATGGCACCAACTAGTGACAGTTTAAAGACAATCCAAGAGGAATGGTCAGTATAGGCATAAATAGAAATCAGAAACTAGTTTTACCTTAAAAAGGCTAGAGATAGGATGAGATAGGATATACATCTCAACTTATGTAGTGCCAGGCTGTCACAATGACCGGATGGTTTTATACTCTATGGCACTTACTCTTCCCCTCTTTTGATGGGAAGAATAATGTAAGATTGAGTTAAATTTGAAAAATCCTTCCTATGGTACATAAATCAAGGGCATCCTGACAGTCCACATGTAACACCATTAAGTAGCCTCTGTAGCATAAAATCTAAGTGTTTTCCTTTGTAAATAGAAGTGGGTTCCAATTTAGAAGTTGTTTTGGTCAGAAAAAAACAATCACTGCTTTCTATACTTTCTGAACACCGATTAATTCTTATTGACACAGCTAAAAGTCTGTATTAGATGATTCCAGATGTACAGAAAAATTGCACCTCTAAATTTTATATTTATTTGTATATTTCCAGTGAGTCTCACAGCCAGAAAACTTAGCAATATTTTTTTTTTGTTTAGTATATGCAGAGTAGACAATAGCACAATTCTAGAGACAACATCCACAAAGAATAAAGTATGAGAGGCTCACCTTGGAATGTGATACTGTCATCTCTGTGATGCTTTGGCCAGATCACAGGAATGCTTCATCAGTATCAATTGCTCATAGAGGTTAAGAGTAAGGACTCTGGAGCCAGACTGCCTCGATTTAAAATCTTACTCTGCCATTGGCAATCATAATGTTTCAGTGCCTCAGTGTCTTTGGGGTTGCTGTGTGAATTAAATTATGTAAATACTGGTTTTCTCAGTTTTCTATTCCCAGTTAAGAGTGACCGCCAAAATTAGTGGCTTAACACAACAGCAATTTGTGGAGGATTTAGGTGAGCAGTCCTTCTGCTGTGAATGCATTGTCGAAGATGGCTTTGTCACTTACGTGTCTGGAGTCAGGAGGGATTGCTGGGGGCTGGCCGAGCTGAGGATCTCTCTCTCTCCATCCCCCTTTTGTCTCTTTCACTCTCTCTCTCAATGTGGTGACTTCGCATGTCTTCCTCATTGCATAGTGGTCTCATGGAAGTTGAACTTCCTAAATACGGCATCTGGCTTACAAGAGGGGAAAACTGCCATCTAGGGTAAGCCTAGAACTAATGTAGCTTTGCTTCTATTGTGTTCTTTTAACCAAAGCAAGTAATTATGCCAGCTGAAATTTCAAGGGAGGTGAAAAAATACCTACCCTTTGATTAGATGAGTGGGACATGTATGCAGAATACTATAGGAAGGTATTGATGAAGGCCCTCTTCGGAAACTGTCTGCTGCCACATTTGAATTAATGCCTGGCTCATAGTAAACACTCTGTAGCTTATAATTTTAACGTTTTCTGTGATGATGAAGAAGAAGATGATGATGATGATACCTGGCTCAGTGTAAGAACTGTATATGTCATTATTTAAACTTTTTCTGTTACTACTCTTATTATTATCATTGTCCCTCATATCCAGAGGTCAGTTCCGGGACTCCCAACACATACTTGAAAGAGCTGGCAGAGTGCAAGAACCAGTTTATACTGGTTGGTTTTAAGAGATTGTTAAATGCTCAGTAATTTTTCAAGGGGATTGTAAATTCTTAGGGTATTCGAAGTATTTACACCATGGAAGTTGGTGAACACTAAAAATTGGGTATTGTGTTTTTGTTTTTGTCTTTGTTCAGAGAAAGAGCCCGATTGTACTACTGAGCGCACCCATGAACCAGAGTATTTTTCCCTTCTTAGTCTCCCTGTGCTTCAGGCACTGTCTCCAGCAGTTCTGCTTCTCCTCTGTGGCCTCAGCCCTGGTGGAGAACTTTCCAGTGAAGTCACACTTCCTACCAGGTATGCTGGAATTGTTTCCCCTGCCTCATGAGGCTTCAACTCCCGTGTTCTCTCCATCCTTCCAAGTGCGGGAAGCTTCCCGGGTGTCCTCACAACCTCTTATGTACTGTTTTGCTCTTTAATTACCAATATATTCAGTCCTTTCTATTAAGTTTCCTCTTCTTTAGATACTCGAAGTGGCTTCTGTTTTTTTAGTTGAACTATTATGACCATTTCACGCATCTTTTACCATCCAATACCCACATACACAGAGTCACAGCACTTCTTATTGAGTTATAGGGTACATTCCGAATGCCTGAGGTGTAAGGAAAACTCTCCTAATAATTGCATTCATGTTTTCAGGTCACTATGTAAGGGGCGTTTTTAAGCTGCATTAGTCAATGATATGTAGGTGATTATGAAAGTTTTGAGATACACACAAATCAAGAAACGTAAAATCTACACCAATAAGCCAAGTGGGTTGAAACTTGCATGAGTGAATCAGAAAGGATGCCATCACCGGTGTTTCTTAGAAGTGAAATAATGTACTGTAACACTGTATAAAACTTTTGTGGTGACTCACATACCATACCTAGGTCCTTGTATCTTATACTACATAATACAGATATTATGACTTCCACTTATTCAGTTAGTAAGGTTTTTTTGTGTGTTCCAGAAAAATTATCAGTTATATGACAGAGGGATGGATGAAACAATATCCATTCCATCTTCATCAGTTTTTAATTTTTATTGATTTTGGTTATCTTCTTATACTCTTGTATTTAATAGAATATACAATAATTGTAGTTTTTCTTTCTGTTTTTGTTCAGTGTATTTTTTACATATCCTAAGATACAGTGAGAACTCAATGTGGAATTGAAGTAACTCTTTACCATTCTTTAAATCTCAGGATA
Source organism: Otolemur garnettii (assembly GCF_000181295.1). Taxonomy (NCBI): domain Eukaryota; kingdom Metazoa; phylum Chordata; class Mammalia; order Primates; family Galagidae; genus Otolemur; species Otolemur garnettii. Next base: position 13,935,571 of record NW_003852399.1, read on the forward strand.
AAGAATATTTCCTCTATAAGGAGTTTCTGACTCCCCCTTAAGAAAAACTAAAGAATAACAGAAAAATGTTCACTATGTTTTGATGTTACACTTAGTATCACAATTAAAATTATCAAAATGATTAGTTATTAATCAAGGATTCATTTAATGAATAATTGAAATTCTTTTCTTTTTTTATTAAATCATAGCTATGTACATTAATGCAGTCATGGGGTACAGTGTGCTGGTTTTATATACAATTTGAAATATTTTCATCAAACTGGTTAACATAGCCTTCTAAAATTATTTTTTTAAAGATCTCACACTCTAATGAAGTGAACATTCCTAGAGAACATGTAGGGATCAAATGTACAAATAGGGTTCATGTTAATAGCTGAATGGATAAGTGAATGAATAATCAACTTGCAATCTGGTCTGATTATAGAGTGAGGAACTTCTCTGACTCCTGATAAAGTTTAGATGTGTAGTAAAACATAGTCAACAGAGTTGCAAATAGTAGCGCCCCAACCTGTCTAAACAGATGGACAGGCACGTTGTGACAGCATTATTGAGTCTTGTTGAAATTGGAGGGCCTGGGGCAAAGTACATTGGCAAAATGCCTAATCTTCCACAGATGGGTTTAGTTTCAAATCTTTACCCCTTTTAATTTAACCCTTCCTCTGCCTATTAACCAAACTGTTTTAGGAGTGCCTCTGGAGATAAATATATATTTAGTCTTTGTAGCCATTCATTTGCCAAATATTAAGTACCTAATCTATGAAGTACCTTTTTAATACTTGGAATAAACAAGTAGATAAAGGCCAATTTTACACCTTCCATGAGTTCAGAATCTGTTTATAAGCACTAAGCAGAAGGCATTTCTGCACAACTTGGTGACAAGCCAAAATGTCTTTGCTTGGCTTGGAGAAAAAAAAAATTTCTTATAGATGTTTATGATCAATATAAACTCTAAAAAGAATTATGGTATCCTATGTTGTTGTAATAGCTAGAAACAAGTGAAAGAAAAGCATGCACGTCTGTTGTAGTTAATTTGTGCTGCTATGTCAAAATACCAAAGGGTTGGTAATTTATAAAGAACAGAAATTTATTTCTCAGAGTTTTAGAGGTTAGGAAGTCTAAGACACATTTTTTTGCCAACATCTGGTGGGACGCTTCTCACTATATCGTCATATGGTGAGAGTGTAACAATCAAAGGGGACAAACGCTGTGTCATATGTGGCCCCCGGGTAGAAGAGAGTGAGCTCACTGTCTCAGTCACCTTCTACAGTGGCACTAATGCATTCGTTAGGGTGGAGTCCTCAAACCTGGACACGTCCCAGTTGGTCCCTTCTCCCAGTGAAGCCTATGCATTGGGATTCATTTTCCAGCGCATGGATTTGGGTGGACACATTCAGACTATACCAATGTTCCACATCATGTTCATGGTCTTGTGAGATGCATGCCTGTGTTTTTTAGCAACAACTTGGATATTTTGAAGTTGAAAAAAAAAGATAATATGACACAATAATAAAGAGGGGAAAATAGATAATAATGTAGAAATTTATGAAAAAGATAGAACCCAGGATTAACTTGGGTAGACTAAGTGGAGTAAATGCCAAATTTCTACTTTTCCTGATTTAGAGACAAAAGGTATTCTGCAATACTTAGTAGTGCACAACCCATGGAATGACTGAACTAGCTTTCTCTGTCCATTAGGTAATGTTGCACAACAAACATTCACAATAATTGGTGGCATTCAATAATAAACATTTATTTAGTCAAAGCAAATCACATGCTCAGGCCCTGAGTTGGAAACAGGAGATATTAAAATTTTATATGACAAAAGACAGACACAGAAAGGGGTGAGTTTAGTGCAATAAATCTATGACACTCCTCTCGTAGCTTTTCATTTGAGGAACCTGTTGATTCAAATAAGACCAGTGGTAAGAGCTAATGTCTCCCCCAAAGATGTATGGCTTCTCTGACTGTTGAGTAGAAGTTCATTCAATTTCTACTCAACAATTAATAGCATATCATGGACCAGTTACTGCACTAAGAAGCTGGCATCCAGTGATGAATAAGATATGTTTTTATGCCTAATAGAAACTACCCAACAAATCTCCACATTTTTGCATTCACACACAATTTTTTATGTATTCAATCCAGTCCTGAAGAGTGAATGTGAACTCAGATGGCTTGTCAAAAAGCTTCTAAGAAAACATGCCTTTGTATCTTCAGTGGTCACTGATTGGCGACGATTGCAATGAAAATTTATCTTGCGTTCACTATTTATGAGTAGTATGGTAAATACGGCAGAGTCCTATGGGACAATATTTATGGTCTCATTCTCCTGTGAATAATCAATAGCTTCTGACTTTAGGTAATGTAAATTAGTATGATAACGTCTGGACTTCACGTTAGTATGTTTTGAGAAGTTCCATGATGTCACACTCTTCAATCATTTCAAGTACAGCGTATGCCCCTGGTCCAAGCGGAGGCTGTGTTTAATGTTTTACCAGTACTGCTGAGAGTGGATTTATACTGCTTGCTTTCACCTAGATTTTTGGCAGATTCCTATCCTCATCACCATAAAATATGTTGGGTGAAAGTAAACATTAATGGATAAACAGGCTTTTGGCTAACCCCTTCAATGATGCCTATACTGCTTTGGGTTAATCCTACCTTAAATCCGCCGTATTGCATGGCTCTACAAGAAATTGAAAAATCAAAAATAAATAAAAATACCAAACTGATTTACATGGACTTCTTTTTGTTCCACTCATGACATTCGTGACAGTGGAAATGTTCCAGGATATTGCTTATAGCTTTGATAGCTCTTGAGTTCAGGAGAACAGAGCATTATGGGGCTACTTTAGAGGATAGCATTTTATATTTCTTTGGAGAAGAAAAAATGCATAGACTCTTTAAAAAGCCTATTTTAGCATGTGTTAATGGCTGCACATCTGGGAATGTCAATACCAGCTTTAGGAGGATTTCTTTCTATTCCTGTTCTGCCACATGGAAATGTGAGATCTGAAATATTATTTCATTAGCCTGCATGCTTTTTTAGTTCTGTGTTCTGAATAAGCAGTTGCTTAGTCTGTAAGAATAAGCTTATCTTTTCCATAGGGGGAAAGTCATTAGGAATTTGATATGCTGGAAATAAGCAGTGAAATATCCTTTCACAAGACAATGGTAGTGCTAGAAATGGGAAATCCTTCAAGGTGTACACGGACTTTGCACTTTTACTAATGGGAGTTTACATAGCAGAAATAGAGTGACTTTCACACCATGTAGAGACAACAATTTTATCCCCTTGGCAGCCCAATTTCATTTAATATTCCAAACCAAGTTTCAATTATGAGGGTTAATGAAGGAGAAAGATAATGAATATAGGAAGAACACAAAGAGGATTTTAAATTTCACATATGTCAAAAACTTTACATCAGACATTGGTTTAAATATTTTTTACCTATCCAGTGTTGCAAAGTGTATTCATTGATTTGATGAATACATTAGTTCTTTTTCTGTTCCATACTGATGCCATGATTATTTCAGACAAGAGCAAATCTTTACTATTTTTTTTAAATTTTTGTACTATCATTTGTGAATGTTTTATATATATTTATAAATGTTTTATATATATTTACTTAGTCCTCCAAATAACCATATAAATTAGGTACTTGTCTGTATCCCTTCTACAGTGAGGAAATATAGTATAAAAACACTAAAAGTTTCACTGTTACTGTGAGATAGAGGTAGCACTTAAAGCCAGACACTTTGGATTAGAATACATTTAATCACTCTTCAATACTTTAGAACAGAGTTTTCCAATGGGGTCTGCTCATCATCACCTGAGGCTCTGAACAGAAAACGTATGATTCCCTGAGGCATCACCCCAATTTGAATCTCTGGATGTAAGGCCTGAGAATTAGCTCTACATTTTTGAGAGGTCCCTCTGAACCTCCTTAAGTCAGATTGTACTCTATAAGGTAAGGATTCATTGAGGTCAAGGGTGCATGCCTACCTACAGTCAGTGCCTGCCTTCTAGAACATATTTGGGTATTCGGTGCTTATATAGGCCTCTTCCTAGGTCTTCCCTCTGGATGGCATTGTGTGTCACCACTGTGCATACCTCTGTATATAGGGGATACAACCAACGGGTGCTACTTTCAGAGAGTGTGGACAGAGCTTAGATGCACAATATGGGGTATCCACATCTGTCTAAGTCAGCTTGGGCATCCACATATGTCTTAGTTTGCTTGGTCTGCCCTAAAAAAATATATAAGCCACTGGGTAGATTAAAAACCCAAAATTTATTTTGTCATAATTCTGGAGGTTGAAAGTCCAAAATCAAGGTCTGGACGACTAGGTTTCTGTTGAGACCACTTTTCCTGGCTTGCAGACAACTGCTTCCCTCACTGTGTCCTCATGCAGCCTTTCCTTGGTGCTTGCTCAGAGACAGGAAGAGAATGAGCTTTCTGATGTCTCTTCTCATAAAGGTACTAATCCCATTGGATCAGGGTCCCACCCTGATGACCTCATTTAACATTAATTACTCCAGATACTGCCTCACTAGGTGATAAGGCTTCAGCATATGAATTTTGAGGATACACATGTATGGGGCCTTTTACAGTTAAAGATGGAGGTAGGGTGGTGAGAATAAGCTAGAAATCTGGGGAGTGTGGTAGGATCTGGTTCAAGTAGCACCTTCATATTTGGGTGTGGAACTCCAAGGAATCCAATCATTCTAAGTTTTCATCAGTTCTTTGAGTTTGTAAGAAATTAAGACAAATATATTTTATTTATCAGCTTGTTAGCTTGATTTGTAACTTTAAATATCGAGGCCTAAATCCTGTGGGCCTCCTCACGTGTGTTAGAAATGCACTTGTTAATGCTTTAACTCTGTCATTGAGCACTCTTAGTATAATATTGTACCTGCCCTATACCTTGTCATTTGAATGATTAGGAGAATTGGTCTGTCTAATTAACAGTAGTTAGTATAGTTACCAAAATTTAAATCAAAAGACTTTTTAAAAAATTACATAAAATTGTCTGTAGCGAGACTTCATATAAGAAATCTTACCATGATCAAGGTTCCTTGTAATGAATTTGACCATGTTTGAAAAAATAAAACAACAGCTAAAAGAAAAAAAAAAAAACAGCAAAAATCTAAGTGCATCTGCCTAGTTCTGATCTTCATAGATGATCTGAGACTGGTTTGTGGTAGAACCATAGAGAATTGTGGTACATTTTTTGTTCAGTTTTCTAGTTAATCCCCAAATGGACCCTCATCAAATTCTCTGAAGTTTGTATTATTTTTCACTATCTTTCATTATATTGGTCTATGGCCCTTTTAGCAGGCAATAGACTTGCAATAGAATGTTCCTATGTCCTTTTTCATTTCTTTCTTTCCTGCCCACCATGTGTAAATCCATTTAGAGAGGGAGAAAGAGAGAGAAAGAGCAGACTTCTGCAATTTGCCTGCTATTTATATTGTTAAGGTTGAGGAAGTTCAGTCATATTGTATTATCATTAATATTCACTTTAATTTTTTTGCTTTCTAATGTGCATAACTATTATTTTAGTAGTCTTTTTTTTTTTTTGCTTTGAGTGTCAAAAAGTTTGACACTACCTAGAAGTTAACCCACATAGTTGTCACATACAGACTGAAATTATTCTTGATTGATATTTTGCTATTTTTTCTATAAATTTCATTTGCAGACAGAGGTGAACTATTAATAAATTCAATCAATAAAGTGTTAACGTTTTTAAACTTTACAGAATAAAATGTTTTCACCCTTCTATTATAATTATTTAAAGTATCAATAAGTAAGGCAAAGATGTTGTTTGGAAAGATGATCCTTGAAATAGCAACATTTTCTTCATTATGTAAGACTTGAAGGTATATCATAGAGTGAGTAAAAATATATCAGAGTGGTTTGGCGCCTGCAGCTCAGCAGCTTGGGTGACGGCCACATACACTGGGACTGGCGGTTTGAACCCAGTCTGGGCCCACTGAACAACAGTGAGAACGAGAACCAAAAAATAGTCAGGCATTGTGGCGGACACCTGAAGTCCCAGCTACTTGGGAGGCTGAGGCAAGAGAATTGCTTAAGTCCAAGAGTTTGAGGTTGCTGTGAGCTGAGATGCCATGACACTCTACCAAGGACAACAAAGTAAGACTCTGTCAAAAAAAAAAAAAAAATCAGAGGAAAGGTATATTAGTCTGGCCCCTTCAAAACTCTCAAACTTGTAGTTGAGGTTTTGACAAAGCAACTTTTTATGAAGTTGTGGGCAGATTTAGGGGAATAAGGAATAGTGCAGGGACTTCAGGGCTAGAAATAACAAGAGCTATTATCAGGCCTGGGTTTGAAGAGTTAAGGGAAAGCAATTACTGGAACTTGGAGAAGGTGTTTAGGACTGTCTTCCAGGAGCTAGTCCTTTTGATGGAGGGATGCCATCGACTTGCTTGTGACCTAACAAGACAAATGCCCTGATCTTTCTGTCTTCCCCAAACTACATTCTCCTGCGTTGTTCAAATCTGGTTGTATTGCAGAGGGCTAGGTGTCCGTTGATGCATTCTCCTGTGTTAAGATCAGGGCAGAGAAAGGCAGAGAGGGATCTTGAGAAGAAAAACTAAAGATGTCCAATAAAGGTGGAGGGCTGTTCCTTCTGTTCTTTCTCCAGATCACTGTGGTCTTTTGATTTGTGTTTGGAGGTTAAATGTAGACCAAGAACTGAGGCTCTTAGAATCTAGTCTTCATGAAAATCCTTTGATCTGAGAACCTCAACCTTTTTTGCAGTGGCTGTGCATTTTCTTTGGCTGCTTAGCATCCATTTTTTTATTCCATCAGAACCTCGATTTCCTTTATTCAAATTATATTTTACCTAATGGGTAATTACATCTTGTGACTTCACAATGATATAATGGTGTTCTAATGTTACAATGTTTTGGGGGTTTCTTGATCATAGAAGAGATATCTGCCATGAATTAGAGTAAGAGGATTTTTTTTTTCTTTCCAAAACATAAAATTTTAACAGAAAGAAAAGGCTACTGAAAATATTTGGAGATCTGTCTTCTTCAAATAGTATCATATTCAGCAACCTTATCCTGATTTGATGCTTCTCTTAATTCATGGCCTCCTGCTGATTTCCAAGCCTGATTCTTTAGCCTTTCTCAGTTAACTTTCAAAAAATTTAAATTGCTTATATTAGTCAAAGTTAGTTTCTGTTGCTTACAAACCAAAGATCCTAAGTTGTATAACACTCTCAGTCCTCTTGGGTACCATTTCCTTTATTTCTCCCTCCCTTTGTCTTTAAGGTTTAAGTTGCCTCTTTCTGTGCCTTTTTCAACTTTTGGGAACCCCACAAGCATGTGGTATGGTCTCTATGATGCTTATTTTTAATTTAGTTTGCAATCAACCATGTGTAGCTACATAACACTCTATTCAGATATATGGAATGGCCCTGCCATTATTTATAAAGTTGATTTATCAGCTATAGAGTAAAATAATTAGAACTCTGTATGTAGGGGTTGTGTATTGCTTAGTTACTAAAAGTTTGCCTCAACTTTTTTTTTATCGGTAGATATTGGGGTAACCGAACTGTTAAATATGGAAATTGGTTCCATAGACTAGTGAACCACATTTTTGGCACTCTTTATCCTCACAGCACATATTTATTGAGCCTATATTACTAGGTGCTAGATGTTCTGTTCAACACTTCACATATACTATTTGATTAATCCTTTTAATATCTTAGGAGTTAAGCACAGTTATTACCCTATATTATAAATATGAAAGTAGAGGTTCATAAATTTAAGCAACTTTACCAAGAACATACAAGTAATCACAGTCTGAACAATGCCGTACTTAATATTCTTTTTTATGTACACTCACTTTTTTTAGGTATCTATATGTATTTGGAAATCAAGACCTTTATTATTATATGTGGACTAAAGGTAAACACCAGCTTTACCCTCTGAAAATTCAGTAAAAATCACCTGAAAAAGGCAGATAAATAGGATGAAGGTTTACAGGAGTCACACAAAACATGAATACTAAACATGCCAGATGGTTGTGTTAGGAGGTGTTAACATACAGTTAGAAGGAAGACTTTCTAGTGTTTGATAGCACATGGGGTGACTATAGTTAATAATAATGTTTTGAATATTGCAGCATAGCTAGAGAAGAGTTGAAATGGTCTAACATAAAGAAATGATAAATGTTTGTAGTAATGGAGACCCTCAATCTCCTTCTTGATTATTACACCTTGCACACGTGTATTGGCACATCACACGTACCCCATAAATATGTACAATCACTATGTAGCAATAAAAACTAATATTTTGGAAATGAATCTTGTTATTAAATTTTAGGTAGAGATAATTACCTCTAAGGAATCTAGACCTGATCCTCTTTGTTAAAAGAGAGATTAGTAAGTGTTGGAGAGCTGTTAAAAAAATGGCAGAGGTCTTGGAACCCATTGATACCTACTTTTTATATTGGTTGGTCAGGAAATTAGAAACCTAAAAACTGGAAAGGGATAATTCTCTCAGCAGGCCAGTCAATGGTATTTGATGTCATGTCTAGAGACCTCCTGCAATCACCTGGGTGCCCTGGCATCCTAACCATTCTTTTCCTGATTTGATACCATTCCCGTTTCATGGAACTGGATGCTGATGGCATGTAGGAATTACTAGTGTTGACATGAACTATGGTAGTTTTTTTTTACAGAAAAGAAAATTTTTTGTTTTAGTTAGAGGTTCTTCTCTTAGAATTGAGGCAAATTCCCTGTGTCCCAGGTCTACGGGTAAAGCGAGTTCAGAACCTAATGAAGGTGATGATAATATTAAAAATAGTCAACTCCAGAGGTTGAGCACCTACTGTAAGTCAAAGCAGTGTTAAATTATTTATGAACATTCTTGTTTAATCATCACAACCATCTCAGGAGTTCAGTATCATTCCCATTTTTAACAGTGAGAGTGAAACTCAGTCTCAGAGCATGAAATAACCTGCTTAAGGTTACAGTCTCTCCTCTGGTCTGTGCTCTGTGTTTGAATTACACTTGCGTTCTACAGTGACCTCAAGGTAAGAATCTATCTCCCACATAAGAGACTTAGAATGACTTTTCATGGATAAAAATTTTTCCACAGCTGTTTTAAGAGTCTCACAGCGTGTAGATTTAAGTTTCTCAAAAAGTTTCATTTTTCTTTTAAACTTTCTGCTGGCACGTGGTTTGGCTATTTCCTACTTTACGTCTTTATAACTTTCCTTTGTTTTGTCAGTCTTATAATATAAATGTGTTCAAATATAGAGGTTCACATTTATTTTTCAAAGTGCTGCCAGCTGATTTCAAAAAAGTGTCTTGTTTCATACGAAGCTGATTCCTTTTGCATAATGAAAATCCACCAGATGCACAGTTAGTCTATCTGCAGTTTGTCACATGAAAAAGCGCCATTGATGTTTATTTTTATTTTTCAGCATTTCCTCCAACTTCTCGTCCCTAGGCCTGTTGGAATGCTCGAGTAATTGCTAGAGTAGCCCTGTGGTTCAGTACTTACCAGGTCTGGGGTGACTTTATTAAACTTCCTGCTCATCTCCACCCAAATCATCTGCTTCCTTCCCACCGTCTGGCTTTGACTTTTTTCCTCAACATTTCTCTCTCAGTGTGAGGTTCTTTTGTGACATTGCCCAAGAGTCCACTTGTGAAAGTGTGGCACAGAAAATAGCGTTTTGCTATCTACCTTTCTCTTTGAGGGGTAGACCACTTTTAATTTTTGTGATCTATTCCATGGCTGGAAATTAATTTCGTTTTGCCGACACACCCTGACAGCATGGGTTTTTTGTTCTTTCCTTTGAAGAGTTTAGGATTTCTCTCCTCCTCTATCCCCTCTAATTTTGCAGTATATTTTTGGAGATTTCTGGGACCACCACTCTATAAAAAGTTCTGTCTACATAACATCAATCAGTAGGACTCCAAAACACACCTTTTCAAAGGAAAGAGGAACATGGCAACACTCCCACATCCAGTCAGGTAAACGGCCACACCAGGTTGTGATAAAAGCAAACAAAAAGTCACAGTGCTGTTGATACATGAGCCTATCTGATAGCTTGCTCTGGCTATTTTGACTGGCGGGTACTTTGCACACTTCCAATAGCATTTCAACACCTGTGTGTCATTTAAACAGCATCCTCTTTCTAGCTAGAATATAAATGCATGCTGAGAATTTTCACATATTTTACACAGCCGGCCACTTTGTATAGTATTTCATGATAACAGAAAGGTAGTTGGCAAATAGGGAGTTATCTAAATTGTTCAAGTAGCTCTCCTGTTTGAGATAAACCCTTGTTCAGCAACTTGTTTTCAATTTGTAAAAACAAGCCAGATAAGCCTCTCTTGCAGGGGTTATCTCAGCTTTTTCAGAGGACTCCTGACTAATCGTGCACCAAGGCACAGTCTACAGAAGAGTCTCATAGAGCAACAATTTTTCGCCTTGCAAATCATGCATGAAAATTTAGACAAATATGTCTTGAAAACTCCAGATTAAAATACAAAAAGATACAATACTAGTTTGTCAAACTAGATAAGATATGAGACTGGAGCCTCAAGGGATCATGTTTCAGAAGATTGATGAAGAAGATTCTCAAGGGTAATGAGCCAAAAATTCAAGAGCTTCTTTGAGAGACGCAGGAAGAATTTTTGCTTTGTGGCTTCCTTAAACAAGCAATTTTGCCTAGACTTGAGAAGTATTATTCCTTTGCAATAATCTTCTTTTAGAATAAGAAAGGAAGTTGCTCTTATACTCTTCCACATTGCACCCCCTTGCTTCCTGTAATGTTTAGACCACCACCCGCTTAGAAATTTGATTACACATTCTGGTGACTTATTTGTACATTTCTTATGATTTTTGTCTTTCTGAGGACATTTATGGAGTGACTTTTAATGGTGAATCCTGTTCTCATTATTCTTGCACACTTTATCACATTTGGTACCTACAACAAATTAACAAAAAATGTGTTATCATCTCCATGTTTTAGACTTGGAAAGGAAACAGATTATGTAATTTAGGTGGAGAAGACTGAATGTGAACCCCATTTATCTGTTGCCCAGGTCTTTCTCCCACATTCTGCTTTCCAAATGATAACTGTTAATTCTTTGGAAACACAGAGGGGTCTCGATTGAATTGAAATTATTGTCCTTGGAAAGATATTTCTCTAAATCGACTTTTTTTCTGGCCTGAGAGAGGTAAAGTAAATGAGCAGGTCACCAATATTTACAATATGTTCTTTAATACATTCTCTCCTTTGATCTTCAGTATAAGCCCATGAGTACGAGTTATTTTTACAAGCATTTAGAGATAAAAATATGGAGACTTAGTGAAGTTAAGATTGATCAAGTGCACACAGCTAATCAGACCAAATAAAAATTCAAACTCATGTCCATCTGACACCAGTTTTCAAAGTTTTACCCACTTTACTCACATAGCTATTAGTGCATCAGTGAGCTTTTAACCACCCAATCCAAGGCCCCCCTGGACACTATAGATCTTCTTGCAAAACCCCCTCCTTCCTTCACATTGTGTAGTTCTCTATGATCATGGATTTCTTTACACATTTACCACTCTTTACAAACTTTATTGTAAAATGTCTCATACATATCAAAAAGCTCAGGAAATATTGTAAATATTCATGGAAGAAGTATAGAATCAAGAATTTTGATTTTCTATTTGCTTTGCATTTAAAAAAATTTAACAGATGTAGGCTGTGCAAGTTTTTAAAATTGCTTTATTATTTACATCATCAATGAATTACATAGTGGTGCAATAACAGTTTTTAGCGTACCCATCACCTTGTAGTGTACATTATCTCCAATAGGTAATTTTTACTTCGAATCGTTAAAAAATAATATATGACAACAACTATTTAAAACTCCCTGTCTTACTCTTCTCTTATTTCATTCACCTTCCTCACCTAAGGAAGATGGATGAACCTATCTTGAAATTGCTGTTTCAATTCAATATACAGTAGCGTCTCAGTCTCCATGGAGGTTTGGTTCTAGACACCCCTCCCCCAGCCCTGCAGATAACAATGCTCAAGCCTCTGATATAAAATGGTATATTTGCTTATAACCTGCATATATCTTCTGGTAGAGTGTACATTGTTTATAATACCTAGTACAATGTAAATGCTAGGTAAATAGCTATTATATTCTATTGTTTAGGAAATAAAAAGAAAAAATACCTGTGTGTATTCAGTCCAGACACAACCATCCATTTTTTTCATGAATATTTTTCATCTGTGACTGGCTGAATCATAGATGCAAAAGCCATGAATGTGAGAGGCCACCTGTGCTGAAGTCCCCATTCACATTCATATACTTGAATTGCATAGGTGTTTGTAAGTGCTATGTTATGCTATTAATTTATGTGCTTGTAAACTTTAATAAATGAAAATTATTCAATGCTTTATTCTGAATTTTTTCAAAATTATATTTTGTGATGTATCATGTTAATACAATGCACATAGCAATAGTTCATTGTTTAAATTATATATTTTAGTAACATTTTAAAATTCCTGTTATGGCTGTTAAATAAAATTGCTATTTTTTTTTTAAAGGTTGCTCATATCTCTGAACCCTTCTGAAGTCCCTTATTAGTTCTAAAATTGTCCTCTGGCTTGGCGCCCATAGTACAATGGTTATGGCGCCAGCCACATATACTGAGGCTGACGGGTTTGAGCTTGACCGGTGCCAGCTAAACAATGACAACTATAACAACAACAACAAAAAATAGCCAGGTGTTGTAGCAGGTGCCTGTAGTCCCAGCTACTTGGGAGGTAGAGGCAAGAGAATTGCTTAAGCCCAAGAGTTTGAGTTTGCTGTGAGCTGTGATGCCATAGCACTGTACTGAGGGCAACATAATTAAGACTCTGTCTCAACAAAACAAAACAAAAAAACTTGTCCTTTGGATTATCTAAGATTTTCAGTGACCATAATTATGTTGCCTCCGTATGATACAAGTTTGTGTATGTGTATTTTCTTTCCTAATTATTGTCACTTTCCTTTTCTTGCTCCTACCTTCGGCACAAGGTTAAATACTGCTAGCAACAGGGTCACCATAAAATTATGCTCTACTGTAAAAGACATGCTTCTGAAATTTCATCTGTAGATTGAATGTTTGCTGCAGGTTTTGGACAGAACATTTAATCAGGTTAGAGAAAGTTTCTTTTCATTCTTTGCTTATTACTTAGTTTGTTTTCCTACACGATTGAGTGTTGACTTTCACCTATAGCATTGTCAGAATCTTTTGAACTTTGATCACTCCTCAATTTCTGTTACCAATTCCCTCCGGAGACTTCAACATGTAAGTGATGCAAAGGTCCAAGCTTGGTATAGCCTTCCTTTCAGTCTGTGGTAGTGATTTACAACCCACACTCAGTGTGTATCCATGGGGGAATTAAGAAAAACACCCAGATGCCCAGATTCCATCTTATAAAAGTGAACCAATTACTCTAGGCAGGATCTAGGCTTTGCTATGTTTGAAAGCTTTTTAGCTGTTTTTATCCAGAATTGAGAGATCGTAAAGTGACTTTTAAAATGATTGTGGTGGAGAAAGAGAGAGAGAGAGTTATCAAGGGAGATGAGTGTTTTCCTAGAAATAGCTTTTTTTTTTTTTACTATATATATTATTTACTCTCAGAAGGTCTCCCTCCCTCCCTCCAGTGGCAACTTCTTTTCATGGCTCTATCTAATATAATGTAGCATGGGGCCTTCAAATTAGTAAACTGTGAATAACAGGCTTTTAAATTGCTTTAACATGGAAACTTAATTTTCTCAATTTTATTCCAAGAATTTTCTGCAGACAAAATAAATATTTTATCTTCTGGAGAAAGTAACTTCCCGAGAGCCGGACTCTAAGACGAAAGGGTTGTTAGGGTCTGTGGAGACAACAGAAACAAAGAGGGTGGTGTGGGGGTGGACACGGGTAAAACAAAAAAGAACACTACAATTGTAGTTACCTCTGGACCACAGTAAAGGGGAGTTCAAAGAAGTTTAAAGGTTACTTAGCTGCCTTAAATATAATTAAAACAACTAGCAGCCATCAGAATTGCTTGCAGCTCCCTTGACATGCAGGATCTCAGAGTCGGAATTCAGACCCTGCGTCAGTATTGGAGGTTTGACAAGATCCCTGGAGATTCCTAGGCAGGTTCAAGTTGAGAAACACTGATGAAATGAAGCAGCAGCTCTTCACCTTGGACATGTGACACAACCTGGAAGAATTTTAAAAATGAAATTCTTGGGCCTTCTCCAGAGACTGACTCAATTGGCTTGGGGTGAGTTATACTGGAACCCCCCGGGGAAGAATGAGAGCCAACTGACGGAGAGCAAAGTGGGAGTTAGTGCATCCTACTGACCAGAGGTGGAGTGGTGATGGCAAAGAAGTTAGTGAGGAAATTAAAGGAAACCCTAGGAATGTTAAAGAACGGGAGAAAACTTTAATTGCTATTAATCCTTCCTGCTGTGTCACTCTTTGGTTGCACAAAAAATAGACATGTAGAATAAATGAAAGGAAGCAATCATTGGAACAGGAAAATTTTCTGCAAGCAATCACTCAGACTGAAATTATCAACACAATAGTTCAAGAACGTGTAGATAAATTGGTGAAGAACTGAGAGAGTCACCATTATGCTTAATATTTTTAGCCCTTTATCTGAATCCTATTCTGTGTCCAAGGACTCTGTCCTTACTGAGCACCATCTGAATGCCAGTCACTCTTCTATGTACCGAGTTGTTAACAAAAAGACAAAAAAGACAAAAAATCTCATCCTCTTAGAGCTTCTATTTTAAGAAGAAGCTTGCACCCAGTTGCTTGGTTCCGTACTCTTAATGATCTAACAATAAGAGCATGCCAAGGAGGGAAATTGTAACTGGGGCTTATGTTATAAATGTTGTTCCAGATCATCAAACTGAAGCCTTGGTTGCAGCTGTGAGTTCCGTATGTTTCTTATGTCTTATGTGAATAGTGCTTCTCCTTCATACGTAAGCTGTAACTAAGAGAGTGTTTTGAACCCATTTAACCATGGCATCATTATTTTTTTCCATAAATGCTTCTAGACTGCTTAAAAAAGTGTTCTTAGAAATAACTTTCATTTTTCCCCAAGCTTAAGGTTTATCAGAAATAAAATCACACTTTCATGTATTTGATTCACACTTTTGATCAGTGTATTTTGTTTAATTCATGCAGTCTTCGTAGCTATTTAGTCTAGAATTTCAAATTCATTAATATTTAAAAACACATTATTCAACGATATGAAAAATGGCAGCATCCGTAAGTTTTCGAAAGAAGGATGTATCTACACTTGCAGTTGTGAATCTGTGCTAGATAGTCAGATGTGTTATGCAAGCTTTTTGTTATATTTAGCCCTCAATTCTTATATAATTGTAATTTTAGGTTTTGAAATTAAGTCATTCTCTAAAGACATGTATATATGTATGTGCGTTTCTATAAAATCCTCTGGTTTATTTATTTACTATTTAGTCATATGTTTCACGGTGGCAAAATTTAATATATCTAGCTACTGGCTTATTTGGTCATTAAAATGTGCATCTTTGCTACTGTAGTATGTTTTGATTATTGTTTTGAAGTCCAGTATGTATTTAAAATGTATTTAAAAATATACTAAATAATTGCAGACCTTTTCCAGCTTCATTCCAGTTTTACAAATAGAATTATCTTTTATTCAGTAGAATATTGTAATATAATCTTACTTATGTTTTCGCATGAGAGGATAATCTTTCTCATTTCTTTTTTAGATTATATTGTCAATTTCTCCACAATAAAATATAAGTATGCAATTATGCTCTGCAGACTTAAATCTTCTTGTTTTTCTGCTGTGCATCATTTCAAATACTGCTTCTGCTAGCTATCCGGACTTTTGTTTGTTTCTTTCTAATGCGTTTCATTATAATGCTGTGCTGCTTTTTGTAGGCATTCTTTCCACTAAGAATGACACTTTTAGCCCTCGTATCCTGCTCCGTAATCATTTTAAACACTTGATAATCATTTTAAATCATCTCAATCATTACTGAATTTTTTTCCTGCATCTACTCTCATTGTCTGTCTGATAAATTCCACTTCTAAAAGCACACTCCTCTTTCATTCCTGACTTACTGTATTCCCATCATAGTGCTATGAAGATAGAACTAATTAATTATCTGATTTATGTGATTTTACTTTCTGCATAGATAAATTCACATTCTCTTATTTTATAAAATGTCTGGCTCTTTGGGGCTAGGCAGTATGACTCATGTTGTCCTATGCTTTCATTTTGACTTTGTTCAAAAATATATTGATTGATTGAAATAAAATTAAATGAAAATATTCATACTAATTATATTAAGACTTTTACTTTTTGAATATGAAGGGATTCTGCAGAGTTTGAGTAGCTATGTTGTTAGGTCTGGCTGGTTGCTCCCTCTGGTTCCCAGTGCCAAGAATGAGAACTGCTGTCCTCCGTCTGGCTGAAGGTGGAGGGATCGTAAACACCAAGCAATTTTATACAGCTTCTCACATAAAGGAAAGAATGGGAGTAAGAAAGCTACACAAAACGGAAATACAGTTTATTACATAAAAGAAAGAATAGGAGTAAAGAAGGAAGCTATGCAAAGTGAAAATACGTTCCAGAGAGCAAGGAACTGGGAGCCTCCAGGAGTGGAGAAAGACTCCAAAGTGTGAGCACACACTGCCTTTTGTAAGCTCACTAGTTTGTCTTGCCTTTCTCCTGACAGAATTCATTTTCATTTTCTGCCCGGGGTGGAGGTGGGGGGTAACTGACAGTTTGGTGTTACCTAAAAGATTTCATCACAGGTTACACAGCAGGGTAGTTGTGTGACTGTTTCTGTTTCTAAACACGCATCTTTCCAGAATTCTTCATGGAAGCTCAACCATGCTATGCTAATTAGATAGTAATGAGTTTTAGGTCTTTTAAAAGTTACAAGGGACTCCTTGCTATGTACATTCCCACTAGGGAACAGTTTCTAGCTGCAGTTTGGTTCCTAGCTACAATTGTATGTGATCCTTAAGAAGTCATTTTCAAAGTTCCTATAAATCATGTTAACACCATGTTTTAGAGAATGTATTGGGAGAGGAGAATAGGGCAGAGAAGCAGTGGAGAGAAGTGAAAGGGATTGGAAAGAATATCATCAAACGTTACCTATTATATTTTTCTACCTGCTCTATAGATCCATTAGTCCTACATTTCCCTGAAATAGTTCTAAGGACCTAGTAGGGTGTATCAGGTATGTTCAATGGTTAGTCATTTGGGATGGCTTCTAGCTTCTGTTGTGTTCCAGAGGGTTACAGTGATGACTTCTAATATTGACAATGCCCAGAGATGACTCCTGTATTACTGAATGTCCTCCCTATTCTCTAGGACTCCACAAAGGCAACACCTGCACATTTGGACTGGCCTCATGCTACTTCTGAAAGGGGTTCCCTTTGTTCCTTGGCTGAGCATCCTAATGCTCCAAGCCATCTTCTCAGAGAGGCATTTGTGATCACTTTGTATAAAAATGGCTGTCCTTTTGTTTCCTGTATCACAATCATTAAGTATTTACTTTGTTCATTCCACAATGTCAGATATGGTATATTATTCAAAATAAATGAATGAATTAGGATCACCTAGGCGTTTTATTTAGAATATCTATTATTAGGCTTTCTCCTCAGAGATTATGAATCATTATCTGGAGTTGAATCTAGGAGACGTTTTTAAAAATCACTCTTGTGTGATTCTGCAGGTGATCTATCTAGGGAACTTGGGTTAAGAAACATTATTTTAGGAACAATAAATATGGGACTTAGCCAAATTCTACACATGAATTGGGTGTATCCTTTGGGAAGAAAACAATAATAATTTAAAGGAACTCCAAAAGGTGAATGATACATGGATTTACTTAGAAGTTTATTTACGTGCCTCTATCACTAAATTATATCATTTATTATACAGATGCCAATTCTGGATCACTGAGCTGTTCTTCACGAGGAATTAATAACCTAGTAAGCAGCGGTAAGGTTCTGGTTCTGGTCTACCCTTCTCCTCCTTGTTTTATGCAGTTGTATTTCTAAGTTGCTTTTCTTCTTGGTAGTAATAGTGTCTTGTGTAGTTTTAGGACGTTAGTGGTCGTCGTCTATTTTCTGAAAATCATTTTGCCCAAGCTAATGCCGCCTTTGTGAATATTTGTCTCACTGCACATTTTGTATTTAATTTTCGAATTTAATATTTCATTAAATTGCACTGTAATGCTGAATGTCACAGAACTGTGTCCAGTTAGGAAGATGTTTTTAGACCATGTTTAACAGATGTTATATTACTTTTTCCTGAGCTGGGTTTCCCCGTGGGTTACACTAACCTGAGCTTTCTGTTTGTGATTTTCTTTGCATGTTTCTGAAGGGGACACGTGTATTTGAAAAAGCCTCTGTCTCCCAAATCCTCTACGGCAGTATTTCTCAAACAGTAATGTGCCTGATCCCGAGGGTATAGGGGGGATCTGAGTGTCAATGTCTGTAACAAGTTCCCAGATGCTGCCAGTCTATTGACCACACTTTGAGTAACCATGCTCCATTGAACCCAACATTCAGTTTTACAGCCACAAAGTCATTGAAAGTCATGACTACACTGATCATACTGCATTTTAGGAAAAGCCTTCTCCTTAGATTCATAAAAATCTCAGTAAGCCTTCTGGGGGAAAAGGTCTTTTAACTTCCTTATCACCTTGGCTATATAACATGAAATCGGTAATATACATCACACTGAAAAATTTTGTTTATAAACTATCAACTCTTCTTAATTAAAGTGGATTATCTTTCAAGATTTTACCCAGATTTTCATCTTTTTCCCTGTTCTCTCCACCACTCAGTTTAGATTTTCATCGTTTCTCAGTTTAATTTTCGCAAAATCTCCCAAATGGTTTTCCCGTCTCTAGTTTTTTCTTCTTTGTAATTCATTCTTCATTTTTCTTTTGTATCTTCTTTCTTCTTTTTCCTTTCTCCCACATGAAATAGTTTGTCCCGTGTTTAATACCGGCACACGTGGAACCTAAGCCAGTAGTAAGATGGTACATGAGAGTGAGTTTCATTCAACCTGGAACTATAATGTATTTGGGAGACCAGTGTGTAGGAGACACGACGGGTCGCGACACCAGTGCCTGGATCTTTGAGGCTGCACTGCTAGAATCACCTTTCTGACTGAGCGCAAAACAATCTGGGCAAGCTTCACCACTCACTCTCTGGGTCCATTACTTTCTTTTGTAATTCGACAGCTCTGCAGTGAGAGGCCAGTGAGAGAAGGCACAGCCCTGAGGTCTGTGGGGATTTAAGATCATGAATGCTGTGTACACAGTGAAAGGTTTAGCCTGTCCCTCGTAGCATCACGGGCTGTGCTTGCGTTAAACAGGGCAAGTGTGTGTATGTGGAAGGAGTTAATGGGAGCAGCATTTGCAGAAGGCTATCGAGGTTGCTAGTTTTGTGGGTTGACGCCTTCAGCCCTGTATGTGAGTTTCCACACATTGACAGAGGGCTAGAGGTGACCATATTTAGTAGAAAGACACATCAGAGCATCCCAGGGAATTCTCAAAAATATTTAAGATGATCCTCTAGAAAACGAAGTGGGGTCCTACTAATCAAACTGCCACCCCAAATGTTGAGATTTATGGGATAGTAAGTAAATGTGATGTATTTTACATACAAAAGGTTGTGAACTCTCGGTTCTAGAAGGTTTTTGTTTGTTTCTTTTTTTTTTTTTTTTTTGCTGGGGCTGGGTTTGAACCTGCCACCTCCAGTATATGGGGCCAGCACCCTACTCCTTTGAGCCACAGGTGTTGCACTCTAGAAGTTTTTTGTATATTTCCAGGATTTGTCTGTGTCTGGTGGATCATTGGTGCCAGTAAACATTTCTTGAATAAATTTAAACAGTTAAATCAGTTTTTCTAATGTGTTGTATTCTTTAGTTTTCTTGGGTCATCTGTGTATCAGGTGATTTGACAATTGAGAATGATGTGTTTACTTAAAAATTATGGTGAATATTTTCATTTATTTGAAAATATTAATGATATATATTCCAAATCTAGAAAAAATTCTTTTTGAAAGCTTCATAGAAATGGCTAATATGTATTTCTGTTTAAACTGTGTTCTGCAAAGCCCTAGAATTTCACAAAAATGTAAGAGCCTCTGTGGGGACACGGGCTGCAAGGAGGGTAAACAGAACTCTATTCATTTCATTAACCTTAGTTTTTCTTAGTTTTAAGTATTGGATTTCCAGATAGAACTTTATTTGAAAATAAAATAAATATTTTACTTATTTATTTTATCTGCTGATAAAACAAATACATAAAAAATAAAAAAAATTTGAGAAGTTGAAATTCATTCATTGAGGGGATTCTGGGGTGCATGTCTGATGTGCTAGTTTTCCTGGGGCTGTTCTACAAGGTTCCCTACGTTTGTTTACTACCAGTGGGACATTACAGGATCTTGTGCTGCCTGCTCCCCTGTGTTGACAGAGCTCCAGCAGCTTTCCTAGGAAGCTGGAGCCTGTAAAGTGTGGATGTGAGGAAGCTGTGTGCCCTCAGATCTCAGTGTAACCACTGAATTCATTTGGTTACTTCTGAAAAGAGGTGACTCCATGAAATATTAACGAGACCTTAGCTTCAGGGACAGTGGCTTAGTTCCTGCTGTGTCATCAGCACTTTGGAGTGCAAAACTTTTCAAGTGCTGGAAGGCTTCATTCTTCATGGCATCTGTTCATCTCTGTTATTGTCAGTATTATTCCACCCAGCTTTCTGTTTGTTTGGTAGCATGTCTAAGGGTCAAGTTCTTAATGGGAATTTGGGAAATTTATTAATTTAACCTGAGTTTATTATCTGTTAATTACTTGACATAATTCTTGTCCTTACTTATATTTTTTACCTGAACTACATTTTCTGATAACTACTTCCTGAATGTCATTCTTATGCTACAGGTTTTCTTTGTTTTAATTTTATTGTGTCAAAATGTTAGTGGGTGTCTTTTCTTTTTAGAGTTCCAGAACATTAGGAATAAACCTATATGTATCTCACTAATTTTTTGTTATGTTCTTAAATCTTTTAATTTACTTTTTTATTATTGTGGTAAAAAAAAAAAACCATGTAATATGAGATGGTTATAAAAATTTTAAATGAATAAGAAATTTACAAAATGTACTTTCTCGCAATTCTGATAGCAAATTTTACAGTGGACATCAGCTGGGTGTCCTGTTATTTAATTCTTATACTATCTACCTAGAAATAATACCAGATCCCATGGATTAAAAGCTCAGTCTGACAAAATTGTCCACTCCTTTTCAGATTTTAATCTTCCAACTGCAAGTCCTAGGTTGTGATCTGTACTTCTGATTGGCTACAAATCAGGATCCCCGTGGCCCCCTCCCTGGGTCAGATTAATTTGTTAGAGTGGCTCATAGACCTCAGAGAAATAATTTGTTCACAGATTTATTATAAAGGATATTACAAAACATTCAGATGTACAGTCAGATGGATGAGATATACAAGGCCAGGTGTGAAAGAGGATAAGTAGCCTCCATGCCCTCTCTGGACACACCACCTTCCACACACCTTCATGCATTCAGCTATCTGGAACCTCCCATGCTCTGTCGTTTTGGATTTATATAGGGGCTTCATTACATCGGTGTTGTTGATGAAATCATTGGCCATCAGAGGTAAACTCAATATTCAGCCTCCCTCCCTTCCAGAGAAGTCAAGGGTGAGGCTGAAAAGTTCCAACTCTCTAGTCACCTGGCTGGATCCCATAGCAACCAACCCTCCTGCCCTCACCCTTCCCCCCTCCCTAGCTATCTAGGAGTTCCCAGCTGTCAATCATCTCTTAAAGGACACAAATATACTTATTGCTTGAGACATACCAAGGGTTTTAGAAGCTATGTGCCAATATCGCAAAGTATAGAGTACAGTGTTATTAACTATCAGCACAGTGTTGTTAAGCAGACCTCTAGAATTTTTTATCTTGTGTGGCTGAAACTTTATACCACTGAATAGCACATCCCCATTTCCCCTTCCTCCAAGCCCCTGCAACCACCTTTCTACTTTATGCTTCTATGCCTTTTACTACTCTCTATATCTCATTTAAGTGGAATTGTGAAGTATTGGTCTTTCTGTGACTATTTCATAATGCTTTTAAGGTTCATCCACGTTGTAGCATGTGATAGAATTTTCTTCTTTTTATGGCTAAAAATGACTCCATTTTACCCATTACATATACCACATTTTCATTTTTCACTCATCCATTGATGGACATTCAAGTTGTATCTACCTTATGGCTATCTCGAATCATGAGGCAGTAAACCCAGGAGAGCAAATGTCCCATTGAGCTACTGACGTCAGTATTTTGGGTCATTACCCAGAAGGGGACTGCTTAATCATGTGGAAGTTCTATTTCTTTGTTATTTTTAAGGAAGCATCATGCTTATTTTGATACCAACTTTTCTATTTTTCATTTCCACCAACAGTGCACAAGAATTACAACTTTTCCTCATCCTTGCAAATGCTTTTCATTTATTATTGATATTGACTATTCTAGAAGATGAAAAGTGGTATCTTATGGTGGTTTCTATTTGCATTTGTTTGATAATTAGTGATGCTGAAAATCTTTCATGTACCTATTGACCATTTGTATGTCCCTTGGGAGAAATGTCAATTCAAGTCCTTTGCCATTGTCTTACCATTTTTTTGTTTCTGTTGAGTTGTAGGAGTTTCTGATGTATTTTTGATATTAACTTCTTATCAGATACATGGTTTGCAAGGTTCTTCCCCTTTTTACTCAAGGTACGCCTTTTTACTCTGTTGATTGTTTCCTTTGCTATGCAAACATTTTTAAATTTGAATATTTCCACTTGTCTCTTTTTGCTCTTGTTGCCTGTGCTTTTGTTGTCATATCTAAGAATTCATATACCGATGACATGAACCTTTCCCCTTACTTCTTTTAGAAATTTTAAATCTTTAGGTCTTACATTTCTGTACTTAATCCAGTTTGAGTTGATTTTTTATGTGTGGCATAATATAACAGTAAAAGTCCATTCTTTTGCATGTAAATATCCAGGTTTCAACATCTTTTTTTTTTAGAGATTGATCATTTCCACAATGTATATTCCTTGCATTCTTTTAAATTCCAGTTCACTGTATAGGTGTAGATTCATTTCTGAGCTCTCTATTCTGCTCCATTGGTCTATATATTGGTCTGTATTATTGTACCAGATTTTTTTTTTTAAGCAGTTTTTGGCCAGGGCTGAGTCTGAACCCACCACCTCCAGCTAATGGGGCCAGCACCTTACTCCTTGAGCAATAGGTGCCACCCTGTGCCAGATTGTTTTGATTATAGCAACTTCATAAAGTTTTGGAATCAGGAAGCATGTGTGAGATTTCCAGCTTTGTTCTTTTTTTTTTCCTCCCCCAAAATGCAATGGATCTTTGGGATTCTTTTGTTTACATATGAATTTTAGTGTTTTTAAAAAAAATGTATATAAAGATATCTCTGGGATTTTGATAGAAATATCATTAAGTATATAGATCACTTTAGGTAATGCTGACATTTTAAAAATATAAATTTCTAATCCATGGAATGGAATATCTTTCCATTTATATCTGTTTTTGTAATTTATCTCAGCAATGTTTTATAACTTTCAGTTAAAAGTTTTTCATCTCCTTGATTATGTTTATTTGTAAGCATTTTTATGCTATTATAAATAAAATATTTTCTTAAATTGCTCTAGGAATCATGTGTTGTTGACATATATAAAAACAACTGATTTTAGTATGTCCATTTTCTGTCATGTAACTTTAATGGATTTGGTTATTAATTTTTACAGTTACCTTGCAGAATCTTTAGGGTTCTCTAGATAAAAGATAATGTCATCTGTAAACAGCGTTAATTTTGCTTTTGCCTTTCGGATTTGGATGTTTTTTGATTTCTTTCTCTTGCCCAATTTCTCTGACCAGGTCCTCCATTGTGATGTTGAATAATAGCGACAGGAGAGGCTGTCCTTGTCTTGTTCTTGATCTTAGATGAAAACCTTTCACTTTTTCACCATTAAATATTTTGCTCTCATAGGTTTTCCCATGAAGCCTTTATAATATAAAGGTAATTACTTTCTATTCTTAGCTGGACACAGCTAAGGGGTGTGTGTTTCATTTTTATTTGTATATTGAATTTTCTTAACATTTCTCAACTTTTGTGAGTGAAGATCCAGTCTACCTGTGCTTAGTTGATGGGTGTGGCATGTTGTCCTCCAAGGTCTCTGTAAGAAATCATTATATCATAAAACTCACAGACAGCCAGTATTTTTGAAAATTAATTTGAAATAAATTGTAGTCCTGGTAGATATCACTTTATTTATCTAGAGCTCTAAATCAGTCCTTGAATTAAACCGGATTATCAGAGGAATGTCTTCCTCGGGTATATGTTGTTGACCTCTTATAGAATTATTTTTACTTAGGGTACTGTTCTATGTTGAAAGGCTTGCTAAGAGAAGGTGTAAAAATTTTGTCATTTTCTCCATTCATCTATAATTCAAAATTATAGATATAGTTGGCGTCTATAAGTAAAATTTCTATTGTTAATAGATATTGATATCTGGATAGCTGTTCTGTTCTCAGAGTCTATTTATATCCACTCATTGTTTAATTTAATAACAAAGTCATTCATTGCTTAATATATACCAGGAACTATAACAGATATTAGATGCAGTCTGTCCTCTTGAAATTTATAGTTAATTTGTGTGAGATGAAAAATTAACAAATAAAAAATAATGTCTAATGTATCAGATTCTGGTAAGTTCTATAAAGAAAAATAAAAATCCTTAAGTAGGATGAGTTGTGCTTAACAGAAAGTTTGTCCTTTTAGGTAAAGTGATTAGGGAAAATCTTTTCCATTGATATTTCAGTAAGCAGAGATATGAGAGAGACAGAGAGAGACAGAGAAAGAGAGAGAACATGTGAGTGATTTCATTACATGGAAGAAGAAGTTTATGAGAAGAGCTAACAGCAAGTGCCAAAGCTTGGAAATGGGAATGTTTGGCACATTCTGAAGCCAGAGCGGCCATAGCACACAGTGTGTAACAGGGGGCACTAATTATGTTGGTGCTTGCAGCCAAATCTAGCATTCCCAGTGTGATTCCTAATGAAAGGGAAAAAGGCTTTGCAGTACAAGAGTTATACTGTAACTTAATTCTCCTAAGATTATCTCTGGTTGCTCAGTGGAAAATAACCTGTGGGTAGTCAAGGAAGAAGTAAAGAGGCCATGATCAAATTTTGAATGTATTTTAGATTTTGTGCTAACAGAATCTGTAAATACCTTGGACACGTTTTAAGAGAACATCGTAGGAGTTAGTAATTATTCCCAACATTTCATCTCAGAAACAGGATGCATGGAATTTGTTTGCATTAGTGAGAAATAATTCAGGCAGAACAGTATTTTTCAGAGACTGGGCAGGTAGAAGGTACTTGATTTTTTACAGGTTGAGTTTTTTACAGGTTGAGATGTCAGATAGGTTGCTAAGTGAATGTGCTGAACAAATCAGTGGAGTAAGTGTATGTAGAGAATTAATGGCTGCATTTAGCACTGTGTAGCTCATTGGTGACAAAGAGATGATGGAACTCATAGGGTGGAAACCTAATAGAAATATGAATTGAGGCAGGGATTATGACACTATTCTTTTGAGGAGTTTAGTGGTATAGGAAGCAAAGGTGTGTGGCAGTAGCAGAGCCGGGGAGTGATGTGTGCCTGAGGAAGAGATGTTTGTGAGATGGCGTATGTAACAGCATGCTCATAGGCTGATGAGGTTACTCAACAGAGACAGCAAGTGGATGAGACAGGAGGGAGGGAGTGATCAGATTGCTAGAATGACATTGTTTGGTAGAGGCTTCAGTGTACACGTGGTATGGTGAATTAAGTAGTGTACTGACATTTTATTTATTCTAGATGGACGAAGACAAAATAATGCGAGTTCTCATGGAGGCAGATTAGTAGAACTGCAAGTGAAGCTTCTGTCCTGACTGTTCTTGTTTTCTCAGCAGAGAGTGGCAAGCAGGCAGGATGTGTTGAAGGTTTGGGGAAGCAGGAAAAAATATAAAATAGTTGCCTAGGAGAGGAGGAGATTGAGTTGATTATGGAAAAATGAATTAGTTTCTGTGTAGCCCTAATGGCCCACTTGAACTAAATGGATATGTGTTTTTTATTTCCCTACATTCAGCTACTCAGGGGAAACAGAGGATGTATAAAGAATCATATTTCCATTCTGATACAACACTGTAGTTGGTGTTTCTTTTCTTTCTTTCTTTTTTCCTTTTTTTTTTTTTTTTTGAGAAAGGTAATACATTTCCTCTGGTTTAAGAAACAAACAAAAACAAATAAACAAATGAAAGAATTGTATTCCTATGGGGCTTTGGGTTTTGCAAGGCCAATGAGACAGTGGGTGGGAAATATTAAGGAATTTAGAGCATATACTAGGAGATGGTTCTAATGATGTATAATGTAATCAAAGCTGGATAAAGAGAAAAAGTGAGGAGGGAATGGAGGAGCACGAAATATTGTTGAGATCAGTGGAGAGTCTCCTAGTGTATGTGAAGTATTTTTAGAATGGATGTGCTAGCAGGAGTGAATGGTAAGGCATGGGATGATCAGAACTGAGATGAAGAATATGCAGTTTTTTATAGTGTCATGTTGAGATATGACTAAAAAAGGATAATTGGAGGGAATAAGTTTCACACTAGGGTGTTGGGAAGATCTTCTATGCAAATGTTGAAATCACCAAGAAATGAGAAAGAAGTTGTGACAAATTATGGTCAAATAGCAAAACCAATGAGAAGTGAAGGGGAAGACTCAGGAATGAATTGACAGTGAAAAGGAATGACAGAAGATGTAGACGATGACATTACACAGGACTCGGCATGGTAGAATCAATGGTTCATTTTACAGGGAAGAGGACCAAAAAAAATGGTTTTGGAGCAACAGTGAAGAAAAGGACACTTATGCCACCTCCAGATCTTACCTGTATGTAGAGGGAAGAAAAAAGTTGCCACAGGTAAGAGTTTGGTTTCTAATCTATGCACACTAAAAACAGGAAAGTGAATGTGGCCTTTGCTTCAGTGATTCTAGAAATGAAGCAGGGATGCCTTTTGGGGAAATGTTGAGGACGTCAGTGGGTAGGTCTTGAAAAGTAGGTATGTGGAACAAAGAGAAGACTGAAATGGAGGAGTGAAATAAGGCTAGGATGCGTTTTAGATTTCAGCTTGGGTAAGATAATGAGGTTGCCCAAGGTAGAAAATGCTGGAACAGAACTAATTAATGGGGACTGATAAACTTAAATTTTAACCTATTAAGTATAAAATGCCATTAGAAGTTTAGGTACATCCTAGAGGCAATTAGAACTTCCTAAGGGAGGGATCTGGTTGAGGATTAGAATTTGGAATCATCCGTCCATACATAGTTGTTGAATCCATGATGCAAACGAGGTTACCATGCAGAAGTTTCCTTAGACAAGAGGGGAAGGATAAGGCTTAATTAATTTCTATTCTTCTTAAGTAGCTCTGCCTTCACCTTCATTGATACTACTTTAATAATTTGACATTTCCACTCACCTCTTTATTTGGCCATAAGGAATATTATAGCCTAAGCTTTTTGTTAAACCAAAAAGTAAAAACCCAGAGTGGATCAGGTTAAAAGGAAAGGTGAGTTCCTGTGAACATGCAGAGGAACGGTTAGGGAAGTACAGTCAAGTTTCAAGTGAGATGAAACAAGGATAGGGAAGTCAAGAACTAAAATCCACCGCTCAGAAGTCTCAAGGATGTGTTCACTTCTTCTTTTCTAAGCGAGAATGTCCTATTCTGCTTTATTAACCTCCTGATTCCCTTTCTCACGAGTTTGCATGTGAGCAGTGTGCCAGTCACACCGACTAGTGTGCATGATCCACTGTTTTATGAAGGGATTGTATCCTTTCTCATTACATCACAGGTCTCAGACTAATGATGTCACACTAGAGAACACCTGGTCTAATCACCTAGGAGTCAAGTGTGCACAGGAACCTGTGGGCTCATGTGAGAGATAAGAATGAAAAAAAGATAATCCGAGGAATAAAATTTAACACTGGGGTTTTGGGAAGATCCTCTATGTGCATATTGAAATCACCAAGGAATAAGAAAGAAGTTGTGACCAGTTATGGTCCAATTGCAAAACCAATAAAGGGGAAGACTCAGGAGGGAATTGACAGTAAAACTGGGCAGAAACTCTGGGCGGACAAGCTCGGTAATTCAAATGTAAGTGAGACATCTCACAACCCTGCTCTTCAC
Organism: Otolemur garnettii; assembly: GCF_000181295.1. Classification (NCBI taxonomy): domain Eukaryota; kingdom Metazoa; phylum Chordata; class Mammalia; order Primates; family Galagidae; genus Otolemur; species Otolemur garnettii. The sequence goes on from NW_003852399.1 coordinate 13,963,936, forward strand.
AAATGTTTAATATTTTTATGACACTAAATAAAAATCAATTTATAAGTTTGAATCGCTACTGATTAAAAAGCCAAGTGGCTTTTTGTTAAGCTATGAAACTTGATTATAAGCAGTTTAATCTGGTGGACATGAACTCTGATACTGGAGGATCATGCCAGTGTAGACATGGCCAGGTGGCTAATGGAGCATTGTTATGCCAGGGTGTTCATGATTTAACCCACAAACTGATTTTAGTTCTACTAATTTACTTTATTTGACTATAATAGATAACAGTATAATTCTTTAATGAAACATGCTGTTGTTTATTTTGCTTCATTACTTAACCACATTTATTGACTAGGCTCTTAATATATACAGAACATATTTCTAGTTACTTTGAGAAACAACAGAAAAGCAAGATCCTTTCTTTAAGAATCAATTGGTTTGCGGAGAGAGAGGATTCAAAACATATTTGGAAAACTAACTGGAAAAACTCTCTAGATTATATGAGATCAGTATAGATTAAAGAATGTATTAACTGCTGTGGGGATATGGGAGTAATGCAGTCATACTGCAATAGCAGTTTTCCGTGAGGCTCAAAAAGAGATTAAAATGTGAATAATAACAATGTATACAGTTCTCACAGAAGTAAGAACTAAATCCTATTATTCTTACTGACTAATAGAGCCAGACCAAGGTGCTATGCCTCTGTGAGAAATGGGAATTAGGGAGAATCTTATTAACTAAATATTTTGGCAAAATTTGGAAAAGTGAACAACTATTAAACTTGCTATGATGATTTGACTTCCATTCTTTGAGATCCTACAAAGAATTGAGGCATCGCCCTTAAGCTATGCATGGGTTTTCCTTCTCAGCTTTTTAGAAATGTTACAGTGTTCGATGTCAGAGGGAATTTATTTTTATCGTTAAGGGTGTCCAGTGCTCTGCTATGTCTATTCAAATTCTGTGTCAAAATAGTGATTATTGAACAAAAATGTATATGATTGAGTAACAAATTACCCCATATATGGCAGCTGAAAGACATAACTTTTATTAGCTCAGAGTTTCTGTAGGTCAATAATTCAGGAGTAGCTAAGCCAGATGGCCTGGCTCAGGGTCTCACCTGAGGTGTGTAGTCAAGATGTGGCCAGCTCCGCAGTCATCATAAAGCCTGTCGGAGCAGGGGATTGGCTTGCAAAAGGGCTGTGCACAGAGCTGTTGGCAGGAAGTGTCATTTGCTGGCTAACTCCTGCCAGGAGGCCCCTGTTCCTTGCTGGATGTTCCAGAAAGTCTTAGTTCCTCACTGTAGGGATACTTGAGTCTATTCATGACATGGTGACAGGCTTTTCCAGGGAAGATGATCCAAGAGAGGGAAGTGGAAATCACAATGTCTTTTATAACCTTTCAGCTGTTGTACACAGTCATTTATTCAGTATTGAGTGGGTTTTATAGGTCAGTATTATTCACTGTTATGTAGAAGGGGACTAGACAAACATATGAATCCTACGAGGTGGGATCATTTCACAGACAGACTGTCATAAAGGGACGTGCAGAAATACAACCAGAAAAGGCATCACTCAGGCATTAAATACTGTATTATAAGGAAACCACTTGTAGAAGCGTGCCTTGTTTTATGAGTAGTCCTTTAGAAACAAGCCACCTCTTTTGTAGAAAGCAAAAAGAGATGGGGCAGGGAGAGTTTTGCTCATTTTCCCAAGTACAATGTGTAACATGTATTAGTTACTAGTAGAGATAAATGCTCTCATGACTTGATCTTGTGCCTCTGCAGTAAAATGTTTAAGTATATATTCCTTTTAAATGTATGTTTATTAATACATGATATACCCATACCAATGCATGCCAATGTCAATATACATATTAAATACTACTGACCTATTTTTCTTAGATAAAATTAATATAAATAGAAATTTAATGACTTTTTCTTTATGATTTAATGAGTTATCTCCTTGTACCACACATTCCAATGTGTAGACCCCTTGTTTACATGATAAAAAGAGAAAGATGATTATTTTACATGAAAAGATGAAGAGGAAACAGTATATGTTAGAGAACCCAAATAATAATGGTGAAAATGTCAATCCTATAGATCAAGATATGCAAGGTGTGGCTTATTAAAACAGATTTTCCTCTCTACCTTCCAATGGCAATGCTTTCCTACACTAACTTCAAGTTTGTTCTCCATAATGTTAGAACCTGACCAGAACATTCGACAGCCCAGTATCATCTCTAGCAAATATTCTGACAACATTAACTCTTTAGCTAGTCTTCTCCTGGGATACAGGAAAAAAATCTCCTATGTTAGTTGAGAGGTGTTCTAACCATGCTCAAGATTGTAGGCCAATAATTATCAAGGCCATAAAGTTGTTAGGGCCACAGTTATTTGGAGCAGCAATACACCACTTCTATCCCTGTATGTTTCTATTTCTTGATCTTGATCTTACTAAAGAAACTAAAAAACAAAATGAAAAACAAACAAACAAAACCAATTTCTATAGGAATTAATTTTTCTCTGGTCAACACAGGAAAAAAACAGAAAAGGAAGTACAGAGAATTTCCTGTCTATGGACTTCTTATGAACAACTCAGTGGGGTTCAAATTTAGCAAATAACCACTAGGTAATTTTCCATTCTATTCCTTTATGGTTGGTTTTTGAAGACATACTTCCTTGTGATGTAATTGCTTCTGCATTTTAGAAATCAGACAACAGCATTAGCCTCTATATGGATATTACCATATTTCCATATGTGACACACAGATGTGGTATTTCTTAACCAAAAAATAGTTTGGTTGCAGTCAGATGTATGTTTTTATAAAAAAAACAACAACAACAATAAAAAAAAACCCTAAATCAATGGGCCTATATCCAAATGCAATGATTTGATGTGTGATTTTATTTTTTTAAAAAAACCCCAAAATTATGAAGTAGAATTTAACCAGAATGGCAAAATTTCTTGGCAAAGTAAAATGTCAAGGAAAGCCTTTCCTTTTCTTTTTATGTTTTTTTTTCTCTAAATGTAAAAATCCAGAATTCTAGCTTGGTTTTTTTTTAACTTGATTTTTATTAAATCAACTGTATACATTTATGGGGTACAACATAATGATTTGAAATACAATGTGGAATGCTTAAATCAAACTGATTAACATAACCATCACCTCACTTACTGATTTTTGTGGTAAGACATTTATAATATACTCTTAGTAGTTTTGAAATGTACTCTTGCATTGTACACCTCAGGTGAGATCCCACCAAATACCATCCTTCCAGTCGCCCTTCCCTGTCCTCTCCCCTCTCTCCCTCTCTTGCTGGACTATATTTGTGTCTTACTATTCCTATGAATGTTTAAGAGATTATATATTGGTTTCATAACAGTATTGAGTATGTTGGATACTTTTTTCCCTATTCTTGAGATACTTTACTAAGAAGAATATGTTTCAGCTCCATCCAGGTAAACCCAAAAGATGTAAAGTCTCCATCTTTTTTATGGCTACATAGTATTTCATGGCATACGTATACCACAATTTGTTAATCCATTCATGGGTCGATGGGCATTTGGGCTGCTTCCATGCCTTGACAATTATGAATTGGGCTGCAATAAATATTCTGGTGCAAATGTCTTTGTTGTAAAATTATTTTTGTTCATCTGGATAGATACCCAGTAATGGAACTGTAGGATCAAATGGTAGATCAACTTTTAGTTCCTTGAGAATTTTCTATACTTCTTTCCAAAACGGCTGTATTATCTGGCAATCCCACCAGTACCAGCAATGTAGAAGTGTTCCCTTCTCTCCACATCCACTCCAATATCTGCAGTTTGGGAATTTTGTGATGTGATCTAGCTTGTTTTTGTTCAGCTTAAGGCATAATTCTCTCCTATTAACTGTCTAAAGAGGTTTATTGATTTTAATTTGTAACTTGCTCATTGTACTTTTTCAAACTAGATAAGTATATTGTCTTGGATATGGTGGTGTCTTTAAAACAAAATCTTCCATATTTATTTTAAAATTCTATAAAGATAAAAGAAAAAATGTGCATGTTCTGTTAGGGAAGGAAGATTGATGTTGACTTTAGATTTAATTTTGAAAAAATAAATACTATTTTTTGGAGCCAACTGTATGAGAAAAAATTCATTTGTATTTAACTTACTTTAGAAAATTAGAAAGAAAATATATTGAAACATTCACAATTTATCTTGAATGTGATAATGATGATGTATGTGTTAGTAAACTTTGTTAATTTTTATAATTATCTGCTATTAAATTTATAATCAGGAAGAAATGTAGTATTAAAAACAGCTAGGAATAAGATAGTTCATGATGACTCCTACAATAACAAAAAGGATCTTATATTTTAAAATTAAAGTAACTGGGGAACCATATGGGTTTTGGAAGCCTTTAATGAATATTTGAAAGTCCTAATGGAATTTGTACACAAAATAAAGCAAGTATTAGTTTGGGCTTCAGGAGCAAATACTTTTAGTCTTTGACAATTGTAGGCAAATTTCAGGATAGATGCTCACACAGAGCCAGACTATAAATGGATTGTAGTCATTCCCCTGAGTAGTGTCATTTTCAGATAAATTTAGAAAAATCCTGAATCTCTTCCTGAGTGAAGATCAGTAAAGCTGGGAATCTTTCCAACACAGCAGAGAGGGATCATCCAGAGTCTGAATTTCTGTTGCACAAGGAATTTCAGATGAGCACTTGGACCAGGAACATCACTACCAATGGGTTTGATGGTCTCTGTAGTAAATTCTGCATTTATAGGCTATCTGGGAAAACTTTCTGACTTAAGGTCAGAGAACAGGGCTGGAATCATCTCCTGCATATGAAAAATGACATTAAAATAACTGGGTTTGCTAATCCTAATAAAGCTGAGAGGATCTAAATATGACTGTCTCCCTAGACAAACAAGAAAGGAAAAATAAACAACTGAACAACAATTTAAAAAGTGTCTTATTAAATATGAACGGCCAAGACAAAAACAAAACAGGAAAAGTATAGCTTATCTTAGCTGCACAGTAAAGAATCAATAAAAATTGTAAGAAATTGAATAGTGGGAATGGAAGGCAGGACCACAGGATGAAAAGCAGAAAAACTGGAAAAATCAATTTAAAGCTTAAAACATACAATTTGATTCACCTTTGAGTCAAATTCAAAGACATTACACATGATTATATAGTATTATTCAGTGTTAATGAAATCTATGTTCATATCACATGACTATATTGATTTTAATCTAAAGTAATCATTACTATAAGGGCCTGGCTATAATAATGAACTTTAATTTTAGGCTTGATAGATGAAGAAAATGATGATCTTTAGTTTTAGTAAAAACTAAACCAAGTGCTAATAATGATGACCACCACAAGAAGAAGGCTGAATTTCATGGGACTGTTGTTTGAGAGATCTTTGCAAAGGGTATGTTGAAAATATTGCTGGTGCTTCCTGTGTCATGCCCCTTGGCTTTGTGGTGTCCCACATCTACTGTGGGAACACCAAAATTTCCTATTCTTGTCCTATTTTGTAATGGACAACATGGTTCAGAGAAAAGAAATGTACACAAATAGAGTATGTAAGGTTGGACTCTTGCAGGCATTATGCCAACTTTGTCTTTTTATTATAATAACCATGGAGTTAATCTCCCATCATATAGATGAGGAAACTGAAGTTGCTCAAGATCACATAACTGGAAATGATGATAGAGTCAACATTTGAATCTGGATCTCCTGAGTCAGGAGTAAGTATACCTTTCCATTTTGTTCTTCATGTTCCAGCGTTAGTAGCTTTTATTTTTTTTATTTTATTTTTTTTGTTTGTTTGTTTTTGAGACAGAGTGTCACTAAGTCACCCTCAGTAGAGTGCTGTGGCATCGCAACTCACAGCAACCTCAAAGTCTTGGGCTTAAGCAATTCTCTTGCCTCCACCTCCCAAGTAACTGGGACTACAGGTGCCCGCCACAACGCCCGGCTATTAGTAGTTTCCATTTTTAATTCCCAGTTCCTTGAATGAGTCATGTTATTTACCCCCTTTGCATGTCTAGTCTTATTATCTTTTTTACTCTACGTCCTTCACCTAAGCTAGCCTGCTTATTCTTCAGATGTCAGTTTAAGTGATAATTTTTTAAAGAAGCATTCTTAGCACTCTAGACATTTCATGCCACTTATATTAATTGTAATGAAATAATGTTCATGGGGGGCAGAGCCAAGATGGCAGACTGCAGCCAGCTTTTTACAGAAGCTCTCGTCCAGAAGGAGGCTTAAAGAACAGAAGTTTAGCAAGTTAGCTGATGGTTTGGAGCAGAACCAAGAGGGAAGATTGAAGAGCGCACTTCAACCTTCCTGAGGTCAGCTGCAACCCCAAAAATACAACCAAAAGGTACAAAATCCACCACCAAGCGGACGGGAGTCCCCTCCCCCACAAAAAGGGCTCGCAGTTTACTCCATGCAAACAAGTGAGCAGAGTTCAAACTTTCTTCCACTCTATCCCACGGGAGAGACCCCCTAAAAACTGGACCTCCTACCCCTGCTGGCATGCCACGGCACCCTCCGGCCAGGCATAAAACTGTAAAACTGTATAAAACTGTATATATTCCCCACCTGCAACACTGAACTCTGAGGAGACCCCACCCACCCACTCCGAGGTCTGGAGGTTTGTTACCTATGGAATCCATATTCTTGGGCATCTCCTTGAGAGAAGTGGAGGGGGAAAGGGCTGGTACTGTTCTGTGCTGAATGTGGTGCAGGCGTGAGGAGAGGAGAATCGGCTCAGGGGACACCAACACAGCAATAGTAGCATCCTGAGCTGCAGACTGATGCCATTCTAGCCCTCTCTCTGGGCAAACAGAGGTTCCAGACAGCCGCCACAGGCAAAATGCAGAGAACTTTCGTAAGTAAAGCACCAGCCCTCAGGGTGTAACCCCCCTGAGACAAAGGCAGTGAGCGGGCAGAGGCTAGAATTGACACCTGAGTGTAAATTGCTATTTGTCTGCTGCCCAGAGCTGAATGCAAGGACTTGCAGAGAAATCTAGCTGTACAGAAGCCTAATTTAAAAACGCAAGGCCCCCCTGCCAAATTCAGATTTCTGGCTGATTTTGCCAGTCGTAAACCCCGGGAGCAGTGGCCTACTGGAGTGAATAGGGTCACAGACCTGGGGGATTACGAGTGACTGGGTGCAAAGTGGGGGAGAAGGTATTAACCTTCCCAGACTAATTTGCTGGGTGGGTCCCTTTGCCCTCACGGAGCACTGGAGCAAGTTATATCTGAGCTGCAAGCAGACGCCTCTTATCTATCTCCCAGAGACATTTGAACTCTTTCACCTGAAATGAGTGCTGACTGGGACAACTGATTTGGAACCCTTAAACCTGGCAGACCACCCAAGGACTATTCAAAGGGGCACCCCAGGTGTATGGTTGAGGGAAGGTTTAAACTATATAAAACTGTATATATTCCCCACCTGCAACATTGAACTCCGAGGAGTCTCTACCCACTCACTCCAGGGTTTGGAGCTTTGGAGTCCAGATTCTTGTGCATCTCCTTGGGAGAAGTGGAGGGGGAAAGGGCTGGTACTGTTCTGTGCTGAATGTGGCACAGGCGTGAGGAGAAGAGAATTGGCTTGGAGGATGTCAATACAGCAGCAGTGGCATCCTGGGCTGCAAACTGAGCCCATTCCAGCTGCGTCTCTCTGGGCAAGCGGAGGTTCCAGATAGCAGCCACAGGCAAAATGCAGAGAACTTTTGTAAGTAAAGCACCAGCCCTCAGGGTGTAATCCCCCTGAAACAAAGGCAGTGGGTGGGCAGAGGCTAGAATTGACACCTGAGTGTAAATTGCTATTTGTCTGCTGCCCAGAGCTGAATGCAAGGACTTGCAAAGAAATCTAGCTGGAAAGAAGCCTAATTTAAAACTGCAAGGCCCTCCTGCCAATCTCAGATTTCTGGCTGATTTTGCCAGTTGTAAACCCTGGGAGCAGTGGCCTACTGGAGTGAATAGGGTCACAGTACTGGGGTATTACAAGTGACTGGGTGCAAGGTGGGGAAGGAGGTATTAACCTTCCCAGACTAACCCATTTGCAGGGTGGGTCCTTTTGCCCTCACGGAGCGGGGCAGGCCCAAAACTTCTCGCTAGAGTTGCATGCCTCACACTGGCAGAGGAGATCCCTGCCCCAGGCTCCTGCTCTGGGCAGGTCCAGAACTGCTTGGTAGTGCTGCAGGCATCCCGTGAGCAGTGGCGGGGGAGTCCTTGGTTCCAGGTAGACCCAAAACAGCTTGCTAGAGACACACACCCCCCACGGGGGCCAGGGGAGGAGTTCCCCACTCCAGGCATCCAAGCTGGGTGGGCCTAGAACTGCTTGCTAGAGCCACACTGCGCCCTGCAGGTGGAGGGGTCTACCACTCTGGGCAGGCCCAGAACTGTTTGCTAGAGCCACATACATCCCATGGACAGAGGTGGGGGAGTTCCCTGCTCCGGGCTCCCATGCTGGGAGGGCACAGATCGTCTTGCTAGTGCCGCATGCATCCAACGGGTGATGGTCAAGGAGCCCTCTGCTCCCTCCCAGCTACTCTGGCAGGGCTGAAATAGGACTGATCTTGTCACTTGCGTACCCTGTGCTACCGCTGCCATTCCCCCACCCCTTGGCTGCTCCAGGCGTGCTGAACTAGGACTGATCTAGCTACTACAGTTCCCCTGTTCCACCAGTTGCCCCGAAGGGGCCAAACTAGGACTGATCTGGCTGCTGCTGGTCTCCTGCCCCCGGTTGCCCTGGCAGGCTGAATGAGGTCTAATCCAGCCACGCACACTCCCGTACAGCTGCTACCTTTTCACTGCACCCTAGTTGCCCCAGTTCTTGCCTCACACTTGAGACACACTCTGCCTGTCTCTCTGGGCAACCAGAAGAAGCCACCAACTGAACAGTTCTGATAAGGCCTCCAAACAAGGTAAACTCAGCATGGGGCAGAATCAGTGGAAAAACTCTGGCAACTCGAATAACCAGAGTAGATCAACTCCTCCAAGGGAAAATGGGGCAGACACAGT
>NW_003852399.1:13977648-14042112 GCF_000181295.1 Otolemur garnettii
CTTTTATATGAAAGCTATAACCTAATAACAGCCTAAGAATATGGGGAGGGGGAGGGAGATGGCAGGGGGAAATGGGTGGAGGGAGGGGGATTGGAGGGATCACTTCTGGGGTTTATCTTACAAGGGTACAAGTGAATCTTTCTAAGAGTAGAATGTGAACGTTTTAAAATAATAACTTAGAAAATGACATGAGGGCTATGTTAACCAGTTTGATGGAAGTGTTTCGGATTTTGTGTGACAACCCCACACTGTACCCCAGAAGTGCATTAATGTACATCGTTACCATTCAATAAAAAAAAACCAAAGAAATAATGTTCATTTTGGTTATTAATTTCTCCATCTCTGCCTAAAATGTTAGTTTTCTCAGAAAGGATAGATGTCAGTTTCATTTACCTTGATATTTCTAGGTTGATTCTTTGACCAAAATGTGTGCTTCATAAGTAGTCATTAAATGAATGAATGACATGAAGCAGGTCTGAATTTCTATGCTTAAATGAGAACACAGAGTCCAGGATATAATACTTAAGAAAAAAAAAAGAGAGAAAAGAAAAGAAAGCACATGTTTGCATTTATTTCAAGGAAATAGAAGCTAACATATTTTAAAGAGTAATTAACTATTTTTATATGCCATTTGTGCTTCCCTGCGGTAAACTTAAAAGCTTACAAATCCCTTCCATCTTCATTCTCCTATGATTAAAAAATTAAAAAAATTCAAAACATAAACCAATTTTATTAACAAGCTTTACATTTAGTCTGAATTAAACTGGTTGGAAACAGTAATTTTCCATTCATTGGTTAAATTCTCTGTGAATATTTTCTTTCATAATGAAAGAATTTCAGCTTAATGAAGTGTTAGTTACTGGAACAAAAATCATAGCCTCAAACAAATTAATAGTCCCACCAAATAGTGTCTGCTCTCACCACAGTTCTGTTAGTAGCAGAGGGACTAGAAAAGCTTTAAGTAGATAAAAAAAAAAAATGGTGAGGGGCATGGAAGGAGGGGGTGTATCATTCCCATACATTTCAGAGCAATGGAAACACAAGGTAAATGTGGGTTTTAAAACTGAAACAGCAAAACAAAATTTAAAAAATAATTTTCATTTCACTACTAAAGTCCAGTATTTATATAAAACAAAAAAAAAAATTGGCCAATTTGGGCAACGCTTGTGGCTCCAAGGAGTAGGGCGCCAGCCCCATATACTGGAGGTAGCAGGTTCAAAACCCGGCCCTGGCCAAAAACTGCAAAAAAAGAAAAAATAAAAAAAGGCCAATCCAATTTATGAATATTAAAACTTATCATGAAGTGATGTATATTTGTTTTTCAATACCTCAGGGATTCAGATGAAAATACTTACATTCAGACTATGGTATGTATACAGATTTTTAAGAAAAACACCAATTTCCATAGCTTTACCCTATTTCCTATTAGAGTTAGTTTGTGGTTATTATTATTGTTAATTTTTTTGTGAAGGAATAATGACTTTACTTATTGGTATTGCTATGATAGTGAAAATGAAGCACATTTGTTTCTTTATCTCAGTGAAAAAAATGTGTGGAAAAAATCTGTAATTTTATATAAAAACTTTTAAAGTAGTATTTGCTGTAAAGCATAAATAGTATGAAATAAAGGGCATTTCTTTGTTCTAAAAGTTAAGTTAGGAACTATATGGGGAACCTAAGTAGATTTTAAAATGTTCTTTTCATAAATTTGAATTATTTTATTAATAGGACAAAATATTTGCTTATAGCTTGCTGAACAGAGGTGATATCATGTAAACAGGGGCAGAGTCTTGAAAATAAAAATAACTTGTAAGAGTGCCATTTTAAATATTTGATTTGTGTTTGAATGATAACGCCATGAATAGATAAATAGTTCATTAGATTCAAAAATACTACTTTATTGTTAATGATCCAAATATATTTTAATATTGAATGTTTTCTTGATGGATTTATTATATTTACAGCTTTAAAAGAAATTGTCTTTCTACTCTAGAATTCTATGCTTCTCACTATCTTTCTAGCCTTGTCTCTTACAGAAGAGATGAACATTGTTGTCTGTGAACAAGGACTAGAGCTTAATAATAATCTTAGTACAAATTCTGGTCTATTTTCCTGTAACAGTCATTGAATAATTGCTTTAGGTTATCAATATTTATGAGAAGCATTTTCTCTCTGTAGTGTTCGTGACTCTCTTGTAGTTAATAGGAAAAATTCCTTGGGCCTATTTATGAATTATGCTCACACTAATACATAAATGCAGTAAATATGCAGTGGTTAATGTGACATGGTGAATCCCTCTGGCTGGGGATCATGGCAGCAAAATTTTGATCATTGCTAATGTCTAATCATTGTATAGATAACCAATACACTTAGATGATCAACTCACACTTTAATTTAATAATATTAACTGGGAATAGAATTTTTTGAATTATCATTTTATAGCTCAAGTTTATTATGAATTGAATGAGAAATCCAGACAACTCTTTTATTCCAGGTATTCATTTGTTTTTTTTTCTATTCTGAGATACGTCTAAGTGATCTCACAGTATAGTGGTAGTGCTCCTATATGAATTTTGGTGCTTTTTATAGAAACTGAGTCTACTTGTAATTTGTTTTTTTCTTTATATATTATTTATATCAACATGGATCTGTTAATATTTTTATTAAAATATAGTTGTGGAATTACAGGTTCCATTTATAGCTAGTGTATAAAGTTTATCTGTAAATATTTAAGGATATGTCTTGATTTGTTTGGTATTTTCATCTTAATTATAATAATGCTCCTTTTTTCCCCTTAAAAATATCCCAGTTTAGATATTAAATATAATCACTCTAATGTTACCTTCTTAAATAAAATGTCCCAAATTTTTCAGATCATTTCACACAGCAAATTTGCCAAATAATCTTTTTATTTTTCTTGAAAAGTTTTGGAGATCTTCAATTTACTTGCACAATGTATTTGCCTTCTTTTAAAAAGAAACATATTTTTCTAGCAATAGTAGTTCTGTATCTTTGATCTCCACTCCTTGAAATGCCATTTGAGTATTTAACTAGTTTTCACTGGTTTTGAACTGTTCCAGCCTTTGTGGCTTTGATCATGTTAACAGGTGGAGAGGTTGGGTCTTAGGCAAGGACAATGCAGAATTCTATAAGATTAAGGTTCTTGGGACTAACAGCCCTCCACCTTTTATACTTATTATTTAGAGATGCTTACCCTTTACAAAATATTCCCAACCCTTGTGGCCCTTCCTTGGTGAGCTATTGTTTTACCTCTCCATTATTTGGGACAAGTAGAAACATTAGCTAATAAAGGTCATTTTTCTAAAAGAATTATTTTTCTTTGAAAAGGCCAAATAATTTGAGTATGTTGCCTAGATCAATCATCCACATCCAGATATTTTTTTAAATTTCAGATTAATATGTGGGTACAATTAGGTTACATTGTTTGCATTTGTTAGGTAAAGTTCAGGTTGTAGTTGAGCGCTCATCCAGGCGATGTGCTGTGTACCCTTACATCGTGTACTTTGTGTGAGACACCGAGATATTTATTAAACAGGATACCCAGTTATAGAGTTGAGAATGAGAGTTGAGAGATGGGTAATGTAGAATCATATAGAGTAGGATAGTGAATTATTATTATTATGTACACTCCAAACAAGAATATGTTGAACAAAGAAAATAAAGAGTAGGATAGAAAAAGGGGTCCTATAATTGGCCAGAAGTGCCTTGTGACTGCACACAAGTTTGATAAGGGAAACAAGATAGCTACAAAAATTGATGGTGTATTTGCACGTTTTCTTTATATATCCAGAAATTAATGAATGGTTTTTTAAAATGTAAAAGAAATAAAAGTAGAAATAAGACAAAATTTGGAAAAAAAAAGATAATAGCAAATGAAATTAGAAAAGAAAGAATGAGTGAAAATATTATAGAGATGAAGGTTCCGCACATAAATTCTGAGAGAGAAAATGGAAAAGCTAGGTCACTGGAGGAAGTTTGGGAATATGAGTGGTCGTGTCTTTTGGCCATTTCTGAATGTGTAAACCGCACGAAATCCCTTAAAAAACTCCCTTATACCAAAATCTCATAGGACATCAACTTGCCATCCTTTTAGCATTGCAGGCGAAACCTCAAAGAAGGACTTGGGAAAAGATAACTTAAATGTGAAAACATTAAAAATAAAACAAAAAGACCTCAAAAAGTGGATCTCTCTTTCAAAGCATTTTCCATCCCCCTGATGTTCCTCTGCCAAGAAAAAGTTCTAGCCTTGGGAGACTTCACCCTATATAAAGTTCTGGCAAGGATTACTGTCAATGGGATTGAGTGGGTGTTCACTTGGAATTGAAATTACAACTGTGTGTTAGACCTCAGAGGTCAGGTTTCTGTCTATTGAAAATGTTCTAAGATTCTAAAAACCAAGAAATGTGTAGTAGACAAGGGTAAAAAGTAAGTGGATGGGTGTGGAGAAAGTTTAAGGAATTCCAAGAATACCATTCCTTATCCCTAAGGCACTGTACGACTTGATAGGAAGTCATAAATACTCTTCAGGAAGGTACAAATATTGGGAGCTAACGTTAAATGCAAACCATAGTTGCCCTTTCCCATCACTCTGATGTATCTATCTGTAAATCACAAGAATGTAAGAAAAATTTTCCACACATACATAACAGGCCATTTTATTTTTTTAGTTTTTCCTTCTTTCTGATGTAATAATATGAAAGAAGAGCTTCAGCCTTCAGCTTTCAGTGGACAGTGACTTTAACATAATTCTTCAAGTAATGGAGATAGGTTTGTCCAGAATATCCATCCCAGGATGAGAGAATGCCAATGATTAATCTGTGTTGTCTACCATAAAACTATGAATATGCATATAATAGGTAAAGGAATTGATGAGTCAGAATTCCTGATGAATAATCACTTTATGTGTACCAGAGGCAGCCTAAGGGACATCTTGGCTGAATTTTAAGGGTTATCAGCATAGATTTAAAAATATGTGCTGGACTAATCATACTACAGTTATTGTGACCTAAAAATGCTTTACCATGTCCTTTGAAAAATGTAGAGTATTGGGTGGTGCCTGTGGCTCAAGGAGTAGGGTGCTGGCCCTATATACTAGGGGTGGTGGGTTTAAACCTGGCCCAGACAAAAACTGCAAAAAAAACCCAAAGTATTTTTGTGTTATTATGTAGCAACTGCTAGTTTTCACCAGTATTCAGTTTGCCCACCTTTTCAGTGATGGACAGATTTGCCCTGGTTTTAGCAGTGTCTGTAAATATCAGGAAAGTGACTTCATTTCCCTAGTGGCTGTATGTGGTCATGCGACTACATTTTACTTACATAATTGAGTTTTCTGTAATGTGTAACCTACTATTCTAAATTATACAGAAGTCCCTAAGATTTTGAATATGAAGTAAAGCTAGAAAAGCAATATTTAAGAAATATCATTCCAACAGTAAAAAAAAAAAAAGATCATCTAGTGTCAAGAAAGTACCTGAGAAAGGTTGAAAGTGACTGGCAGACTTGAGATTAGGAAGCTACATTGTGCATGGGCTATTGAAGAAGGGAGGAAGCATTAAATAAGAAATGACTCAAGTTCAACTTTGACTTGTCTTGGGAGGGACCAACCATGTGGAATAAAAGAAGAGCCTCACTCAAAAAGAATTGAAATGTCAAGCATGTGGGACCAAATGAAAGCTGGTGGCAAAGGAAGAGGAAAGTTCACTAAATGAGGTATGGAGTCATCCTAAGTAATCTTTACATAGTCTACATATTTTTGATTTTCTGAGCAAAGGTTAAATAATGTCTCAGTATGCAAGCTGGAAATAACGTTAATGGGTAAAAATAGTGACTATCATTTTTGATTTATATGGCTGCTGCTATTTGAAAACTGGGTATAATTCTAAGTTGATAAATATCTCAAAAAGATTGGATTTTTGGATTTTATTGCACACACCTGCTGTCCAGGTATCTTTTTGATCTAAAATTGAGTCTTTTATTATCTGTTTCTTGGATACAGATGCCTCCCAACATGCTGACATTGAAAGTTACTCAAGATGGGCAGTACCTGTGGCTCAAAAGTGTAGGGTGCTGGCCCCATATGTCGGAGGTGGCAGGTTCAAACCCAGCCCCTACCAAAAAAAAAATAAAAAAATAAAAGAAAGTTACTCAAGAACTCAGAGGAGCTAGATCTCTCTCTCTCTCTCTGTAGTTTATTTCTCACCTCACCTTATTCACCCAAGTTTTATTCACTATGTAAAATTTGATCAATGTATTCATTTATTTTTATTGATCTTCATTATCTTAGGGTTTAATTCCTTCTACATGTCACATCTTCTTTTAGGAGCTAAGCTCAGCTGAGTAATTTATCAACCATGTTAAGATTTTACCTTTTATCACTGAGACACTAAAACCAAAAAAATCTTGGCAAGTTTATCAAAATTAATTACAGAAATTTTTGAAACCTGCTGTTAAAATCGGGTACCAGAAGGAACTACTGTAATTCTCGATGTGATTGTCTACAAAACACATTTTCTTTAATTCCTTATATCCACAGCTATAACCATAGTATGTTTGTTTAGTTATGTGGGCACAAGACATAAATATTATAAAGTTTGAAGAAGGACTGTCTGTGTACAATAACGGAAAAGAAAAGGACATAGGATTTGGCTGAGTAGACTGAGTCGGTCAACATGATACCGTTGTGGAAATAAGCACTCCTGATTCAGTACAGGGAAAAGAATGCAAGGGACAGGCTATGCAGTCATCTTTTAATTTAATTTAATTTTCCATATTTAGAAAGTGCATGCAACCCACCCCCACACACAATATACTTAAAAGAATAAAAATGAATTATATTCTGAAGGACTCATGGGGCTGGGTTTTGAGTTTAGGGAAGTCCGAGAGGTGTTTTGATTATGATCTTCAACAACTGTCCAAGTGTACATGCATATTAAAGTGAGGAGTTTACGATTGTGAATAACAAAAATGTAATACATTTTAGTAAAAATAAAGGGAGAAAGATTAGCATTAAGCCCTACGAAGAAATTTTTTAAATATGAAGGCAATGGAATTTAGTATCAAGGGATCTTGCACATGTTGAGAGTACATTTGTTAGGCATTCTATATGTCTCTTCTCTCTCTCTCTCATCTCTTTCCCCTCTAAGGTCTTCCAGAAGCTAGATATTTATTCTGGATGATCCAGGCATTAACTAACATGAAGAATTGGAACAGACTTTTCAGTTGATTTTTTTTTTTCCAAATTCTGTCTTGTCTCCTCTCTCTCTCCACAGGAGTCATTCTCTTGGGGTGATAACAAATACAAGTAGGAGGGATGAGGCTCTGAGAAAGACCGGCAGGTTTTTCTCCTTGACATTTTTTTAACCCTTCAATAGCACTCTGGCAAACTATCCGGAGCATGGGTACCCTGCTGGGGTAAAGCCGGTTGGAACGGTGAATGAAGCTGAGTATGTTACCATTATCCCATCTCATTGCCGCAAAATGCTTGTCTATAGTGAGGCTCACTTCTGAGTCATTCCAGACAGGATTCTTAGCAAAGACTTCTCTTAGGTATGTTTCACCTATTTTAAGGTGGGTGTAGTAATCTTAAAAAAAAATCTGAAGTTTTTTTTGAATGAGTGCTAGTTAGGGATAAGGTCTAATCAAGTTAGGTACCACCCTGCCACGGATCCCTATCCCCCAACACAGTCCTAGAGTTATTCTATTTGCAAACACAGTGATAATATCAACATGGTATTTCCTGTCTACTGACTATGGAAAATGTTTTCTAAAAGAGCACTTGTGACCCACATTAAGGACTTTTAACAATTTTGAGAGACAACTTAAATTCAAAGCAGGCAATGTTGAAATCTAGAGATTTCAGATGGATTAAACCATGGAATGTTTTTCTTGTCTTAGTGAAATACATGCTGGCCTCAAGTAGACTGTATTTCTGATGATATGAACTCATTAGTCTTTTGAGAATTTTGGTTTTATTTTACTAGAAGGCAAACACAGATGAAGGTACAACCAGCAGATAGAGGAGTTTAGAAATACTGACTTATCTTTCCTTCTAATAGGCATGTACTGAGAAAAATAAACACATAAATAAAATAAAAACAAACAAAATTAAAATGTGCTACAACCCTTAATTCCCATATTTTTAGGGGCATATTTCTCACCTCAGGAGATGTGTGTGACCTTGGCAATGTTGTGACATAAGGCAAAATAAGATCTGTGGAGTCATCACAGGAAAATAAAATTTCTTATTGGTGGTTTTCATAAGGCTGCATGAGCCTGTTATTCATTACTTTAAAAAGGAAAGATAAATATCTGTTTTCAAAGTTCTCAGGCAATTTCAGAATTTGAGGTTATTGATTCCCAATTTATTTTCTCCTGAGCTATTGTGCTTTGTGCTGAATAGGCTAAGGCTCTTAACAATCTTGTTCCATTGCAGTTCTGTAAGTTTCGGGGCTCAGCTTCATGTAGTTTCTATTGAATTTCATGCCCCCCAACACTTTCCTTTTCTTTATTGATCCAGGCCCTGGGAATGAAATAAATTATGATATTTAAAAGATTTGACATTTGAGTTTCTTTTTGGGTTTAACTTAGAATGTTATATTGAACACATAAAATGAAAGTTTCCATTGTAGATCTTGAATCATCACCACGCTTGGAGTTCCCTGAAGCCTAAATGGTAAAAGTTTACATTTCTGTCTTATGATTTAGGTACTTACTGTTCTGTTTTCACTGAGAACCATCAGGACACTGAATAAAAGAGTAGGTTCTATCTGGTAGAGATAGTCTCTGGACCAGAACCTTCATACAAATGTCTTCTCTGTACCAATTTACATATTAGTATGTCATATTTCTTCTTCATTAATCTTCATTAACAGAGAATGTAAATACAAAATTATAACAACTTTTTTCTG
This sequence comes from Otolemur garnettii, assembly GCF_000181295.1. Lineage (NCBI taxonomy): Eukaryota > Metazoa > Chordata > Mammalia > Primates > Galagidae > Otolemur > Otolemur garnettii. The sequence goes on from NW_003852399.1 coordinate 13,986,576, forward strand.
GAAAGTAAGGTTGAAGATTAAAATGGCTTTTATTTCTCTCTCTCTTTCCTTCCTTCCTTCCTCCCTTTCTTCTTCCCTCCCTTTTTCTCCTCCCTCCCTCTGTTCTTTCCTTCCTTTTTCCCTTGGTATTAGTATGAAAAATTTACTGATGCCTCTCCTTTTGCTTTTCAAAATTATTGATTCCCTTGTGCCCTGACTCTACTTTGCTCAGATTCTATCATAATACATAAGCCATTTCTGAGCCTGTTGGCCTCTAACCTATATTGTGTCTTTCCCCTGGTTTTCTCTGTGTTATAAGGAGATTCACTACTATGAGGACATTTCCTAAAGTGCTCATGTCAGTTGGTTTCCAGTTGGGTTTGGTCAATTTGTTGATGGGACACGCTAGCTAAGGATCCCATACCAAAGACAGAGAAGGAAAAATCCAAGCCAATATCCCTTCTTCTCTACCATAGACTGATTTTCTTGGAGTTGCTCTGTCACCTCCATGGCTCCAGATCTCACTTCGGATCTTCTGTGATTTTAGCTCCTGGTAGGCGATCTTGGTCCTTTTGTTTTTTTCCAGCATGGATTGTCTTCTTGCTGTTGTTTATCTTTGGTTTATCTAATTGTTCTTTGCTTGACTCTCACCTCTCCCGTCATCCACCTAATAATTCCTTGCATTAAATTCCTCCCATTTTACTGAATGTGATTTTTAGTTTCCTGGTCAGATGCTGACTGAATTAGTGTATTTAATATGCTGTTGTAGTTGTTTATATGCCTTTCACATTCTGTAAGCTTCTAGAGAAAAAGAGACTCTATTTAACTTGGTATCTCTCATATCTGATGCAGTAGTTTCTGGCACATTTTTGGTGATTACTATTTTCAATACAATTCAACAATAATTTATTAGTTGGTTGGATGAGCACAGCCTACAAATTGTCAAAGTGCAGTGACTTACAGTTGTATTATGTTTCATGTGTCATGTTTCATTATTAATTTTGGAGCTCTTTATGATCTAGATCTTCACCAATTTTTATAGTTATAAACTTTATCAACGGCCATACATATATAAAAATGCTGATGTGTTGCAAAGAGAAAGTAAAAAAAAAAAGAAGAAGAAAAGGTAGGGTTTAATTTTTTAGAAATGGGAAAACTTGACAAATTTGAGAGAAGTCTAGAGAGTTAACTACAGCTTATGGAATTCCCAAGGCAAAGAAAACATTGAAAACAATAGGGAAAGAAAGTCAGAGATTTTTCTTTTCTATAATTCTTTGTAGTTTCCCAGAAAATTTTGCAATGTACTTAGCACAAAGGCCACTTGAAAAATATTTGCATTTTGATTGATTTGTCTGCTAACGACCTCCCTCAGGCAAAATAAAGAATTAGAATGCATATTGAAATATTTTGATACTGCATCCACATCACTCTTATATTTGGCCTAAGAAAGGTAAGAGAACATACAAGAAAGCTTTGTGGATAGGGACCCTGTGACAGAGCCAAAGGATTATTTGACTAAAGATCTGTTTTCTGAAGACTAAAAGACTGAAAAAGGAAGAAAATATTCAGACAAGCATGGGAAGAGATGAATAGAAAATACTGAGGCAAGAGTAAACCATCTCCTCATGGATTTTTTTTCTATTTTCAAAAGAACTCCATTTCGTAGAATAAATTCAGCATCATCTTACTTAAATATTTTATCCACTTAACATTGACTGCATTACTGGTTTAAATATTAATATGTAGGAGACTAAAACTGACTGGTATTTTTTATGCTTAATTACATGGTAGATTAAATGCTTGGGAGTGAATAAGGTAGAGAGAGATAAGGGAACCATTCCTAGAGTTCAGACTGATTTTCTTCCAGTTGTGTTTTGAAAGAAGCAAAAAATGTAAAGAGGAAATTAAATTGATCTGAGTTTCATACAAAAAGAAGATTTAACAAGAGATTTGAATTTCCAGGGTGATCTAACACCTGTGATTTTTTAGTACATCAATTGTTAGTTTGTTATTTTTGTACAGAGCTTCCGGACAGTTGTAGGAAGAACCATTCCCCTTATTTTGTATCCTGGTAAGAAAACTGAGTTCAGAGAGTCTAAGTAACTTGTCAAAAATCCCATATTTAATGTATGAAAAATCTATAAATCTAATCCACATACAATGGACTTGGATCTTTATTTTATACCTATGTGTTTTCACACTTTGTTCTTGTCCTTCTGGATTTCTCCACTGGTTAGGATTTTATCAGCCGCCGGTAACTAAAGAAGCACATTAAAGCTGCCTTACAAACTAAAGGAAACAAATGTTGGCAAGGATGTGAAGTAACATGAACTCCAGTTTGTCGCTAGTACAAATGCAAAATGGTATAGCCACTTTGGAAAAGAGTTTGGCAGGTTTTTTTTTTTTTTTTAACAATGCTACACACAGGCTTATTCTATGATCCAGCAGTTGTGCTCTTAAGTATTTACCTGAATAAGCTGAAAACTGATTCTACATAAAAGCCTGCACATAATGTTTAGGAGTTTTATTCATAATGCCAAGATTTGGAAGCAACCAAATTGTTGTTCAGTAGGTGGAGGAATGAACAAACTATGGTAAATTCAAACAAGGAAATAGTATTCAGAGAGGAAATGAGCTATGAAGCCAAGAGAAAACATGGAAGAAATGTAAATATATACTGCTAAATGAAAGGAGGCAGGAAGAAGACGGTCTGAAAGGGCTCCATGTAATGTGATCCAACTTTAGGACATTCTGGACAAGACAAAACTATGGAGACAGTAAAAAGATCAGCGGTCGCCAGGGGTTTGGTGGGAGACAGGGATGAACAACAGGTGGACTTTTAGGGCAGTGAATGATGCTGCAATAGGGGATATTACAGCATTAGGTGTTTGTCAAGGCTAGAACTATATAACACAAAGACTTAATGTAAACTACGGACTTTCAATAATAATAACACATCAGTATTAGTCCATTAATTGTAACTAATATACCATACTAAGGAAAGATGTTATTAAATAGGGGAAACTGGGGAAGGGGGAGGAAGGAATATATGGGAACTCACTGTACTTTCTGTGAAAAACTAAAACTGCACTAAAAATAAACATATCATTTAAAAAAATAAAGAAAATATTTGGCTTATAATATACCTCCTAGGAACAACTTGATCCAAATCTCATGCATTCGGAGTAGTACCATACTCACTATCTTTGGGTCAAAATTTTCAGTGGGAATTCTATTTCAAAGCAGGGTCTTTTCTCAATGACATAGAGTGATGGCCTTTACTTGAGTTATGTCTGTCCTGACTTATACCCTCATGTGTACCAATAAACAAAAATTCACTTATCTGGTAGCTCACACTGAGTTTCACTGGCTTTGACCGGCTTGACTTGTGGTGTGTGATTACATCTGAACCAACAGCCATGGCTGCGGATGAGATTTTCTTTACAGAAGAAGTAAAACAGCTAGCTTTATTAGGTAGACATAAATGAATTCCGTTCAAACCACACAGCTGGGGAACTCAGAGCATTATTAATAGAGGGAGAAGGAAGTAAAATATATGTTGGGAAGACACCCAGCAAATGTTTACTGTCGTGACTATGTAAGGAATATAGATTGTCTGTACACCAGACCTAATGATTATTCAGCTGGATATATATTAAAGCTTCCAGTATAAAACTTCCACTTCCAAAAATGTTTTCACTATTGGTTTGGTGATATTTGAAATTGAATAATGGCAGCTATGTTTTTTTTAGCTTATTCAATTAATACACATGCACAAAGCACCTACAATCCTCATTTTTAGGGACTGTAAAAAACAAATAACAGATTAATATATGGTCCCTGCCCCCCATAGGCTTATAGTCTAGTATCAAAAAACAAATGAACACATATACGTACACACGTGTAATGCTTGTCGGGGAAGGAAAGGTGGTTCTGAAACAAGTGCTGAGCCAGGCTTCAGACAGGAGCTCATATGTGAGCTAAGTGTAGAGGACCAGTAGGATTCTACAAGATGGATCAACGAGGGAATGTATTTTAGTAAGACAAAACTGAATAAAGATAAAACAATCAAAAATCTGAGTAAACATGGCAGCATGTACCCTCGGAAAGAGTTTGAAAGGATGTAAGATTTAAGAGTGGTCTAGTAAGAGATAAGGCCAAAACTAGATAAAAGATCTTTTACAGATTTTATCAAGTACTGAATAAGAAGCCTTTTGAGACAAAGAGAGAACAAGATAAAAATTACCTTTTAAAAAGATGACACTTGTGTAGTCTGATTTCCATTGAAAAGGGTATGGAAAGGGAAATTGTTTTAGTGGCTGCTGTGAGAATCCAAAGAACTTATTAGGGTTTGAGTTTAGACCCAAATAAGTTGAGCTGAGTAGTCATGGAAGAGGGGACTGATTTCGATTTTATGCTCAGTCAAATGCAAATTTCACCCCGTACATGTATGGCGCTCCCGAACAATGTAGGTTTCCTAAGGGAACAGAAAGAGGGGCATAAGAACTTCAGGTGACTATGACAAAAATGGGTACATACAATTCAGGTACGTTTTCTAAAATGATGATATATGAATGGAAAAAGGGAACTTCCTCCATGCCACAGCTTTTCTCAGAACGGGTTTATACCGTATATTAAGATGTCTAAAACATAATAAATCTAGATGTGAAGATAACTGGAACAGAGGCAGATTTTTGTGGCATAAGACCAACTGTTAAGCACAGGTCATGGAATCCCTATGACTGGAGTGATGCATAGTGTATATTCCCAAATGTGTCCCCACATGGATTTTAAAAAATCAGTGCTGATTCACATCAGCAAAAATACTTTATGAACAAGATTGTAAATGTGTACAGTAATATTTTTGACTGGTATATTCCATTATGATGTTCATTAAAACAAGTTACCACCAGAGAAATTTGTGAGGGAGTAAAAATATGCCTGTGTTAATAAATTAGGCCTGAAATAATGTCTGTTGAGCAGTTTTTTCTATTGAAGGCATTTTACTTCTAGGAAAAATATTGCCTAGAATTCCAAAATAATGACATTCCTGAACTTCCCAAATCACCACTTATGATTTGGACTAGCAATTCTAAGTTCAGAATGATAAATAATTATTATATAGAATTTCAACTGGGAAGACACTGAGGTTCTATAGTGCCTTATAGCTGGGATATTATGGCAGACTGAGGATCACAAATGTTTATTCCTTTTACTGATCGTGAGTTGGAAAAGAATGGGAACAGTTGGAGAACAGCCCATCTCCAGCCACCATCTGCTTGTTATAACATAGCTGCATGTTGTCATTTTTTTCTCTTTTTTATTACTGTTATTAACACACTATAAAAAATACATTTAAATAGCATTAAGTTTGTAATACAAACCAACAAAATGGAGTCACTCGATCTTTAACTTGTTCTGTGGAAATTGCTTTATTCCACCTTTTAACCATTCTTTCAGTCATGGAGTATCCTGCTGTTCAGTTACAGTAAAAACAGGTGTCTGGGAGAAGTAATTACCAATTTTACATTTGGTGCCTTATTTTCTTTTGATTCAAAGTCTTTTCTCCATTTATTATGTGGCTCCAATCGGTATCAGCTTAATGGATTCAAGGATGTCTTAGAGTAGAACTGATGACATTTATGAGAGTTTATGCTTTATATATAAAAAAAAGAATGTGACAACAGAGTGTAATTATTAAACTATTAATTAAATATTTAAATATTAATTTAATAAACATTTATTAAATATACTATTAGAAGGGAACATTATGGTCACATTATTTTACATTATATTTGATATTTTACCTTTGTTAATTTCATCACATAGGGTATCTAATTAATCCATGTGCTAGTACACATGGGCATGTGTGTGTTTACATGTGTACTCACAATATTTTACAAAATAAAAGATATACAATGTTGTACTTCTCTGATTTGTGTGTCTAATATACAAACAAACTTGACCAGCGAGTTGAAGATTCTTGTATGGAAGGATGTTTTTGAGTTGCCACAGTCCTGGGAAACCAGTAGAAGTTTGAGGAGACAGATTAATAGACAAGTTCATAAGTCAAGGTCCAGTCAGAATAACATAGAGCACTTAACAGTGTTTCAAACAGAGGAGATTTAATATAGGGAATTGGTTACACAAGCGTTGAAAGGGCTCAGGAAGTGCACAGGGGAAGTGAGGTAATCCAGAGACAAATAATGGCAGGAAACAGCTATGAAAACTACAGGAACAAAAAAGAAATATAGGACAAACAGTCCATTTTGAGATAGTGAAGATGGGGGCATTGTGGTAAAGCTTAGATTTTTAAGGAATTTTTTGTAACTTTAGGAGCTCCTGCTAAAAGCAGCAAAGCAGAAAAACTGAGCAAAATAAAACAAAACAACAAAAACAGGAAACAGGAGATAGAGAAATATGCCTTTGCAGCTTCTTTTACTTATAAGAGGACCCACCAGGCCCTTTTATGAGAACAAGCTGGAGAGCAGCTGGCCAGCTGGCAAGGGAGCTTGAGAAATGTAGTTTACAAAATTTTAGCCCCCACATTGCAGAACAGAGGAGAAAAGGATGGTCATAGGTAGACCTGGGAGCAATACTAAGTAACCAACTCCACAATGAAAACAAACCTGAGTATATTTGAGAGGAGAACACTGGATGATGACTAGACTCCTAGATAGTTTGATAGGTAGAGACTCAAAGTAACCATCGAAGAGTAAAAGACTTTATGTTGCGTTCACAGACAGATGAGAGTTGAACATCTGGGGTTTCATGTGTGCATATAGGTGTGTGCGTGTGTGTGTGTGTGTGTGTGTATGTGTGTATGAGAAAGACAGAGATGGACACAGTGAGAGAGATTAGTATTTGGCTTATAATAATGTCCCAAAGTGGTAGCCATTATTATTTTAAAGTATTTTTAAAATTGTTTACATTTTTCATAGCTGTTCTTAAAAAAAAAAATCACCTCCTTTGTTCAGCTCTCTTTTTTTCTTTTCAAAGAAATGTAATTTAATACAGGCATACATTGACGATGGGGCAGGGTGGGTTCCAGGTCACCACAGTAAAATTAATACTGCAATAAAGAGAGTCACATGAATATTTTGGTTTCCTGGTGCATATAAAAGGTACATTTATACTACACTAGAGTCTGTCAAGTGTCTGATAGCATTTTGTCTAAAAAGTTTAGGTGTGCTAATTAAAAAATAAGTCATTATTAAAAAATGTCAATGATTATCTGAGCCTTCAGTGAGTCATAATCTTCTTGCTGATGGAGGGTCTTACCTCAATGTGGGCAGCTTCTGACTGATCAGGGTGGTGGTTGCTGAAGCTTGGGGTGGCTGTGGCAATTCTTAAAAATGAGCCAATTACATTTGCCACATCTATGAACATTTCCTTTAATGACGTTTCCTGGGTAGCCTTTGATGATCTTTGCTAGTGTTTTACTCACAGGAGAACTTTCAAAATTAGAATCAAGCCTCTCAAACCCAGTGGATCCTTTACCAACTAAGTTGATGTAAATTCTAAATCTTTTGTTGTCATTTTAACAATGTCCATAGCCTCTTCATTAGGGGCAGATTCCATCTCGTGAAATGACTTTCTTATCCGTAAAAAGCAACTCCTCACGAGAGGAGAGGAAAGATCAGCCATTCTGTCAGATCTTCAGGTTTTGAATCAACTTTGAAACTCCTGGTAATGCTAATATTTCTACCTTCTCTTCTCTTGTGAATTGCCAATGTTCCTAATGACATCTAGAAAGGTGAATCATTTCCTGAAGGTTTTCAATTGACTTTGCACAAATCCATCATAGGAATTGCCATCTATGGCAGCTATTGCCTCATGGAATGTATTTCTTAAATAATAACGCTTGAAAGTCAAAATCACTCCTTGATACATGGGCTGCAAAATGGATGTTGTGTTATCAGGCATGAAAACAACATTAATCTCCTTGCATGTCTCCATTGGAGACTTTTGCTGACCAGGGGCATGGTCAATGAGCAATAATATTTTGAAAAAACCTTTTGGCTGAACCACTCAACAGTGGGCTTCAAATATTCAGTAAACCATGCTGTAAACAGATGTGCTATCATCTAGGCCTTGTTGTTCCGTTTTATAGAGCACAGGCAGAATAGATTTAGCATGATTCTTAAGGGCCCTAGGATATTCAGAATGGTGAACGAGCATTGCCTTCAACTTACAGTCACCATCCGCATTCCCCCCTAACAAGAGAGTCAGCCTGTCCTTTGAAGCTTTAAAGCCAGGCATTGACTTTCCTTCTGCAGCTGAGAAAGTCCTAGGTAACAATTTCCAATAGAAAACCCTTTTTGTCTCCATTGAAAATCTGTTGTTTAATACAGGCACCTTCATCAATTATCTTAGCTACATTTTCTGGATAATTTGCTATAACCTCTTCAACAACACTTACTACTTTATCTTGTACTTTTATGTTAAGGAAATGGCTTTGGTCCTTAAACTTTATGAACCAACCTCAACTAGTCTCAACCTTTTCTTCTGCTGTTTCCTCACTTCCGCAGACTGGGTGGGAAACCTGTAGCCTCAAGGCCACAAGTGACCCTTTAGATCCCTAAATGCAGCTCCTTGACCAAATTCAAACTTCACAGAACACATTCCTTTATTAAAAGGATTTGTTCTGTAAAATTTGGATTCACTCAAAAGGCCACAGTCAATGATCCAGAAGGCCACATGTGGCCCCAAGGCCGTGGATTCCCCAGGGTGTCTTGTGGATGGTTTAATCTTCTATCAACTAAAACTTTCTCTGTATCAGCAACAAGGCTGTTCTTCCTTCTTAGTCCTGTGTTCACTGGAGTAGCACTTACAGTTTCTTCCAAGAACTTTTCCTTTGCATTCACAACTTGCTTAACTTGGCACAAAAGACCCTGTTTTCTGCCTATATTGGTTCTGACCTTAATTATTTCTAGCTTTTGATTTAAAGTGAGAGATGTGTGATTTTTTTTCTTTCACTTGAATATTTAGAGGTTACTATAGGGTAATTAATTGGCTTAAGTCAAATATTTTTTAGTCTCATGAAATGGGGGTAGGGCAAGGAAAAGGAGTTAAATGGAGGGATGCCTAGTGGTTGGAAGAGTCAAAACACAGACAACAGTTATTAAGTTTGACATCTTATAGAGGCATAGTTTCATTAATGCTTCAAATTGCAATAATAACATAAAAGGTTACTCACAGATCATCATAACATAAATAGTAAGAATGAGAATGTTTGAATTATTGTCAGAATTATCAAAATATGACAGAGACACATGGGAGTACGTATTGTTGGAAAAATGGCACTGATAGACTTGCTTGGCACACAGTTACCATGGCCTACAGTTTGTAAGAAAGCATAATACAGTAGAACCCCCATAGCCGACCAATCCCTACATTGACCACCCCTTTAAGTTGACCCAATTTTCATAGACTGGACGTGCATCACACATCACTGATATAGTTATATCAGTGAAGTAGATCTGGTTCTTTATATTGACCACCTCTGTGTGTTGAGCGGTTTGTGACAAGCCCTCGGGTAATCAATTTGCAGAGATTCTATAGTATTTGCAAAGCACACTAAGGCAAAATGCAATAAAATGAGGTATTCCTATATATTTGATTCCTCCTCTATACAATAGCCATCAGCTTTATAAAAGTGCAGAATGAGAGAGTTAACACTGCAAGATATCTGCCTAATCATGTGGACTTCAAAGTGTTGATCAACATTATTATTCACAAATACTTATAAGGGACCTGTGATGCCAGCGTGTGGCCTCAAGACACAAAAGTCCTGAGTTATGCTAGTAGCACCAAACAGCTTACGTTGTATTGGAGGGGGCAGAACCTGGATGTAAAGTCTGACAAACGGGAGCAAATGGGGAGCCAAATGTCAAGTTCTACTACTTTTCCTCTTACTGCTTTTCTCCCTTTTGTTCAGACTCAATCTTGTGAAACTGACCGTTGTAATCAAGACAATTGAATCGCTCCTTTGACTATTTAGGTATGAAAATTAAATATTACCTAAATTACCAAGGCTTTTATCTACTGTTTTTTATATTTTACCTTACGTGTATAAGGGGACAGTTTATTTTATTTTTAAAGATAGGAGGAAGTGGTAAGGGAGTAGTGGAAATATAAAGCAGAGTGGTCTGAGAAGAGACCAAACATCTGGAACAGACGAACTGTAGGGATAATCTTGTTTGAAGCCTTGGCCTGGGCCTGGCGATCTGTATTCTCAGCAACAGCCCTACCTAAGGGACGGTGGGTTCAAGCCGGCTTGAGTCCTGCTCAGCTCATGAGCTGGAGAGCAGAAGAAAATGAGAGACACCATGTAGGTGCCACTGGTAATACACCTCCTTATAGAAACTTCAGTGTGACCTTGAACTTCTGAAGTCTCAGAGATTTGAGGAAAAGACATTTTTATAAAACCTTCTTCCACAGTTGTTTTCTCTCTCCAGGATTTATTTACGAGTCCATGAGGCTGATCCAGAGGAGAGGATTGCGGAGAACGTTGGCTTCTATACTAAACAGCATCCAGACACCGTGTCCTCTCAGCTTATTATCCAAATAGCATTGTGCTAAGTGTGTGCACAGAAATTCCTTGTCTCCCAAAAGATTCTCAGGATTCTTACTCTAATAGATTTCAAGTGATTCCTTTCTATTAGCATGCCAGATATGAGCAGATAGTTCGTAAACCTAGAGTAGATATATAACCTATGCTCCAGTTTGGAGACTGTTAACATTTATATCTAATAAATAATTATTTTACTAGTAAACAGAAAAATGCAGATAAAACCCACAAAGCTAGAACATTTTATACCCTTCAGATTGGAAACAATTAAAATGTCTGCTAGGGGTGTCCTGGTACAGATGTGCAGCCATGTGAACTTTTAACTGCAGGTAATAATGTAAATCAGAACAGCCACATCAGGGAAGCATGGCGATGTGCAGAGATGAAGAGGGCGCACATGCCCTGTGAGTCAGCACCTCCGCTCTGGTGTTATTTTAGGAAAACTCATGGGCATGTGCTCGGGAAACTTGTATAAAATTCATCACGCTGGCACTGTTAGAATAAAGGGTAAAGAAATGCTTGTAAAGATAATCAACATTTTCTTTTTTATTGTTTCAGGTTCATTGAGGGTACAAAGAATTGGGTTGCACTGATCACATTTGTTAGGTAAAGTCCCTCTTATAATTGTGCCCCTCCCCTGAGAGAGGTGCCATACACCATACATCGTAACCCCCATCACCCTCCCCCTTCTCTTCACCCTCCTCCCTCATTCCCTGGTTCACCACCTTGAATTGATTTGAGTTTTTCTCTCATGTGAGGTCTGCTGGCTTCATATTGGAACTGAGTACATTGGATTCTTGCTTCTCCATTCTTGTGATACATTTTACTAAAAAGAATGTGTTCAAAAAGGTAGTAGTTGCCTCTATAACTGCGGGGATGGTGGGGTAGGATTGAGACCAAGAGGGAACACCCAAATAAAGGTATTCACCTGTTTGGCTGAAAGCTTTGTTTTGGTTTAGGGGCTCAATTATACTGGTAAGTTTTTTTTTTTTTTGCAGTTTTTGACCAGGGCTGGGTTTGAACCCACCACCTCTGGTATATGCCAGCACCCTACTCCTTGAGCCACAGGTGCCTCCCTATATTGGTAAGATTTTATTTCTTTGTCTGGAAGCTGGAGAGGTGATTCCAGCTATTTCTTTAATGTTTACATATAATATTTTCTAGTTCACAAATTAGGTCAGGTCTTAGAAAGTAATCTGTTTTGACTTACACCAATAGCAATTCGATGTAGCTAAGCCTAATATTTCATGATTACTTTTAATCATTTAGCATTTTTGAAACATATCATTATGTAAAAATAATAAAGACACACCTGAAAAATATATAAAAAGTATTATTGAAGAAGTTATTCTACAATTCCAGTGGTGATCAGTCATTTATGGTTGTGCTATGTTTGGTTTATGATGAGTTTGCTTTTTTAAAATATGGACAGCAGCTGGGCACAGTGACTCATGTGTATAGTCCCTGCAAGGTAGGAGGTTGAAGTGGGAGGATCGCGGAGGCCAGGAGTTGGAGATGAGGCTGAGCAACATGGTGAGATCCTCATCTCAAAAAGGAAGAATTAAAAAATGTTGACAGCAGCTTGTATCCTAAGATTGAGACAAATGGATGAGATCAAAAAGACAGCACTAACTCTTTCTAGACACAAATGGTGTAAACATCTGTTTGACCATTGAGTAAAATGTCATGACCTTCAATAGGAGAGGGTTGCCTCTCCATAGGAATAGAGTTCTGTCAAGGGCGTTGTTGTGCTTTATAAAACACTTATTATGCTCTTCTTGTTTCCCATAGGAACTGAGGATGATCCAGGGTACCTAAGTGGGATCCCAGAGTAAGTTATGTTTGGGGACCATCCGTTGCTTGTTTTATTTTGACAAGTTGTGTATTTGCTGTCAGTGAGATAGTAAGACAGATATGAACTGTACAAATTGTAATGATATCAAATGAGTTATTTTATTGACATAACATACTCACGTCTTGGTTAATTTTATGGAAACATATTTTTTAATAACATTTAAAACATTTAATTTTCTCTTGCATGCTATTGTTTCTTAACTCCACAGAAAGACTCTGATACTTGCACCCTCTGCTCTCTCTCACTAGAATGATATCAAATGATGCTGATCAGACCAAGTCATTACCTCTGAGAAATTCTTTTTTTGCACTACATACTGAGCCTTAAAAGAAGGCCACCCACCTCACATATTGTTGAACGAGTCTACTCATTACAAGGTTTATTCCTTATATGATATACAATCTCTGATAAAATATTCTTTTTGAAGCCTCTTCTGAGCGGCTCATGCTGATGGGATTTCTCTGTCTTTTGATATATCATGTCTCTGCTCCAAGAGGGTCTGATTCCTGCAGGCAGTCTTTTCTGAGGGGTCCCTGGTAGGAACTAGGATGACGCATTTGCTTTGGTTTGTGCCTTTATTGTATTTATGGATTCTTGTATGTTTTATGTTTTTTTTCTGCTTGGCTTCTTTCTGAGAGTGACTATGACAGGTAGGTTGTGTCTAAATTTATGGAGGTGAGGACAGAAGATTTGGGCAAGTGAGGGAACTTTTGTTTTCACTTTGGAGCCAAACTCCTCTAAACATCTAAAATGTGTTACACGTTCTGTGATAAATTCTCCATCAAAAATCCATTAAAACATGATTCTAGTTCTTTAATGTTCATTACATCTAAAGATATTGCCCAGATTGTGGTTATAAGGATTGATCACAAATTGCCTTTTTAATTATGCTTCATTTATTAACACATATGCTAAGGTGGATATAGAAAGTGATTAAGACACAGGCTTTGTTTTTTAAGTTGATATTTAAAGTTGTTTTTTAAGTTGATTATATTTAAATAATCAACTTGCAGAGATCATACTATTTGCTGATTAGAAAATTTAAATGGTGGAATCATTTTACAGTACTAACATTTTTAGAGAAAAATGCTCTCATCAAAATAGATGTCCCTATGAAGGGATTCCTACCTGCCCAGCACTGTGTGGGGTGCTTTACCTGCATTGATCCGCCCTCCCAAAAAACCTCAGGGGGGATAAATTGCATCATTCTTACATACCTGGAAACTGAATCAGAGAGTCTTAAAATAACTTACCTAAAGTCATCCCAAAGGCAAATTGTGGAAGTGGGACTTGAACTTAAATTTGTCTGACTCCAAAATCCAGGTCATTTTACACCTTACGTTATATCATAAAACCTAAATCCTTAGGTTTTAGGACAGTAGTGAACTTTGTTCATCAAAAATTCATCTCATCTCAGATTTTCATCTTGAATGTCTCGTTTTCTTGGTCTTACATTTTGCAAATGTTCTCATCTATTCATATGATTTTAATTCTAACCAATATGCTGGGTACACTTCTTCCCCTTTGTGCCCCCCTGTTCAATATGTATTTGAGTTGGTTCCTCTTCTTCTGTTCTCTAGTCTTGCGTGTGGTCTCACAACCTTCCAGTCACCCACTACAAACAGAGGGTTCCTCCTTCTTGTCTACCCTCCCCACACTGACACACACCCCAGATCTGATTAGTCACTGAAGGTATTGTACATGTTTTTACTTTTCTGCATATTGGGATGTTTTGGCATCTTAAAAACCCTTTCTGGCTGGAGAGAAACTGCTTCTCCTGCTTCTCCTTCTCAAAAAAAAAAGCAGAACACCAGCTAAAGTAGAGAGAATGAATTTTATTTTAATCAGTGATATGCTTTTGCAGCAGGAAAAAGAGGCCAGTGCAAACTGAACTCAACTTCAATTTATAAAGAAGTGTTGGGTGTTTTAAAGGGAGAATGAGAGGGTGGAGAAGGGAGAGTCAGGGGAGTGAAAAACTACAAAAACAGAAAAGAAGGTTGGTGCCTGTGAAATCCATCTGGGTTTGCTAACCAGCATATATTGAAGTTAGCACCGAGAGCAAAGGCTGAGGGGCGGTATCTTCAGGTGGGTGTTGACTGGAGGGCACAGTAAATTCTTGTAGTGGCCTTGAGTTTTCTCAGGCACTTGAAGAGGGCTGAGTGTTATCCTAGGGATGTGGTCTTAAGCTGTTAGCAGCTGTGCTAGCGTTTTGTTCAACTCTTTATAGAATGAAGTTCAGATCTAGTCAAAAAGAGCTCAGAGGAGACTGGCAGCGTTTGGTCAAAGACAGAACACTTGTTACTAGGTAGTTTTCAGAGACAGCTAAAGAATCAGCTGGAAGAAGGCCTTTGAAAAGCAAAACAACCAATTTCAAGTATGGTGACTATCCCCTGTGTCTGGCTTGTACTTCCCAGGAGGGAATATTCCTCTGCCCTAATCATCTTTGGAACCAGACACGAGACGAGGGACCATGGCTACAGCTTAGAGTGTGCTGAAATTATTCAAACTAGCCAAGCCTTGCCCTATCTGGACTAAGCTTTCACTGGGCTCCTGCCATCGGCCTCTTGATGGACACTGGCGCATTCCCTCATGGCCCTGCGTGGCAAATTATGATCTCCTTCCTGGGATTTTTGAGGATAATAAACTTCTTCTTTCCTATCCTAATTCTCCTTTCTTCCTGTAATTGCACCAGATTTTCCATAACATAGCTGACATCTACGTTGTTAGAACCCCCCAGTGCCCTATTTCATGTCCTTCTCTGGAGCCTGTCTGACACTATTCAGATGATTACTGCCCTAGGTGAAATTCCTTTTTTTTAGCTGTCGCCTGAGTTGTAGCAAATTCACTTTGACTACTACTTCAGATAGGTCCTCCTCAATGCTGCCTAAAGTCATTTAAATGAAAACCTGTCTGTCACTTCACTGCTTTAAACCTTGAACTGCTACATAAGACCTTCTCCAGTCGGTCACCCTGCCCATCTCTGCCCTCTCTGCTGCCTGACTCTTATATTAGGTTCCAACAAGGTTAAACTGCTGTGTGAACGTGCCTCCTTCAAACATCATCTTGCTTCTCACTTTCACTCCCTGATTGAGCTCGTGCTGCTCTTTCTGGCTATAATATTTTTCATCCATCACATGGGGCTCCACTAACTCATGAACCCTTTGGAATTTATCTCAGGAGTTACGACTCCCCAAAGTGTTCTCAGGTGCTATAACACACCCGGGTTATTTACGCAGTATCCTCTGTAATTGTCATACACCTGGCTTCCGCCAGACACTGTGAAATCTTTGAGACCAGAGCTCGTGTCTTAGTCATCTTTGTATTCCTGGGCTTATGACAGAGATAGCACATAGTAGGTGTTTCATGGATATTGAATAGCACCACTCAGCATCCTCCAAGCAAGTTTGTTTTCAAATGTGCTGTCACTTGTCTGCTTCATGGAAAAAACTAACATTGGAAAAGAGACAAAAAGATGGTAAAGGCTCGGCGCCTCTGGCTCAAGTGGCTAAGGCGCCAGCCACATACACCTAAGGTGGCGGGTTCGAATCCAGGCCAGACCTGCCAAACAACAATGATGGCTGTAACCAAAAAATAGCTGGGTGTTGTGGTGAATGCCTGTGGTCCCAGCTACTTGGAAGGCTGAGGCAGGAGACTCGCTTGAGCCCAGGAGTTGGAGATTGCTGTGAGCTGTGATGCCATGGCACTCTACCCAGGGGGACAGCTTAAGGCTCTGTCTCAAAAAAAAAAAAAAGATGGTAAAGTGACTGGAGTAATCCCAGTTCTCTTGATAATAATGTCATCCTTGCTCACCTCACTGATGCTTCATGTTTGCAGGCCTGTTCCCTAATTTTGACTGGAATATTCTCAGGAAAATCAAATGGTTCTAAGAGAAACTTAAGAAATATAACAAAGTGACTAAGCTTCAAAAGAACCAAGGTGCATTACACTCATAAAGACTATTAGTTATCATTTTTTAATGAATATTTTAGGCCTTTATTCTCAGTAATAATGACAGGGTTTGTGTGTGTGTATGTGGCTGGGTATCTTTATGGCAGGTACTGGGGCTAAGCACTTTGCATGTAATTTTTTCTCCTAATTTTATGAAAAAGCATTTAAAATATTGTTCTGAATTGGCCTATGAGGAGATTGAGGTTTACAAGGCAAGGCCAGTCTGCTAACAGACACACCACTAGTGGCAGATAGGGCCAGAATTTCAGCATAAGTCAGCAGTGCGAACGGCTGCCTGATCCTGCCAGAAATTTGCTTTGTTATGAAGTCGTACTCACAAAGATTAAATGAAAATCATGAAAAAAATAAACTCCCCCATGATATTTTCTTTTAATTCTTCCCTCCAGTTTTATTCATAGAAAACCTAGTATTAAGTTTACCAAATTATGGATTCTTTTTGGAAGCTTTTGTTTCTCAATAAAGCACTCACAGTCCTAGATGTAGGCCTACAGAGATAAAAATGAATGAAGGAAAAATTGCTTTGGGAGACAATGGAAACTCCTGTAGCAAAGATGATTCATCCCAAGGGGAATATCGGGAGGGAGGCTATAAAATATAGAAAATACTTCCATCTGTGCCAAGTTCAGCTCAGCAGGACAATAGCTGGAAGGCGAGCCAGAGAGCGCCTCCTCCGCTATAAACCGCAGAAGTTCTGGTTCGAATCTCCGTACTTGGAATGTAAAGGAAGCATAAACAAGGAGTTCAGCTACCAGATGGGGACCCTTCTAATTAGTTAAGTCTGCTCTAATTTTTGGCCACCAGTTGGCAGATGCAGCAGATGCCCAGGGAGTAAACAGACCATGCTGGCAGTTCTGAATTTCAAACCCGTATATCACAAATAGATTCAATTTAGAAATATTTTCCCCTTTAGTTAAACTCTGTAACTTAATTTTCTCAAATGCCAGGAAGTTAGAGACCTATTACTAAGTATTTTTTAAAGATATTTTGTAGTTTTTCCTATGAATTGATGCCAGTGAATTATGTATTTAGGCATACCATCTCAGGCTCTGTAGAGCACAGCCTCAGTGTTCCCATAAGAGTAGTTTACCATAAACATGAATCAATGAGGTATTGGTGATCAGAAGACTCTACAAAATGTAGGGGCTCTTTTGGGGAAAATACATCTTGTGATGATGAGAAACATTAAGAAATGAAGAGATTTGGTGACTTTAATGCCATTCTTTAATCTCTGTACATCTTGGTGGTTTGTGTCTCAATAAACAATGGGTCACTGTTGGTAAAATGCCATAAATACATAACTGATGGAAGGGCAGTGCCACTTTTCATTTTTTGGAATGAATTGCTTTTCTTTGACATCAAGAAATCAGTAATAAAGTTCTCATTTTTCCATTCTCAGGATTGATCAGTAAGTTTTCTTAAATTGCTTTCCCATTCAGAACTACTATCCAGGGTACAGAGGAAACTTATGAGGTTGTATTTGATTTATCAGTGAATATTTTGTCTTTGATTTTATCTAGTGTATTCAATACATCTTTGTGACTGCTTAGTATATGACAGGCACTGCAACCGTTGTTGACTCACTGAGCTAAACAAGACACAGTCCCTAATAATTGCTTAGGGACATAGATATGTTGCCATAAGGGTCTCATGGAAAAGCAATGTCGTGGAGAATAAGCATGCTTATTGAAATTGGGTATTAAATAAAAGTGACCATCTGCTCGCTCAGGCAAAATGGCGAGCCTTCTTTATTTGCTGTTGGTTTATATAGGTAATCTTGTGCATGCGCACTATATGGCAATGATCTCATTAACATTTATTACAATCCCTCTGCACTTGCACATTGGACATCAATGACTTCATTAATCCATTTAAACATCTTATGACCACCCGCCCTGTAAGTAGCTCCTCCCTGGTAATCTGATAATCCACCCAACATACACCTTTAAGCATAACCCTTTCAACATAACCTGGTTTAACATAAATTAATGAAGAACATGTTGCCAGTTATTACTTTCTTTGTTCTTATCTGATGAAGCCTGAGGCTACGGCAGAAAGAGATAATTTGAAAGTCTGTTCTACTGACCATGCCATTTGGAGGCAGTTACTTCGAATCTTTAAGCAAAGCACAGAGAAACTTTTTTGGCATACAGGAATTTGTGTGTAAACCTCTGCTCCCACATAGGCCTTAAGTTACAGTTTTTTTGCTGAAGCCTTTTATTAGGAATTCTCAGGCTGGACTTCTCAAAAGCCTTTCACGAGCCCAGGTGTCATCTGTGCCATTAGATTAAGGCAACCAGATTTTAACATTGGTAAAGCGGGACACCATTGATGGGGGGGTGGGTCCTTAATTAAAAATTTGGTCTATATGGAGCAACAAAAAGTTTTCATAGAACACAAAAATAGTATTGTAATATATTTTTTAAAATTTCAACATAAGTATAATTTACAAATATAATACATTTTAAAAAATTATGTATAGTATTATTTTATTCTTTGGCATATTTCTCATTTGAATGAATTTTTTTTAGTAGATTGCTGTCATTGTTTAAAAGGTCATGAAATTTTTCACAAGAATTTGTTAAATTATATTTCACATATAAAATGGCTTTCAAAGTCTCAACACTTAATTGTGATGTCCACACTTTATTTACTATAGGAAAGAACGTGTTCAGTCACAGCATTAGTTCCTGGTAAGGACAGCGTGTATCCCACAATCTTTAGTGCATTATTTTATAGAACATGGTTTGTTTCAAAATGATAAAATATTCTAACCATTTGTTCTCTTTTGTGATTTTTTCTGATGTCCAAGATTTAACCTTTTCCTTATCAATATATTTTTTTAATAATGATACCTCATAAGTTGTAAGTGTTACTTTCAAGGTCAGCGCTAGACATTTTGCTACCACTATAAAATATAAATAATATAAGTACAGTCTGCTAAATTCATGAAATAAATAAATAAATTACTTACTTAAATTATCTGAATAGCTGATTTGTTGACATCACTTGTCTAACTAACACTAGCACGTAGTATGATGTGTATCGTCTGAGAGACAGTTACAAAATGTTTTAGTCATTGCCAATGCCAAAAAATGCCATTGTTCATTAAGTCCAAACAATGGTGGTCAAATTCTAACAACTGATCAACAATGCGAACTTTGATAAGCAGTTCTCAATAATCAGTTCTCAACAATTATTTGTTATTATTAAAGTTTAACATTATAAAATTAACAAAAATAATATAAAACTCATATCCTGGCAAAATAGCCATGTGGCAGCTGAAAACCATATATTCCCCTCCCATTCTCTCACCATTCCCTAGCTTGTCATGTATTCTTTCCAGAAATCAGGACTTTTTAAAAATGCTACAGGACATGGGACAAATTGTTAAAAATCAGGACTGTCACACCAAAAGCGGGACTTCTGGTCACCTTACATTAGCTACCTATATGCAATGGGTAAATTACTCTTCTCCCCCAGACCCATCAACAAGTGACCTTCATCATTTACCGCAGGTCAGGAAAGGTTACTGATGGGTATCTGGCCAGTTTTCCAAAGGGCTTTTTCATCGACTTTATAAAGTCAACCTTAATTCCTTAACACAGTCTGGAAATGCTATTCCAGCCAAAGCCTTGGTCATGTTAATCCTGCAACCAACCTGGCCAATGGGATTCTGCCTCAGTTTCTCACAAGTGTGCCTGCACAAAGTCTTTTCACTGCTCTCTCTCAAACAGCTTTTTTGGCCAGAGGCATATAGGTGTTTTGCCTATATAGGTACATTTTTGTAGATATAAATAGGAAGCCTAATTATTGCCATATATTATGAAAGTTATTGCATTGGGTCATGTATGTTATGAACATTGACAGGGAAGAACACAAGAATAAATAATTCTCCATGATTTGGGGTGTTAAAAAATCTTTCTAAAGATAGTAATATTAAATCAGAATTTTTTTAGAGAGTAGGAATTACTAGCAAAAATGATTGGGAATGGGATTTTAGGCAGAGAGAATAGTTTAAAGAGAAAGATATCTTTAACATCTGGTTTTAAGGGACTGATGAAGAACTTTAATTTATAGATACTTAATTGGTATTATTAAGGTCAATATCATTAACATGAATATTGTGTTATCAGTGCTGACAATGTAACTTCACAGCAGATATAAACACATGGGTACTCTTTGCAACAATGAGAAATATACAGTCATTATGAGGAATAAGAGATCCTCCAGGTCATAGAGTTGAGATTCAAGCCTAATTGCCTAAGGCCCTACTCATAAATAGTTTACACAATTTGGACCCAGCTACCATAAGATTCTAGTTGGAATGTCTAAAAAGAAGCTGGTACATAATATACTTTCAGACCTTAGTAGTGAAGCTAGATCATCAATTTAGTCGTTAGGTCATAGTTAAAACCATAAAGGTGGGATGGTCTTGTTTGTCCTTCTCTTCCCTCTGTCCCTCCCTCTCTTTCCCTCTCCTTCCCTCCCTTTCTCACCTGTCCAGAACAGTGGTTCTCAGTATGGGAAGATCACGGTTGGACTTTAGCAGTTACCCTGACATTGTATCGAAATGCTGCTGTGTATAGTATGCATTTTTGGGTGGGAGTGGCTCCATAATGATTCAAACATCCTAAAGAGGACACGTGATTCCACTACTCCTTCAACATTGTAAGAACTTTTGGTATGAAATGGAAGAGATCAGTATTTGCTATAATCTCTGAAATGCTGGATATAGAAGAAAACTCTTGGGCTGTCAATGCTCTATAGGATTTGCAAATAAAGCGAGGAGTAGAAAAACTCATAAGGATGAAAATTGGTGGAAGGGCTAAATCTGGTATATAGAATCCCAGAATTGATCTTGGAATATTTCATTCTCACTTGACCTGAAGCTTTCATCTTGGCAATGTGGCTTCACTGGGGATGTGGGTTTTTCTTCTTAGTCTTGATCTGTTTCTGCCCCAAATTTACCCTTTTGCTTCAGATAGAATCTGGAAATTGGTCACTTTTGATCCTTGGTATACGTAAAGCTTTGGTGTTAGAACCGAAGCTTTTTATCTTCCAGTCTTCCAGCCCTCATACTCTTACCTCTACAAAACAGCTTGTGTTTTGTGACCCAATATGGATGAGTGTAGGGGAAAGAGACAGAGAGAAGAGCATGAACAGATGAGCTGATTGTACTCTTAAATTATTTTCACCCTCTCCATTTTCACTTGGCTTATCTCCTGAATGAATTCCAGCCATTTGGCAGAATTAAGCACAGGGTGTCCTCTTCCTCCCTTATTTGTCATGTACTCAACTGATAATATGAAGTTGATAATTTGGTGATGAGTTACATTTTTATATATTCTCTTTCTCTTATGTTAAGGCATTTTAAGAATCTACTTTAACCACTTTAACCATTTCCCAGATAAAGCAACTATGTAATGTATTTAATTATCTTTGTTGAAACAACAAAAACAAAGGCAAAAATAAGAACAAAGAACAAGGGTGCTGCCTATGGCTCAAAGGAGTAGGGCACCAGCCTCATATACCAGAGGTGGCAGGTTTAAACCTGGCCCCAGCCAAAAAAAAAAAAAAAAGAGCAAAGAGTAATTTGTTTTGATGCCTTGAAAATGACCCATAGATAATTTTATACATTTGATAGAGTGGATGAAGGTAAGAATGACAAATGCTTGAGAACAGAAGGAAAAAACACCATGTTTTGTTTTATGGTAGATGGGTATCAAGATGCCTATGCTCTAAGGTTAAGTCTGCATTTAAATCTTCTTTGCCATAATTATGTCATTCTCTGGAAAAGTACTAATGGCAAAATTATAATCTTTCTTCTTGTTAAAACTCAGTCCTTTTGCCTTGACTAGTTCTGAATGAAGCAACACAGAGTATAGAAACTAATGGAGGGAAAGTTCTGAAGTCTCTCCAGCTTGTTCTAGCATGTTGCTTGTTGTATACCAAGCCCATACGGCCTAACAATGGGTAATACTTCAAAGACATGTCTATTGTGGTCATACTTAATAAGAGAATCATCTGATATTACAAGGCATATCATTAAGATGTTTTGATCTGTTTTCTTCTTCTTCGAGTTTACAGTCCACTTAACTCTTCTTTCCTCCATGGAAGATAAAATGACCTCAACCTCTCTTTAAATCATGATTTTGGCATCTACTAAAACATGTCTTTGTAACTAAAGTGTTTCTTCTTTTGCTGACTGTTGAAAAAGCAGTTATTGGCTATTTTAACTTGGACAGAGGCAAATCTATAAATTCTTAAGCCTTTGTAAAAACCCATAGAAGAGAGATATGGAAAATTCTTTGTGGGTTGTTTGCTTCCCAATAAAGAGATCTTGAATAAAATATTCTTGGCATTTTTTGGTGATTCAGTTTACAAATAAGAATTAACTTATGTTATATAGAACCATTCTTGAATTACTGGCTTCTCACAGCCTGTAGGCAGTGTCTTGGGCTTAAGCATATGGATTCTTCTTTTGTTTTTTTTTAATTTTATAAACTTTTCTTTTTTTTAATTAAATGATAGTTGTATACATTGATGCTATTGTGGAGTACAGTGTGGTGTTTTCATATACAATTTGAAATATTTTCATAAAATTGGTTAACATAGCCATTATGTCTTTTCTTAGTTATTGTGTTAAGATGTTTATATTCTACTTTTAGAAAGATTCACTTGTACCCTTTAAGATAAACCATAGAGGTGATTCCCTCCAATCACCCTCCTTCCACCCATCCACCCCCCCTCCCCTCCACTATCCCCTCCCCATATTCTTAGGCTATAATTAGGTTATAGGTTTCATAGTAGGACTGTGTACATTGGATATTTTTTCTTCCATTCTTGTGATACTTTGCTAAGAAGAACATTTTCCAGCTCCATCCATGTAAACATGAAGGAGGTAAAATCTCCATCTTTCTTTATGGCTGCATAGTATTCCCTGGTGTATATTCTTAAACTAAACTAATCATTTGAATACCAGTTACCTCTTATTAGATATGTGACCCTGGGCAAGTCACTTAACCTCTTGTGAACCTGACTTTTATCTACAGCTAAATGAAGAAGATAATAAATAGCAACTACTTCATAGAAGTTGTGAGTTTTAACTGAGTTGACAATATACAACTCTTAGAAATGTGCTTGGTACAAGTTAATATCTATTGTTTGATTAACATTTCTTTTTTCCCCTTCTTTTCTTTCTTTCTTCCTTTTTTAAGAGTGTCACTCTGTTATTCAGGCTACAGTGCTCTGGCATCAGCCTAGCTCAAAGCACCCTTCAATTCCTGGGCTCAAGCAATCCTCCTGCCTCTGCCTTGGGAGTATCTGGGACTATAGACACCACAGGTCACCATGCCTGGCTAATTTTTTCCACTTTTTGCAGAAATTGGGTCTCTTCTTGTCCATGCTGGTCTGGAACTCCTGAGCTTGAGCAATCTTCCTACTTCAGCCTCCCAGAATGCTATTATTACACACATTAGCCACTGCACCCAGCCCTTGTGTTTCTTTTCTTTTCATGCTCGCTTTCTCTCTTTCTTTCTCTTTCTTTCTTTCTTTCTTTCTTTCTTTCTTTCTTTCTTTCTTTCTTTCTTTCTTTCTTTCTTTCTTTCCTTCCTCCCTCCCTCCCTTCCTTCCTTCCTTCTTTTCTCCCTTCCTTCCTTCTTTCCTTCTTTCTTTCTTTCTCTCTCTCTTTTCTTTTTTTTTTCCTGAGACAGCATTTTGCTTTGTTGCCTTTGGTAAAGTGCCATGGTTTTATAGCTCACAGCAACCTCAAGTTCTTAGGCTCAAGTGATTCTCCTGCCTCAGCCTCCTAAGTAGCTGGAACTATGGGCACCTACCACAACGCCCAGTTGTTTTTAGAGGCAATGTCTTCCTTTGGCTCAGACTGGTCTTGAACCGTGTGCTCAGGCAATCCACCTGCCTTGGCCACCCGGAGTGCTAGGATAACAGTTGTGAGCCACTGAGCCCAGTATTTCCTTATGCTATAGTTCACAATGAAATAAAACTTTCTAAAGCTGTTTGGTGAACATTAAAATTTGAGAAATTTTTAGCTAAATCTTATTTGTTTAATTATATGTTACAACTCTATCAAAATTAATAAAAAGAAAAAATAAAAGGATAAATATACTTTCATCACCTCCATTCTTACTGACCTCTAAACCACTAATAGAAGTCTAATACATATTTTTCTGTACTGATTTTATACATGTACGCATGATTATACTACATAAGTCCTTTGAAATATTAGGTCATTGTTTTATATTATTTCTGAATTTGCTTTAACAAATAACAAATTTACTTGGTATATTCTTTATGGTTCATGTTTACAGATCTGCTTTGTCCTTTCAATTGTGACATACTGGTCCATAGAAGGTATGCATAAAATTTCTCTCCTTACTGCCATGTATTTGCCTTTAAATGTTTGCAATTTCAGGTAATGCAGGCAATAATATTTTCACATATTCATCACAGATTAAAACTGACTCCTGAAGAACAGATCAAAAACTCAGGTTCATCTGGTTTGGGTTTTACATTGTTTAAAAAGAATTGAACAAAAATTGGAGCCAACATTTATAAATCGAAATATTGAGAAATATCTAGTGTTTTAACTTCTCTTAAAACCCTAAAGGTGAACAACCACTGGGTCTAGATTTTGCATTGCAGTAACTCCCTTTGACAGAGTGTAGCCTGATGCATATGTAAATTCATGCTTAATCCACCTGCTGCCACCCCTATCTTCCTATCACCCGGTACTTGGCTAGACTTCCCCATTTATAGTACCTGCGTAGGTTTCATGAGCCCTTAAGTTTGTGATTCCTGAGAAGTATCATTAAGTACTTTGGCCAGTGTTACTAAATGACAGAGTATAAGTAGTGGATCTTTGGGGTCAAAGGGTAGAATCATGCCAAATTTTTCTTAAGTACTGTGAAATTATTTTTCAGATTATTTTGAATATTTTTCCCCCTAGGCTCTCAGCTAGACCTAAATGCAACATAAATCTAATAAGAAAAATACATAGGAACTTCTG
This sequence comes from Otolemur garnettii, assembly GCF_000181295.1. Lineage (NCBI taxonomy): Eukaryota > Metazoa > Chordata > Mammalia > Primates > Galagidae > Otolemur > Otolemur garnettii. Next base: position 14,011,977 of record NW_003852399.1, read on the forward strand.
AGTTTTATTGAATAACAGAAACCCAATCCAGGGATCTATAGACTGATATTTGCAGGGTATATCAGCATGGCTCCTGGCAAGAAATAAAATACACACTTACCTGGAATCTTAAGGACAATTACTTGAGGGGCTATTTACAAAAGTGTGGGTGTCATTAAAAGACCAAGGGAGAGACATTGATGTTCCTAAGGAAGCCATCAGTTACTAAATCTGATGGGACAGGGAAAAGAACTGGTTTTTCTGTGGGAGGTTCTTAGAATCAAATGTCTTATAGGAAGTAAGCAGTTAAGGGACATAATTGCTGCTAGAACTTTGCTGCTAAGGTGGGTAGCCTCTGAAGCTTTCATCCTCCAATCATCTGAGGGTGGCTCCTATTAGCCAAATTCCTTTGGCTTCTAGAGTCAAACATATTGATTGAAGTTATTCTTAGGAGTCAGAAGAGAAGATATGGAGAAAAAGTAGGGCAGGAATTTGCATGGGCGGAGAAACATCTACTGTTTTAACGTCTCTTAAAAATCCTAAAGGGCAGAACAACCAACAGAAGGTTGTCTGGTCTCAATTGTCCTAGAACATTTTCTTTATTATCTCTGTTGTGATTGTTATATTCTTTACCTAAAAATAATAATTCGTATAATCATAAAATCCTGTTTATAAACACTTATTTCATAGAAGATTTTAAATGACCAGAGTATGTGTGGAGGGAGCCCACACAAGGTAGTAATAGGATACATATAAAGTCTTTATCAATTTGAACAATACAGTAGAACTTCTGTAAGCTGATCACTCAAGAGACTGTAAAAAACTGCTTAACTTATGGAGGTGGTTAACGTAAGGAACAAGGCCTGCTGTACTGATTGATAGTTTTTGTACATGTCCAGTCCATGATATTAGGTCAATTTAAGGAGGTGGTCAATGTTGGAAGTAGTAAACTATGGGAGGAGGTTCTACTTTTTTATATTTGTGATGGCCACATGGAATTGTTTCAATCTTTTTGGCCTTGCCAATAATAAAGCAAAATTGAAATGAAAGTTTTATATGCTCAACATACACAGACACACAAATGGAGGAAATGGAGTTTTTCAAGGGTGAAAAATCATGTCCTTATCTGATCATGCATGCGTATAGACAGTGATGAGACCTTCAGGTAAAGAGTTTTGGAAGTTTGGAAAAAGAGGAAATTTTATTCATAAATTCCCTAGAGGTACATTTAACACTTAAGAAATTTTCCTGGTTTATCATTGCCCTCTATTTCACTTTGTAAAGCAAAATGACTGATGTCAGCAGCAAGCTGGCCATTCTCCCTCCATTGGTGTTAATTCCTATTCAGAGTCAGTTGTAATTATTTCCAAACCCAATCAAGGCAGTTTTGCCAATGAATATGACTACTCACAGAAATAAATACTGAGGACATTTAAAAAAAATGAATGTAAAATAAAATTTGTTTTATGCTGAAGGAAATTATTTTTTAAAATTGATGTATGAGTTGCTCATGAATATGAGCAAAATATGCTCTTAATTAGCTATAGGAATTGTGAAAGTTAGAAAATTTCATAAAATTATAAGCTTTGTAAAAACTTGCTAGGATGGAGGTGGCAGTTAGGGTGCTTTGAATCTCTCAAATATTTTGTCTATCTTGAATAAATAAAAGATGGGTACTATACATTATGAATTATAGGTGCTGTGTTTTCTGCATAGGAGCAGGAGGTTGAACTCTGATCAGTGCACAACTCTGATCAAAGACAAGGTTTTGTGGCTAAATAAAAAATTGTAACAGAAGAATTTATCTAAGTTTCAAAGTAAATTAATACTCAATGTTTACATATCATGTGAAAAGCATTTGTAGCTATGATTTATTGGATTAATTCACTAATTAGAAGTCCTGAATGAATTGAATAGGACGGCTTTCTCTAATTTTGGTTATGAAGATAAGGTATACTTCATTAAAAAAACAATATTTTCAGCTGCTAGATATTCCTTTACTAGTCTTGTTTACTTAAAGAAGCAACACTTCCTAAGTGGGTAAATCAATTACATTGAGTCAACATTTATTGAATATCTATTGTGTTTGGGATAAAATATAAGTTACTAATCATCATATTTTATAGTCATCATTATGCCATGATAAGTTACTAAATCATGGCATAAAAGTGTATTTGTGATCTGATTTCTACCTTCTTCCTTAGCGTCACCCCCTCACCTGACTTACCTTTATGGCGTAACAAGGTAATGTGCTTGTGTATTTTATTATGTGCCACTATCTTTGCCACTGTTTTATGCCTTTGGACACTCTTCTGCAAGCAAGTGTTGAACTCCGATGATTCAATAAAAACTCTATTCTTTTTTTTTCTTTTTTTTTTTAATTGTTGGGGATTCATTGGGGGTACAAACCAGGTTACATTGATTGCATTTGTTTAAAGTCCCTCTTACAATTGTGTCTTGTCCCCTATTCTTTTTTTTTTTTAATTACGTTCTTTCATCTGCCAATTCTGTACCAAATTCTCATTTTAAATAAAGAGAAAGATTTATGAAGACAACTGGTTTGTAATAACTATTTCAAATACCAAAACCACAAAACAATTCCATGATTAGAAAGTGGTCTAGTGTATTCAGTATGATTCCATAAAAATCATGTTTGTAAAAAGATTTAAAATTTACTAAAATTTTTCCAAGTTCACTAAATTACGGCAAGTGCTCATTACTTGTACTACTAAAAAACACAGCATAACACACATTGTTAGCTCAATGACATGAAGAAAAAGTATATAGAAATATAATGGGGAAAAGTCTAAAATTTTATCATCTGAAACTCTAGGTGGTAGTATTAGATTGCAGGTGTTATTTTATTCTGTACTTTCCAATCTTTCAACAATGAAAATATATTTGACAATAAATAAATAAAACTTCTAAACAAATATCAATATTTCATTCAAGGGTCATCACTTCCTTTATAAAATTTTCTTGAGCCATTTGTCTTTAGCATTTATTCTTTTATCTCCGTTTAATTTCTTTATCACTCATAGAAACAAGTACATGGAAGTTATATCTTTACTTTTGTGTCTCCCCACATGATAGAAAACTCTTTGAGGAAATGGACTGCTTCACATTTTCTCTCTATAATCACATGTTATAGTGCCATTTAACACACGTCGGAGTTCAGCCAACAAAGTCAGAACAGTATTACCTTTAACAAAATCAGCAATAGTCTCTACATCCCAGTAAAAAGAAAGAGGGTGATGTTTCCTATATGATTTGTTGTAGTGGGTGGGCCCGGTAGCACTTATGCAAGACTTCGTGTTCTTATCCTAACTTGAAACAGCACTTAATTATTTTTAAGATTATTAGACTACTGATATTACACATGAAGACAGTGTTTCCTCTGGATATTTCCCAGAGTTGCTTCAAATACTTCACGTTATGTATTTTTAGAAATAAGCCCAAGGGAACTGCAATATTCTTTATCAGAGTTTTGTTTATTTTGTCACATTAGCTACTATTACTCATTACTTTCCTTTCATTTCTTTTTTTAGCAAAAAATAATGTACCTTTTTGTTTCCTTAGAGGGTAATATGATGGTGTGCTTGGCCTACTAATATTCTCTTCTTGAGATTTAAGGAAATTTCCTAGCAGCCCTACCAACTTCATGAAAAAGAGACTAAAATCTTTACTTTTAGTTTTCTAGTGTTTCAATTTTAATTAATATGACATTTATAAACTGAACAAAGCATTGCTGCCCTCACTGTGGGTGGGCACCATCCATTATGAAGAGAATAAAAAGTCAGAGGGAGGCTGACTTAACTCTGCCCGACTCTACTACTGCAGGTCCTGTCTTCTGCCCTCGGCACCCCTGGATCTCACAATCCACACAATCAGCCCTCCAGCTCTCAGGCCTTCACTACACCACCAGCTTTCCTAGGCTTCCAGCTTGCAGAATACAGGCTTGGGACTTCTCAGCCTCTGTGATTGTGTACTAAGGAGTATATTAAGGTTATGTATATTGTGTTACATAAAGTCTAACTATGCCTTATGGTAAAGTCTAACTATGCCTTATCCTCTTCCTAAGGATATATATATAGTATATGTCCTATATACATCCATTTTTATTGTGTGTCTCATATATATATGTATATATGTCCAATTTATATCTCTTATCTATCTATCTATCCATCCTATTGGGTCTGGAGAATTCTGACTAGTACACAAAGGGATCCAAGTAAGCAAATTCACTGAGGCATTAATTTTCAAGATATTTATAAACCACCGTTAGTTGAAATTTTCTCTGTGTGTATATGTGTGCAGGCATGCTCATGTGTGTGTATTTAGGACCATGTACTCTAGTTTGGGGACAGATGGTCCCTGTCTGCACTGCTGAAAAAGGAATTATCTACAAGTTCACATGGGTTAAGAAGATTCGTGAAGGCAGCTGTTCACGATACCCTGTCACCTAAGCCAGCAACGTGGATGATGGGTAACGTTCTGCATTTTCTCAAGATTTTATCAATATTGGTTCATTTGATTTTTACAAAACTCCTGTGAGATTGATGCTATGATTGCCTCTACTTTACAGATAAAGAAATTGAGGTACAGATGAATTAAAAACGTGTTGATTATCATATAATTAGCAGCTAGTGGACTACTCATTAAATCTCAACTTACTGATTTAAGAGAAGGAAGTTCATTATATCTCTGGCTCTATGAAAAGGTGTTCTTAGCAGGTGATGTTTTAGCTGAGAAATGAGGCAGTGAAATGCTTTAGTGAAGGATTTAATGTGAAGAGTAGGAGGGAAGAGCCAAGGACTGTTCTCCAAGTATTGGCTTGGGCCTTTGTGTCAGTGCAGAGGCTGTGAACGTTGCATCTGGGAAAACTGATTTTGAGGTGTCTGTGAGACATCTGGAGAAAAGGTGTATGGGTCTGAAGTTGAGACAAAGTCAGTCCAGACTAGGGGTTAGAATTATTTCACATTTTGGAATACGAGAGATCACTTGGGGAGCTGTGTGGAGAGAGAGAAGCATGAAGTATTGGAGATAGTGCTGATAAATTCCAACTTTCAGGGCATGGGTGGACAAGGAGTAGCCAGAAAAGAGGCAAAGGCAAGACAGCTAAAGAAGGAGATGGAAAATCAGAAGGGTGTGTTGTCTTGTCACTGAGTGAAAAGTGTGTTTTCTAAAGGAGGAAGTGGTTAGCAAGGTCAAATGTTATTGCCAGGTCAAGCGAGATAAAGACCGAGAAGGAGTCAGTTGTAGCTAGAGATGTGGATGGAGATTACTGGATATCTCAGCAAGAACAGTTTCAGTGGAACAGAAACCTGCTTTGAATGAGTTAAAGAGAAAAAAGGAAGTGAAGAAATGGAGATGCCAATTGCAGATAACCACTCTGAGAACGGCAGCTTTCAAGAAGATGAGGAAAATGGAGTTAAAGCTCGATGAGTGTGTGCAGGGAGAATGTTTTCTTTTCTTTTATATTCTTACATTTAACAATGTGAGACCCTTTATTAAATTTGTACACTGAAGTGGAGGAACCAGTGGAAAGGGACGTTGTAGCTACAAGAAAAAAATGGAACTAATTAAACATGAGAAAACCACAGCAGGCGAGACTGGATGGAATTTATTAAAGAGTTAGCTTTAGGGAAACAGAGGGACAGCTCTTCCATTTCAGTAAAAAAAAAAAAGTACAAAAATAAAAGGGGAAAGCGGACATGGTGAAGGTAACTTCATGGGTCTGTTGAAAGGAAGATAATGCAGTGTCTTTCCCAGAGAACATGGACCTTCTGTATGGAAGTCCTCCGAGGCCGTGATAACTAAGGCTGGAGGTCTGAGAAAGGGCGAGGGTTTTGCAGTTGCTCTTGTCTGAATGTTTGTGTCCCTCCAAATTCATAGGTTGAAATATACTCCCCAATGTGGATTCTTAAGAAACAGGGACTTTGTGAGGTAATCAGGTCATGAGAGAAAAGCCCTCACAGGGGGGATCAGCGTCCTTCCAAGAGAGGCCCAAGGGACTCATATGGCACCTTCTGTCCTGTGATGACTTAGCCACAAGGCCACATCCGTGAAGAACCGAGCCGCCACCAAACACTGAATCTGCTGGCATCTTAATCCTGGACTTCTCAGTCACCAGAACTCTGAAAAATAAACATTTATTTTTTCAGCCACCCGGTTTATGGTATGTCACTGTAGCAGCCCGATGGACTAGGACAAGAGGCTTTACTATGCAATGTTGCTCTAGGAAACCCACCACAATGGCATTTTCAGAGTGTCCTGAGTTCAGAGTTCATTAAACCTGGTTTTGCCTCTCCTCTATGACATTCTTCAACAAAGAGAACATTCAGTGGCAAAAGAAAAGGATTTCTTCACTGTATTGCCTCCTGTTTCACTTCTAACAAGGCAGAGAAAATTGCTTTAATTTGTGTGTATCTGCTGCTGCGCTCGCTGCCGGCTTCTCTGGTGGTTTGTTCTCAGTGAGGCTGCAATTGCCGTACAAGGATTAATATCACAGCTACTGATAGGGACTCCTAAGCCGAGGAAGTCCTGACAATGGCAGACCAGCCTGCCTGCAGTGAACATCCAATTTTCATGAAATTTCCTTGGCTGTAAGAAAAGAGATGCGAAAACAAACTAAAATTAAAGCAATCATGAGTCTTCAGGAGACCTGAGGAGTCATGGGACCTGTGTCATGACTTTTTAGGGACCTGGATTTTCCTTGACCTTCTTTGATCTTTATTTCCTTGATGCCTGGCACACAGTAGCAATAAAACTACTTTGTGCCCCTTAGATTGTTCTAAGTGGCTCACAGAAGATAACTCATTTAATCTTTACCAAAACTACTGTAAGATAGCTCCTATTCTTGTCCATATTTTAGAGATAAGAAAACTGAGGCACAGAGAAGTTAAGTTTCTTGCCCAAGGTCACACGGTTAAAGTTAGGGCTGGAATTAAGTCCTAAATAATGTGGCTGCAGAGCCTGTGTTCTTCCAGGTACTCAGCGCTGGGGGAGAGGATTAATGCATGCCTTGTGCCTTGGTTCACCCTGCATAATCTAGTGTTCTAATTTACAACTGAGGTCCGGAGTCCTTCCTGTTCAGGACTGACCAAGGTCACACTGTAAGTGACAGAGCTAGTATTTAACTGTGGCTACTTTGACTCCTTGTCTTGTTCCTTTTCCACTATGCCATAATTGCCTGTGTGTTTAATTCATGTCTGGTGATTCCCTTTGCCCTGAGTTGTGTTTGCACCTCCAGCTTGTGTACCTCCGTAATGATCTAATACTTTCTGTGTGGGCTTCAGAGTTTATTTGATTTGGAGCAACCTAAACGGCCTGTTGGCAAGGTCTAAATATAAGATTGTGAATCCAGGGACAAGGATGCATATTTCTGGCCTGAGGAGATCTTGCAGGCTTATGGTAAATGCTGCAAATTATTGGCAACAGTTGGCATGGCGAAAATGGATTCCTCAATTCTAAGTGTTTGTGGTATGTCACCTAAATTCATATAAAGGGAGGAACAGCAGAATTATGGCAATAAAAGTCTAGTACTTGTGATGCTTTATGCCAGTATAGGAATGTGAGATTTTTAGTTTGAAAAATGAATTAATTCTGCAAGAGTCCTGCTTTGACAATCATACCCGGGGCGTTAATCAGCACAAAGCATGCACCTTGCAGTGTTTAGAATAGGCTGCGTTGGTTGCTACCTCCCTTGTTTCCTCGCAACATCCTCTGTTGTGACTGGGCAATACATTCTGCTACACTGATTTGACTGAGAGAGAAACCACAGCCTGGTGTGGTTTAAATGACTCATTCAGTCTTGTAAAAGTGGTCTGTGTTAGAGCCAGAGCGAGGATTTGGATCTTCCATCTTGAATGCCATGCTTTGTGTTAAACCGCATGGTGTTCCAATATATCATTTGGCCCATTTAAACCGCATGGATAATTCATTTTTCAACACCCCGGTGATATATCATCTTAGCTGTCATTTCCATTAGCTGCTTACACACCTGCGTGTAGCTCACACCAGGATCCCTTTCTGCCTGTTCTGACATCACAAGTGGTGCTCGTTAAGCATTAGAAAAACAATTTAAATATTAACAACAACAACCTTTCTCTGTTCTGCCCTACTGTATATTTTTACTTCTGGTTGACCCATTCCCTGTAGGAGCACAGGACTTGTGCATTTATGTTCCATGGAGCTTTTTGGTGAGGTTAGGAAACTTTTTACAATTATCTTGTTGATGTAGTGCAAAAGAAGTCTGTGGTGAGACCCAGAGAGTACAACCTCCCAGCCTGTGACAGATTGTCTATTTTCAATCATTTGCGACCAACACATTCTCAGGCAGAGGAGAAATAAGAAACTGCATTCTCAGTGCCCCTTCCCCATATGATTCCTGCTTAGAGTCTGCCAGGGAGAGACAGTCACATGAGAGGTGAAGAGTAGAGAAGACTCAACGGAGGAGAGACTGATCCTGCGTTTGTACGTTTGTGCATTCAACAATTTTTTATTTTATATATTTTTGGAGACATAGTCTGACTCTGTTGCCCTGGATAGAATGCCATTGCATCATAGTTCACAGCAACTTCAAACTCTTGGGCTCAACTGATCAATCCTCTTGCCTAAGCCTCCCAAGTAGCTGAGACTATGAGGTCCCTCCATGACAGCCAGCTAGTTTTTTTTTCTATTTCTACTAGAGATGGGGTCTCACTCTTGCCCAGGCTGGTCTCAAACTCCTGAGCTCAAGCAGTCCACATGCCTTGGTCTCCCAGGATTACAGGCATGAGCTACTGTGCCCAGCCACAACAAATACTTATCAAAGTCTTATTTATTAAAGTCCCAGATGTGGGATGTCTTGTACATTCTGGGCATACAGTTTCCTTGTCACTGACTTTACATTCTATGAGTAGGTTAGAAGACAAAAGAAACCACCCAAAAATCAAATATAAATTTCAGATCATGATCAGTGCTATGAAAACAACAACACGATGGACAGAGCATCCCAGAGAGGATAGAAAGAGTAGAAGAATTTTGTCCAGGGATAGTGTAAAGTTCTAAAAACTATTGCAAAATAGATTTCTTCAGGGAAACTTCAACTTTCTAAACCTTTCTGGAATTTTTTTTTATTAATGCTTCCAGTTTCAATTTAACTGGCTAATGTATATTTCTGCAGTTATCCACGCTTTTTTTCAGTATCTTTGTTGGAATGGCCAATGTGGCTGTGAAGCATGGGCTGCCTTCCTGCACTTTCTATAACTTACAACAGATGCTTGAAACTAGACAACTTGTAAGAAAAATAAATTTATTTCTTATAGTTACAGAGGCTGAGAAGTCCAAGGTTGAGGGGCCGCATCTGGTGAGGGCCTTCTTCCTGGTGTAGACTCTGAAGGTTCCTGAGACAGCACAGGGTGTCTCATAAAGGCCCAGAGATTGCGGGTGTTATCCTAGCTCAGGTCTCTCCTTCTTCTTATAAAGCCACCAGTTCCCCTCCCATGATAACCTATTAATCCATTCACCCATTAATCCAAGAATGAATTACTCCATTCATGAGAGCAGTCCTCATGGTCCAGTCACCTCTTAAGGACCAACCTAGGGAAATAAATGAAATTTCAAGGGAGCCACCCTAAGTTACCCCTAGTATAAACTGTAAGTACGTTTCACAGGTTGCTCTTATAGGTTTTATATGGACTTCCTAGCATCCTTTGCTCAGGTTAGCTTTGTCCTTTACCATGTACAGTTCCACAGGTATGTGGCATAATATCATATAGCTGAATATATCTGAGTAACATCTTGGATTGACTCAAATATGTGAAGTTTAACCCAAGGCCCTCTCCTTCGGAAGTGATGAGTAAGCGTGAGGCCTTACTTCTGCAGGCAGAACTTAGCACCTCTCCTCTGCAGGTTGACTTTGATTTATGATTAAGGGCATAAAGCGTGTCCTAGGGCACCAAGCTGTAATTGCTCTCCTCAAACCAGACTGTTGTGCCCTCACCCTTCAAATAATGAGGAGCCGCACAACACTCTGTGTTTGTTTAATTTAGGTTTTATTTCTTTTGAAAGGATTATGTCCTTTGTTAAAACATTCTTTTCACTGGGGATGGAGATTTAAAAAATAAAGAAGCCTTGGTCTTAGAAGTTACTTTTCTTTGGTTAATTTACTTACCTGTGGAATCATTTTAATTAAAAATATTCCATGTCTTTCATGGCCTTTGTTCAGTTTGTGACCTATTATACAAATTTCTTTTCTTCATCCTCCTCCTCTCACTTTTATTATCTGGCATGACACCTTCCTTGTCTTTCATATCAAATCAAAGTTTTGGAGCTTAAGTGTGCTGGAGAAGTATCCCTTTTGTTTCCCAATTCAGCTTTTATAAACAGGAGTAAAGAGGACTGGGTTTTAGTCTAGGATTTGAACTCAGTGACTGATAATCTGAAGCCAGGCACTAACTCATACACCAGTTTGAGTCTCACTCAATACCTTGTCTACTGAAGGAGGAAATTTTATTAGAACATTAGCTTTTAAATTGTCTTCTCAGGACTCCTTTATATATCCTTAAGGTCCTGTAGAGCTCAGACTGAAGCACACCAACAGCTTCCCTGGGATTCTGGCTTGCAAATGACATATTATGGGACTTCTCAGCTTCCATAATTGCATGAGCCAGTTCTCATAATAAATTCTCTCTCATCTATCTATATATCCCATGGGTTCAGTTTCTTTGTAGAATACTAATACAAATATTATATAGGTTATTCTTCAAATATATGAATGAGATATTTACAATATAGAGTTTTAGTAAAAGCTGTGTATATTTTCTCATAAAAACTCTATAGAACCATATTTGAACAAAGGAGTCTGGAATTAAGTTTTGAGGTAAAGTTAACAGGAAAAACAAAGTAAAAACAGTGAAACTTAAAGAAAATAAGAAGGGAGATCAATTTGCTAGATTCCTCCTTTTGATGAATCTTCTTGATCCCCTTCCTCCCTACACCGCCTTCAAGTTGTTCATATTTAGATTTTGGAAAAGTGGATCCTCCTGAATGGTGTTCTCCAAAGTGAAGTTGCTGAAGATGAGATCCATTGTAGAAATGAATAGAAAGCACATTAGAATTCTTGTTTCTGTTTTTCTCTTTCTCAAAGAATAACGTAAGTTGTATGATCAGGGTTAACGTGGCAGTGATAGTGGAGCCTTGGGTTTATGATGGCTTGTTATTGTGCCATCTTAGAGGTGTTTGTCTCATTTGCATGGCGAAAGATACTTCAGGGCCCTATCCATCTTCCAGCCACCAAAGAAAGGAGATCTGAGGAGGAGGATGGTAGAATCAGGTATACTCCTGCTTCACTTAAACTCACCTCTCATTTGCCAGAATTTACTTCCATGGCCACCACATAGGGGCAAAGAAAATTTTTGTCACCTCCTACTAGAGCTTTGGGAATGTATTTTGATAAAAACAAGCGGACCATAGACAGGTGAAGAGGAGAAAAGGCAAAGACACATATGTGTGAACGGAAGGCACAGAAAATGTGAGATTCCAGGAGGAGCAGACGAATGAAATTTTAGTACTGTACAGAAGGTGATAGGGGACTGGGCCTCCTGGGCATGGGTAGGTGGTGAAAGTGTATAGGAAGGGGGTAATGGGGGAAAGGGGGCACACGCTGAGCACGACTCTCTGTTATGAGGCAACAGTCATCAGAGGAATAGGCGCCCCCTATTGTATGTATAATTTTTCTTTCAGGTGGATGTCAGAACTTTATTTGTCCTTAGGCAGATAATGGGCCCTCAGGGAAACCCTCTGCTTGCATACACACTTTACCTTACTACGGTAGAAAGATACAAACTTCTTTTACAAAAGGACAGTTTTTCAGAGCTCTCCCTGTCTGCAGTTCTCTGTATTACCAATTCAAAATGTGTCAGAGAAGTATATTCTGGGGTGGCATATAGGGGACTTCCACAGTACCCCTTCTGAAACTTTATTTCCAGAAACTGTCACATATTAAAACCCCATATCAGTCTCTTAGGCCCGAGAATACGTCAGTTCAGTCCTGAGGACGGGTCAGTTCAGCCAAACAGCTGTGTCTTATTTCAAGAGGAGATATTGCAGGTGGATTTCCAAAGTTAGACCTCTCTGTGGTGTAAGGATATGGGTATTTAATAAGATTTATTTTTAAGAAAACAAAGGGAAAGCAAAGTTAAAAATTTGGAGGAGTCTAAAAACTCACATTTGAGTGTGGAGGGCAGTCAGCAGAGAAGATTCCTCCACGACAGCCGGAATCATCCTCAGTGAAGGTGGAAGCAGGCAGTGGCAATCTGACAGGTTTTCCTGATTTTCAGTTTGAGTATAAATTTGATGTAGGTCCCTTTCACCTAGGGCTGAACACAGACCCCATTTTCTGGGCCCAACCAGGCTCATAAACCAGTTTGATCATGTCCCATCTAAGCCACCACTCTCAGGGAGGAGTGGGACAGCCCTACACAAGACCACATTCCTACACAAAGGCAGGTTCAAAATCACCTTCTCCACCCAGGCCTCTGGCGACAATGATTGTGACATGCTTCAAACATGTATTTTAGCCCCTAAACCCCACTGCCTGCAGGGAAGAGAAGCTGCATGTAACCCCCTAGACAGAGAGCTGGAATGGGCCACCCACTCGTGGCCCCTCCACAGTGCGGGAGGCTCCTCTCTCCTCTTTGCTTATCTCTGATCTTCTCTTATCTGTAACAAAATCGCTCCTGTCACTTACTGGTAGAGATCTGTGAATTAATTCTTTGATTCTCCAGGACCAAGTACTCAGCAGAGAAATTCCAACAACAAACTGACTGGGTAATTTCTCTTCAGTCTATTTATCAGGTTAGCCAGTTCTAGCATTCAGGGCTTTAGAGAGAGAGAAAAAAAGACAGTTTTAATTTTAACATTTACAAGTCAGAAAAATGAGAGAAAAATTGGAAAAATTAGTTTAGGGACTTGTAGCCAGAACCGATTTTGAGATCTAATCCAAATTGTTGGTAGAGAAAAATCTCAAAAACAATAAAAAAACTTTCTCTCCTGGCTGGTAAGGTTTAACAACAACAACAAAATAAAATCAATGAACAGGGCTAGATTCTAATCATAATGGTACTATAGTTTTCTCCTGAAACTTATTTTTTCTCTATTCAGTTACCTTCATTTTTAGAAAATACAATCATAGTAGACTCATTTATTTGAAAAATTATTTTAGTCTCAGTATGTTTTACTTGTTATTTATATAAAGTGTACAAAAAAGCGATCAACCATGCCTAATCTTTCTAAATTTGTTTCATTGGAATTTATTGTAAGGAATCTCAGACTGGGTTTTTAAATGCCACGTAAGGACAAGAAGTCAGGGCGAGGACTTGCCATCAGGCTTTACCTGTAGAACCTGAGTGAATTCCTCCCTTTGTGAGATTCCTACAATATTCTGAGGTGCCTGGATCTGTCAAAAAATGGCAGTCTCTACTTATCACAGGAATCTAACCTTATATGAGAAGAGAAGAATGTATTCCAAGTTCCAGGCCAGTTTTCCAGGAGCTTCATGACAGCTTTCTCAAAGCTGTCTGGTCATATATGAGGATATGATATTGTAGTAAAAAGCCTGGTAATACAGCCAGTGTTTCCAATTGTTCTATTACAAAGAGAAGATATTCTTCCTGTAGTTACACAAATAGCTATTCTGTCATTAAGTAAGAATACACATGAACGGTTTTCATTTTTTAGAGAGATTAGGCAGGAGAAAAAAGTAAATGTTTCAATTCTGTTCACAAATATACACATTAAAAAATTGCTGTGAGCTATAGAAAACTTTTTTAAAAGGTTACCTTAAGTCTGGAAAACAAAGCACTAACATATATCAATAATGTTTAAAAAAAAGTCAAAAAGTCCATTATCCTTCCTCAGTTAAGTCTCATATAATTGTTTTATTTCTTCATAGTAGAGAATTAGTGAATTCTCTACTAAAATATTGTACCTGGCTGATTTTTCTATTCTTTAAAGGAGATGGAGTCTTGCTTTTGCTCAGGCTGTACTCAAACTCCCAACTCAAGGGGGCCTCCCACTTCAGCCTCTCAGAGTGCAAGGATTATAGACATGAGCCACTGTGTGGGACCAGTAACCTTAATTTCTTTTTAATTTTTATTAAAGTAACCTTAATTTCTAATGAAAACCTAAGAAGTATGAAAATTTGAACTCTATCCCATACTCACAGTTATAAGTACGCATTTCATAATTTCTAAAATTTTATATTTGCTTACAGTATTTAAGCAAAATGTGAAACAGGACATTTAAAAATGTGAAACAGGACATCTTTATTTCCAAACTGAAATATATTTTGTCTTTTATAAAATTAAAGAAGTCAAAGCAAATAAATATAAACTTATGTTGATCAATTAATGTTTTATCTTTTTTAGAAATAGTCTAATATTCAATTAATATCCACCATTTGAGAAATTATTTCAAAGCTAACATATAAAAAACATAATTTTTGTTAAAAGGTACATTTATAAACATGTATCTTACTTATATCTATTTAATTTATTTGTTCTTATGAAAATAAAACAAGACATTAAACAAAGCTAGTAAGGTTATCTTACTCATTTTTATAGCTCATGTTTGAACGTTAATGTTAAATACCTGAGTATTTTGCGGATAACTCAGAATGTACAGTCATCTTCATTAAACCAACAATATTAACCTAGTCTTATTTTCTAAAGATTTATTTAACTTTACTTAACATGAACTTTAAAATATTTATGATAATTTCTGCATTTTTAGAAGTTTTTTGGTTTTTAGTTTTATTAATATTAGGGATCATTTATCTTTTAAGCCAATTTTAAAGACCTTACAGGGATCTTATACCATGTAGACAATGCATACATTATATATACATATATATATAAATAAAAATTCACAAATTGGAGAAATTCAGTCAACTGAGTAGTTCCCATGAGAGAGAAACAGGATCCAAGCAAGATAATAGAGATCTATTTATATAGTATTAAAAGCAACTTTTAATTAAACCAGTTTCTGACTACAGAACTCTTTTTAAAAAACATATTTAAAATACATCATTATTAAGTTTTAGCCAGGGCAAATAGTGGTATTAAACTCTATATTTCTTTTTCTTCCAAGAATCTTTTTCTGGAAAGTTTCATTTTAAAAGGGGTTATTTCTTAGGTAAGACTCATTAGAAAAATTATAACTCAAAAAACAAAGAGGAAGAATACAAGTTTTTTCATAAAGAAGTTTTAGGGAAAATATTTATTAATTGAGGTCTAGGGTAATAATTGTTTAAATTATTTCCTTTTATTTTCCTTAAGGACAGGGCAAACCTATTTCCAATGCTTTGCTTGTTTAATAATACATGAATTATATCTGCTAGAATCCAGATATAAATACCTGTAGTTTGGGGTTTCAGAAGAACATGTAGGGCAGGCTTTAAATTGCATTCAGGGGTATATTCCTGTTATTGTAAAGACTTGATTTGTCAAACAAAAGCAGTTGCTTTTAATTCCCCTAAAGATCTTGTGGCAGCCTGAACGATATGTAGGGGCTGACCTGTCCACCCAACTGTATCACCTTTAATTTCCTCTTTTATATCACGAATTACATTTCTAGCTGAGATAGAAATCAAGTGATATTTCTGTTCTGAAATGAAAACTGTCTTCAAAATGTTTAATACACTGTTTCCTTTTTCCCAGAGAATATGTTTCCATTTAGCTTTAAACGAATAAAACAGCAAAGTTCTTATCACATTCTAAATATAAACCAAAATTTTAAATGGAAGGTATACCTACAAGGGATTTGAGACCAAAACAAATAAAAATGTATGAGATGAAAATGAATAAGCCTTTATGAGTTAATCAAGGTCTTCAAGAAAGGATCAAAATAGTTTGCAAGTCTTTCAAAATCAAAACTACTCCAGAGACAGGCCAAAAGAAATAGAAGCTTGGTACTTCAAGCTTGTAGTTGGTACTCCAGCTACAAATGCAGTGTAACTTAAATTTTTCTCTCTGGCCATATTTTGGGGGTTTTCAACCTTTTAGTTGGTTGGCTGCACATGAAGGCCCAATAATTCATGTGCTCCTGTTAGATAAAAAATAAAAAAGAGACAAAGATGAAAACGAAAGACATTCAAGGGATGGAAAAAGATTACTAATAATAGGCACCTCAAAAGCCAAGAAATTCCAAACAAGTGTTTCAAACTAATTCTTATAAAGTAAATGTTTCTTTCCTCAGCTAAAGTAATTTACTGAGGAAAGAAATTTATGGTGGGTTCAAAGGACTTTAATTTGGCTTTAAATCCTATTTCTATTTAATTGAGTATGGAGACTTTCTAGTTAACTCCCTGGATGTTTATATTTCAAAGACATGTCAAAATTTACATCTGCACAAGACTGAGAAAGGCTTGGAGAGTCAGGCTAAAGTTCTTGTTTAAATTAGATTTTCCACAGTTACCAATAGGACAAATGTTTAAGATGAGAGTTCCTCAAAGTTTTTTTTTTTTTTCCTTTTTGATGTAGCCAGTTTATTTATTCCAAAAGTGATTCAAACCTATACAAGAAACTAGTTTACATACATATGTTCCCCAGCTAATCTAAATTTTGAAAGAAAAGAGACACTCTGACCACCTTACCCACCTTGCTGGACTAGACTCTATAACAGGAGGGACCTGGGAGACCTGAGAATTGAGCTTGGTTAAAATGTTTACCTTTTTCGTGGGCTTTTATCAGTCGCCCTGGTATCTCTTTTGCAGGTTCCTAAAGAAGCAGAGTGATTTGTTCTCCCTCTTGGCTCACCAGAATTACAAGAGTGAAGGAAATTTTCCTTCTCCCTGACTTTCTGAAGCCTTGATAATTTGAATCTATAAAACAAACTGACAGATTAACAGGAGAAAAAGCATACGTATTGATTATATACATATGAGTGTACCAGAACCGCACAAAATGTGAGACTCAAAGACCTTCCAGATAAATGAAGTTTTTAGACCGTACAAAAGGGATAGAAGATTGGGGCTGCTGGGACAATGGTGGTAATAAGTTATAGAATGGCGAAGACAGGAAGTGTGTGGTGAGCAAAGATTGTCTTGGTATGAAATCATTTAGGTAACAGCCATCAGGAAATAGGTGACTGCCTGGGGTGATCTCTCTTTTGGGGAGGTGTCAGATCTGTATCTGTCTTTAGGCACATAAAAGGCCTCAGAGAGAAACTTTTGCTTCAATCTACTATTTATCTTACTAAGAGAGATAGATATAAGTTTTCCTTTACAAAAGGACAACTTTCAGAGCTGTTCTTGTTATAGCAGTGGTGATGGCTTGAGGTGTTGCTAAAATAACTAAAGAAAGCCAGAGCAAGTGAAGTTTTAGCAAGAAAGGAAAAGTTTATTTTAATGGTTTGGATAGAAAACCAGCCCATTCTGGCAACCACTCCACTCCATTCTAGCATTATGGAGAATACAGTGCTGAATTTTATACACAGGTTTGGGGGTGGTAGTGTTAACCGCTTCTTGGAAGTTCCTAGGGTCTTGATCAACTCTGTTCCTGTAACAATTTGCATCTCTCTGTCCACATCAGAAAGTCCCAGGTATACTAATCAGTCCTCCAAAACATCTAACTCCCCCAAACAACCCACCTTCAAGGCCTTTCACTTCCAAGCTTTCCATTAGCCCCATACCTACCACAGCCCAGGTCAGCCCAACTCTGGCTAGTCCAAAATAGGCTATCCACATCTGCCATCCACCTGCTCATGTCTAAGTAACTGCCTACCCTAACTCTTTTGTCTGCAATTCTCTAAATTATCACCTTGAAATATGTCAAACAAATATGTTCTAAGATAGCATATCCTGGCCTCTCACACCATACCCAGCTGCAAGGGAAATAAGAAATGTTAATATTGGGTGGTGCCCATAGCTCAGTAGGTATGGTGCTGGCCACAGACACTGAGGGTGGCAGGTTTTGAGCCAGGCCTGGGCTTGCTAAAAAACAATGACAACTGCAACCAAAACTAGCTGGGTATTGTGGTGGGTGTCTATAGTCTCAGCTACTTGGGAGGCTGAGGCAAGAGAATTGCTTAAGCCAGTGGTTCTCAACCTTCTTAATGCTACAACCCTTTAATACAGTTCCTTATGTTATGGTGACCCCCAACCATAAAATTATTTTCGTTGCTACTTCATAACTATAATTTTGTTACTGTTATGAATTGTAATGCAAATATATGATTTGCAGGAGACCCCCAAAGGGGTTGTGACCCACAGGTTGAGAACCACTGCCTTAAGCCCAAGAGTTTGAGGTTGTGGGATGCCTCGGCACTCTATCCAGGGTGACATAGTGAGATTCGCTTTCATTAAAAAAAAAAAAAAAAGGAAATGTTAATATTAACTGCATGTCCCATGTGTCTAACTAAAGTTTGGTGACTTACTGAAGAAAAGAGAATGATGACTATTGGTGACATGTATATGCTGTACCATAATATTTAATAGGATTCACAATCTGTAAGTTCAGTGATACATTTTTCTTCTACAAAATATGAGAATCGTAAAGTCCTAAACTTCTTGTGATCACTAACAGCTTCGATAGTGTGCACCAAGAACTTATACCTATTTAATATTTAATACTTAATCTATACATGTTTAGTATTTCCCTTTAAAGTGTTGATGCAAAAGGAATATTTTTAAAAAACATATGTTGTAGACAAGGTATTTTGGAAAAGTGTCCCTGGAATTGTGTACATTTTGTTGCTAAATAGCATCTAAATGATCCTGTTAAAGAATCTCTCATATTTTAATGCTTAAACAATTTATAAACAATTGAAAATGAATCTTTTAAAAATATTCCAATGTTGTTTAATGAGTTTTCAATACATTTATTAAAATGTAAAAATGGAGCACATGTTTAATTTGGAAAAGTAAATTTTTGATTGACATATGAGTAAATGAAATTTCAGCAGGCAAATTATACATGACCTTACAAAGTTTTTTTCTTTTTAAGTTATGATAGACTTTACAATTTGATGTCAGCAACCATTATTATGTTTACTAAGGCACACATTTTTACCATTAATTTTGTGCTAACTTTATACTATTTTTAGTATTATTAATCTATTGATAATATGTATTATTGATAAATAATATTTATAAATATTCCTCATTTAATATTTCATTTTAATTTGTTGTACATTTTTGTGTATTTATAACGTATAACTTAACGGTATGGTTGTATAGTCAATTTGGCCAAGCAAATAACATATGAGGAGTGCACTGAAATTATTTTTAGTGATGATGGATAATCAAAAAAGTTTGGAGAATGGTGTTTTCCAAAATGCTTTCTCTGTATCATAGGGATGTAGTTTATATATTTAAAGGCAGAAATAAGAGAAATATGGTGTACTAATATTTAATGTATGCACTGAAACTGGAAAACTCATATTTTGTGTTTGTCAGAAAGTCCCTCGGTATGTATTCTAGTTTCTGGACTAGAAACAAGAATTTAGATGCTTTATGAGTGGTCTTTACGCCATGTCATGAGCCTCCTGAGGGACAGCAGAACTCGTTTCTTGGACCTGTGGTCCCAGCTCTAGCAAACTCTTTCACATCAATGTCAGAGTTACAGTGATCAAGTTGCTGGGGGTGGGAGCAGGGGCGGGGGGGAGGCACCCCACTCAATACTGCACGTGTTCCTACTTACCATGGTGCCTAAGTATTCAGAATCAACATTTTGGGTTTCTGGTAGCAGGGTTAGCAAGATCTTTGAAGACAGGGTTATGCTTAATTTTATTCACCTTGCAGGAACAAAACTAAATATTTTGTTTTGTTAATGCCTCAAGAATTTTCAGTCTTTGGAAAAAGGAAAATGAGCCAGCAAAGGACATTTCTGTAGCCCAAAGACAGGGATGAGTACGCGTTTGAGTGTGTTCATTTGTTTTTGTCAAAAATTAATGCAACAGTACTTCACTATGTCTATAAAGTTATCATTGTCTTGGCCCCACAGTTTACTTTTCAAACTTTTATAATTTGATCTTAATGCCACCTGGAGATGTCACTGTCCCATTATCCTTTCACATTCACTTCTGGTTTAAAGTTTCCTGGACGAGTTATTTCCCATGACAGTTCTTTATTTTTCAAAGCTAGTTGATTATAACTGAAAGCCACAGACAAGAAACTTGGAGCTTTTCTCACCTAGGTCTGTCACGTCTTTCCACTTTGTGGCAAGCGTGGTGCTCAGCTTTGGGTTGCCAACACTCAGGCAAACGCAAACTGTTTGAGGTTCAATTTACAAATGCAAAGTACCTTTATCTTTTGAAAATATTTCAACTAGAAATTTCATCAAGGCATTTAAAATTTGTTCTGGAAGGAGATAATCCCGCAAATACAGTAATTATGATAACCTTTGGTAAGTATGTTTCTAGCACAATGGTCAAAATTAACTTAAAAGCAAGTGATTTACTTTAGGAGAAAATGTTTGGAGGGTCAGATTTCAAATAGGTATCAAGGAAAAGAGGGCTGAGGACAGAGATATGCAAGGTACTTAATGTAATTTTTAGTTCGTTGACTGATATTTATGGATAACTTATTGCATGTTAGCCCTGTGTTATAGCTCAGGAAATACAGAGAAACTGTTTGAATCCCGATAGAGCTTAAAGCTCTGCTGTAGAAGAGAGGCATTTAGAAAAGAGGCAGAATGGTTAGTGCAATTTTATGACCTTCTTCAAGAGAGACATACAGAGTGTTGCGTGAATGCTGATGCAGACATGCTCCTTAGCCTAGAGCTTCAGGAAAGACACCCCAGGAGAATAATGAGTAAAAGCCTATGGTGATGGGAAAAGCAGAGATAAGGGTGGTAAGAGTAGATGTGGGAACCAGGGTATTAAGAGAAATAAGGTATTTGTTAACTGTAGAGTACTTCTAAAAGGTGAATTTACGGCGATCTTTAGTGGGTTTTTGTGGACTGAATTGTGCCCCTCCAAATTCATATGTTGACTCCTTAAGTCCCTATGTGACTGTATTTGGAACTGGGGCATTTAGGAGATAATTAAGGCTAAATAATTTCATATTGGTGGGACTCTGATGTGTGGCCCTAGAAGAAGCAGAGGAGATGTCTTCTCCCACATGAGGACAGCAAAAAGGCTGCCGTCTGCAAGTCAGAGAGAGAGCCCTTATCATGCAGCTCTGCTGGCACTCTGAACTTGGACTTCCAGCCTGGGAAAAAATAAATTTCTGTTTTTAAGTTGCCATGTCTGCAGTATTTTGTTAGGGCTGCTCAGGGTGCCTAAGATAGACATCATCTACTTCATCCTTTGAACCGATTATCATGATGATGAATAACGTGTTAATGATACCAGCAGCTCTCATTGGTTGAACATTTACTATACATCAGGCATCGTGTTAGATGATTCATAAATAGCCACTTACTTCTCAAAACAACTAGAAGGTAGTTGTTGCCTACAGCTGAACCAATCAACTCTCAGAGTGATGATGTGATTTGCTGTAGATCACACAGCAAGTACGTTGTAGACTAGGATAAAATCCACACTGTCTCCACGGGTCCAAGTGTTCTCTGTTCTTCTGGACAGTCATCTAGCTGTTCCTTGCTTATCTCCAGTGATTATACTTCCTTCTAAATAGCTCGCTCCAGTGCTAAATGTGATTCAGATTTATTTTGTAGTATGTTTTTATTGTGTTCGGCTGGAACCTGTTTCTGTATTATTTTTATCTGTCGTCCTGGCCCATCCTTGTAGTAGTATTTCATTCTTCATAACAGGATTTAATTGTGTTTTTTAGTCTATCCTCCCTTAGGATGAACCACATTCAGTTGGTGGTCCATTGTCTAGAGCCTTGTTTCTCCCTGCGAAGTAATAGGACTTTGGTCTTCCTAGGACTTTTGGAACTGAAATAGCCTTTGGTTTTATTTGGAAGTTTTCAAATAATTTTTCAAGTTTTGAAGCATGTAACTATGTACCTCAGACCTGCTTGGTCCATATTTGCTGCATCTGCCCACCACAAAAAGCCCAAAGTCATGCCAAGAGTACATCACAGATGCTACCAAGATTTCCAGACCTTAATCACACACATACAACAACAAGTCTGGGGGCAAAGCCAAGGATCAGTATAATGCATATTCCTCAGCTTTCTGCCTAAATTATATTCACATGTCAGAAGCAGCTCTCTGTCATTTCAGAAAGTTCCATCAATAGTTCTACCATCTTCTTCCCCTCTCTGTAATGAGTCTTCCCTAACCCAAGGGATTGATGGGAGGAAGATGCGATTCTATGCCCCTTCCTCTCCAATTCTTCCTATCCTCTTCCTTCTTTCAAACACTTGGCACCTGCCTAAGTTTCTGATTCCCATTTATGACAAACAAAGATCCTGCTCCTATTAATGGAGACAACTTAGTGTTGAATTTGGGTGTAACTGTGTGAAGGATGGGCTTGGCAGTCAAGGGAAAGAGGTAGCTCTTGGTACACTGCAAGAAAAGAATTTAAAATGCTCTTTGGAGGCGTCTCCTGTAGCTAAGTGGTTATAGTGCCGACCACATACATGGAGGCTGGGGGTTCGAACCCAGCCCGGGCCTGCTAAAACAACAATGACAACTGAAACAACAACAGCAACAACAAATATAGCCGGGCCTTGTGGCAGGTGCCTGTTGTCCCAGCTATTTGGGAGGCTGAAGCAAGAGAATTGCTTGAGCCCAAGAGTTTGAGGTTGCTGTGAGCTGTGACACCACAGCACTCTAGTCAGGGTGACAGCTTGAGACTCTGTCTCAAAAAATAAATACATAACAAAAAAGAAATAAAATGCTCCTTTGTTATCTTTAAAGAGGGTTTTCAGCTCATTTGCCATCTCAGTGGATTCTTTTCTTGAGCTTCCATTTGTTAGTGCTCTTCTCAAACTGGAACACTTATAATTGAACCTAATATTCCAGATGTGACCTGATTAGGTCAGTATACAATGAAACACTTAATTCTTAAAATCAAATCTAATCAAAGTCGCTTCTGGCTTACAGACCTCATTGATTCCCTTTCTTGCTCTTTGCCAATTGTGCTAAATATATACGGGAGGCCTCACTGCCTCCCACCCCAACCATGCCAATTTCCTTCCATAGGACTAATGGTGCACAAACCTCCCAGGATCCTTCACCATGTCCCAAGCCTTTCCTTTGCATGTACAATTATATGTTTTTAGACTTTTATTTCTTCTTTTCCATCTTGAATGAAGTTTCTAATTCTCTTTCTTTTATTTTGATTAGAAGATTCTTCCTCTTCAGTCCCCTCGCAGGGTCACTTACCACCTTTTATTGCAATTGTCTTTTAAGCACATGTCACCCCAAGTGTAAGTGTTTTTGAAATATCAAGGGCAGAAATTACATGTTTCACCACCTTTTATTTTCTGCCTAGCCCATTTAGATGTTTAAAATTTTTACTTACAGTAAATTATTGTGGAATTAATTTACATTAAATAATTATAACTACTATATTTCTACTATTCTGTAAAATACTGGAGGACTTGTTAGAAATATTTTAAAAAATTACTTATCTTTTAATTAAATTAATTAACAAAATACCTCTGTGAGTGTTGTTCCTGTAGTAGTAACCCATTCCCATAGAAGTGGCA
The DNA here is from genome assembly GCF_000181295.1 of Otolemur garnettii. Lineage (NCBI taxonomy): Eukaryota > Metazoa > Chordata > Mammalia > Primates > Galagidae > Otolemur > Otolemur garnettii. Next base: position 14,035,561 of record NW_003852399.1, read on the forward strand.
GATTTTGTATTTTTATAGTTTTTTTTGGGGGGGGAGGGAGTGAAATTTTCATCGTCTTCCACTTACACCTTGGAATTGTAGAATTAGAGTTTTAGAATACTACCAAATAACAGTCACTATAATAATAAGTTTTAAATAAGGAAATTGTGGCTCAAAAAATTGAAGTTGCTGCAGTTATGACAGCTAGTTAGCAGAAAAGCTGGAATCAAAATGCTGGTCATCTGTATCAAGTCTTTTTCTTTTTTTTTTTAATGTGCACTATTCCATTTGCTGCTATTATTTAGCATTCATCTTTCATAAACACGCGTTTAGCCTCTTTTTACTATCTATTACCTTAACTGCAGGGTGGTTCATGTTAATAGCACAGGATTGGAAGCCAAACTGCTGGCTTTGAATTTTTCTAGTTTGGTAATCTTAGGTAATAAATAGTTCAAGCATTGGTCCTTCAGTTTTCTCCTATACAACATGGGTTTATCAATCATTCCTACCACATATATTATTGTAAAGGTTAAAATATTTAATATAGATAAGGCACTTTGATCAGTACATATGCAAGCATGACATGTGCTTGCTGTAATTATGATAATCACCCACTATTCCATGAGCTTGTATCTATCACTAACCCTTTGGCTGCCTACTGTAGCTGCTATCATTATAGCTCAAACCATTGGCCAATATCTTAGATTTTCTTCTGTGTAACATTAAGTAAACTTTTAAATTTCGAACTAATTTTAGACTTACGGAAAAGTTGCAAAAATAGCACAAAGAATTACTGTACACTGTTCACCCAACTTCTGCTGATGTTAACACCATATAGAACCATTGTGAATTTGTCAAAGCTAAGACATTAACATTGATAACATATCATTGAAGAAATTACAGATCTCAATTGGAATTCACTAAGTTTTCCACTGAGGTCTCTTTTCTATTCTGGAATTCAGTCTAGGATACAGCACTGCATTTAATACTCTTCTTCTTTTTTTTAATGCTCCTTTTAAAACAGACACCCATGATTGGACATGAGAGTGCTAATATGGGCTATTTCATCCAGAGGTACCATTACCTCTTTCAAGACCAGGATGCTGTGCTTCAAGGACGCCTAATCACCCCAATCTCCTGGCAGAGAACAAAGTGAGCAGAGGAGATAATTGGTTTCCCTACTTGAAAGCTGCACTCTCAGCAGTTAGGGAGCACAGGAGAATAAATAGAAGGTAAGGAATGGGGCTGCTGATCAGAAAGTCTCGTCAGGCTTGTGGGATTCAGTCCAGGTAGATGGCTCACAAGAAAAGAAAGTAAATGTGGAAATCTTTGGGCATCTAGGAAGTGAGAGGGATTTATTCCGGTTACAGAGAGAGTTGTTCATTTATTCAAATATTTATTGAATACTTAACTACTGTCAGAAATTACTCTTGGTGCTAGATATTATTTAGAATATATGTGAATGTTTTTTTTTTCTCATATTAAGTCCTCTCAACATTGTTGATAAAAAATCAATTTTAACTTTAAAAAAATCATGCTATTACTTGATTGTAAATGCTGTGAGAACAATGAGTGTATTATTCTTTTTTTTACATCATTTGATGCAAATTTTTGGCTTTTTTTGTTTTCACACATTATATTAATAACAATAATAAAATCATACATATTGAATATCATTTTTAAAATCTTTATTATGTGCCAGGCATTGTGTTAAGTCCACTTCTGTTATCCAATTAAACATTTATTAAAATCCTCCAAAGTAGGAATTTGATTTCCACTTTCAAAGGTGAAGGAACGAAGATTGGAGAGGTTGGATGAACTTACGATCTCACAGCATCATGAAGCAGGAAGAAGGTGGAGCTGTGATCTGATACCAGCTCTCTTAAAGCCCACATCTCAAGCCGGGTTGCTTCGTTCTGTGAATTTGGGGTGACATTGCCTATACGACAGAGAGTAAGAGCAGAAACTTACTATTAGGGTCTACATTTGAGTCTGGTCCTTTATAAGTGGAGCATGAAAAACGAAATGTAGTTTTGTTTATGTGGCTGAGGGTGAGAAGTTATTGAAGGATTAGAAAATGAGGAGAGGGTTATAAAATGAAAGTATACAGAAGAGAGTGGATTTTCTAAAGAAAAAAATAAATTGATCAGAAGCAAAGTCATTAAATCTTAAGGCATTTCTGTGGCAGTGAGTAGTGAAACACAGAACACAACATGAAAAGAAAGCCAAGCCACAGAGCAGCCCGGAAGGCCACGAAGGCCCCTGGGCCTGACCCTGCTCCCTCCCTCAGCTGACCAGGCTGTGCATCCTCTTCCAGGGACCACTCTGTCCACCTCTGCCTCAGGCTTGGCAGTGCCCTGCCCATAGATGTCAGGGGCTGACTTGGACTAGCAGGCAGAGGAGCAGCAGCTCAAATCTTACTTTCATGCTGTCCAGGCCCATGTTTTTTTTTTCCCTATTAGAATATGAAACAACACCAATGATAACACACAAGCTTCTGAGGCTGTGCTATGCCTTGATGTCAGGCCTTCTGGGGCACACTCTAGCATGTTTTCTCAGAACAGAGTCACGACAGAGGTGATCCATGGATCAATGGCACACTTGCTTTATGAGGAGGAAGGGAGAATCCATTCCTCCACTGCAGGGGTTCTCAACCTTCCTAATGCCACAATGTGTTTTCATCGTTAAAAAGGGGTCGCGACCCACAGATTGAGAACTACTGCATTTTTCCAAGCAGTCTGAATCTTTTCTGTCCTTACCTCTTCCTATCTCTGTGCCTTTAATAATCTAGACAATAGTTGTTTTGTAAGAAACTTAGGGAATAATTTTGATAACAACTAATGTGAGTTACACTTTTTTTGAAGAAAAGAGAGAGGTTCTAGATTTTGAAGGATGCCTCGAATAAATTAGAATTAGGTCTTCAGCTTTATAATCTAATTTGAGAGTGGACTGACTATAGTGGGATAACTTTGGATTCTATTTCATTGGTTTTACCTTTTAGAGGTAAAAGAAAAAGTTAAATGCTTTATGTAAGACACACAGTTTGCTGTAGGCACAGCTATGATGCAGATTTCGATTACCTTTTTTTCCAAATCATCGTTCTTTCTACTTTGGCATAGAGGAGGTGAAAATATTTTTAAATTAACTTACAGTTGATTGAATTACTTTTGCCATAATTGGGCAGGAACCAAAGTAGAGAAATTTAACCAAATTTATTAACTCTTTAGAAGAATTTTTAGGGTCAAATACCATCATTTCCCACTCTTCTTGAAAACATTTTTTAGAAGATTGACAATTTTAAGAAGAGGGAGAAATTTCAAATGTAAGCCATATGCTGTGACCAAGACAAGAATTCTACTGGGATATCTATTATATCATGGTTATTATTTTCCCTCAATGACTATGGCAATTCAACTCCATAAAGTAAAGAAATGATAGCTTCACAGTATTAAAAGGTGCCAGGACAGAAATATCTGTTTCAAGTTTCTACTTAAGGAGCCACGTAGGAACATCAGACAAACATTAGCACAGTGGACAGGAGACACACACCTGTAATGCATTAAATGCGACACTGTAATGAGACAAAAATAAAGCAGAACCTCATTTTCTTACCCATTTTATGCCCCAGGTATTTAACACTGTAATCATAATGGCAGACATATGTCTGCCATTATGATTTTGTTCTAAGCTCTGGTAGTTCTCCCTGTTAATGAGAGAAACCATGGGCGGGATTGTATTCTCATTTTCTATGTAGCTTATTATAGCTTGTTCTTATATATATGGTTTACAGGTGCATATAAATTAAAAAACTGTGCTATCTACAGGTTGAATTCTTTTATTCATAGTCATGTTTGGGAAGATAGAAAAGTTTTCTTTTTAGTGTGAGAAGATAAGGCGTAGATCTATTTAGACTGGTAAGATTAATTTTCTGAGTACTTTGACTCTGCACAATGAGGACAAGACTAAATTATCTTGAAGATATTTTCCAGGACACAGCAACAAGATTTACGACATGTGTATATCACTACTTCCTCTCTGCTTTGTGATGAAATGGACTGATCTTGAAAATTTATGAGAAAAAAGAGGAACTACGTATACATACATGCTTTCCCCCTGTTTCTCGGTTTCTTTCTCTGTTTTCACACACACACACACACACACACACTCCACCACCAACAACAATAATAACTCTTCGTTGAGACTGGGACTTGTGACTTTTATAAATTATTCATTTTATATTCTTGCAGCGATCCCAGGCAGCATATATTTTTGTTCCTTTTATAGATGAGGAAGTTGAGGCTCAGAGAAATTATGTAATTTGCCCCCAATTCATGCAGTCATTGGCAGAGGTGAGACTAAATTATGTGATTCCAGAATCTGTGGTATTATATTATACTTCAACATCCCAGAAAGGTAGGAAGTTAAATAGAAGTGACAAGAGCCCAAGTCACATTCCCTTTATTTTCAAGTTTACATTTGATCGCTATTTCTTTCTTTCTTTTTTTTTTTTTTTGAGACAGAGTCTCAAGTTGTCCCCCTGGGTTGAGTGCTGTGACATCACAGCTCACAGCAATCTCCAATTACTGGGCTCTTGTGAGTCTCCTGCCTCCGCCTCCCAAGTAGCTGGGACCACAGGTGCCCGCCAAAATGCCTGGCTATTTTTTGGCTGCAGCCATCGTTGTTTGGCGGGCCTGGGCTGGATTAGCACCCACCACCCTAGGTGTGTGTGGCTGGCACCTTAGTCACTTAAGCCACAGGCACTGAGCCTTGATCACTATTTCTTGCCAAATTTTCTCTCTCTCTCCCTCCCCTTTTCAAGGGAATGTTAGAGATTTTTAGTCCATTTCTCTGATTCCAAAAGAAGATAAATACACAAGATGAACACAATCTACATTTCCTATCTACTTTTTTTGTGAAAAGTAGATTTTTTTTTCTTTTCTTGAGATAGAGTCTCAAGCTGTCACCCTGGGTAGAGTGCCATGGGGACTCAGCTCATAGCAACCTCCAACTCTTGGGCTCTAGCGATGCTCTTGCCTCAGCTTCCCAAGCAGCTGGGACTACTTTTTGATTGTAGTTGTCATTGTTGTTTGGTAGGCCCGGGCTGAATTCTAATCCACCAGCTGAGCTACAAGTGCCAAGCCGAAAAGTAGATTTTTTCAAAAAGTAACAAAATAAAGTGTAAAGGAAACACATTTTGGTTTAAAGTTGTTTGATTTGTGTTTCAGGAATGATTCTCTCAGGATTATTATGAAGATTCCATTTAAGCATTTAAGGCAGAAAAAATGGTATATATTTCATTACAAAAGGTAAGTGTTTTTCTTCCGTTAGTGCCGATGAAATGTGGAATGGAGAATCTTGGAGAAAGAAGAGGATGTGACTGTCTAGACTTTGTAGTTAAAATGTTAGTTTTCCTTTCTAGTAGGTCTTGGCCTTAGTGGGGAAAAGATGCTTTGAGGGAACATAGGGGCCTCCACCCTGTGCAAGGTCTTGGTAGAAGCCATCTGAGCTTTCCTGGTAGCCAGCACAGCTGTGATTGAAGGGCTCCTTATTATGCTACAGAAACCCAGTGGCACCACCTGCTCTGTTTTCTTACAACGCCCAAACCAGTATCTCTCCATTAATAATGAAGTTTGAATATTACCAAATCCTAACCTTTATTAAGAGCTTCAGGGAAATCTTGAAGCTTAAGAAGCAGTGTTAACAAGAGATTTAGTGGCTATGAGATATTTTAATTCCTTCACTCCTTCTTATACTGATCTAATCCTTTCTTTATCATCCAACGTTTATGGGGTGTAACTGTGCACCAGGCATAATGGTAGAAATAAAATAACACACAGAAGCAACAGTAACGGCAACGGATATTCACTGAGTGTTTCCCATGCCAGGCATTTTGAGTGCATCACATTAGTTAATTATTTAGTCCTCACACTAATTCTATGGAGTACAGTTACCACCATCACACTTTAGAGGTGAGGACACAGTTTATAAGTAATGGGGTGGGAATGGAGAATAAAAAACAACATTGATCCTATCCCCATAAAGAGTACACATAAGCTAGCAAGGTAGATAAACTGGTAAATAAATAACTGGAAACTAGAACTATGTAATGTGCTTATTATTGCACTATAACACGACCCCTTCTGCCAAGGCGATTAACTTTGACAAGAAGCATTAAGACAAGAAGTCCAATCTGAGTTTCATCTTGAAGGATGTCTGCTAATGGGTAAAGCAGAGAGGAGCATCTCAGGGAAGTGGGAGTGTGGAGGGACTTGGGTATTAAAGAAGCTGTGGCAGATATAGGGGGAAAAAGTGGATACCTAAGTTGTATGAAAAAGTTGGTGCTAGAGACTTACAAAGGGTGCTGATCACTAGGGGTCTTGCATATCACAGAAGTTTAGATTTTTATTATTCAGACAAAGAATAAGAGCCTTTGGAGACTTCTAACCAGAAAAGTGGCACAATGTAATTTGCATTTTATTTTATTTTTTTAATTAAATCATAGCTATGTACATTAATGCAATCATGGGGTACAGTGTGGTGTTTTCTTTTTTTTCTTTTTTTTTTTTTTTTTTT
>NW_003852399.1:14042255-14099368 GCF_000181295.1 Otolemur garnettii
CATCATTGTTGTTTGGCGGGCCCGGGCTGGGGATTCGAACCCGCCACCTTAGGTGTATGTGGCTGGCGCCTTAGCCGCTCGAGCCACAGGTGCTGAGCCTGTGTGGTGTTTTCATATGCAATTTGAAATACTCTCATCAATCTGGTTAACATAGCCTTTGTGTCATTTTCTTAGTTATTGTGTTAAGACATTCATACTGTGCTTTTAGAAAGATTCACTTGTACCCTTGTAAGATATACCATAGAGGTGACCCCACCAATGACCTTCCCTCCACCAATCCAGCCCCTTCCCCCTCCCCATATTCTAAGGCTATAATCAGATTATAGCTTTCCTATGAAAGCTATAGATCAGTTTCATAATATGGCTGTGTACATTGGATACTTATTTGCATTTTAAGTGAGTTAGAAGGAAAGAAGCTGAGGATAGGGAAACTTCTTAGGAGGACCTTGCATTGTTCTGGATAAGAGATAACTAGGAACAGATTAGTGGTAGTTGAATTAAAAACAGAGTGGAGGGGGCACATTTAATGATATTTAAAAGTTAAAATCTCCCAAACTCAGTTAGTAGGAAGAAAGATGGCATCTGAAGTACAGAGACAAGCAGAATTAACATACCAAGAAGGAAAACTCCTGGTCATGTTCAATTTTGTATTGTAATTGTCGAGGCTGAATGACATGTGGTCTTTGTGACTTGGTTACATGAATTCCCCTTTAGTTTTATGCTAGTTCAAACTGAGATTTTGGCATTTTCTGCAAAAAGATTTTTGACTAATATACCCAGAAACCACAAGCATGTAAGTTTTAGGAAGCAAAAGAGGTAATCCAATACAATATCTGACCTCCCTCATGTAGATGATTGAAGTTGAATATTCAGCTGAACAAACCACTCAGCTTTCATGGCTTAAAAACATCATGGGCTATGCATCTCTTGATATTCCAGGGGATTGGAGACGCAGATCCTTAATCATAGCTTGTTCCATTGCATAGAAGAGATGTGAAGAACAGACAGATTCTAGACGAGTTTTACTTCAATTCGCCAGTATAAATTGAAGCGCTGTGATTGATGCTGTAATGAACTATATTAAGAGGTGGGTAAAATTTGTGAACTATAGAAGGCATGGAAATCATTTGGCACAGAGAAAGAAAGGCTAAAGCACAAAATTGCTGTCTTGAATTATTTGAAATGTTCTGAAATGGAGTTCCATGACAAATGTTTCTTTCCACAGAGGACAGAGCAAGAGGAAATGGATTCAAGTTGAAGCTGGATCTATTTAGGTGAATTATACCAGAGAGCTTCCTGGCCTTGAAGGCTATTTGGCATAGGAATAGATTGCTAAGCCAGGTCAAGGAATCCCTTTCTCTAGAGAGAGAATCAGAAGGATGAAGGGGATTTGGGAAGTCATTTAGGCAGACGAAAATTGATCTCCCTTTTAAAGACCAAGCCTCCTGAGGAAAGAATGCCATGACTTCATACCACTGTCTCACATCCTTCACTCTTTATTCACGTCTAACTTGATGTCAATACGTTTCCTCATTTTCTCTTTCCAGTTGAGGTAGAGAATACTTAGCCAGGATGTTTAAACCTCCTGCTTATTCTAAGGGGTCAATATTAAATCACGATCCACATCCTCTTTCACAGGCTAAATAATCCCCTTTCTGTACCCATTCTCATAAACATTACTTCCTAATCCTTTAATTGTCATTGAGGTTCTCCTGTGAAAAGTCTCCAAGATTTCCTATCTGCCTGTAGTTTGCAGCCCCAGAGTGGACACAATAATACAGTCAAGAGTTTTAAGTGCTGAATGTAGGGCTCTTGTCCCTTCTGAGTTCTCAAAACAATTTCACTCCTGTCCATATGATTCTACATTGTACTCCTTTTCATTAAAACAAAACAAACAATACAAAAAAAAAAATCTTATTCTCTGTGTACTTACCTTGAGCTTGCTACATTTGTTTTCTTCCTTCATCTGTTTTTTTTTTTTCTTTGAGTCTCCAATATAATTCCAGATCTATAGTAAAATACCCAAAGTGTGAAGTGTGAAGCACGAATTAATCAATATTCTAATGAGTATTATTCACGTAGATGTCTGTGGATTCTTGGGAAGATAACATTAGATCATTTACGTTCTAGTTCTTTATAACCTGAATGTTCTCTTCTCTCTCAATCATAAAACTTGTGTATGTGTAATTTGCATATTTAAATCATCTGTCTGTTCTCAAGTACTCAGCATTGAATATTCAATGTTTAATCTATAGTTGATATTATTTTTGAAATTCTTTGCTTTTGACAGTAAGTACATTCAAGAGCCACATTTTCCAGTTTGATTGTTTTGAGATAGTAAAAGTTATAAATGCTTTTGGCAGAAAAAAAATAAAGTTATATATGTCACTATAAAATAAAAGTACATGTCTCCTATGCCCCTCCCCTGAATCCTAGTACCAGTCACCACATATAACTATTATTAATAGTTTTCTCTAGGTTGTCCCCATAGTCACCATATACAGGAAGCATGGGAAACTGTAGCTAAATTCATCTTTCTTTATAGAATGTTCCTTTAAAATTATTACAAAATATTTACAAAGTGTTCTATATGTGTCGACCATCTCTTTGTAAAATTTTGAAATGACAAGGTTGTAAATGGGATTATTTAACTTGCAAAAGAAGATGTGATGCCTAATTTAACATATACCATACGAGTAACCAAGAGTTTTAAAGATCCTGGCTAACCATCCTCTACCTCAACTGGGATGAGAAAACAAGGAAACGTTTTGAAGCAGTAACACCAAGCTAGACATGACCGAGGACTAAAGGGTGTTGACAGGGGTATCTTCTCCTCTGTTTCCCAAAATGAATTATGTCGTTTATACTACTTGTTACCTTGTTTTTCCCCTTCTTCCCATGGTGCATGACAACTTAAATTATATACAGAGCTGACGCCTTCCCCATTGTCCCATTCCAAACCACCAATATCTCTTATGAATTACAGCAATTGCCTCCTAATTTGTCCCTCTGCTTCGACTTTTGCCTCACCCCTAATTTATTCTCCCCTTAAGTGGACAGAATGATCTCCTAGGAACGTAAGACAGGCATGATCATCCCCTTGCTTGGTGTTAAAGCCAAAGCCTTCTAGTAAGCACCCAGCAGGCTCTCTGCTGCCTCCTTTCCTCTCCTTCAAGGCATCTTTACCATTATCCCCACATTCACTCAGTCAGTCCAGCTGCTTCACTGTCCTCAAATAGGCATAATTCCTTCAAACCCATGCCTTCTATTTTCTCTGCCCAGATGCTTTCCCTCAGATGTCTACAGAGCTCATTTGCTTGTAGGCTTCACATCCCTATTCAGGGTGCAGATGTCACCTTTTCACTGGAACCTTTGTTGACAGCAGCATGAGGCTACATCACATCAGCCCATCCTGCCCATAGTGTGGACTTTCCTCTCTAACCTGGCACAGGGTTGGGGACAGGGGAATTGCATTCCCATTCAGTTAGGAGTTAGAGGAGGCCACCTGATTGCTTTGGTCAATAAAATGTAAACAGAAGTGACAAGTGGAAGCATTTCAGAGCCCCCTCCCCGCCCCATTCTCCCTCTATCCGTGCCTTGACACCTGCTGGAGTTACCGTCACATGGGCCCCTGAATATTCACTAGGAAGAGCCACATCTCTTCACCGGAAAATCACGGGACTATGGTGTGAATGAGAGGTACTCCTGTTTCAAACCACAAAGATTTGGGACTTGGTATCACAGCATTACCTAGTTGATCCTGGCTTATACATTGCCATCTGTCCATTCTCCTTAAACTCTTTGTGAGTCTCTCAAGCACTCAACTACCACTTGACATCTTTGTCCATATTCACCCCTTAGGGGCCAGGTACTTTGTTTTGTTCCTCAGTACTTAGAAAAGTACTTGGACTATAGACGGGGCTTGATAATTATTTAATGACTGAGCAAATGAACTCTCTAACAATATCGTATGATCTTTCTGTATTAGTAGGTATAAGTGCTACCTTATTTGACTCTTAGTTGTATCGATGTGCCACAGACCTTAGAGATATATATATAGAGAGAGGTTAGTATGGTATTGTTATTTATTTTGTTTTTCTATTAAAATATACTGCAATAGAAATTTTTAATCTATTTTTCCCATTAGTGTATAAAATGATGTCTTTAGCTTAAATGCTAAAAGCACTCAGAATCAGGGTATAATTGAAATTTTGTACATTTTTTTGTGAATTGTGAAATCACCCTGTAAGGAGACCAAGCCAAAGTAGAGCAGGTGAACGTAGGAGAGAGTGCATACCAGGTGTGAGAAGGGGCCGTGCTCCAAAGGAAGGAACAAACATCCGCGCTGCGTGGTTTGTCAAGCGTGCTCAGTGTCAAAGCTGGGACTAAACTGAAAAACCCGAGAAAGAAGCCTGGTGTGTTTGTGAGTGAAGGACTTGATCCTGCTCGCACGTGAATGTGCCTGGCAATGTGACTGATTTCTCTCCCTCCTTAAAAAAACACACGCAAAATCTTGTTTGGTTTGTGATTATGATCAGTATTTGTCAAATCTTTCTCTTTTCCAACATGATTTGCATGGATGCCATCAAGGCCGTGCAAAAGGTCATGCCGAGAAAGGCGGAGCCTTTTAGTCATTCAGAAAGTAGGTTAGCAGCCTTGTTGCATCAAAGTCACGATGCATATTCTGTATGCCCATTGCAACTTAGAAGACTGAACTGTTTTACTCATTCTAAGAAATAAGAACACTACAGTAAGCAACACAGCGAACAGTAAGTGATTTGCCTAAACCCACACAGGAAGTCACCAGTTTACAGGAATAGAATTGAAAGTTCCTCATTCCTTCTCCTTTGCTGATGCCACTAACCTGTCAAAATACTTCAAAGACTTTCTCTCAAAGTCAACTGAAAGCTTTTCATGAAAGCCGGAGCTTCTAAAATTCACCTTCTAAAGGAAGACTATTTTAAAAAGTCTTGGTCATGGGCTGGGTGTGGTGGCTCAAGCCTATAATCCCAGCACCTTGGGAGACTGAAGTGAGAGGATGGCTTGAGCCCAGGAGTTCCAGACCAGCCTGGGCAACATAGTGAGATCCTTTCTCTACATATAAAAAATATAAAAAATTAGCCAGGCACGGTGGTGTGCACTTGTAGAACCAGCTACCTGAGAGATTGAGGCTGGAAGATCCCTCGACCTCCAGGAGTTTAACACTGCAGTGATCTATAATTGTGTTACTATACTCTAGGTCTGTCTCTTAAAATAATAATAATAATAATAATAATGATGTTGCAGGGTGGGGGAAATAGCATTGCAATTTTACGTTGCCAGTGTTGTAATTTTCAGTGCCAGCTTGTTCTTACCTATGTGTTTCCTTTCTTCTTTCTGCCTGAACCTTGGGGTAAGGCAGGAAAATGGTTAATTAAAGGGACAGACCTGGTATGTTAGTCTCGGAGACCACTGCATCTGCTTATTGTTCCAGCACCAGGACATAGAAGGCCCTTAAAAAGCAGTGCTTTAATAAATGAATGAATGAAAAAAAAGATAAATTTAAAAATCATGATGGGAGGGAAGAAAAATGGGGAGTAAGTACTTGGCATGAGATTTTCTTTTGGAAAAAGTTCTGGAAGTAGATATTTGTACATTTTGAATGTGATTATTGTTACTATTATGAATGTACTTAATGTCACTGAGTTGTATCTCTTAAAAGAATCATAGTGGTAAATTTTATGTCAGGTGTATGTTACTACAATAAAAAATGTTAAAGGAAAATAATTAATAAAAACGTGACTTGATTGTTCCCTCTATTGAGAAATATAATTTTCTCTGCTAAGAGGCATCTTTTTTGAGGATTGGCTATTACTTTAGGTGAATTTGCAAATGAAGACCTTTAAAAATAAATCAAAACGCACATCTCCTTCTCACTCCGCATGTACAAATAGTTTACTATGGCTGAGTTTAGACTGTTCTAGAACTTGGTATGAATGGATCTATTCAGCTGTATGTTCTCTTTATAAGGCTCCATTCACTCCCCATAATGCTTTTCTAGATTCAGTTGATTCAGTCATGTTTTTTTGAAGGCTAAAATGAAACCAACAACAGCAAGTCTTTAATGAATTCCTCCCAGTGCTTACAAAAATGGCATTCCTTAAATCTGATTTCTCAGAAAAATGCCAGCAATCACATCTAGGCCTCGTCTGGGGGTAGATAAAATGATTCTGTAAGAGGCCAAGCACTCCGAGAACATGTATATTGCATAAATCACACTGACGCTGAAAAGTACAAAAACCCATTTCTGGGTTGCTCCCAGCCCTGTGGAATTGCGTACAGAAGTCTGTTCCGGAGTCAAAGTGGTGTTCCCTCTGAAGTTGGAGAGAGCTGCCGCTCAGGTCAGGACTGTGAGGAGGGGAGCCAAACCAGACACAGGTGGACCCTCATCCTTTGCTTCATTTACACACCATGCATCTGGTTCCAATGATGGGTACCGAATCATCTGTCTGGGTATTTTATCTGTTCTTACCTACTGTGTGAATCGTCATATACCTTCAAAGCAGCAGGTTCCCTTTAACAAAACGCTGCGATCCCTGTTTTCTCAATGCACTTGCAGTCACAAGGTGGCTGACACTACGTAACGCTATTGCCAGCTAGTGTGATTTCAAGCTTCAATTCAAGTGCTTCGAGTTGATTTTAAATGACCTGATGCAAACATATGATTTAGATCTTTAAGTAAGAACTACAGAAGCTCTGCCAGGCTCCATTATTCAGTCCCGAAAGTTCCATTATTTCCAGACATCCCAAAGGAAGAAGCTGCCAAGAAATGGCAGGAACAGAAGGCCCTATCAGAAGGTGTCCTGCCAGGGAGATGACAAGACAGATAGAATGTCAACACCGTCCTAATTTGCTTTGCTGACCAGAAGGGGAAGATTCCGGCTCTCTCCATCAACAGAATCCTTCACGACGGAGGACTCTATTTTAAATCCTGTCAGCTGAGTGCCCCTCCTACTCTCCACTCACACTTGCGTTTTCCAGGTGGAAATTTTGAAAATGTTTTGTGTGGGTTGGAGGTGAGTGGAACGAGAAGGGTGTTTGAGAAATAAACCTTATTTGATTTTACCTTGATGGGACTCATTTACAAATTTATTTTTGAAATTAAATGAATGCTATTACAGAATCTGGAAAGAGTGTTAAAGTAATCCTGGGCTCTCGGCTGGATATCAAAGCGATCTCTTAAAGAATGTGAGACATCTCTGGTTTTGAACATACTATAAACTATCCTAACTTTTGTCTGTCTGGATGTAAGACAATTCAGGGAAGGATGTGGGATTAGGTCATTTATTAAAATTAAGTATATTTATGAAATATTTTCATATATTCATTAAAATGAAATGAGCTAATTTTATGCCAGTAACAAATTACAAAAATATTTTATAACATTTTCTGTAACAATAAAAATTATTGTATGCCGATTTTTAAAAGCATTTCTTTATTTTCACTTCTTTTCATATATGGTGTGACTTATTGACCTCTTTGAAATTTAGGGGAAGGTTAAGTTTTAATTAAATCAGCATTAAAATTTTATCTTTTGACTCATATGTGGCTTTTTTTGCATTTTGCTTTTTACTTGGTACTTTTCACCTGATGAGATTTGGAGTAATTAATTTTATTAATATCACGATAGACTCAGAACATTAAATTTTGTTCATTCTATCTTTTTTGCCTCCGTTTATTCATTTACTCAATGAATGTTCACTGAGTATCTACTGTGTTTCAGGGTTTGAGGATGGAGCACATATTGACCTGCTAGAAATTTCATTCTGGGAGGGAGTTTATTATTATTATTTGAAGATGCATAGTGACTGCTTGGCCCCTCTTGGGCTATATTAGAAATTGCTTCACACTCCTCAATTCTTTGAAGGCGGCCAAGGAAATTGTCCTATACTCAATTGAATCCATGAGAGGACCAATTAGGAGCCATTTTAGGTGAGAAAATGGGAATTATAGCATTTAGTGGGGCTTTTGCCACCCCCAGGGATTTGTAACTTGGCAGCATATTGATCAAACAGTGTTCATTAGCACCAGCTTTACCAGGGAGTCATGTTTGCCTTGGTTTCTCCTTTGTTATACGGCCCTAGTCTCACCCATCAAATGAAACTTCCCTTGCTTATTTATTCGTCCCATCCTATTCCTTCTGGATTTTTGGATACATATCTGCACTAGTTATTTGACAAGTTTCATTTTCTGGTACTTTTAATCACTTTTTTCTTTTTTTTTTGTATATTATTGGTTTCATCAAATAGGCTATCAACTCCATCCAGGAAGAAACTCAGACTCATGTTTTTTCTTCCCCCCAACACATACCGGGAATTCAATTAATAATACACAAGTGAAATTGAAACGACCATTTCCATTGCATCCCAAATTTGAAAAATACAGGAAAAATTATAAGAAAGTAAAAATATTCACCCATAGTTGAATTCCCTTTTCCTTCTAATACATTCTTTCATAAGCTTTACTTTTATATGAATGTAATCTCAGAGTGTACTAAATTCATAAAGGCTTATTCCTCTAAGCATAATGTTAACATTTAAAAAAATTATGTACTTATAAAATTCATTTTAATAGTTGCTTATTACTCAGTTGAGCACAAAATTCAAAATGTTCACTTCTGCTATACTGTAAATCTACAGTGATCAAAACAGCATGGTATTGGCACAAAAACAGAGCAGTGGATTTATGGAACAGAATAGAGAACCAAGAGATGAACCCAGCTGCTTATCGTCATTTGATCTTTGACAAGTATATCAAAAACATTCATTGGGGAAAGACTCCCTATTTAACAAATGGTGCTGGGTGAATGGGTTGGCAACCCGTAGAAGACTGAAACTGGACCCCTACCTTTTACCATTAACAAAAATTGATTCTCACTGGATAAAAGATTTAAGCTTAAGACATGAAACTATAAAAATACAAGAAGAGAGTGCAGGGAAAACACTTGAAGAAATTGGCCTGGGAGAATATTTTATGAGGAAGACCCTCTGGGCAATCGAAGCAACACCAAAAATCCATTACTGGGATCTGATCAAACTAAAAAGCTTTTGTACAGCCAAGAGCACAGTAAGTAAAGCAAAAAGACAACCTTCAGAATGGGAGAAGATTTTTGCAGGTTATGCTTCTGACAAAGATCTGATAACTAGAATCTATAGAGAGCTCAAACTAATCAATAAAAAAGAATAAATAACCCCATTTCTATGTGGGCAAGAGACTTGAATAGAAACTTCTCTGAGGAAGACTCGCACATGGCCTACAACACATGAAAAAATGCTCATCATTCTTAATCATCAGAGAAATGCAAATCAAAACCACTTTGAGATATCATCTAACTCCAGTAAGATTAGCCCACATCACAAAATCCCCAAACTACAGATGTTGGTGTGGATGCCGAGAGAAGGGAATGCTTCTACACTGCTGGTGGGCATGCAAGCTAATACGACCTTTTTGGAAAAAAGTTCGGAGAACACTCAAGGAACTAAAAGTAGACTTACCATTCAATTCTGCAATTCCTCTACTGGGTATATACCCAGATGATCAAAAATTATTTTACAACAAAGACATTTGAAACAGAATGTTTATTACAGCCTAATTCTTAATAGCCAAGATATGGAAACAGCCCAAGTGCCCATCCATCCATGAATGGATTAACAAATTGTGGTATATGTACACCATGGAATACTATGCATCCATAAAAAAGATGGAGACTTCATATCTTTTCTGTTTACCTGGATGGAGCTAGAATATATTCTTCTTAGTAAAGTATCTCAAGAATGGAAAATAACGTATCCAATGTACTCAATACTACTATGAAATCAATATATAACCACCTACACACTCATACGAATGGCAAGACATAACTATAGTCCAGAAAGTAAGAGAAGAGGAGAGACAGGGGAGGGGAGGGGGGATATGAGAGGAAGGAGGGTATTTGGGGAGAACCTCACCTAATGTGCATAATGCAATGGCACATTTCAAAACTATTGAGAAATGAGTATAATTGTGACAGATGTGTTACTTAGTTCAATGTAAACATTTCACATTGTATATTGAAGCAGTACCCTGAACACCGTAAATGCACCAATGTACAAAGTTATGATTTAATAAAAATAATTTTGAAAACTCCGAAATGTTCACTTCTTGGCTTAATAAATATTCCAAATTTTTGTGCTATTCAGAGGGAAGTTTCCTCTGCCCAGTAGTGGTATTTTGTATTTCTAATAATTTCTTTTGTGTTTAAGTTAATTTGGTTTGATATGTGTATGCAAATACATGTGAACTACCTTTCAGTTAATAATTGTGAAGTGTGTACTTTTTGTTCCTTTTCTTCCAGCTTTCCTAAGACAATATATTTTAGGTATTGCAGATAGCCTAAAAGTAGTTTTTATAAATTCTGTCTCAAAATATCTTTAACAAATTTATTATAGGATTTTTGGTACATGTGGAATCTATACTATGTAGTTACATATTGCTTGTTATTTATATATTAAGAATTTTATACCTACACTATAGCCAAATTTATCAATTATTTTTAAAGCTTTTTATTTTGAAAGAATTTTGCAAGGCTAGTACTCGGATTTCCCACATACCTTCATTCAGCTTCCCCAAAGATTACCGTCTTACATACCTGTAGCACAATTATTGAAGTTAGGAAATACCATTAATGTGATGTTAGTAAGTAATTACCCATCTCGTGTGAATTTCTCTCATTGTCCCACTGAAATCCTTCTTCCCGTGTCCAATCTAAGACTCCACAATGCATTTAAATGGGATAATTTTATCCTCTTCTTCTACTAGAGAGTTTGTCCATGTATTTATGACCTTACCACTTTTGAAGAGTCCACCAAGTTATGTTTCAGATTATCTCTCTGCTGGTTTTGCCTGATGCCTTTTCATATAAAGTTATGCATTTTTAGCAAGCATATCAGGAAGTGATAGTTTGCATTTTCAGTCATCATGAGGTACATAGTGTATAAATTGTCTCATTACTGGTGATTTTAATTTTAATCATTTGGATAAGGCAATGCCTCTCAGGCTTATCCACACTAAGATTACCTTTTCCCGTTTATAATTAATATCACCTTGTAATGTGATACTTTAAGACTATGCAGAGAGGCTGTGTCAACATATTTTCATTGGCTAATTTTGCCTGCTACATTTATTACTGTGTTTGTTAAATGCTGTTTTTTAATTTCCCTATTCCTTTTACATTTGTAAATTGGACTTCTACTGTAAGAGACATTTTTCCGTTCTTCATTTATATTTTCATTTTTTAATTTTAGGATGGATTATAATCTACTACTATTATTATCGATTTTGTTGCTGAAATGATGCAAGATTTAACCACTGGGAACTCCTCTAGGATTGCTCATAGACCCTTTAAGAAGCCCTTGTCATATTTTGAGCTCTCCTTTACTTTTTGGAACTACAAGCTTATCCTGCACTTTCTCTGTTCCAGCCCTGGTATCAGACAGTTTTCCACAGAGGCTTAATTCTTCTTATTGGTGTTAGCATTAAAAACCAAGGTCTGATCTTTAGCTCATTGTTATCAGGATATCTCATCACTGATAGGTCCTCTCAAAAGACAAAACCACTACACACACGCAAATGCACACACATGCACACATATGCACACACATGCACATACACACACCCCTCTGCACCTATGTCTTTATTTACACGTGTCTGAAATAAATGCGTTCATACCGCTGATGCTTTTCTTTATTTGTAATTTATTTTCCCAATATTGTGAAGAGAGAAGCCTGGTTTTCATTATCCACAATGTAACTAATTATGTGCAGTGTTCTTGAGTACTGCTGTATGGTCTTCTCGGTCCTCCTGCTCACCTCTCACCTTGGACATAGTTGTGGGCTCAGTGTGTATTTTTTATCTTTCTCTCAAGAATAGGGCTGTTTGTTCCTGCTCCCCTCCTCTAGCTACAGTGGATATCCACCTGGGCCCTGAAAATACGCCCTCAGAGTAGCAGCATCTGATACTGGTAAACCTTTTGCTTTATAGAAGAGACAGAAGAGAAGGGTCCAGGGGAAATACTGTTTCTGCATGGTTGCTGCTCCTTGTGCCCCACACAAGCACTATGACAAACTCGTTCTTAGGGCTCTTCCTGACAATTTTTGGACGAATCTTAGAGAAAGAATCCACAAGAATTTGCAGACTGCCCGAACCTCTCAACAAGAACCTTTCAGCATTCACCAGCTCATCGATCATCCCAGCAGAGCTGTTCTCCTGGTGTCTAGTTGCACCGAGTCTGGTAAATGAATGCTTCCACGTCTCCTCTTGGCCAGTGGCCGTCTTTCTCAGATCAGTTGGATAATTTGTGACTTTAATTCTGCAATGGGATCAAAAATATTTTTGATGTTAGCTCAGATCTCTGTAGTTTCAAAGTTGAGAATGATGCCACTTCCAGTTCTCCATGTTCCTTAAAGAAAGGCAGAGGTGCTTCAGAAATTGTGGTTTGTGTGTAGTTTACTTGTTTTTTTTCTTATTGTTTCACAGTATTTTTGAAAGAAATACTGTGATGCTGGAACAGAGGTAGTGGCCACTGTAATCAGCAAACCAAAAATCCTACCAATTCTTTTATAGCTACTTTTTGTTGTCTGTAAACTTTCCTTAACAGAAAATCATAAATATATTCTCATATAGTTCCTTATAAAAAGATTTTAATAGTTATGGGCAGCGCCTGTGGATCAAGGAGCAGGGTGCTGGCCCCATATACTGAGGGTGGTGGGTTCAAGCCTGACCCCAGCCAAACAACTGCCAAAAAATTTTTTTAATAGTTATATTTCACCTTTAAATCTTTGATTCACTGAGAATGGATTTTTATATGGTGTCCCGTAGGAAGTGAAAGAGACACCAGAGACTTCTCTGTCTCTCTCTCTCTTTCTTCTTGTGCACAGAGGTAAGTGCACAGGAGGGACACAGCCAGAGGGAGCCTACAAGCCATCAAGGGATACTGCATCAGAAAATGAAACTGGCACCTTAATCTTGAACTTCCAGCCTCAAGTACGATGAAAAAACAAATTTCTGTTGTTAAAGCTACTTGTTCTGTGGTACTTTTGTGTTGGCAGCCCAAGCGGACTGTTACAGTATATTAAATATTTAAAAATTTTTCCTACAGATAGCATATGGTTGGAACTTGCTTTTTTTGAAAAAATATCTTCCAATCTCTGTTGATGACTGGAATGCTGAGATTATTAGTATTTCATATCATATTGACATTGTTAATTTATCTTTATCATTATGCTGTTTTTCTTTTTGTGGCCGGGGGCTGGGTTTGAACCCGCCACCTCCGGTATATGAGGCCTGTGCCCTGCCCCTTTGAACCACAGGCATGCCCCATTATGCTGTTTTTCATTTGCAGGTCACTTTTTGTGTCCCTTCCACTTTGAAGTGGTCTTCTTAATACACTTTAAGTTCTATCTGATCTCTTCCCTTGGACTATTCGCTCTTTTTTTTTAAATTTAATTTTTAGTGATGGTTAAAGAGTTTATACCTTTTATTCTTACCACAATCTACCTTCCAATCCAATTATATTCATTTAATTATAATTTAATGACTATAGTATACTATATTTTCCTACCTATGTCCTAAATCTCACAGTATAGTGTTACCTTTTTGTTTTTAAAAGAAATATAAGAATTAAAAGAAGTGAATCTTCTGTATTTACTAATAGACTATCACTCCTAGTCCCTCTGTTGTTTGTGTACATCTCAGTGTTCATCTGGCATTAATTTCCTATAGCGGAAAGAACTTCCTGTAACTCTTTTTGGTTACAAATTTTCTCAGGTTTTGCTTGTCAGAAATGTTTTCAAGTTCTCATTTCTTAACGTCATTAAGAAAGATGATTTCATTGGATATATATTCTAGGGTTACTATTTTTTCTCTTAAGCCCATAAAGATGTCATTTGTTTTTTTTTTTTGTATTCACTTGAATTTTTAAAAAAGGAGAAACCAGTGATTAACCTTTCACTGATACGCTTTACATTCTGACTTTTCTCTTTGATTCACTGGCTTTTGGCAACTTGATTATGATGGCCGCGTGTGTGTTTTCCTGTTTTGTTTCATCCTGCTACTCTTTCACTGAACCTTTTGAATCCGTTGCTTGGCAGATTTCATCACTTTCAGAACATTTTGAGGGTTACTTTTCATGATCTATTTTTCTGTCCCTTCTCTTCTCGCACTCAGATTTTATGATAGGCTGCTTGATATTTTCCCACAGGTCGCTAAATCTTTAGATTTCCTCTTTAATTTTTTTCTTTGTTTTGGTTTAATTTTTGACTTTTTGTTCTCTATGTGTCAGCTTATCTCATTTCCGTGGCTCTGCAGCAATATTCGCTGGTCGTTTTTTCTACAATGTTCACACTGCTACTAAATTCATCAAGTGAAGTTTTTATTTCAGATATTGTTTTTCCTTTCTACTCACAACACGTTCAGATTCTTTAAAATATATTCTGTTTTACTTCTCATTATGTGTATATTTCCTTTTGCATCCTTGAACATATATATATATATATATATATAACTATTGCTTAGTTCTTGCTAAATAATCTTGCCACTTTTAGTTTCTTTACACTTACTAAATTTTCTCTTATGTGTCATATTTCTCCTGCTTCTTTACATGGGTAATTTTGTATTGGGTAGTAGATGCTTTCAGGGGTCCTCAAACTTTTTAAACGGGGGGCCAGTTCACTGTCCCTCAGACCATTGGAGGGCCAGACTGCGGGCCCCAGGATGAGTCTGCTGCTAAGCAGGACAGGCAACGGTGGCAAAAACACCCGGCAGGCTGGATAAATGTCCTCAGCAGGCGCCATGTGGTCCAGGGGCTGTAGTTTGAGGACTCCTGCAGTTTAAGTGTTATGTTGTTGATGCTAGATTTTATTGGACTTCTTTTAAAATGTTTTGAAATTTGTATTCGAGGTCAATTAAATGACATGTGAATTGATCCTCTGATGATTGCTTTATGTTTTGGTTAAATTAAATCTGGAATACTCTTTTCTCTAGTTTACTACTCCTGCTAACACGCAAAGTGTCTATTGAATACTCTGGATGTTTAAATAAAATTTTCCAAGCTCACTGGTTGGAAATTTAATATTTCCAAATGATACGTAATCTCTCAGAATTTTAACTTACCTTTTTTTTTTTTTTTTGGCTGGGGGCCAGGTTTGAATTCACCACCTCTGGCACCCTACTCCTTGAGCCACAGGCGCTGCCCAGAATTTTAACTTACATTTTATGTGTGTACAACTTAGATTTCACCACACATTTACAGGGATGCAGATTTCTAGAGCTAATTTTCTGTGCATATCCTTCTTTTCTTATTTCTTCTTCTTCTTACTATTTTTTGTCATATTGATTCTCAGACTTAACTTTGTAAGCATGTATGTTCTGTTTGTTTGGAATCTTCCTTTCCATACCATGGTCCAGAAAGTTTCTTTTGGCTAAAACTAGGGTAATTATAGGACTCATACTACACAGTTCTTTCTTCTTAGGAAACCTAAGCCAGATCTAGAGATTGTTCAATGCTTGAAACTCTTGTTTTAGGGATCTTTGGTTGTGAATTCATATTGGGTTGATTTTACTATCTGTTTTCTTTTGTTGTGAGACAGGCATTCAATCAACCTGAGATCACACTATCTCCCTTCTAAGATCCCTGGTCTAATAGAAAAGGCTCAAATTCTTATCTTCATAGCACCACTAGCCACAGGATCCTTCTTCTTTTATGTACAGCTTATTTAGTCCTTTTTCTTCAGAAAATGCTAACTTAGCTCTTAAAAAAAATTTTAATGTGGTGTGTAGGGTGGGATGGTTTAGAACATTTTCCTTGTTTCCCGAAAGTGTAGATTTACAATTAAATACGTGTTTTATGTAGGATCCAGTTACATATCAGAAAGAGCTTTCAGATTATTTTACTATGATTTTACTAATTTTTACTAAAATTTTACTATTTTATTATTTTATTATTTCAGATTTATTTGACTATGTTACTGGGTGTTAACTTCTTCTGAATTTCTATTTTCACTATTAATTTGAGCCAATTTATAGATATTCTTTTTACAATATATTGGGGTTTATGATTGTGCATTTTAATATCACATTTTATTTTATGTTTTTCTTCTAAGTTCAAGTCTCCTGTATATTGATGTTGTATTTCTTTTGTTTCACTAAGGGTTTAGGCACTGCAATGATTAACTTTATATGTCCACTCTCCTGGGCCATGAAACCCAGGTATTACCACAAGTTATTAATCCATTCATGTTGATGGACACTTGGGCTTCTTCCAGACTTGGCTGTTATGAATTGAGCTGCAATAACCAATCTGGTGCAAATATCTTTGTTGTAAAGTGATTTTTGGTCTTTTGGATATACACCTAGCAGGATTGAACGGCAGGTCTACTTTTAGATCCCTAAGTGTTCTCTAAACTTCTTTCCAAAAGGAATGTATTAGCTTGCATTCCCACCAGCAGTGCAGAAGTGTTACCTTTTCTCCACATCTACGCCAATATCGATAATTTTGGGATTTTGTTTTGTGGGCTGCTATTACTGGAGATAGTTGCTATCTCAACACTTCATTTCTCCTTCATCACTGAAGGATAATTTTTCTAAACATAGAATTCTCAGGTGATAGTTTTTTTTTTTCTTTCAACACTTCAAATATTTTACTCCACTATCTTCTAACAGCCACAGTTTCTAGTGAGAGATATTTCACTCCACTATCATCTGAGGTCCATGGTTTCTTGGACATATTGAGTCTACTGATGAGCCATTTAAGGCATTCTTCTTTTCTGTTACATAGTTGTCTTTTTAAATGATTTCTAGTATTTTCTTTTATAGAGTTTTCATTTCTCTGATTATAGTACTATTCTATTCTTTCTTGAGTTCTAGACATTTTAATCACAATTATTTTGAATATTCTGTCCAATAACTCCAACATCTGGGTCATAACAATTTGGTTGTAAAAATTGCTTTGTCTCTGTCTCTCTGTCATTCCTTGTAATTTTTTGTTAGTCAGGACACATTTCAGAATTCCTGTTGGTGGTGCAGTTAAGAAGAAGGAGAAGCACACTATAATCTTGTAAATAATCTAGGTTTTTTAGTTGACTTCTGTTTAAGGACTGTTAACTTCACAAGTATTTCTCAAGATTTCTCCTCCTGTTCCCTACTTTCCTTGGCAGCAGGTTTCCAATTCTTGAAGCTCTGAATGCTATTGACTATATTGCCCAGGTAAAACAAAAACCATTTGGTGGCTATATTGAGAGGAATGTCCTTCCCTTTGCTGTCATAAGGTGGGGCAATCTTTTCTTCTAGAGTGCAGACCTATGTTGTGACAAAGACATTGGCCTCTCAACCTAAGCTTTTCTGCAGTTTCTCACAGTTACCATTTAAACATTCCTGCCAGTTTATGGCTCTAGTACCTTCTGTTCCAGAAGGGCAGATAGGACTTGTTATATCTCCCTGCATGAGCCTGTTTTTCTGTTTCAGGGTGGTGGTTTGCCTTGAGGTCTTAGTTCTCTCATAAGTCTAAGAAAAGCCATTGATTTTCAGTTTTACTTGCCTTTCCAATTGTAAGGACAAGAGTGATGGACTTAAAATTTTTGATCTATCATCACTGATAAAGAGATCTGTAAGTAACATTTTGATTTTCTTTGTGTGTATGTGTTCACTATTTATTTTTATAGTTAGTTGTTTTCCACTGTTAGACACACAATGATAGAAAATTCTTTATATCTTTCAAGACTAGAGTCATGGTCAATTTAACTAAATTCTTATGATATAAATCACATTTTCACTTTTCCATAGAAAGGAATAATTATCCAGCTCTAGTAAAGAAATTATCTTCAGACTTTGAAGCATACAAAGTCACAGATGCTATTAAGAAGGTCATCCCATGCAGTGAAAAATTCAACTTCCTTCAAAGGCCATTTTAAAAACCACTACCTCATTATAAGTCAAAAATTGTGGAGCCATCTGGGATATAGAACAACTAATTTATTAAACATTTTGAAGAAATACATATATTTTGTGTTACAGGGCTGTGGATTGATTCATCTTAAGTCTGAGTGATTATAATATTTTCTAGACTTTGCCAGTGGTGATTTGTGGTTTAAGAAAAGACATGTTCATAATTTCTACTCTGAAGAAATACAGGAAAAGCACTTTTTCAATATGTGCATACATTTTTCTATGACAGTGTACTTTAGAGAGCGTCTGCACAATGACCATTATACAATGGTCTTTTCAGTATGAATAAGACAAGTGTGTTAAGAAATAAAACGAAAAATAAAAACCTAAAACCACAAAGTAGACAGAAGGAGATACAGTGTAAATCCAGTAGCATGGAGATTTTTCAATTGATTCATAAGAATTCTGATGGAATGGAATGCAAAACCTTTGTTCTTGTGTAAC
The DNA here is from genome assembly GCF_000181295.1 of Otolemur garnettii. Taxonomy (NCBI): domain Eukaryota; kingdom Metazoa; phylum Chordata; class Mammalia; order Primates; family Galagidae; genus Otolemur; species Otolemur garnettii. The sequence continues at coordinate 14,060,715 of NW_003852399.1, forward strand.
CTCCTGTACGCTGTGATTTAGTGAAACACACCACTCTCTGAAGACTTCATGAATGTTTAGTGATTTCCCATGATTCTTTTTGGTTAGAGGCTCTATTTCATTTTCAAATAAAAACCATGGTACATTCCGCATTTTCACACTGAGTCATATTGCTTTCTTTTGTCATGGTGAGGGATGTTGACCAAGTAGAATTGTGATCCAAAAGTGGGAATGAATCACAAAAGTTTGCTCACATCTGGGTATATAAAACCACTTTAGTTCATGTAAACCATGCAAAACTTCACATAAAAATAAACAAAGTGAATCAGTCAAATACCTATGATCAAATTTTAGGGACAACCAAATATACATAATTTCCATTAGCTTAAGTAAAAATGCAACAAGAATATTAACATATCCCATTGTGTTATTGAAAATGAAGGGCAATCCCCGAATCTAGCAAACTTTGTGATCCTCAAGATGTAGCAGGCCAAGCACAAGACTTTCTTTGTTTTCATTTCTTCATTTCTTCTATCTTCATTTGGCTATGGTATAATTCAGCTTCAATGCCTTCATTGTCCGTACGTATAATGAAAGACACAGATTTAAAATTTAGAGAACAATTTGTATATATTACCAGGGAAGGAAATGTTCCCTTTCTTTACCTAATTATGCTAAATTAAAAGTTACATTTTTTCTTTCTTTGAAGTATGATAAACAAAGTTAATTTTTGTTAAAGGGTCTGGGTTTTGTCTTCATAATACCATTGGCCTCTAGCACAGCAGAGGTATTGGCTGTACAGGATCATTGAAGTTTTCTAAATCAATTGGATTAACTACCCCTTAAATTAGAAGAATCATATTAGTGTTCTTCCTGCTTTTAGATATAGCCTCACATATCAGCTTTATAAATAACATTTTCTTCCCACCCCCCGCCCTGTCCTTGCATTTATAGACCCTATTGTGACCTGTGAAATCCAAAAAATACCTTATTTTGTAGCTTAAAATTTAAAAGTATTCATTAATTTTCCCCCTCTATTGAGATAGAATATTGTTTTGGCAACATCCTGGAAAAGTTATTTAAATTTTATTACAATTGAGTGGAAATTGTGGTTTCTTCCCAGTATGCAGTAGGGTTTATTTAGACTAATCCTAACATAAATGCCCACGTAGAAAAGGCCTAGATAATGTAGAGGTTTGTTTTTATCTCATGTAGACGTGCAGAGTGGAGAGGTCCATGGTTGATCTGCCAGTTCAGTGGTATCAGGAATTCTGACACATTCTTTCATGTTATTATATCAACTTTAGTGTACACCTAAATTGCCCAATAGGCTACTTGAACTTGGGGTGTCACATCAAAATTCTAGTCAACTGGAAAGTCAAAAAGCATCAGAAAAGTTTGATGCTTTGTCTCTTTAAGATGACATTTCAGAAATACCACAGAGTCCTTTCACTGACGTCATATTGTTCAGAAGCTAATTAGTTAACCACATATAGGTTCAAGGGCAGTTGGGGAATGTAGTCTTTTACCTTGGTAGCCATTTGTCCAGTTAAGAAACTATGAATGAATTAGGGAACTAATTATCTTAGCAACTGTGATGGCTTTTTGATGTTTGAACTTGGGTAGGTTGAAATTCAGTCCGTGGTCACTCAACGAAACACTGATCTAGGTGATGCTGTGAAGAGATTTTCCACATTTGATTATGGTCCCTAATCAGTTGACTTTAAGCTAAAGAAAAAGAAAGATTATACTGGGTGGGCCTGAGCTAATCAGGTGAGTTTCTTAAAGGAGCACTCAGGCTTTCTCTGAGTTTACAGCCTACGAATGGCCTGTGATCACAGGTTCCAGGCTGCTCATGAGATCTTTTGACCTTCCCTACAGACTTTCAACTTGCTAAGCCAGTCTCTGCAATTACATAAACCCTTTTTGGGGGTGCAATACATTTCTCATCCCCACCCCCAATGATTGAACTTGTCCTCTTTGAACTCTGTACACAGAATCATGGTGCAGTATTTCCTTCTGGTGCTTCAGCAACTCCCTCAGTTTTCTTCCAACTGTCTGCCTTACCTGAAGCTGACCATACACTTGGAGACTATTATTTTGGCTTCAGAGATTGGGGCATGTCATTATCTGGCTAGTTATACATTCTAGAACAACTATAAAACCTAATTTCAGCCACTATAGTATGAGAGAGAATTGTTTTATGTTTCTCAGAAGGATGGTTTCCAGAAACTCCGAGAACTTTTTGGGGAAAACAACTTTCTCTCTTGGCTTCAGTGTAAACATGGAGAATGAAGCCCCAAGAAATTGTTGGCATTGGACATAAAGTAGAAGACGGCATAAGGATAAAGCTAACACACAGAAACCAGACTGGAGAATCAGAAAATTTTTATTTTTATTTTCTAAAACTATAGAAATTAAAAAGCTTTAACACTCTACGTATCTCACAACATTTCAAATGAAACAATAGATTTTGCTTATTGTGTAGAACAGTCTGACTTGGGTATTTGTCACTTGCAATAAAATATGTCCTAACTGATATTACCAGTAGACAATTTATTTTATGAATGATTAAAATAAATAGGTATCTATTTTTGGCATTGCCGTAAAGCAATATCTGAGAATTCCTATAGTGCTTCACACCCTAGGAGACTGCTGTTTTAGTTGGCAGGCAGACAAATTTTAATTTAGTGTTAAGTACTAAAACATAATCATTTGTTGATAATTCTGAATATTGTGTATGATAAATCAGTTAATTAGAAAATCACACAGAGCTCTTATATTTGCTGTAAAGATCAATATGAATTATATCTGGTCCTTTTATTTATTTATTTATTTTTCTGTTCCTACCAAGAGATTCTTCTAAAGGAAGATAAGGATAGTGGTATGGATTGTAAGTTAACTTGCTTCCTTCCACAAAATATGTTGAATTCCCATCCCCTGGTACTTGCAAATATGGCTTTTTTAAATGTAATAATACTTTTTAATGTGACATTTTTTGGAAATAGGGTCTCTGTAGAATAAATCAAGTTAAGATGAGGCGATTATGATGGGCCCTATTCCAATATGATTGTTGTCCTTATAAGAAGGGAAAAATGTCATGTAAAGATAGAGACACACAGAGACAATGTCCTGTGACAACAGAGGCAGAGACTGTAGTGAAGTGATGCTGCTGAAAGCCAAGGAATGCTGAGGGTTAACAGCCACCCCCAGAAGCTAGGGAGGCAAAGAACTATTCCACTGAAAGACTCAGAGGGAGTGTGACACCTGCTGACACCTTCCAGAGTTCCAGCCTGGGGGGCGGGGGGCTTAGTGAGGTAATCAACTTGCCCATTGTTATACAGATACAAAGTGCCACATCTGAATCATTCTGTCTCTGTAACTTCCAAGTCCAAGTTCTTTCTTCCACATCAGCGGTTAGCAAATTATGTAGGGTGACCAGATGTTCTGCTTTTGGCGGGACAGTCCCGCTTTTCAACAATTGTCCTGAGTCCGCAGTGTTTTAAAAAAGTCCCGATTTTTGGAAAGAATGCAAGAACAGGCGGGAGAACAGGAAGGGAATATACGGTTTTCAGCTGCCATGTGGCTATTTCGCCAGAATATGAGTTTTATATTATTTTTGTTAATTTTATAATGTTAAACTGTAATAACAAATGATTGCTGAGAAGTGATTATTGAGAACTGCTTGTCAAAGTTTGCATTGTTGTCAGGCCTTGCCCTGCCCCATCCCCTGCCCTGCCCGCCCTGCCCCCACCATGTTGTCCCTCCTTACTGATGTTAAAATCTGGTCACCCTAAAATTATGGCCCATCACAAGGGTCAACTTTCACCTGCCCCTGATTTTGAAAATAAAGTTGTCTTGGAATGAGGTATGCCTATTGCTGCTTTTGCATTACAAGGGCAGAGATCAATTTTGGCCACAAAGACCAATAGCCCACAATGCTGAAAATGGTTATTAACTAGCCCTTTACAGAAAAAGTTTCCCAAACCCTGCTTTAAACTTGCATAAGAAAATTTGTGTTTGAATTTTGAGTCTCTTGCCTTTAAAATGATCAGATCTTGAGCAAATTATTTAAAGTTTGAATCTTTTTTCCTACCTTAATGTATGGCCAATACCCTCATAGTGCTGTTCTGAGAACCACCTGATGTAGAAAATGTCAATATATTTTGTGAACTGTATAGAAATACACAAACCTAGGTAGTTGATACCTAAAAGCAATGAAGATGACATTATTTAGTTTTTCACTTAAATATTGAAATTAATTTAAACACTAACACACAACTTCAGATTTTTGTCAATTATATCATTGAATTTGTCTTAATGACATGAATTATAGGCAGATTTCAATCTGCCTTTCCTGCTGGAGTCTCTCTGTGCCGTGTGGTCCATCTCTCCTGGGAATCTGTTTGTTCTATAATCAAAACAGTAACTTTTTTTATTCTTTAAAAGGGCAGAATTGAATCTGTTGTTGTGGACCACCATGGGAACATTCTTCAGATTCCAAAAGGGAGAGTTTTTCAGATTTAAAGGCTTTGCAATTCCCTGATTAAGTCCAATAAACTCAATCTACTTAAACTCTGATCTTTAGGTTGAAGTTTCAAAAATCTAATGCTGCATTATTTTGTTCCATCTCTCCTGCTCAGATCCTAAAATTTAATTCTTTTTATCTATTTTGACAGGACATTCCTTAAGGGTTCATGTTAAAGGCCGCTGACTCATAAAAACTGTAAATTTGTTTTATTAGACGTTCCGTGGTTACATGGGGTCAAAGTTTTAGGCTCAAAGGCGTATCTTTCAGCCTCCATGCTTATGCCTGGACTACACTCTCCTGCCTCTTTTAATCCTCTTCCCTCATTGTGCACCTGACTGACATCTCTTCAGTCCCAAACCTAGTGAGGCTGAGGCATCAAAGGGACTTCCAAACCTATCTCCAGGCTACCTGTTTTCTTTTAATGAGGCAGGTTGTCGATGTGGAATACTGAGTGCTCTAAATCAGTTACCTAAAACATTTGCAGAAAGGCTCTGTTTGAAGGTAGAAATCAATGTGAATTCCATCTATTTCTATGCATTAATTTTTGTGCTTTTTCAAACTCAGACTGTCCAACAATGAAATATCTCCAGGATGTTGACTATCTACTTAGTTACATGATAAAATAAAATGATGCATGTAAAAATTACCTTTTAGGCAGGAATGCATTGGGGAAGCAGTGGTGTGCTGAAGTGGCTAAGATTGTTAAATTATCAGAAATTTTATGAGCTGGCTGTTAAAAAATCCATTAATAATATGAAATTATGTAAATGTGCAGTTAAATAAATTATAATAAAACAACAGTTATAACTACTCAAAAGTCATCACTTCCTAGTTATTTTCCCTTCATTTTTTGAGAGTATTTTCATGCCCTATATCTCTGTCTTGAAAATACTTCATAAAAGTATGCTACTATGCACCTTTTATCTACTCCAGTTTCAATAATGCCACACAGGTAGCAAGAAATGGGCCGTGGTGGGAACATTTACACCATGGAAACAGATAAGTGCTGCAAACCAGAGCTTGTTGGCTGTTCCTTAAAGAACCTTTGCCTTTACCCATACATCACTAGCAAAAGTCCAATGATGTTTTCTTGTTACACATGTTTCTTGTGGTCACGACAAGGAGCTTCTTTGTCAGAAAGATGCCTTCCTTTTATAAGGAAACATATCCTCATTAGAATGAGCTCCATAAAAACATAAGCTTTGTCTAGTACATTGACAAGTGCATTCTCTGTATTTAAACAGAGCCTGCTATAAAGAAATTATTCTATAACATTTGTTGAATGCATGGCTAAATAATAACATAGTAAGTAATAACATCATCAATAAATATTTATAAATCATTTACTATGTACAAGAGACTATATTCATCGACTCCATTAAACTTTATAGCAACTTTATACTGTGGGTAGTATTATAATTTCAACATACAGTTGAAAAAACTAAGGCACAGAGAGACTACGTATTTTCGCAAGATCCCACATGAATCACTGTGCCATTATCAGAGGTAAATATTCTTTCATAATAATGTAATGAAACTGTCTTGTAACAAAACTCTAGCACATACCCAGGCTTTTGTATAAATAAATGAATAGCCTTTTTCTTTTCAGTGTGGGTTTTGTTCTAATTGCTTAACAACTTTCAGGGTTTTAGAAGGGAAATTCTAAGACAGCCAATATAAAAACTCTTTTTCTTATTTTACTAAAATACTATTAATTTTTATATTTTGGTGCTTTTAGAAGTCTTTTAAAGTTACATTTCTGGTGATCTGAAATCTTTGATTCTTCTGCCTGATTTCCATTTCATTCTAATGGCAGCTGGCATTTTCCACATTCTATTAAATGTGTACCTGTGCCAACCAGTTCTCAGACTTAATTTCTTATAAGGCATCATCACTGGACTCAGTGTTTAAGTCATCAACATCTTTAAGTATATGATAACAAAGTGAAGGATTTTCAGGCAGAGGGCTGTATGTATAAGGATTAGAGATTTATTCTGAAAAATGGAAAACATTCTAAATTGGTAAGTTTGTCCTCAGAAACTGTTATTTGATTATTGTAAGGTTCATTAGGGGGAATACTGCCTATAAAGAAGACCTAGGCTTTGTGAAAATTGGCCAATCAATTTCAGGTGAGAGTTACCTGTTTCTGTACGAATATTGAAGCTACCCTTTCAGTGATTTAAAAATAATAATTCACCATTCTCCTCCAAAAGTTTAAAAACTTAAATACTTTTTAAAATAAGTTAAAAGCTTAATGAAGTGAATTGGATGCAGTGAAAATTTCTTTAAAAGTTTTCAGCAAATGAGCATTTTGTAGATGCTGTCTCATTTGACATGTGTATCCCCATGAAATGAGATTTTCACAGTGTGAGTTGGGTAGAGATGACAGTTTAAGCAGAAAATAGCTCTAAAGCTTCTGATTTTTCTTCTCTCCAGAAAGAGCAAAGGCAGAAGTTTGTGGAATATGGCAGAACAAAATAATGAGAGTGTTCTATGTAGTTCCTAGCTACACATATTTCATATTTCTGCTTCTGAGTGATCACAGGGGATGATTAACTGGGAGTGGAAGAAAATGACTAAGGAGAAAGATAGGGGAACTTTGCAATTATGCTATGCGTGTGAGAAAAAGAGAGGGAACAATTACTCTGAATTTGCATTTATTTTTTATTTTTTTATTAAATCATAGCTGTGTACATTAATGCAATCATGGTTACAATGTGCTGGTTTTATATACAATCTGAAATGCTTTCAACAAACTGGTCAACATAGCCTTCATGACATTTTCCTAGTTATTGTATTAAGACATTTATATTCTATACCTAGTAGATTTCACATGTGCCCTTGTAAGATGCACTGTAGATGTGGTCCCACCAATTATCCTCCCTCCACTCATCCTCCCCCCCTCCCCTCCCCTCCCTGTCTCCTTTCCCCTTCTTCTTGGGCTATAATTGGGTTATAGCTTTAATACCTTTACAATTACTTTTAATAACAAACAAACAGAAAAGCGCCCAAACAACTAAATGTCAAGCAGTCAAACTGATCTTCTACCTAGGTGTGTTAATGTAGCCTCCAGAGTCACTACTGTCTGGATCTTCCTCACACAATACAGTTCCAGAGAGACCCAAAATGTATGAGTTCATGAAATTTGTCTTTCATTTAAACAACAAATTTTTCAGGGAACTAAGCAAGAAAATAAAAAAAAGTGATTTTGTGCTCACTCATATTTATTTCTGAAAAATTTAAATACAATGTTTCATTTTCTTTAGATGGTATGCTTTTTTAAATTAATCACTTTAATCTGTACATGTGGAAATGCTTTATGCTATTACATATTTATTCACTAGTATCTACGCATCTTTTCTTGAAATGTATTGATGCAGTATCATCACTTGCTGACTGACGTCTAGAATTTCCTTGACAATATTAGCATGCACACCTATAATTCCCCTTTTCATATATCATTCAGAAATGCCGCCTTTGGCTACTTTTATACAATAGTGCTTGAAAACACTGTGCCTTGTGGTGGAGAATAGATATAGTGGGCGCCTTCATTTCCCCTGGCAGGCCCAGCCTCTGACACACCTCATCATATCCACCATTGTGGCCACATTTTCTTGCAGTCTGATTTTCTGTGGTCACTTCACAGTGAAAAGTGAAAAGCCCTAACTGTACTCCCATTCCATGTCAGTATCAAAACAGCATGCTCTAGTGAGCTACTTGAACAAAGCTGGTAAAGATGTGGTTTGCAGGCAGTTTTCTGTCTCTACAGAAGGTGTTCAAGGCAATCCTGCAGATAAATTCACATTAATTCTGTCTCATTTCTCTGAGTATTGTTAGAACATTCTGTGACATATTCAGATTTGTACTTTACAATTAAATAATCAAATATGATCCTACTTTCATGATCTAAAGAGAGTGAGATGATCAGAAACTAAAATATTCACAGTAGTTTCAAGAAGATAGCATTGCTGAATGAATGGGAAATATTCTAATTGACACAACCTCAGTCTAGTTGTTTAACAAGATTTGGAAAGGTTGCGTAAGGACCTGGCTCTAGAAACAGCACATGTCTTCCAAGTGGGGAATATGCTTCTGTGACTTCTAAATGAAGACAAATGTTACATTTCTTTTTCTCTGAGCCAATATGCAGGAGTATTATACCACATAAACTCACATGTCAAAATGAAAACAAACCAAAGACTTGCAATTTCAAATTTCAGAATAGAGTTCAGGGACATAGTTGACATTATGCATGAAGCTTCAAGATTCAAGAAAAGAGCAAAGCAAATCAATATAAAAGAACTCTTATTCATGAATGTAGCCTTCAAAGTTTCTCATATTTAAGTTGCAAAATAAGACACCGCAGAAGGAAGCTGTTATGTTTCAAGGTTGTCCTAATTAAAGTTAAGTTGGGATGGAAGCTGACACAGAGTTAGGGTTTGACTCTTAATAAATGATCAGACAACACAAGTATGCACATATATTTTCCACAATATATTTATTTATGACCCTCAAAGGCCATGCTTCCTTGTTTCTAAGACTTTGCCTAGTTCTTTTTCATATTGGCGTAGAGATTTGCCATGTGACTCACTTTGGCCAATGGACATTAGCCAAGTATGATGTAAGCAGAAACTTGATAAAGCACTTGAATATTGGGGCTTGTTTCTTGGAATCAGATGATGTGATTCACGGAATCTTGGGCAAGGCTATTGAATGACAAGAAGGCTATGTAGAGACAGACAGTGGAGAGTGAGGGCAGTGTTACAGCTGAGTTCCCACTAAAATTCAGGCCCAACATGACTTTAGTTACAAAAGAATCACCTAGCTAAATCCAGTCAACTTTCAGGATTATGGGAAATAATAAATTTTTGTTGTTTGAAGCCACAAAGTTTTAGATTGATTAGGTTATATATTTATAGCATTTGTTTTCAGTTATGTCTTTTTGATAGCTTCCAAAGAAAAATCCATTTGATTTGGCAATGGTTAAATTAAATATCCATTGTTGTGTTATGGGGTCTTCCAGAATCCAAATGGGTAATTTTTAGCCAAGTTATATGAGCATAGTCTAAATAGCTCCCTAAGAAGAAAGGATTTTATGAAGAACTATAACATTTTAAAGGCTTCTAGGGGAGCTTTTAGTAGTTTGCAGCAATTTATTAAATGATGTCTTTAGTCATATGTTTTAAAACTTCTATAGCAGCTAATTATATTTGTGCTTATTCTCTACCAGGAACCAAGTCATTAATGATGTTTTTTTTTTTTTTTTCACTGTACACAAGAATTTCTTCAAGAAAAGGAAATCAGAGAAACTTTTTTCATTTAACTGCAATTGTGGCTCATTTGTTCTCAAAGAGTTTTCCTCAGGATTTTTGAAAATTATGATTCATTTATATGAACCACCATCACATTAAAAAAGATTTACATTATCCATTGTAAAAACCAAGATATATCTGCATTTTTAGATTGATCTTTAAAAAACATACTTCCGTGTAAGTTTTATATAAGAATAAATGAATGTACCATACATTCAATGGCGGTATAATTGTAATGCCAACAGGCAAAATCAGAAACGAAACTTCTTTAGCCTCTAAGTCATTTATAAATTAAATGTTAAATAGTTGTTACCCCTGAAACATAAATATGAATGGTAAATTCAGACATGTGGCAACATGTACAATGCAATTTAAATTATCTATGCCTAATTGTAAGGATTTCAGTAAGAATTATTCCTTTCAATCATGAAAAGCTTAACAATTTACATAGTTTTTCCTCAGACCTCTTTAATGAAGAGTCACTAAGTGCCAAGCATGGAGAAGATTCTGAGGTATCCGACCGATACTCAACAGAACATATTGATGTGAATGTTAGAATATAATGGTGTAGTATATCACTCTACTGTGAAAAGTACTTCACTGTCAGAAATTCCGACTGAGAATCTTTCAGAATGCTCACACTGCTATAAACTCTGAGGTCATGCAAAGTTGCCTGGAGCAATAGTCAAATATGAGAGCCTAGAGATGGGAGAATATGGCACAGATAAGATAAGGAGAAGGGAACAATTGAAAAATCACTAGTGTGTAGCTTATAGGGAGAGAATGGCAAAGGATACAAGTAGACAGATTAGTATAGCCTAGATGAAAATTGATTTTTAAGACTACATTTAATCTCAATTAATTCAGGTACTTTCCTAAGGAAACAGGGAATAAGGAGTCACAAAAAGGTCTTTTTTAAAAGAGATATGGTCTTATTGTCTGCATGGCCTCTAACACCTCCTGGACTCAGGTGATCCTCTCACCTGAGCCTCCCAGCTAGCTGGGATTACAGGTGCTCATCAGCGCTCCCAGCCCGAAAGATCTCAAGAAGGAAGAAGACATCAGATTACATTCAGAAATATTACTGTGGGCAAGGATGCTTGCAAGCCCCCTAGTTGAGCTGGGGGAATCAGACAATAATACAGGATGAAGAAGGTAACTTGATGTAACTGACAGATGTGCACAGAAGGAGAATCAGCAGCACTCCTATTAATTAAATGATGTCTTTAGTCACATGTTTTAAAACTTCTGTAGCAGCTAATTATATTTGTGCTTATTCTCTACCACAAACAAAGTCATTAATGATGTGTTCTTTTCAGTGTAGACAAGAATGCCTTTGAAAAAAGGAAATCATTACATATTTATATGTTATATATATAAATTGTAGGAGTTGAGCACAGGGAGGTGTTTACATTATTTTAAATAATCTATTGAAGATATATTCATTGTAGGGGTTGAGCACAGGAAGGTAATCAGATTATTTTTTAAGGTTTATGGTCTAAGCAGGGGAAGGCTTACTGCGCCCTGTCCTTGATGTCATAAACCCCAAAACAGGGATATAGGGGAAAAAGGAATGTTAGAGTAATATTAATAAATTTCTGTTGATGGAGATTTATTCATAGGTGTCTGTGGGACAGATAAGTAAGATTTCCAGTAAAGAGTCATATGGAAAATGAGGATTAATAGAAGGAGAGAAAGAGAAAGAGAGAGGGAGGAAGAGAGTGCAAGTGTGCACACATGTGGACAACTCTTCTAAAAATTGGCTCTAAAGAGGAGAAAAAAGCAAAGGATGGGGGAGAACGTGTGGCCAAGGGAGAGATGAAGCTTAAAGTAATTTGAGCAGAAAAGAGAAAGAAGCTAAAGACAAAGGAGAGGAAGTAACTGGAGATGTGAAGTGTCTGAGCACAAGGAGGAAAGACTGATCAGAGCACGTACTATCTCCCATCTCTCTAACACACAATCACAACTAGGGTGCTGTTCACGTATAGCTAATATAACCAAGACTCACGGCTGTATCACTAACAAAATGCTCCTTAACAGTATATCTTAGAGCTCAAATTCAACTATTCTCCTGACAGCTGAATTCAGAGCTCACTGTAGTAGGGACAATGGGAGCAATGACTATTTCATTAGTATCTGGCATATGTTACTCAGTTCTAGCTGACAAGTTAATCTATTAATCAGTCACAAGTAATCCTGCAGCTCAATACTCAGAATTACATTTTCCTTTTAACCTAAATTTTTAATAAAATAATGTTCATGTGATCTATATTGGATAGAGATTGCTTTGAAATCAAGAAGCGTTAGTGATACGTATTTGCATTTCTTTACTTCAGGAGTGTATACTTTCTATTACCTCTGCTATTTCATACTGATCTAGAATGACTAATTATCCAGTTCTGCTCTATGGTTTTTAAATTATGTTTCCCTTATTTGAACATTTATAGAAATGAATGACAGAAAAAATATGATAAAAAGATGGAGGAAATGATTTGATCTTATTTTTTTCTCTATAGAAGTAACCAAGTAAGTCCTTTTACTTAAAGAATTACGTTATCCAAAAAATTATATTGTCAAGGGTAGAAGTTTTATTCTTCTATTAATGTGGATTATTAGATGTTTAGCATTTTTTCTTATTTTAAACTCAAGTTGCACAGGCTATGCATTATTCATGGAAATGTGGTAGTATGCACACTGGCATAAACATCATATGTAGGATATTTTAAATTTAGAAATGGTATTTGGCCTTATGCTTCAGGAAACATCCTAAAGCATGTGAGGACTAAAGTTTTTGATAGGCATTTATCAGTCTCCCATTGGATGCCTGCTGAGACAAGCTATCTTTAGGAACTGAGGATTTGTGAAGATTAAGTTATACTGGCTTTTGCTCTATAAAAGGAAAGTCAAATGCAAATGCACTTGCATTGAAACCTACCCATGTAGGTCTTGGACTTGAAGTAGTTTTAAGCTGAAGTGCTCTAACTCCTAACAGATGATGTCTGAAACCATATATGTGGATTTTTTTTATGAGAGTATAGTCACCCTGTTGTGTCTATACTTGCTTTTGCCAGCATGTCACCTTCAAGTCTCTCTTGAAGTCATTCCAATCCCAATTTATTTCTTACCTCTGAACTAAAACTGCCTCAGACCAATCACTAAAGACTGGGTGATGTCACAGTTATGGTCATATCTCCGTCTTCCTGGTAATGAGTCCATCAGATGCATTAGACAGCGTTTGTCTCGTTCTCCTTCTTCAAACCCTTCCTTCCCCAGCTCCCAGGGCTCTCCTGTCTTGGTTCTGTGCCTCACTTGGTTTTCTTTCTCATCTTTATGCTTCTTAAATATTGGATTCCCCACAGGACCTCCCCATTTCTCTATCTGTATTCACTTTTCAGGTGATCTTGTTCACACCTAGTGACCTTTAACTATCCAACAGCTAATGACTCCAATTGTTGTATCTCTGGTGTGGACTGCTCACCTGCAATAAAATCTCATATATTTGTCACTTCTTCACTATCTAAGAAGCATCATAAATGAATAGGCCCTGAACTAAACTCTGATATTTTTCCTAATCTGTCCCCCCTCAGAACAGAAGAAATCCATTCTTTGGTCGCTTGTGTGAAAACATCCCAAGTTCCATCTGTCATGACAACTTGTCATTTTTGTCCTCAGATAGATCTACTATCACAGTCTGTCTCACCATCCACCATGGCTTCTCTGAGTCCCTGTTATTCCTCGGTGGGATCATCTGATTATTTCCTAAATCTGCTGTCTGTTTCCGCCTTTTCTGGACTACAGACTGTGACGTAGTTTCCAGGGTGATTGTTTTAAAGCATGAATTAGATGATTTCTTTCCTTTACCCCGAACTCACTGATGGCTTCCCAAGTCCCTCTGATGAAAATTTAAAGGCGTTCCTGTGCTCTGGGTGGCTCTGCCAGCTTTGCACCTCTCCAGGCTCCCCATAGTCCCTGCTCCCTGCTCTCCCTGTGCCCTCCCTTTCTTCTCCCCCAGCTTCATTCCAGCTACATCAAACCCCCTATGATTTATGAATGTTCCAGACCTACATTCATGTCAGGGCTTTGGCACTTGCTATTCCTTCTTTCTGGAACTTTCCCCCATGTTGGCATGACTCACTCCCCATCTTCTTTCATTTCCCTTCCCTTTCTATGATAAATAGTACCCCTATTACCATATATCCACCTTTTTGTACATATCATCATTGGAAAGAATATTTGCTAGCTTATTTTTTTTGGAAAAAGAACTTTACCACAGTGGTGCTGGTCACAAAATATTTTCTCAAGAAGTATTTGATGAATGAATGATTATACATACTATTGCACCCTGAACTGAGCATATTTATTTTTCATAGAGGAACAATCAGCCAAAACACAGCTCTCCAGTACTTTCCAACTATTGTTTCTTATGTAAATCAGTTTACTTTTCAGATATCTGGCTTTGATTTCTGGGTTCAATTCTCAGCTGGAGAAGACGAAGCAGACAGTATGAGCAGGCACCGGCAGGTTGGGAGTCACAGGAACGTTAGTATTTAACTCCAAACAAAGCCAGACTTGCCCTCTTGGGTTATGAGTCATAATATCTGTACAAATCACAGTAAAAGGCTCTGGTCTGTTGGAAATTTATGAATTATAACAGTGATTTGATTTTTATTACTTATAGTACTTTCTTTCCAGGAGTGAAATGTGCTTTGCAGTAATCTGTTTAATGTGATAAAAATATAACCACTGAGAATTGAGAAGCACAGATTCTCCAAGATTTATACTTCTCACTCTACAAGTTGAGGAATTTAGCATTGATGATTTAAATAATAATTTTTAAAAATGCTGGCAGGCACTGCTGCAGAGTGACCAGAGCCCTGCCTGGCCACTTCAACCTCAGCTCTGCCAGGTGATAATTGTGGGAGTTGGGCCTAGTTAATCGTTCTCAAGCTTTGTTTCCTTCATTAGAAAATGGAAAGAATAGTAGCATCCACCCTGGTGAGTTGCTTTGGGGAATAAGTGAGGCAATGCATGAAAAGCGTTTATAAAAATCCCAGAGAAAGCGCTATAGGTTCTTTTTCTAGCATGACCTCAGCATTCCTGTGTTAATATCCTCTCTTGGTTGGTCTTAGTTTTCCAGGAGATGGAGGGATAGTTGCACATGCAATTGCGGTTCTAAGCACAGGGTATGAGTTATCAGACAACTGGTGTTATCACCTGTGTTTGAGAATTATGTTATTAAAGTTCTTTTTAAATTCTAGGGGGAAAGTTAAATGTTTGTGCTGTATTACCTCAAAAGTGTGGAAGAGTGTTTTTTCCTCCCATGTAAGGAAAAAAAATTTTTTTTAAATGATTAAAACTAAAATGTCAATTTAAAATGTTTTAAACACCGAGGCTCATATGTCTTTATTATAACAAATTTTCCACCTGCAATCTAATGCTACAGAAGTTCGCATCATGCGCTAGTGAGTATTTCTGTAGGAAGGTGTTAATCCTTCCTAAGTAGCATATGGGCCATTAGATCTGATGTGTAGAGTGACTCGTGCAGCCATCTTCTGATAATTATTCAAGGATTTGTTACAAGAGAAACAGAATTTCTAGAGACACAAGAATCAAAACACCAGCTTGACTATTCTAACGGCACTTCATAGTTGTATCTCACCTTTCTCAAAATGCTTCACACCTATTTTCACATCTCGATAACATTTCTTTAAATTAGAAAAGTGGCAGGTATTGGGCTTCTCTTCGATATTTAGGGAAATATATTTTATGGGGTTAACTGCAGTGTTTGTGTTTTACCATCTGAATCTTTCCTGAGCTTTACCTTTTTAATTACTATTATTTTGTTTTTTTGCAGTTTTTGGCTGGGGATGGGTTTGAACCTGTCACCTCCGGCATATGGGGCTGGTGCCTTACTCCTTTGAGCCACAGGTACCACCCGCCTTTTTAATATTTTAAATATATTTATTATTTTACTAGAAGTAAGAAGATTGCCAATGATGCCATTAACTTCAAATAAAAGAAATAGCAGTACTGAAGAAAATAACCTGGTTCATCCAGGTCCTGTTGTATGTGTAAAGACAAGGAGCTATTAACACTAAAAAATATTATTCGATGTAGACAAATGACTACCTTGACTATCAGTAACAATATGGATAGAGAAGGAAGCAGATAAAATATAAATGAACCATTATTCATATATTTATTAAGCACTGTGAACCGAGCATCACATACTGTCTGGAATGGAAGACATAGGTTGAATGATGCTCAATCTATTCTGTCAATAACATTCTAAGATTTTTTTTATTACAAAATGAATCCTGCATAAGTAATGATTTTATTGGCTTCATGGAATTTTAAAGGAAAAGACCCAACATAGAATAAAATGAAGCCGTAACAATAGATGTAACTGGGAGGCCAATAAATTAGTAGGATAATTTGTATTCCCAGATGTGAGTACTAGCCACTGTTAGGCTTTAGCAGTATGAACATATTTGTAAATATATGTTTATAGTTTTAACTAGGAAAATATATATTTTCATTTTTAACTTTGAAGTAGGAAAAAAGTCTCTGCCTCTACTCACTTATCAGTGTGGCCTTAGACCTAGAAGTCACAGGAAGAATTGCTACTTTTCTTCCTAAATTGTAAATAATGATAGACATTCCCATGAAGGGGTGCCTGAAGTACGTGATACCTGCCCAGTGTCTTCTTCCATTCTGTACACACATCCAATCGCGCATTGTACAATATTTCTGCTATTCTTTGTGCACAGCTGAATGAAAAATGTTTTTTAAGAGTTGGTTTTATAGAAAGTAAAAAGAAGAGTGTTAAACTGTGTTCAGATCACATTTTATCATTTGATCCTGCAGAAATCCATATGCAGTAGAAGAAAATTATCCACATTCTGATATTAAATTTAAATTTACAAAAAATATGTGAGAATCAAAGCACATTCACTTAGTCTTTTCATTCTATTATCCCCAGTCTTTCCTTCTCATCAAGACATGCCTTCTGCTCTTTTACTCAAGGACCTTTCCCTCTTTCTTCTTTGAACACTTTTTAGCCTCAACTCCATGGGTCATTATTCAAGCTCACTGTGGTCTACCAGACTAAACTCCCTCCCCTCATTCTCTTTCAACTCGTCTTGTCCAACATTTTTCTAACTGAGAATGAATTAATACATAATCTTTCTAAACTCCTACTTTTGGCCACTAAAAGAGTCTTGGGATCAACATTGAAACTCCTGGTTTGGCTTTCCTTGATCACCTTTCTGCCCCCATAGATACCAGCCTTGTTGAATTCCATGGGATAAGTACGTCCACTTGTGCAGAGAATAGCTGATGACCCCTTGTTCCTTGTAACTAAAAGCAATGCTTTTCCAGCTGGAAAAATCTCTCCCAGACAATTCCTTCTATGTGGACAGAGAACATTTGGCTGTCCAACTTCAGCACATTTCACCTAAACCCTGGGTGCTACTCAGTCAGTACAAATTTCCAAGGTTCCCTCCCAGTCTTCCATGGTCCAATTCTGGAACAATTCAATTCATTCAGCCTTTCTGGTGTCAATGAAAGAAACAGTATTCCACAAATTTTATGCCTTCTTATTCTTAGGTTGGTAAGGTTGTCTGAACCTACTCAACACGTCAGATGTTTAATGGTTCACCATGACCAGAGAGGTAAAATAATTAGTTTTCTTCATGCATAGAGACCAAAGCAAATGAAAAAAATCTTCCCTGGAACTCTTCCTTCAAAAGGCCACTCTTTACAAACGATTGGCAGATTAGGTAACCTCCAGCCAGTAACATGAAAAAGAAATTGGATTTCCCTGATTGACTTGGAAGGTATTCAGTTTCCTATGAATATATGATGGTGTGCAGTAAGGATAGATACCTGGAAAAATGGGGTTCTTTTAGGAGGATGAGATGGTACATAGTAGTTAGGTAAACAACAGGGCACACTAGAAATAGATAAGAATTCTGTGGGGGCTTCCTAGACATATCCCAAGGCACATGAAAGCCCATCGAGAGACAACTTCCTTCTGAACTTTGACAAATTTCGTAAAGGAGTCAGGTATATTGATGCCCTTTTAGTTTTTCCAGAGAACCTCATTTTTGAAGACCTCTATGGCCTTGAACATCACTGTGCTGCAATCATTAGACTGGAAAGGCAGAAGTTGGTAAAATGGGACACCTATTAAAAAATAAAGCCTTATTCTTTTTGTCAGGACTTATTCAAATTTGCTCAGGAGGGCAAATGCTTTTCTGTCCCTGGAGTGAAATTTAGGAGATGTCCAATTACTTTTTTTTGGCAATTTTCTAATCTTAAAATGTCAGTAAATTATTGACAAAAAGTACAATCTCATTCCATTGAGTTTTCAGACTCATATAAAACTCAACACTATGAACTGGTCTTAAAGTTAATATTTACCCTCCCCAAGTTCTGCTTTGCTCCAGGCAGGACACCTGCCATTGGATAAAGGGTTATGGTGACTAATCAATTTCTCCACTTTTCTCCAGTTGAGGCTGGAGGCAGAGAGGGGTACAGTGCAGGTTGTTTTTAGATTACAGGTACTGCCGTGATCTGACATTTGTAGTTTTGGGGTAACGCAGGATGACTATTCAAGAGTAGCATTTTACGTTATATTCCTAAGGTTTCTTAAACATTTTAGCAGTTTCTCCCTTGGTTTGTTGCATATTGTTTTTTCCTAATTATGCAGGTGAGTGGCAGCCTACCGCTCTCACTGGTATTTACAAAGAGTGGAAAATAATTTTCTCAAATTACCCTGTTCCTTATAACAAGAAACTCTCTTATGTCCTTACCCCTATTGATTTTGCTCATGAAAGTGTGGCTACCAACAAATTCATTTCATTACCTTCCTATCCTAGTATCATAGTCTCATAGTTAGAATCTCGAAACTTTATGTTCCTTAAATATAAAGCCAATATGATGCCTTTTTGTCCTCTCAATTCTGGGAGAAAAACAAAGCTTTCTAACTGTGTTTTGGTTGCCTCTTAAACTTGCATTTATAAAATAAAAATGGAGGACTTTAGTTTTAACTTGTTGGCAGAGGAGAAGAAGAGGAAAGACATAAAATTATTAATAGTAATAAATGAAAATATTTTAACAAAACAAACAATACTGCCCATTTTTAATCCCAATGCCCCTTTAGAAATCATGTCCGAAATTAGAATGACAATTTCCTTCTCCAAAACTATTATATGGACCCTACAGTAGTATTTTTCAACTCAAGAAGTTGGA
Organism: Otolemur garnettii; assembly: GCF_000181295.1. NCBI lineage: Eukaryota > Metazoa > Chordata > Mammalia > Primates > Galagidae > Otolemur > Otolemur garnettii. Next base: position 14,079,792 of record NW_003852399.1, read on the forward strand.
CAGGTGCTAAAAATTGGAAACACTATCTGAATTTTAGCAATGGGAGAATGCAGGGATTATCATTTGTAGGTAGCTAATGAATTGGCAATTATAATTGAAAAACTAAGAGAATCAGAAGTGAAAAATGATTCTATGAGCTTATGATACGCGAATTTGAGTTGAGAGCTAACCCACCTGAGACAGAATAGATGGGAGTGGAGGGTGACTGATTATAGAGAGGAAGGAAGCGTGGCTCATGCCACCCGCATTCCACTGATTTTCTGTCCTACCAGGTTTAGCAATGGTTCCATTCTTTTCTCCAAGTCTCCTGGTATTTACCTCCTAAGGTTGTGCATTAAGTCAAAGTCAATTTTGTCAAATAAACAATGTTGGTGATATCTCCAAAACAGTTCCCTGGTTGATGCTTTGAAAGATAGACAGAGGTTGGTTTGGTTGAAACAACACCTTTGTTCATACAAAGATGGCCTAGAATAAAACTAGACAATGATGGCATGAAAATAAGATATCTGTGAGTGAGACAGAAAAGTCAGTTGTGGTAATTCACCCTAAAGAGCTGCAGGAAAATAAAATGTTACAGGAAAGAGTGGTATGCTTGTATTTTATAACTTAGATTTGACAAATGTGAATAATTTGTAAAAACTAAGCATTTTGGAGAAAGAGCTTATTTAAAAGCATACAAGGTAAATTTTAAATATATATGTGTGTGTATGTATACACATATGCTGCCTTATTTGAAAATAAAATATTCACATATGGAAACAATAAAGATGTTTTGCCCAATAACTTTTAGAGTTATCTGATACTGAAGGATTTAGAAAAAGAGTACCTTTCTTTCCATTTTTTTCTTCTTGCTGTGATTTGCATAAGTGATGAGAAATTCAATATTGGCCACCAATTGAGAATAAAACTAACTGGATTGAATTTACAGTTAAACACAAAATATGAATCTATAATCCCTGAGCTGGAACTATTATAGAAGACAGCGCTCACCTTTAAGCTAATTGAAGACCTAAGCCACGCACAACCTTAATTTGTCTGTTATTAAATATACCATGATATCCAATATTGACAGTCAGAAAATAAATGAAATTTAATGTCCTTTAGTATAGTTTTTTTCAATGGAAAGCTGAAGACATAATGCTCTGAGAGGATATATCTGATGATGGTTAGAATAGACTCCCACAAGAAAGTGTCCTGACTTCAGTCTCATACTCCCTTTCACGAGCTGTACTCCTGTTATAAATTGCTGGTATACAACAGCAAAATCTGTCATCAATTTACACAACAGCAGATAGCCCCTTAAGTTGGAGGGACAAATCATGTTGAAAAAAACTGTTATCTTCTTTTGGTTTAGACTATTCAATGATTCCATTATGGAGAGTCAATCCACACTGACACATACAGTGTTCCTAGGCTGTAGTTAAAGGCTGTGGCTTGACTTGTCATGGTTGGATCTGTTCAGTTATTTTGAATTTTCCCAGGTCTGAAGCATGTTACTATTATAAGTCTTTGGTGGTAATTGATACTACCTCTGCACCTGAAATCCATTTAAATTCTCAGCTGCCCATGGAGGTACAACTCAGTCTCCTCATTGTTTTGAAATGACCAGCTCCAATTCCTAGGACACAGGGCCATCGAGATAGCTGAGAAGCAGAGGCCAATTATCAGACAGATGTTTCAGCCAGACACTTCCCAGCTTCAGGGCAGGAAATGGGTTTTAAAAATGGAGATCTTACTTACAGATACAGATACCCCAGCAGATACTCTAGCTTATGCATTCAAGACAGAGCATGATCTAAAAAAATATTTTCATGGGAACCATTCACACAAACAATTAAATATTCCACCGAGTAAACATTCATTCTAAGCTTTACAAAGACATTTTAAAAACCTACAAAATAGTGCCGTTTTATTTTTAAATTACATTTTAGGGGTTAGTCCATTTAATTCCATTTCTCATGTAAATGTGAATCTTCTCCAAGATTATAAGTTCTTTTCTTGATGTAAGCAGGGTTTCTTAACTTATGAGGATCCAATAACAATCATTTTCATCTCTATTCTTCCCTTGGAGAGTGTCATTACTTCCTTTTAAGGTATGCTCTGGTATCTATCCACAGGAAAATGTGCACAATTGCACACACACCCATATCCAGAATTTTTTTTACATATACTTTTAGGAGTGCATTGACTGAAGGCCAACCATGGCCTTCCGAGGAGTTGAAACTCAAGGACTGAGAAAACATTTGAGAAGCTTCTTCAATAGTTTAGGGAAGAAGGAAGAAATAAAGCTAGTGGCAAGGGCAATTAGAGCACCAGGCTAATAGTTCTGTAATGTTTTCTGAGGCAACCCACAGTACTAAAATATTCTTCACGTTTTATTAAAACTTTCTTTTGGTTTTTCGACTCAACCTGTGTTTACTCCATTGAATCACCAAGCCCCATTGTTCTCACATGTCTTTGAAAATTCCTTCCTTCTTGTTTCGTTCAGGTCTAATTCTTTTCTTACTTAAACAATTATAATGGACTCATACATGGTCATATTGTCTCTAATATCAGAAATACTAAACCTGTTCTCCATATTGTTTTACATTTTTAAGTGTAAAACAGAAACCTGAGAACGTTTCTCCCTTGAATAAAATGTCTTTCATTATCTATAGCAGTGTTATCTACTAGAGTCAATGAGAGCTATAAACAGAATTTTAAATGTTCTATCAGCCACATTAAAAAAAAAAAAGAATCAGGTGAAAATAATTTGAGTGATATATTTTATTTAATTAACCAAATATACACAAAAGATTATTATACTGATGTGTAATCATTTACAAAATTATTAATACTTCACCTTTTTTGGATGAAACTTTTAAAATGAAATGTGTATTTTACACCCTACACATCTCAAGTAGGATGCTAAAATTTCCTTTAATGTAAAATGGAATCCTATCCCTAAATGGAGTTGTGTTTAATAAAAATTTACATTGCTTCAGATTTGAAATATAAATGAATTGAAAGAAAATTAAAAATCTAATTCCTCATTCACATTAGTCATATCTGAGACCTCAATAACCATGTGTAATCAGTGTCTACTGCCCAGGAGTATCTATGAGATAAAACTGAAACTCTGTCCTATGGATCGTGGATAAGATGTTTCTACTAATGATCTTCCTCTTGTCGCCACCCCAAACAACACACTATCTATACACAAGTACTTTGCCATTTCCTTCGTGTACTTGTTCTCCCACCTGTGTGCTTGACTGTCCTTGACTCGTACTTTTTGTAAATATATTTAGCCTCAAATACTTGGCACTTTTATAAAGATTACTGTGATAACCCCCTTTAAAAATTCTATTGCTATCCAAGCTCACATCTGAAGAAAGTAAATCTTTTCCTATTCTCTCATGAAAATACACCCTTAGTGAGGGTGTTAGCCTCTTACAATTGTGTATTGCATTTTCTCATATTATCCTGTCACCAGGAGGGGAAACTGAAGCTAAGAGAAGTATGTTGACATGGATACTTATCTCCAACTCTAGAAAGAAAGAGAAGACCTTACCCAGGAATTATCAGCATGTTATTCCCATCAGATGTACAAATCTCTCCACAGGGACCACATTGACACCCACCTTTGCTCTCTCGTACCCTTTTTTCTTTTCTTTCTTTCTTTTTTTTTTTTTTTGGAGGAAGTAAAAGGCCAATGTAAAAGGAAATTTTTAATATTATGTTGTAAAATGTATGTGACTTTCATAAGTTCTCTGGGTAACATCACTTGTACCATTATCAAGGACTTTACTTGTTACTATGGTTCTGTGTAATTTAAGAAATAGAAGAAACTTTAGGAATTATCTATCTCCATGTCTCCAGCCCCTGCTCTTCCTTCTCTTTTTCATTTTATTAGCTCCAAAGAATTTTGTTCAAATGCATATATAATACCACTAGAACGTAAAAGACATAAAAAGTTTAAAAGATATAAAAATTAAAAATACAAATGAGCAGTGAGTATAGTCCAAAATTACTGATCAGATCAGTAGCAGAGCAAGAATATAAACTTGAACATTTTTATTCTTACTCTGGTGCTCTTTTCATTTAATTATAGCTTCCTCTTCCAAGGCCCTTACTTTTTGAAGAAGCAAAAGTCCCCTTGTATTTCAATGGGTAGAAATATCTATCATGAAATTTCATTTATAGAGCCAACTCAAACCTCAAGAGTTATATGAGTCAAGTACTTGGTGCTAGGAACCAGCATTCCTCAAATGTAGGTAATTTAAATGCCTGGGACCATTAGAATACAATTATGGCCTTGATCAGGGATGATCAAGAGGATGATATTGCTCTCATTATTATATTCCGTTGGCATCCAGGGTTTCCTTGTAATTTTTTTAATGCTAAAATCTTAAGTTTTATTTCTTTCAGATTCCTACAGAGTATTTCTCTTTATGTCTTTCTATAATTTTTGTAAGATTTGAAAGTGAAAGTTAGTGAATAAAGTACTTCCATTTTATCATACTTGTTAAAGTATTTTCTGACATAGTACGTCTTAATACTTCAAGTATAACTTTCTATACAAAGATAAGTTAGGAAGCATCAATGTGTCAGAATATATAAACAGGTATTCTAACCACATTTTTAAAAATCAGAGTGGATATTCTTGTTAAAATCAATGACTAAAAGACATGTTGGATTATATTAATACATAAAAATTTTTTCAGAATTTTTTACACTACTGCATATGGATTAATAATAAACTAAAGAGCTTCAAAATGTATTTAAGAGGTCGATCACCTTGATTATTAATCCGCAAACTATGTCGACTATTTTATGTTATCAGTAGTAAGGATATTGAGGTGGACAAATGGGCAGGGGGAAATGTTGGCTACTTTGTTACCCAGAGATCATGTGAAGAATTTTCCTGTTCTTAGTCAGAGAAACCTGCCTGAGGTCCTCGAATTTTCAAATTTGGCAAGTATTTGTCCTCTCATGATTCTTCTAAAGTTACAACCAATAGGGCACCTTCTTTTACGTTTGTCCTGTGCTATGCCTTGGATGCAACACACGGATGGCCATGAAAAGAAATGGAATCACAGCAGGTACACGTGAAACTCAAGGTACTGTTTCTTTCCGTGGCTTTATCCATTTTTTTCTTTTTAGAGACCAATATACAGAAGGTGGGCCAAAACTGTACATACATTTTAAGAGATGTTATCTATGTATTGATTTTCAAAGTCAATTTGAAAGTATCATTGTGAATATCCCACTGGCAGCGTGAAGTCACCTAGAAGGAGACCAGGACGAGCACCAGCAGCTGGTTTTCCTGGGTCCTGCCTTATTCAAGCATTGACATGGTTCCCAATCAGCAACCACTCCCCAGAATTCTGATGATAAAGATGTATTCTTTCTATGCAAATCCTCTGATCAGCTACTTGTTACAACACTTCCTACCCTTCAATTCCTAGTGTACACACACACACACACACACACATACTTGCTTTCCATTACTTTTATCTTTCAGTGGACTTTCAAACACTATGAGGCTATAAGGAGTGAGTTTTACAACACAATGCAGTCTAATTTAACATAACAAGGCAACAACACCACCTGTGAATGGATTATTCACAGCCTTATGCTAAGAGTCCCAGGCCAATAAATCCACACACATTGATTGGGACCATCTGTGTGCTGTGCCATGAACTTCACTGTGTTGGATGTGCGTTACAGTAGAGACCATCCACACACTGACCTTGAAGGAGTTCATGGTTTGATGAAAAATCAGGGTTAATATCTTCCCCTTACTTTTCTATTAACAAACCATCCTGCACGATACCTATCTCCCTCAGCTCACAGCAACCTGAGGGGAAGCACTCTTACCCCAACTTTGTTTATGATCACATCACCCCTCAATGAGTTACTTTTATATCTAGGTGCTAGTCCCGGCTGGTAAGTTCTGGGTTTACACTCTTCTTAAAGCTGCTGATATCAATGGCCACTGATCTGGGGAGTCAGTGCGCAGATCACCAATCTCGTATTTGATTTCTCTCCTTCCTAAAATGCAGCAGAGGCTCCGAGAAATGCCTCGTTTCCAAGGGCACCCACACTCGGATCTGAAGCAGCCAGGGCCCTGCCCTCCCTTTGCCTTCTTCACACACATGCCTTGCCTCTGCGACTGTGCATAGACTTTTAATGTAGCCTCCAACAGAAAGTGGCCTCAAAAAGACAAGCTGACATTTTAATTGACCCATAAAGCACTCTAGAAAGGATCTTATTTAAAAACACCTCTCTGCCCCAGCAGCAGTTGCACTCACAAAATAAAGCGAGGCTTGAGTTTTGAGTTGTTTCCTCTGAGCCGTCCCTGCATCATCAGGGAAGTGACAGAGGGAATAGAGCAGCGTGATCAGGGAGAGAAACACAAGAGAGGGAGCCATGTGGAAGGAAACAAAAGAATTATTATCAGTGGAAAACAGCTGGAGTGAGGAGTGAAAAAAAGGACAGTATTCAATCTCTTGCTGACTCCTCAGAATCATTTTCTAAATACCTTCTCTGATGTGGACTTCACCTAAGGAGGTTCTGTCATTCTAACCTCTGGAGCCAGTGCATGCTATGGGCCGACTGTGCCCTAAATAGTAAATCAAGGATTTCTTGTATGCTCTATAAGGAATCTATGAGCTATCTTCCAGCTCAGAGTTAAAAGGGCTTTAAAGCTGAAGGATACTGACATGACTTGAAGACAGTCCCCAGGAGTCAACTAAAGAGCCCCTCATAGGGAAGAATGACCAGCATATCACCAGATATTCAAAGATAGATGTGATCTTGCTGGGCTTAAACTCTTTTCTCAGCTCTTGGTATTTTCTGTATTTCACATATCTTATCTTTAAAGAAAAAAACATTCTAATACCTTACGTGTTTAAAAAGCAAGGAAATTCTTGTGAAGTATTTTGAGCCTAGAACAGAAGGAAGGTATAAATGTTACATCTACATAAGAAGCAAAAATATTATAAAGTTAAAAAAGGACAGCTAGCATTTGTTGCTTTGATGATTGTCTTTACCATTGCTTTATTAACTGAGTCTACCATGTTTTTAATTTTACTGCCTTGGTTGAGGGCCCCAGATGGTTGTTTTAAATCAGTGACACATGCTGCTATTTCATTTATTGCTACAGAGAGTCTAGGATCTTAGAGCTGATAGTAAGAGATGGTCCCCCAAGAGCTTCCAGTATCCCTACACATCCTTTCTGGGGCTACCATACTGTAAGGTCAAACTTTTTTCCTACTTTGAGCCATTTTTTTGAAGCAAGTCATATAAGTGATTTAGTAAGTCAAGGCAACCCCGTCATGACTAATGTATACCTCCTGCTTAGTAGCTCTATTCTTCTGGGCACAAAAGGGCTGAGCCCTGGGCCTGGAGTTCTTCAGCTGAATTACAATGGACATGTGCAGCTGCTCTTGGGCACATGGAATGTCTCCATTGGACTTGGAGCAGATAAATGGTGTTACCATGCTGATGCTCCTGTTGTTGCTGTGCTGGGATCTAATGATCTATCGAATCTCATCGATTTTCAGCTCCTGTGCAGTTGAAGCAGGTCTCCCAAGTCACCTCCTTCGGAGTTCATGCTCCTTCCTGTCCTCCTTAGTTCTGGGCCTCTCTCTGACCAGCTGCTCCCCTCCACAGTGTCCTTCTTGTGCATAATTTTTGACTCGTTCTTAGCTGGGTTGCTTCTTAATTCTCTGCACTTTCCTTCTCAGTTTCCTTTACCTCTTCCACTTTCTCCTCTCAGCACATTTAGGAAGAATTAAGTCTTGCTTTATTCTTCCTCTCTCCTTACATATTTTCTTAGTCTACCTTATTCATCTTTGTTGTTTTAAAAAGGATCAATATGCTGATGTCTTCAAAGTCTCTCCAGATTATTTTATCCACCCTTTAGACACAATGTTTTTGCTGGTTTTCCTAGAAGCAGGACCTGAGGGATAGTTTTCCATGGAGGTAACATATCATGGAAATGTTTGCAAGAGAAACTTAGAAGAGTAAATGAGGAAAAGTAGGGAAGAGGGAAAAGCTAAGCAACGATTTCAGGTGATCCAAGCAGGAATTCTGTATAAATGACATTGCAGAGTTTGTATTTCCTTAAGGCAAGTGGGCACAACATTTGTGCTCCTGTACTAGTCCTCATTTCTTGGCTATCCAGGATGGGGGGTTGCAACCCCAAGGCATTTTTAATCAAACAAAGGTGACCCTCCATGGAAGGCTGCAGTCAGCCTGTAGAATGGATTCATGTATCGGGCAGGGCAACTACAAGCCTGTGACACATACTTATTGTATTGATAGCTTATTAATTTATTATACCTTATAAGGAGGAATATGCCCTTTAATTGTTTTATCTCATTTAATCCTAGTAACAACTCTTTGGATGTAGATACTTTTCCCTTTATTTCGTAATTGAGAATGTTGAGACGTAAGACAGAAAAGCACCTGGACCAAGTCACACTACATTATATGTAAGTACTAAAATTGAAATCAAGGATCTACATACCCAACTATAATATAGCACCTTCCAATGGAGGCATTAATCCAAGAGTCAGATAGAACACCATGTTACTAAGGGAGATAAGGTGTCTTGTATCAAGTGACCTGGCTTCAAGTCATAGTTCCAATACTATGGCCATATGACCTGTGGCATCTCACTCAACCTTCATAAAACTTGGTTGCCTCATCTGAAAAATGGGGGTAATCTTGGTACCTAAATCAAACACACATGGTAAATTCCTGGCCATTTGTCATTTAGTACATACACAGGATGCCCAAAATGTACATACATTTTAAGAAAGGAAAAAACTGTACTACAATTGTAGTACTCAAATTATGTCTGACTTCTGCAGTTATAAGATTTGCTCAAATGTGATTTGTATTTATCTTTTGTTACTGTTATAGATTGAGTATTACATTTTAATATAGGCTGTCCCTTTCTTGAAATTTGTTAAGCTTTTCTTGACATCCTCTATATTCAATGGATGCTACCTATTGTTGCTTCTGTTATTAGTATATTAAACATAGATAACTGTTGATATTCCATCCAGAGTATAATCCTTCCCCATGCTAACTTATCTTAGAAAATGTCATTACTTTTACCAATTTCTTCACACAGTAGATGTCTGGACTAATCCTTGCTGTTTTTCTCACCCTCACTTTCACACATCCATTATTAAGCCCATGTCTAAGCTCTCTATTCTGATAATAGTAACGCTGGTGTTTGCTCCTAGACATGAGCAATCTTGTGTAGCAGCAGTGAGAGGCTCTTTGGGGACCCGGAGATGTACAAGAAGAATGCTTAAGAATGGGAGAGTATAGGAACAGTTTAGTCAGGGCTCCCAAAGTTGCCCTTGGCATGTTGAAACATTGTATTTTTCATCTTTGAAGATATTCATCAGTAAAAATGTTGCTGAAGTGGAATCAAATACCTGAAATATTTTTTAAATGAAGAGGAAAGTGATTTGGGATCTAAATAAACTAAATAAAGCTCAACTGTTTGCTTTCCTTGAGTAGACAAAGCTGGTTTGATTTTCAAAATAAACCCCTTTCTAAGATACATACAAGAAGATGCCAACCATTAGATTATGAAGAAAATTAAAGATAATTATCAGAAAACTGCCCATTAAAGCACAAAAACAGGATTTCATTGAATCTGTGAGTCACTTTGGGTAGGAAAGCCATTCTACCAATGTTGATTCTGCTAAGCCATGAGCATGATACATTTTCCCATCTATTTGCATTCTCTGTGACTTCTTTCTTCCATGTTTCATAATTCTCCCTATAGAGCTATAGAGCTCTTTCACCTCCTTTGTTCAGTATATTCATAGGTATTTTGTTAAAATATTGATACCATTTTTTTGCATATCTAGAAAAAAATAATTATATGCTTTGTATGGAACCAGAAAAGTCCCTAAATAGCTAACACTGCCTTAAGCAAATGAACAAATTGGGAAGCATCAATTTACCAAACTTCAAAGTATACCACAAGGCCATAGTGACCAAAACAGCCTGGTACTGTCATGAAAACAGACACAGACCTAAGGATCAGAGATGAAGCCATCCTTATATTCCCGTCTGATCCTTCACAAAGCAGACACAAACATAGACTGGGAAAAGGAATCTCTATTCATTAAGGAGTGCTGGGAAAATTGGACAGCCACATACAGAAGACTGAAACAGCATCTGTGCTACTCACCACTCATGAACATTAATTCACAATGGATAAAGACTTAAACCTAAGACCTGAAACTATAAGAATTCTAGAAGAAAATGTTGGAAGACATTTTATAGATACCAGCATAGGCCTAGAATTTATGAAGAAGACCCCAAAAGCAATTATAGCAACAACAAAAATAGATAAATGGGACCTGATCATATTAAAACATTTCTAGACAGCCAAGGACACAATCAATAGGACTGGATTATGGGAGGAAATATTTGCATGCTATACATGTACATCTGACAAAGGGTTGATAATCAGCATCTATAAAAACTTAAGCATAAAGAAAATATCAAACATCTCCATCAAAAAGTAGGCAAGATCTATGAACAGAAACTTTTCAATAAACAGATGAAAAAAAATGCTTGACATCTTTAACCATTAGAAATGCAAACTGAAACCACAACAAGGTATCACTTAATGCCAATGAGAATAGCAGTTATCAAGAAGTCTCAAAATAGTGGATGGTGACATGCATGTAGAGAAAGGAGCTCTTATGCACTGTTGGTGGGATTTCAAACTAGTACAACCTCTATAGAAAGTAGTATGGAGACACCTCAAAGAACTAAAGTAAATCTACCATTTGATCAGTAACCCTCTGCTAGCTATTTCCCCAAAGGGGGGAAAAAGTTATTTTATCAAAAAATAAACATGCCTGTGAATTTTTTATAGCAGCACAATTCACAATTGCAAACAACCTGGGTGCCCACCAACACATAAATGGATTAATGAAATGTGGTACATGTATATCATGGAATACTACTCAGCCATAAAAAATCATGATCTAGTATTTTTTGGAACAGCATAGATGGAGCTGGAAACTGTTCTAAGTGAAGTATCATCACAAGAATAGAAAAGCAAATGCCAAATGTACTAAATACTAAATTGGAACTAACTGACCAATACTTATGTGCACATATGGAAGTAAACTCAATGAAAACATAGCAGGCGGGAGAGGGGAAGTAGGATAGGTGCAGTGCACACTGCTTGGGTGAGGGACACCCTTATAACTCGGACTCAATATGTGCAGAGCAAACTGTATAGTGAGAAGTTGTACACCCATGTAATATTCTGAAATAAAGGAAAAAAAAAAAACCCCAAACCACATGATGGCACTAATAATAGTGATGTCTTTGCTTCCACCTCTCTTATTCCTGTCCCCACACTTCAGATACTCATACAGGTTATCAAACATGAGAGATAAGTTGTTCCAAACATTTCACTCCAATTTTCATTTTTTCAATGTGATCATAGGAACATAAGGACGTTGTTCAGAGAAGCTGTGCTGAAAATTCAGATGCTGCATTTTTGCAAATAAAAAATCTCTCAAACCTAATAATTCTAGGCTATGATGTTATAGTTATGCTTAAGAAATAATAGGACCTCAAGGATTGTGATACCCACTAAAACTGGAATGTTATCTCCTTAGAGATTTAATAACCCAGGAACTCAAAGAAACCTTTCTGTGATTTTCTTAGGTATATAATTATTATCATTGCCATTGAGACAAAAAGTTAATTAGCATGTAATTAGTAAGTAAATGGCATGAAGTTGTATATAAATAGTAAGTAAATATTTTAATATGTAACCTTTTGTGCTTTTTTTTTGAGCCAGTATCTAATCTTGACTAAAATGTTGTAGTGAAAGAGTAAGTCAGGTAATAACTACGTAGTCTTAGGGATTTTTCAAAATGTTTGGCTGTAAACATAGGTAATTCCCTTTCATTTCAGAAGAAGTAAGTTGCAAGAAAGATGGAAACTACAAGTTGAAAAAACAAAAGCCAAATTTTGCTCAACTGTGAAAGTACAAAACAAATTAGTAGACTTTGTGTAATAATTCAGTGAACAACTGGCTGTTTAGTTGAACTAGGCTGGACATGCTTTTGGTCTAGAGTAGAACCGAAGCATTCATTTTTAGTTTTCAAATAGTTATTGTTACAAGCTAATTTAATCGGAAGGCTAGTTTTAGTTTAGTGTCTTTGAATGTCTTGAAAAGATGTATAACAAATTCCTCAGAAAATATTAAGAAGTAAAGCATATTATATGTGTATGAGTACACAAAGAAAATGTCTCCACTATTTTACATGACTGGCAGGTTCATATAATTCTGAGTGGGCTTGTAACTATGTTTGCAGGTAAAACATAGTGGACATGAACCTGTGGGACTTATGAGACTTCATCATAAACGGAATGCAATTTTTATCCTTTTCACTTAAATATTTACAGATGGAAACATGAGTTACCACATAAACATTCTAATTACTGTGAAGCCGCAGTGCCCGGAGGAGCCCACATTACATGAGGAAGCCATATTTAGGTATTCGTGGAAGCAGCCCAAGCATCGCAGCCCACGAGCCATATATGTGACTGGAAAGGTCTTCAGATGACTCCAGCTTCCAGCTTTAAGGTCATCATCAACCTCTGAGTTTTCCTAGATACCTTGAGATATTGTGCATTACAAACAAGTCATTTCTTCTGTTTTCTATGTAAATTGTTGCCCTGAAGATTTTGTGGGAATAATGAAGTGACTTTGATTCACTGGGTTTTAGATTTTTAACTGGTGCGGCAGCCTTCAGAACACAAACCCAGAAAGGAAATACGGCTTCCCAGCTCTCCAGCAGCCTTCTTTCTGGATGGTGTCAGCACCAGCTGAGTTTGAAGAAGAGGTAAAAGTCCTGCCTTCTCGGTGGATGTACTAATGACTTCCCAGTGAAATGGAGAGGAGAGGAAACAATTTACATGACTGAAGGACTATTTTAAATAGCATTGCTTCGATTTTCTAGAGATTTTAGGGGAAAGTTTTAAATATTTATTTTGATAATTCTTTAAACTACATAATTTCACATATTCCTTGATCATAATATAGCTGAGTCACTGTCTGTATTGGCAAAGAAGAAGTGGAAAAGATCACACTAGTTTAATCAATAGTACTAGTCAGCTCACACACAAGGTTAGCGCAAGGACTAAGGAATTATATGAAAGCCTTTGGTCACCCAGAGATTAACTCCACAATAGTACATCCCTCTTCCAGATTCTGTGACAAATGTCCAGATTTAGACAAGGTTGGTAGCATTTATGTCATTGGAAAGAATTTATTCTCGCCCATCGTGATTCTTCAAAGAGAGCAGGAAAAATTCCCTATTTATATTCGACTTCCTCCTTCACTCTTTTAATTTGGAAATTGGAGTCAGTATATTTTTCTTTCATACCCTCTATATAGCCCTAAGTAATTGAGTAATTGGGGCAATGTTTTAGCTAAAGCAGGTTAAATATTCAGGAGTGAGTTGATTCATAAACTTACACCCAATTAACTTCTCTCCAAAAGAGGACAAAGTTATCACTGAGGCCAAAAGAAACTTGGTTAAGAATGCACACACATTATTAAAAATATCATTTTCCCCACATTGTTATAAAACTTACTGGTCTCCAACAGAATAAGTTTTATTCTCATTCTAACTCTAAATCCTTAGAAAAAGAGTGTAAAATAGAATAACATTTGATTTTATTATTGGACTTAGTAATATCTTATCCATAATGACAAAATTTGTGTTAAGCTATACATATATCCCCCCCCCAAAAGAAAAACACATACATACACACAAAAAGGCAAAAAAGAGATGGGGAGTTCTGCCCATTTCAAGCTTCAGAGACAGCCACATTTGGCATCATTGGGACACAAATTAAACCCAGGTTCATTGTAACAAAGTTGGGAGTAAGCAAATTTCCAACTTCCATTTGGGTAAGTAGGCCCTCTGAGCTATGCTAAGTCTGATGACGTGTTCCAGGCTAAGCCAGAGCATAAGTGCTGCCTGAATATAGCAGAATAGGAAACGGCCAGTCCACAGGAGTCATCAATCTGAGCCTTTATTGCTGCAGCACTATGGGAGAGAGAGTACATCAAAAGGTAAAAACTGCACGCAGATTTCTTAGGTAAGTGCAATGTTCATTTTTGTACAGGAAACCTGTATGAATTCACACCTTCTATTGATTAATCGTATGTTATTAGATAGGTATTTTGTAATATAGACCTTTCCTTCCAATTAAAGAAAAGTGGTCATTGTCTGACTCGCGTTCATTCCTTTGTGGAACGTGCAGAGGTAGGTTTTATAAACAATTGAGTTTCATCCTGTGATTCCTGTGTTCACGGGTGTGTGTGCAATGTGACACAGATACAAATTATGAATGTAAAATGAACCGAACTTTACTTTTTTTCTATAGATTTAGGAAAGTTTCTTAAGGTGAGAATAAGGAATTCTCTATTGTTATGAATAAGTAATTTTATAATACACTCATGAGTTTCATAACAGTCATAATTGACCTCTATACATTTGTGTTTCAGAGAATGTAATGTTGGTAGAAATCTTTTTCCTCAACATAGGCTTAACTTACTCGGTTACAAACCTGGTTTGACAGCCCTACTTGTACTCTAACACTGCTCATTCAACTTACAGAGCCAAGCTACTCCTTTTATTTCACTCAACCCTTGTGTGTGTGTGTCTGTGTCTGTGTTTCAGGATAATAAAACTTCTTAACTTCTCCTCCTAATCATAGACTATTTAAGAATTAATCTAACTAAGAACCAGTATTTAGAGGACAATGTTTTTTCCTCACATAAATCTATTAGAAAAATAAATGCATATAAAAAAATTAAAACAATTACACGTATGAAAAATATAGAGTTTGTTCATTAGCAAAATCTATGACTTATGGCATATTCACACAATAAAATACAGTATGACACTGATAATGTCACATACAACAATATGGATGACGTTACAAATCTCACACTGGGGGGAAAGGTCAGAATTCAAAAGAATATACTCTGCACGTAATTCCATTTGTATGTAGATATACATACAAAGCTATCATGTTTGAAGGCAAGTTATGTTTACCCAGGGGAAGCACTTTGTGGACAATGGCTTAAGATTGGCTTGTGGGTACTGGTGCTGTTCTTGGTTTTATTCTGGGTGCTGGTTACACCAGTGAGTTCATTTTACAAAAATTCTTTAAGGTGTGCATTTAACTGTGCTTTGCCAAAACCGTAGAACTTAAAAGGAAATGAGAAAATGTTTATGCTTGTTTCTGTATTATTTTGGTGCTAAAGTAATATTGACACTCTCATGCTATATTTTTGATATGGATTTTTAAAGCTTCTTTTTACAAGACCGGCAGGATATGTATCTCCACAAAGGGTTTTTGACTTATGTTTGCTATTCATGTGGGAAAGTGGTGGCTTTGTAGCTCCCTAGGTCTGAGCCATAGTAAATTTTCCTAGGATTTTCAGGTTATCCATGTCATTCCTAGCAGTAATTAAAGCAGGTAAAGAAGTTCGTTTGCTGTGGCTTTTTCCTTCTCTTCTCTGCCTTCTCTATTCCTCCTCAGTTTCCTAGTGAGTTTTGGGAGGATTTTTGCTCATATTTCTTTCCCTTCTTCTCTTTGCCATCTTTTCCTTTACTTACTTTTCATTGCCTTTTTTCATCAAAAGAAACCTTAAGGATTATCGACTCCTTAAAATATCAGGATACACAAACCTTTGATGAAAGCCTAGTTTTCCCTTTGATGAAAACCTAGTTTGCTAATGGTACATGCATGTCATTGTACATTTGTCTGTCTAAAGCCATTGAATATGTAACACCCAGAGTGAACTCTAATGTCAACAGTGAGCTCTGAGTGATTTCCATGTTTCAAGGTAGGTTCATCTATTGTAACAAATGGATGTTGGTGGAGGAAGTAATGAAGGAAGTTTCGCCATGCTCAGAAAATCTATGTTTTTTCTGCTTAATTTTTCTGTGGGCCTACAACTGCTCTAAAAAAATAAAAATTGTTAGAAAAAAAGCTGCTTTGCCAAAAGAAAAATTTCTAACAAAAATTGACTTATCCTCAACTTCCCTTTTTTTTTTTTAAATTTCAAATTAACATGAAGGTACAAGTGTGTAAGTTGTTTTTAATTCTAAGGTAAAGTTCAAGTTGTAGTTGAGCCCTTCACCCAGGGGCTGTGCTGAACACCCTCACATTGTGCACTTTAAGTGAAACCCACCACCTCTTTCCCCTTCCCTTTCCCTGCTCTCCCTCCCCCCTTGCTAGGCTGTATTTGTGTTTTTTCTTTCCTGTGGGCATGTGGTTGTTTATATGTTGTTTTCATATTAGTATTGAGTACACTGGATACTTTTTTCCCCATTCTTGAGATAGCTTACTAAGAAGAATGTGTTTCAACTCCATCCAGGTAAACACAAAAGACGTAGTCTCCATTTTTTCTAACGGCTGAATAGTACTCCATGGATACATATACCACAATTTGTTAATCCATGCACGGGTTGATGGGTTGCTTCCAATCTTAGTAATTGTGGATCAAGCTGTAATCAACATTCTGGTACAATGTCCTTGCAGTAAAATAATTTTTGTTCTTCTGGGAATAGTAGTGGGATCCCACCTAGTAATGGGATTATGGGATCAAATGGACAGTTGACCTTTAGCTCTTTGAGGGTTTGCCATACATCTCGCCATAGAGTTTGTATTAGTTTATAATCCCACCAGCAGTGCAAAAGTATTTCCTTCTCTCCACATCCCCATCAGCATCTGCAGATTTGGGACTTTGTAATGTGAGCTATTCTCACTGAGCGTGAGAGTGGTTCTGATTTGCCTTTCTCTGATGATGAGGGAGGATGAGCATCTTTTCATGTGTTTGTTGGCTACTCTTCTGTCATCTTCAGAGAAGTTTCTGTTCAAATCTCTTGCCCATTTATAAATGGTGTTGTTTTCTCTTTTCTTGTTGATTAATTTGAATTCTCGTAGATTCTACTTAACAACCCTTTGTCAGATTTGTAGCATGCGAATATCTTCTCCCATTCTGAAGGCTGTCTGTCTGCTTTCGTTTGGTGCCCTTAGCTGTGCAGAAGTTTCTTAGCTTGATCATTGTCCCATTTATTTACTTTTGGTGTTGTTGCAATTGCCAAAGGGCTCTTCTTCATAAAATCTTCCTAGGCCAATTTTCTCAAGGGTTGCCCCTACAATCTCTTCTAGAATTTTAAATCATGCACTGGGGAAAAGAATCCCTATTTAATATATGGTGCTGGGAGAACTGGTTAGCCACATATAGAAGCCCGATACTGGACCCCCACCTCACACCACTGAAAAAAATTGATTCTCTCTGTATAAATTATTTAAACTGAAGACACAAATCACCCTCCATGTTAAAGGGGCTACAAAGAAAAGAAATACTTGTTAAATAAGTGTATGATATAGGATGGAAAGAAGGACAATCAAGCCACTTTGAGACCAAGTTAAATAAATCATGTTGAGGAAAAGATTTGTAACTAAGCTTCCCTCCTCCTCCAAGCCCCATACACACAGGCCAATAGGGTAGAGAGGGTATTTTATTTATCTTTGATTCCAAATATGAATCACTTTTATTGACGCAAGATGGGAGCTGAATGAATGTTTGAAGAAAGAATGAAAGATGGTATAGCCTGTTTCATTTACTTCGTTACAAAATGGCTGAATTTCTTTTATTTTTGCAATCACTGTTTCAATCACGATTTTTCTAAGTCTCACACATCTGCTGAGAAATATATTTAGTAGCATCATTAGAGGGCCTTTCTTTATAGCCCTTAGCTTTTTTTTTTTTTTTTTCTCAGAAGAGCAGGAAACTTAATCCAAAGGTGTCAGCTGGGCTTGGAGACACTAATTAGTAAGAACCAGGTAATAGTTAACCTGGGTGCTGCCTCTTGTGGGCTTTTTGCCAAAGTGTTCCTTCTTCACCTGAAAAGGAAAATAGTTTTAAGTAACATATTATTGTACAATCTGAACAGTATGGCCTGAGAGAGCTTTATGGTGCTATAGAGGCTATACAGGCAAAGTGGAGTGGAAGTGAGTGAGTAGAGTTGAATGCCTGGGAGCTATGATTGGGTTAGAGAAGCAATCTCAGGGTGGGGACTGAAGTGAGAAGCCTTAGTCATTTTTTGTTACTATAAGTATAAATACCATACACTTGATAATTTAAAGGAAAGAGAGGTTTATTTAACTCATGTTTCTAGGGGCTGGGAAGTCCAAGATCAGGTAAGGGCCTTCTTGAGGCATGATAATGTGGAGGCAGGTGTTACATGGTAAGAGAACAAGAAGGTGCCAGCTCAGGTATCTCTTGTTCTTATAAAGCCACTAGTCTCATCTTGGTAGCCCCACTTTGATGACCTTATCTAATCCTAATTATCTTTCAAAGGCCTTACCTCCAATTGCCATCAACAAGAGAATTTAGGGATTAAGTTTCCAACACATGAGATTTGGGGACGCATTCACACAAAGCACAAGGAAAGAGACAAGATAATTGTCCCAGGGAGTGTGTATGTTCCTATAATTGTGCATACACTGCCATAGATCATGTGCACTATGGGAATATTTCCTACTCTTCCACCACTTAGCCAGTGCATTATGGGAATATTTCCTACTCTTCTATCACATTATTAGCCACCAGGCTTCCATTTTACTCTCTTACTGAACAGATGAAAGATAAATCCTCAGATCTTGGTACATTGTGAAGCATAAAGAGACCATAGTTCTTGTCCCATCTTATTACCATATGGTGACACTATTTGGTAACTATCATGCACAATCCACTGGACCCACTCCTGCTGGGTAATGTTGCCTCATGCCAGGTACCATGTTGCAGCACATTATTAGTTTGAATATAAAACTCCAATTTTCTTAAGTACTAAGTTTGATAGTTGATATCTTGGACATTTCAATTTGACTCTTTTCTCTCTCTCTCTCTCTCTCTCTATTTCTCTCTTTCTTTTCTTCCTTCCCTTTCCCTTTTCCTTTTCCCTTCCCTTCCCTTCCCTACCTTTTTCTTCCCTACCTTTCCCTTCCCTTCTCTTCCCTTCCTTTCCCTCCCCTCCCCTCCCCTCCTCTCCCCTCCCCTTCCCTTCCCTTCCCTTTCCTTCCTTTCCCTTCCCTTCTCCTTCCTTCCTTCCTTCCTTCCTTCTTTCTTTTGAAGGTATATTCTCATTCTTTCAGTTTGGCTTGTGATTATCTTTCAATTTTTTTCTTTTTTTAGAGAAAATTTTGTGAAAACATGGATAAGTCAAAATTTGTGTTATTTTTTTTTAATATGAGTTCCATTGTGGAACCAATGCAGTGCAAATAGCTCAAAATACTATGCAGCCATAAAGAAAGATGGAGACTTTACATCCTTCATGTTCACATGGATGGAGATGGAAAATGTTCTTCTTAGCAAAGTATCACAGGAATGGAAGAAAAAGTATCCAATGTACTCACCCCTATTATGAAATTAATTTAAACCTTTTATATGAAAGCTATAACCTAATAACAACCTAAGGATACGGGGAGGGGGG